>NC_091135.1:55100066-56300066 GCF_041381155.1 Argopecten irradians
CGAAATGGTATCGGTAGATTATGTTCACCTTGAAAAATCGAAGGGTGGATATGAGTATATCTTAGTTCTCGTTGATCATTTCACGCGTTTCGCACAGGCTTACCCCACTACCAACAAATCTGGGAAGACAGCAGCGGAGAAAATATTCAACGACTTTGTGATGAGATTTGGTATGCCACACAAGCTTCACCATGACCAAGGCCGTGAATTTGAAAATGAACTATTTGGCAGACTGCAAACATTATGTGGAATCAAACACTCCCGTACCACACCCTATCATCCCGAAGGGAACGGACAGACAGAGAGATTTAATAGAACACTTTTAGGAATGCTTCGTACTCTGCCTAAGGGTCTTAAATCTGACTGGAAGTCCCATGTCAACAAGGTTGTGTATGCCTACAATGCAACGCGAAACGACACTACTGGATATCCCCCATTTAGGCTACTATTTGGTCACGAACCACTCCTACCAGTTGATGTTCGTTTTGAGAAAGCCCACGGGAATGTTCAGCTCAAATCTAAGAGCTACGAGGAATATCACAGGAAATGGATGGAGGGCATGGAAAAAGCATATGAAATTGTTCGTCGAAATGCAAACAAATCTGCTTTGAAGGGTAAGAGACTCCATGACTCGAAATATGGATGTGCATCCCTAGTACCTGGTGATAAAGTGCTGGTAAGGAACTTCAAGGAGAAAGGAGGCCCTGGTAAACTTAGGTCGTATTGGGAGGAAGATGTTCATGTTGTGATTCATCGCCCAAACAATGATTCTCCAGTCTACGACGTTCAGGCAACAGGTGGAAAGGTTCGCCGTTTACATCGCAATATGTTAATGCCATGTAATAGTTTGAGAGAACCAGAAGTGAAGGTTCCAAAACCCAAGAGGAGAAAACGTCCTCAAACGCGACAACCGGTACGTAATATTTCGAGTTCCTCCTCAGAATCTGATGAAGACTTCCGTATTCTAAGACCACCTTCTGATCTTAACCCGGATGCGGAGACATTTGTCCCAAGTCAAGATGTACAATCTTCAGGACTACGGCGTCAGTCAGAGGCAGTCAGCTCAGAAATGTCAGATTCGTTAGCGAGCTCAACAGACAGTGAAACAGTTACGAAGACTGTGCTGAGAAACCGTCAAGGGGGAACGTGTATTCCAAACAGTGGATGTGAATCTACAATCCAGGGACGACACATGGAATCGGCACCAAGACAACCAAATCAGCAAACCGCGGGTATCGTTTCTGAAAGTGAATATGACACATCCTGTTCAGAGTCGCGAAGAAGTGTACGAACGCGAAAACCAATTAACAGATTGACATATGATCAGTACGGCAAGCCAATTTCATACAATGCTTGGCCAATACGCGCGTGGGACGCGGGATATAATTATTAGCAAAACTAACTTTGATATCATATATCGCATGTAAATATATTGTTGGATAAGTTTGAAAGTTCTAGTCAATATGGAAGTGTAATCGTTACAGTATTATAAACATTCAGTTCAATATTTTTGTCCAATAAGGTGGTGCTAGATTTGTAATCAATCTAGTTGAGTGGAAGGTTTATGGAGACATTTACAATTATGTATAAAACATAAAACATTGTGTTTATGATTGAATACTTTTATTCAAGTAGTCAGTTAGGTGTGGCCAACCTGTTGACAGAATTTCTTTTGTAAAGAAAAGGAGGTTTAATACCTTAGTACACAATATTGTAGATAATCTTACCAAGAGCTCACTAAATGAGTATACCTTCCTGTTGTTGACAATGAATAGAGTATCTAGATTTTCATTGTTAAAGAAAAGTGCCAATATGAGTTAAGTTGCTGATTGAAGTAAACTAAAAGTTTAAGTCAGTGGTTAAAGGAAAAGGGGAGCTGTTCCCCTAGGTGAGGATTTTGGTCGTGAAACTACTGCAGAGTATTGAATAAGATAATTCAAGAGTTCAGGTTTAATATTTTTTTATTACTTATTGTTCATTCTGGTTAACAGAAGTTGATGAGAGTATGTACATGTGTTACCTACATTTTGTTGATGTCTAAAGATGTTTTCAATGTCAGGAGACATCTAATTTGGAGGGGGAGAGTGTGACGGTTTGACTGTTTAATAGTGGGCTATAAAAATTTTTTGGTATAAATACGTAATCGAGGGCGCCCTAGAACTTCTCACTGTTGATGACGTAATCGAACGCATCCCAACTATTGATACGTTTGAACCGCCATTGATGATGTGTCTGTTTTCCTTCTCCAGGTATGTTTTCATGATTTCTGTGAATTTATTCATTGATCAGCTTGTCCAAGTATTATACACATGTGCATAAGGTGTTTATACATTAAGTTGAATGTATGATTAAGCATGATAGACCCTGTAAATATTGTTATGAGTGATTTGAAGCGTGCCGGTTTTGCAACAGCGTTCATCCATGTGATGCCATGGATAACCTGGTATTGGTCTAAAGAGGTTTTTTGGCACCATCGCATTAATCTTTCTTGATATTAAGTGTTTCTGAAGTATTTCTTAATTGTTTATAACTTCGATAGAATAATAATACCGGAAAATTATGTCAAATTAGGAAATCCTCTCATTCGTTTTATTCTAAGATTACCAATAACTGCTTTATTTTTCGTAAATACGGCGCCCAGAATGATAGCACATTGGTTTTTCCTTTATTCTTCCTTTTTTCTCCATGATGCACGGAAACATGGCTGCGCCCATGAAAGCTAGTTCCGGTTCTGTTTTCATTTATAATAAAGTACTAAAATTGGTGGTACTCAATTTAAATACTAAGTCATAAGGTAAACAGGTCTCAAGTACGGTTCCCAGTTTGATAACGTAATAATAGTAGAGCTGTGTTTTTTAGTAATTATGAATTATTTTATCACGGTGAATAAGAAGTGAAAGACAATAACCTTATTACAAACCAAATTGGGAAGAATGCTATTATATTATTTTGATGTTCAATGTTTTCATTAACGTAAATTTAATAAGTTTCAAAGCTTACAAACTAATTCCAGATTATAAATTTATCAAAGGGTTATCAAATTTACTCTAGTGAAATGACTCAATGAAATGAATCATCCTCATAGTGATTGGTCAAATTTTTGACAAACATTGATTCATAGCAGTCATAAAGGGTCGATCATCTTTAGAAAAAACGAATCTGGGTTTTTTTCTCACGTTTTAACCCATACCATGTTGGATTTGATGACTTTAGGACAAAAACAAGGTCTTGTCCCTAAAATATACATTATATTGGTCATTTTCAAATGATTATGTATATGAAGATAATCTAATTTCGACACCAACAAATCACCAAAATGTACAATGAAGATGAACCCGTCAGCAAGACTTTAATAGCACTGCCATACAGTCATGATCAATGCCAAATCAGTTCCTCTAAAAATAGCCTTGTATAAGGTGTGTACATTTTAGGAGACCCTGAATTCCAATATTAAAGTACATCAAAATTTCTCCCAAGATGTTCATACACTGTGTAACTGCATTCTTGATTTGTTGTAGGTTGGGATGGGGAGGGGGTGTGTGGGGTGCCGTTTGGAGGACTTTGTAATGTGTCCATATTACAATGAGTACTTGTTTTAAAAAGTGGTCCATTTATGAAATTAAACAATTATCTACCTTACCTCAGATTTTTATCTGTCCATGGTTGGATTTCTTATTTATATTATTTATGAAATTAAACCTAAAGGTTTTCTTCCTTTGTATCAAAATCCGATGACTAAAAAGTTAACTGCAATTGTCCTCCAATATGATATAAATATATATATGTATACACCTCATCGATTTGATGAGATTTGATGGACAAATATTTCAGTATTAAAGCGAGATTTTAAAGGACAAATATTCCTGTGTTATGTGTTAACTATTAATTTTGTACAGAACATCAGTCAGTCGGTGGAAGGTGACTATACTTACCTGCGTATCAACTTCTTCCACCCAGGATCTGCACTTGGCAGGAACGATGGAAATCTCTATCCACAACCAGATGCTACATTTGTAAAAGAAATGTAAGATTAGTTTGAGGATCCCCAGTATTTATTATTGCAAGTATGGAAAGAGCATTAAGTGAAATGAAAATTTATTTTTATAGTTTTGTATACCATTGAGTACTTGAGCTATTCTCCTGCTCATATTTTTATAGTTTTGCATACCATTGAGTACTTGAGCTATTCTCCTGCTCAGTATGTATACTTAACAAATACCACAACAAATACAATAACCATGTAGCCATTTATTGACAGTATTGAGTGACCACAGTAAAATTTCCTATTTGTCTCTTATATTTACTCAAAATTCATTTCAATATGAAAGTATCCCAATATTGCCTGTATATTTCAGTACATACCGAAGTTCTAACACAAAAGAGCCTGGAGAGATTTCAGCACCCTCCTCCAATCTCAACACCGCCTTCCGTCTGATCAAGGAAGTACAGAAAAAATTCAAGACGAGAGAAGCTGAGGAGAGAGAGAAGGAGGTGAGATACCTACATATGTGACTGGTTTATCTCCCACAAATGTACTTTATTCTATAGATAGTTTAGAACTTAAAAGATTTCTCAAGTCACATTAGAAAATGATAGTGGTCCATTGTGTATTTATAAATGATACCCTTGAAATGTTTAAGATTTGTTGACCACAATTGTGAATTTCACTGTTCCATCTTCCTCTGTGGCTTAATGGAAGTAGGCTTTGATAATCATAGATTTATAGAATCTTACATAGGTCTGTCAAGTAGACAGGGATATATCTCAACTCGAGTGTAAGATTTTGGCTCGTTCACAAGGCATACCTGTGCTGAGCAGCTAAAATTTGAAAGGAGGTCCACTTTACAGACCCATGTTTGAATATTTTTCTCTTATACTCATAAGAAGAAGTTTTTATCAAGCATTATCGCTCTATCACATGAACATTATTATATTTCAAAACTGATGATGTTATTGTAATGCTAAAAATATTGATGACTGTCACATAATTGTTTAGATGAATGTCACATAATCGTTTAGTGCATGTCATAATCTTGTGGAATAAAAATGTCTATTTCAGGGAATAGTTAAACAAGACACCCTTGTCATCAACCCTAACAGAGGAAACCCAAAGCTGAAGGACCTGTACATCCGACCCAACATTGTGTCCAAGAGGATCTCAGGGACACTAGAGGCTCACACCAATGGTAGGTGTCTTAGATCAGTCACTTGTCACTTTATTATATCCAAGGATTACTTTAAAGCAACTGAATTTCACATTTATGTACCTAAATGATGTTTGATGGAAGATCTCATTTTGCATTTGAAACTCGTGTTTCCATTAATAATAATATTCAAACAGGATTATATGCTTAGCCAAATGCTCATCTACTTCAAGGTCTGTATGTTTGAAACATTTTTACGTTGACCAATTTTCTATATCGACTTGCCCACAAAATTTAAAATAACTTCAATTGACAGTACTTTAAGTTAGAATGTGTCTTAACTTTTACATTAGTGAAGAGACCAAGATTCCCTGATACAACAATTTTGCTTATTGTTAACAAGAATGACTTCACAGTTGAATGATTTGTTTTTAACCTAGCATGTTTGATGAAAATGCTGCTTTATACTAATCACCAAACATATATGTTTAGGTTTCAGATTCACATCTGTTCGTGGCGACAAAGTCGACATTTTATATAACAACATAAAACATGCCTTCTTCCAGCCTTGTGATGGGGAGATGATCATATTGCTCCATTTTCATCTCAAGGTAAGTATATCAGTAACCCTCCATCTGTAGTTAACATAATGTCTGTTCTTTAACAATTTACTAAGATGTTTGGCCCATCAGAAACCAAATTAAGGTAGTGTTTGATAGTGTTCCAAAACTTGAAATCTTTTAAATAACCACATTGGTTCTGACTGTATATATCAGAACTCAGGTGACTGTTAAGACCCATGAACCTCTTGTATAAATTTAGCCACTGTTTCCACTACAGACTGAACACTGGGTTACAGGTTACATTTTGACATGTATTTTTCTGTAGCATGCCATCTTGTTTGGAAAGAAGAAACACGTGGATGTCCAGTTCTACACAGAAGTTGGTGAGATCACAACAGATCTTGGTAAACATCAGCACATGCATGACCGAGATGATCTTCATGCAGAACAGGTATTCTTCAGACAGATCTAGACTTGACAGAATATATAACTTAAACTATATGTAACTTACCTTTTACTTTCTTTACTTGACTTGCACTGTTATATTAATTTATATTGAATTACAATGGATCTGTTCACTCAGTTTATTATACAATGTTAATATTGTATACCTGGAACATTGAATGGAATAGAAATAATCCATTTCGTTTGACAAATCAATGTACATTATTTTGTTGCCAAAAATTACTTAAAGATACAAAATTTTATCAAACTAGTATGAAACTTTATTTTATTCTAAGAAACTAAGATTTCTTTTTTCCTAGAAAAAATCAACATGAGGTTTTGTTGAAAACATTCAGATAAGTACAATTGATATGTGATTTATTAAAAATGATGTAATTTGAATTCTTTTCTGTTCTTTTATTTAGGCTGAGCGTGAGTTGAGACAGAAGTTGAAATCAGCATTCAAGAGTTTCTGTGAAAAGGTAGAAGCCATTACAAAACAGGACATAGAATTTGACTCTCCGTTCCGTGAGCTTGGTTTCCATGGCGCCCCGTACAGGAGCACAGTTCTGCTACAGCCCACCAGTGGCTGTGTTGTTAACTTCGTGGAGTGGGTAAGTGGTTTATGAAATTCACTCCTGACATTCATAATCAACTATTTTTGTCTTTGACTCAGCCAGGGCTCTACAATATCATTTTTTCACACTTGTCCATTCAGGCAAGTAATTTTAATCCACTTGTCCGACAGCCAAATCCACTTGTCCAAACTTTAACTACGAACTTGCAGAGCAAATAATGTTGGCATAAAGTCATATTACTATTGAAGTAAATTGTGTCAGTTACCTTTATTATTATGTTTTGTTCATTGATTATTGAACTTCACTTAAAGATACTCCACCGCTGACAAATAGTATTTTTTCACTATCAAAAACAGAAGCAGACGATTGAGTATTTTTCTTCAGTTACAAAAGTTATTTACTTTGCACCATTACCACCATTGAAAAGTTTGAGCATCTAATTTTACTTCAAGTTAAAAATATGAAAAATAATTAATTGCATCCCGAAAAAATTCCGTGGCACTATATCCTGTATGGAATGAAGTACTGATTCGGCATGCACCAAAAGCAAAATAAATTATTTTATATTACTTTGTGTGTTAATTAGACATACAGTACTTAATGCGTCTAACATTCCCTCGAAACGAGCGTGAAACGCAAAACACAAACAAAATGTTTAACGAAAACGAACGAAAACACAAACGAAAAACGATTAGCGTAAAACGAAAAACGCGTTTCGTCAAGCGCTAAACGCAAAACGGAAAACGCAAACGAAAAATGTAAACGAAGTGAAAGCGTGACCGGAAGACCAGAATGCAATCATAAATGTCGATCGGGACTACGATAGCTTAGTGATCCGGATTCTGAAAGCGATGTCTATTTTACGTTCGCAATTTTGATTTAGTACAATTTATCTTTATGAAAAATATATTGTGTCTTAGAAAAAATGCAATTGTTATAAATATATTACCAAAAAGTATGTGATTACGTATATATATCCAAGCATTAATACATTTTTTTAACTTATATAGCGAGATTTTGAAAATAATTATAAAACATGCATGTGTACAAATAGTCTTCAATCAATGCTAGTATTTATAAGTCTGCTCTGAATTCGTCAAACATATTGTTTTATAGAAATTATCAGTTTCAGAAAAGAAAACACTTCAGAGGAATTTCTTATTTTAGTGTAGGTATCGTGTACATGTACGTTTGACTACTGCAAGTATAAACCCTACGTCTAGGGGTTAGGTAGTTATGTATTACATTTATATATATGACTCCAGAGGAGGTCCCCGTACCTGTTATATAGAATATATATTTGCTTTATAATCCACGGACAACACAACACCCTACCCCTCCCCATCCCCACTCCCCCTCTCAATTTACCTGCTGTCTTTTATACCATTTGTTATTTGACAGCAGCATATTTTGATTTTGTGTCAACTTGTATCACACCTGGTCAAGTGCAGTCACCCATGAACAATGGCTCACTGATACCTCAGACGTGCACGGCCCCTCACATGTTTGTGTAGGCTACGATATATAATACGGAACCCTGTACATGTACCAAAGCATACAACAAAAACAACAATATTGTGTTATTCTAGTCATTACAGAAAACCAGCTCTATGGTGGTTTTAATTTAGTCCTCATGTGTTTTATTACCTCAGCATATCAATAAAATACATAATCAATTATATCAATGACGAATACGTGTAAATACAGAGATACAGTTGAATGTATCAACTGTCAGTTCGTGTTGGACGATTATATATATATATATATATATATATATATATATATATATGTCAATCATGATTTGATATCTATTGACTTCGTACGTTCTTTATTTTTCATAAAATATGTAAATATGTACAATATGTAAAAAAAAAAAAAAAAAAAAGCATTCGTTTTAAATACTGTATTAAGCGATGGTTGAGATATTATTAATTGTGTTATTTTATTATTAGAATAGTGTGTATCACTAGAAAATAACGTGATTCAATGCTAACAGTGAGGAGTCGGATATAATTTTTATGGAGGCGTGTGTAATACACGCCTGCCATTATGGGATCACTTTTGGTTTTCAATTATCACCGGAACACTATACCTTGGTAATCCCATCGACAGTTTCCGGAACTACGGGAGATAACTTTACACTGTGTATTGCAGCGTACGTTGTGTATTGTACAGCAGTCTATACTAACTGTCAGATGTTCTTCGTTTATCACATGTTTCAGTCACATTCATGTTTCAGTCACATTATAATTTCCCACATAATATTTACTTCAGACTTGTTTTCAATGTTACAATAAGGTATTAATTATCGGTACTTTTACTAGGCCTAGTAAGTACGCTGCAACTGTTACCCTTAACTGACCTATGGCAGACTAACTTACAAACCGCGAATCTAAAAGTAATTGCATATAATCTTGTTTAAAAGTAAAAATAATCCAACTGACAACAAATGCCTTTTCAATTACAGGTATTTAATCGAATATTGCTATGCCTGTCCACCAATATTTTATAAAAACTGTTACAAACCCTACCGACGCACTACAATGTTACTATATAAAACTCTGAATAAATTAACCGAGAAAATCACACATGTGTTCACTGCTTCACACATGTTACCGGGGACGCCATCATGACTTCTGTTGTTGATATTACGGCATATATTTGTAATTATAAGTACGATGTCATGATATTTAAATATTACAGACCTAAAAGCATATAATCTGACAATTATTTAGACGATGTTCTGACGTTCATCAAGAACGGCGAGGTCCCGTACTATCGCCATTACCTGACACCGTGTTGGTCCTGGAATGGCTGGCGAGTTTACAGCCGTGAGTGTTGATAATTTTGTTAAAAACTTGTCAAAACTTCAATAAACCTTTAATATACTTCATTTACAGTTGATAGATTATTTTCGTGCATTTTTCAACGGCAAATAATGTACTAACATCCTACAACAAACACACTAACGATAGAAAGTGAAAGAAGCGGTGAACCGGCACGGACAAAGCAGAAATAACAGTGTTTTACAGAGCAAATATATTGATGGAGCCATGAATCCCATGATACAGATATTAATTAGTTTGTTTGCGATATTTGAAGTAATTTGTGCATATTTTTTAAGTTATAAAAAATCGGCAATATTTTGAGAATTTCCGACAGAGAGAATCGCCCATTTTTTGACATATAAACATTTTTATTAATTTTTGAAGTCCTCCTGTCGAATAATGTTTGGAAATGATAGCTCACTGTGTATTTTTATTCATTCTGAAGCAACATTATTCACAAAACATTTCTCAAAAATAAACATGAAAGACCCAATTTTAAAAAAGTATAATCAATCCAGACTGAAAACTTCACAAAGTGCCATTGAGATGGTGCATACACATGTACATGTATAAGGGAGGCAAATGCTGTCAAAAAATCAAGAATAAAAGAAAATTAAAAATTGTAATAAAAATATATCAAAATTCTCAGTTTTTTTGGTTTATGATTAGTGTAACGGAGCCGTCGGTTACTTCTGTACAATAGGCTATACGTCAGCCCAAACCCCTGTGCCGGAAATATGTAATCGCTGTCACTCGCCACACATGCGCACTCTCACAACAATGACCGCTTCCATCACAGAACAGACTTCACACCAAGACTGGACATAAACTTAGGTAATTACCACTCGCACACACACACAATTACTCCATCTAGTGCACACACATCGATACATACGATATCCATACAAACGTACATTCTCTCCAAGCGGCACAACACAATCACAAACCGATACAAATCTCACACAAACACCGCTGTCAAACGTAATACATGTCTCGCTGTCACAATAACACTCGAGCTCTACCTTACTGCCATTGTCGACGACTCAAACCATTTACGATAATAAAATTATACAACTACAGTAAATACCGACTTATTATTTATCCGATCACCATGGGATATAACAACAATAATTTAACATACTTATTAAAAATATTAACGAACTTCGTTACATTAGGTAAACCACTTATCACGGCATATATCTCAGGCAAATATTGCTACAAGGTTAAGACATAATGTTGAGGAAAATTGTTTTACAGCCGTGCTACCCCAACTGAGAACGATGCGTGCATATAAACCTACCGCTTTACCGCTGACTTGAATGAGTGTACTCACAGGTTTACGAAGCGCAAAAAAAAAAAAAAAAAAAGAAATACTAAAAAAACATATTTTTAGTTGGGTTTTTTGGCGCGTCGTAAACATGTGGTCTACTGTAGCCGTGTTATTTATAGACTCCAGTACTGTCACCAAATCCACAGGTAAATTGGTACTGGATGCTACGCTCCGGCCTACCATCCAGCTTAACGAAACTGAATGGCTAGTTTAGCTTAACCGATTTATATATCATCAACAATGCGTTTGTATCTACTTAAAAAGCAAATATTCTTCAAATTGCATCAATATTCACTTGACTTGTATGTCTTTACTTTAGATATTTAAACAAATCTCCATATTTTAATAAAATTGTATACTCATTACGTAGGGAACTGCCATGTGTCCCGGCTGCAGGCCGTGTGCAAAAAGTCAAAACACACGTGGGATTTATAAGATGAGTCCTAAACTGTCCTATATTTAGGATTTTCAAAAGTGGTTTGTAATATTATTAAGGCGAAACTAACAAGCTACAAGGTTAGTGACATTTTAACCGTACGTCAAACTCCTGTGCACAAATTAAGTGATTATTGCAAGCCAACGTATTTGCTTTCCTATTGCTCTTTAATGTTTGTGAATGATCTCAAACACACTAATAACTTATTGTGGCAATTTTAATAAGTAACTAGATTATAATATTTTCAAATAGTTCTGATAACTATTCATGCGTAATATCTCCAGACATTGACATGTGTACGTTTCCTGAAAACGTCCGCCATGTTTATCAACTAATAATAACACCTAACGTTACGGTATAATATGACAGAGGACATGCCTTATATAATATAAGCCTACCAACAAATAAGAAAAGATTTATTGACAAAACAAACGTATTTTATCCCAAATTAGCTCTGAATTCCGTTCCTGTGTTGTCTTCCGTAACATCGTTTAAATCAAGTCTGCTAACCCGCTGTTTTGACGTGACCTTCACACGTACGACTAATCAACCAAATCTGGCCGCCACGGAGCGACATGACCAAATTTTCGTCAATGAACTTTTTTATTTCCGTGATCAAAAAAATAAAATAAATCAACAACTCTTATATTCAATTAGAATATGAACAAAAACTTTCTTTTTATATGATAAACACATGCAATAGTAAAATTTAAATGTTCAAGATTACTGCTCCTTCCGCTCCCGAGCGTCCCGGCGGCGATTAGGCCTCCGTGACGTAACAACATGGAGTCGATCGCTAGTGAAAATTGGCGAACAGCGTGTTGCAAGCTTTCTCATGACATCCACTTTTTCATTGATTAATGACTTTAACTTCCACAGAGACGTAATTTAACAAGTATTTCTCACATCATTTATGCTTTGTTGAGTTCAAAACATGTACATAAAGAGATGAAACTCCAGTCGGAATGACTTACTCAGAAATCCATGATCTGTCATCGTGTTTAGTCAGCTTACAATGCACTGGCTATGCATGTTACGATTAACGATTAATAAAATCTTTAATCGATTATCAGCAATTCGCTTCATTAAAGATGCTCCACCGCCGACAGACCAAAAATGATATTCATCATTTGAACAATAATTAGTGTTTAATCGTGTATATAATAGTCTAATTAACACAAAAAATAATATAAAATAATTTATTTTGCCTTTGGTACATGCGCATTCAGTAGTTCATTTCATATAGGATATAGTGGTACGGATTTTTTTCGGGATGCAATTAATTATTTTTCATATTTTTAACTTGAAGTAAAATTAGGAGCTCAAACTTTTCAATGGTGGTAATGGTGTAAAGTAAGTAACTTTTGTAACTGAAGAAAAATACTAAATCGTCTGCTCCTGTTTTTAATAGTGAAAAAATACCATTTGTCAGCAGTGGAGCATCTTTAATCTAATCGCCTCCGATTATTCGACTAATCGTTTCAGTCCTAATCTACATGCAATCTGGTATCCCAAAGTTATCTTGAGTGATTAATCACTAATTTTGTGTAGACTATGATAGCACTAAATGTACAGACAAGTAGTGCTAAATTTGTCAAGAAGAGTTATATTGTGATTTAAATGCTTACAGCCTCCATTTGTGATATCCCTGGAGGAAGTAGAATGTATCCACTTTGAGAGAGTCCAGTTTCACCTCAAGAACTTTGACATGGTGTTCGTGTTTAAGGATTACAGTCGCAAAGTTGCTATGATCAACTCCATACCAATGAACGTGCTGGACAATGTCAAAGAATGGCTCAAGTAAGTTTTACACCGTAATCACTACCGTATTTCACCGCAAATAAGACCCCCCCCCCTCCCAGAGAAGAAATAAAGGTCAAAAGTGGTGGGGGGTCTTATTTGCGGACAACGCGCCTGATAACATCGATCTATGAGGTCGCCATCTTGGATTTTTAGCTCACCTGGCCCGAAGGGCCGGTGAGCTTATGTCATGGCGCGGCGTCCGTCGTCCGTCCGTCCGTCAACATTTCCTTTAAATCGCTACTAGTCATAGAGTTCTGCATGGATTTTAACCAAATTTGGCCACAAACATCCTTGGGGGAAGGTTGGGGGAAGGGGACCAGAACTTGTATAAATTTTGGCTCTGACCCCCCGGGGGCAGGAGGGGCGCGGCCCAATAGGGAAAATAAAGGTAAATTCTATAAAACGCTACTTGTCCTAGAGTTCTGCATAGATTGTAACCAAATTTGGCCACAAACATCCTCAGGGGAAGGGGAACAGAACTTATATAAATTTTGGCTCTGACCACCCGGGGGCAGGAGGGGCGGGGCCCAATAGGGGAAATAGAGGTAAATCCTATAAAACGCTACTTTTCCTTGAGTTCTGCATGGATTGTAACCAAATTTGGCCACAAACATCCTTGGGGGAAGGGGAACAGAACTTGTATAAATTTTGGCTCTGACCCCCCCGGGGGCAGGAGGGGCGGGGCCCAATAGGGGAAATAGAGGTAAATCCTATAAAACGCTACTTGTCCTAGAGTTCTGCATGGATTGTAACCAAATTTGGCCACAAACATCCTTGGGGGAAGGGGGAAAGAACTTGTATAAATTTTGGCTCTGATCCCCCTGGGGGCAGGAGGGTCGGGGCCCAATAGGGGAAATAGAGGTAAATCCTATAAAACGCTACTTTTCCTAGAGTTCTGCATGGATTGTAACCAAATTTGGCCACAAACATCCTTGGGGGAAGGGGAACAGAACTTGTATAAATTTTGGCTCTGACCCCCCCCGGGGGCAGGAGGGGCGGGGCCCAATAGGGGAAATAGAGGTAAATCCTATAAATCGCTACTTGTCCTAGAGTTCTGCATGGATTGTAACCAAATTTGGCCACAAACATCCTTGGGGGAAGGGGAACAGAACTTGTATAAATTTTGGCTCTGACCCTTGGGGCAGGAGGGGCGGGGCCCAATAGGGGAAATAGAGGTAAATCCTATAAATCGCTACTTGTCCTAGAGTTCTGCATGGATTGTAACCAAATTTGGCCACAAATATCCTTGGGGGAAGGGGAACAGAACTTGTATAAATTTTGGCTCTGACCCCCCCAGGGGCAGGAGGGGCGGGGCCCAATAGGGAAATAAGAGTTAAATATTCAAATTCCTTCAGAAAAGAAACAATGAACCTGTATTCAGAACATGACTTGACATTACAAACCAGGTGAGCGATACAGGCCCTCTAGGCCTCTTGTTTAATGTCCAGTGTCATTGTTGTAACAGTCGTATGACAGATGAGTGATAGCAAGATGTTCAATTATTTATAATAATAATGAAGACGTATGAATAAAATTAAATCATATGTTAATTTTATGACAAATTAAAATCTAAACAATACTATGGCAGTTGTAACGTAAGTCTGAAAGGGAAACGCACATTTTTGCAAGAGTAACGTGGACATTCACCAATGAATCAAAACGAAGAAACAGCATCATAAGTAATGTCATTTTAATCCAGAAGTTTTAAGAATCATATAGTTATTTTAAAATATTCAAATTCGGTTATTGTTTACGATAACAACTACATCTCCGTCTTAGTAAACACATGACTCAATCTCCGTGAATCGGAAGGACGATCGCTGTTCAGACTCAGGCCTATTTAAAATTCACTGCAAACGTTTACATATCAAATTCGTTCATAAACAGAAGAATTTACGTACATTTGTCTCAGCCAAATGAGCAAACGATCGTGATGTAACTTCAACGTGCCGACATGCACTGATGCAGTTGTTTGTAACATCGTACACACATGTGTAGGAAAATGGCGCCAGGTTGAAGCCATACTTTAACTTTTTCACACCGGGTCATGTTTGGGAATTTGATCAGTATTGCTATTGCTACGACGATAGTTTGATAATATTTCAGGATATTAATCCAAGTATTAAATGCATTAAAACATCGTAGCAAGTATTTTTGTATCCAGAGTAAAATACTAAAACTTTGCGGCTAATCATATTATACTGACTGCGTAAACAAAACATGGCGGCTGAAAAGTAAAGCGAAGTAAAGAAACGTTCTGCATCATTGATGAATATCTTTGCCAATTCATGTAAAAAGTGACAGGCCATACCGATATGAAGTGTTCATGGAAACATATATTGGCGCATTTTGTTGAAAATAACCTCCAATTAAATATGAGCACTGTCCACAATTCGTAGTTATTGATAATTAAATTAAATCACCCGTGAATTAACTTGAATTAAATGACAAAAATAACAAGCCACACAAACAGTTGTTTTCTACGTGATTTTTCTATGCCGATAAAACAAACAAAAAGAAGTTCCAATACAAAGTCATTTTGGTGATATTTTTAAATTACTCCATTTCTCAAATCCATCATCCAGTAAACTGAAAAATAGGTGGGGGGGTCTTATTTGCGATGAAATACGGTACAGTCGAGACTGTCTTATGTGACTTTCCAAGGGACCATTACAATAAGACAGGGAGTCACTTAAGCAAGTCCAAGTTCATCCGCAACATCACTGTACAAAAATCTGTCTTTAATTGCCTGTAAATTTATTCTTCATTATATATATATCAATTACCTGAAATATATAAAAAATAATTTAAAAAAAATTGAAACAAAATTTTTTTTTATTTTTTTTTTTAATTAAAAATCATTTAAATCATTTAGTAATAAATTAAAGCAGACATACATTGATGTTTGGTTTAAAACTTTGTTCAAGAAAAAAAATCTATCTGGAGGGGTGTTATTTTGGGTTTTGCAACAAAAAAAAAATATTTGAGTGTCATGGTTTTTCAGGTTGAAGGGGAAAAAAACCCACTAAAATCACACTTGTCTGAAAATAACCATTGCAAAACAATTGCAGATGTTGTGTAAATTTTTAAAAAACCCATTACTACTCTACAATATAGGTAAAATTTAAAACTGGGCTTTATTTTGCTGAATTTTACAAACCTACTGTACACTGCTACCAAATGGCGGCCATTACAGAAGCCCAAGTCATGTACATGTGCATTTGTTTTTACAAGACTTTTTGGTGTTATGAGAAACGTTTGAAGAAAATATAGGGTTTCTGACTTTGGGATGGCAGTTATAATGACTGTTTAGTCATATCAAAAAACAAAATTATGTTTGGTCGTAAATGCCATGTACTAAACAAGAAGAGAGTCGCCAAGCCATAGGATCTATGGTAGGCAAAATAAAACATGCCGATTTATTTAATGTGTTCCGTTATTAATGGTCAATGTTTACCATTGTTTAGTATGGAGAAATATCTGAATGATATCTAGCCTCTTTTATAGTTTTAGGACAAATTTTGTGGGGAAAAAACGATCTTTCATGATCCGTCAAAATGGGTTACACAGTTATGTACTCTTATTGTAGTCAACAGTCAATGTTTAGTTTGATGTTCACACCTATTTATCGATCATAATTAAGGCCTCAGGGGAATGAAAAGTCGCTCAAGACAGAATTTTTATAATGTTTGGGTTGTAAAAACATGATTGCTTGTCACATAAGACAGGGAGTCGCTGAAAACAGACCCATTATATAGCAAAATACGTTTGGGGTTCTCAAGTAAGGTCACATAAGACAGGGAGTTGCTACATACAGGGGGTCGCTCAGACAGTCTTGACTGTACTGTAAAACCACTTTTTTTCACCATATGCAAATTTGTGTGTTATTTTGCGAAAGAAAAATGGCATACTCAAGGGATAGTACAATTTGTGAAAAAAGCTCAACCATATGATAGAAAAATGTTAATAGTTTGAAAAACTTTACAATAAAAGATCGTTACGTATACCTTTCATATTTATAAATTCTCTCTAAAATCAAAATCCTTTCTATTACAGTAAAAAATGCTTGAACATATTAAATGAACGTCTGTAAATTAAAGTGTTTGATGATGTGCTTGTTTGATTCACAGTTCCTGTGATGTGAGGTACACTGAAGGAATTCAGAGTTTGAATTGGTCCAAAATAATGAAAACAATAACTGATGATCCCGAAGGATTCTTTGACAGTGGTGGCTGGACCTTCTTGGATCCCGAGAGTGACGTATGTATTTGACATTTGATTACTTATAGTCAAAACTCCTAGGATATGTATCAGCCTGTAAAACTTCATGTCCAAAGTTTAGAGAAAAACTCTCCTTACTGTAGCTGTTAGCAGCCTCTCTTAATAGACTATAATTCATTAATGTGGAGTCAGTCTCCTTTTAAACGGCCAACTGTATTATTCCATAAAACAGAGAGGCACATTATTTAATGGTCCTAATGTTTCTAACAATGTTCACTGCCATCGTAGGCAGAGGTTGAGGATGACGATGATGACGAAGAAGATGAAGCATATGCCCCGACAGATGAGAGTAATTCTGGAGAGGATAGCAGCGAGGACTATTCAGAAGAGGAAAGTGACTGGGAAGGCGAGGAGGAGGAGGATGATTCAGGTTTGTCAGGCATCATAATTCATGTTCTATTGATCTGATCAGCTTTGTACAATACTTTAATATAGCTCTTAATTGTTTATGAAAATCAATTTTCAAATGATGTTTTAATTATTGAATTAAAATTATTATCCTAACATCACCCAACTGTTCAGGTTGAACGCTGTATGTTTCTTTAACTTCTTAAAGGAGTCGGGATCATAGGATAAGCTGACTGAATCCGAAGGTCAAGGTCAAATCCAATATACATATTGATGGTATTTAAATGACCAAGCATTTTGCTGTATGTGTTAACGATTAAAATATCTATTATTTGCAGAAGAGGAGCTTGGATCCAGTGAAGAGAGTGGTAAAGATTGGGACGAATTGGAGGAAGAGGCACGTAGAGGTATGTAGATCTGTAGACACCGCTCACCTGTTACAATACATTGAATCCATCAGTTGTACGTCCCTAGTTTAGTTTTGTTTTTTCATGTATTCATTTAAAAGGCTTGGGATTGCCTTTTTAGGGATTGATTCTTGCAGATAGGTAAGATCCTCTTTCCATTGTCAGACGTAGATCATTCTTTGATTGGCGCCAAGATACAAGGTACAGTATTCTGTATTCGTATATCATGATATATTTGTGAAGATGAAATTAATTTTAGTTTTACATTTTGTAGCCGATGCTGAGGGAGACATGATGGTTGAGGAACCGCGAAGTCACAAGTCCCACCATAAGTCTCATCATCGATCACCCGGCAAGTCGTCTCACAAGTCATCTCACAAATCTCCTAGCAAATCTTCCCACCACAAATCTTCTCATAAATCACCGAGCAAGTCATCCTCACATGGCAAGTCCTCGTCACATGGCAAATCATCTCACTCATCGTCCCACAAGTCGCCAAGCAAGTCCTCATCCTCTTCTCACAAACGGAAGAGGGAGGAAAGCAGTGATCGTCATGACAAGAAGAAAAGGAGATGAAGGGTCATTAAAGCATTAAAAATATTGAACCAAAAAACTGTTGAAATGTTCTGTACAGTTGGAACATAATATAGATCACCATCTGCAGTAAACTATTGTCGAAACATAATGTAGATATTCGTGTTGTTGGGGGAATCTGACATGTGGTTTTAATCATGATCACCGTTGTTTGAACAAAGAATGTGATATTATACTGTTGTATGTACTAAACATTTACCTTTAATGTTGTCTCAGTAAAACAGTCTGTACACATATTACTTGTTAAACTGAGCATAGAAAATATTACTGAATCTAAATGTTTCTCAATAAACATTCTTATTTCTATCACCTCCCATATTGTGGTGAGGAATTTCATATAGATGTAATGTATATAAATGTTTCGTTGCTTGACAGCAAAGCATGTTTTCATTTATGAAGAATTAAAGTACTTGTACACTACTTGTAACAAAGGCAGGGCATACCACAAAAAATATGGTTAAATAACATTCAGAGGACAAGAAATACATTTTACCTTCATAGAAAAGTAGAATGATGATATGAGTATCAATTCTACAAAGTACACATTAAAAACAATGTTAGTAAAATAAGATCATGCAATATGTTTGAGAAAGTGTAGTGTATAAAGGCATTAGGATGTACTGGAGTATGGCTTCCTGTCTTATATATATGGTCTATTATCATCAGTGCTGAAATAAAAACAATAAAAAAACAGAAATATCAATATGTGTTTGGTTATTACCTGATGGTTTATCGGCTCATATGAGCCTTCGCCATGAGGCAGCACCAACTGAACTGTCTTGGGCAATCTTTTTCCCATAGATTGTGTGGAACACTAGAGAGGAGACGAATTTCATATCAAACAATAGCTGTCATCAGAAAAATTCTGAAATTTGATGCTTTGAATGACCATAATGTTTTGTAACTTGATTTATAAATTAGAGGCCTAATGGTTTTAATGGTCTTAGAACATTAAACATTAACTCAAACATATAAAGCATATGAAAATGATAATGGATTCCATGAGACATTTTGTGGAAAATATGAAAAATAATTGGTCCAAATAATTTCGTGCTAATCGAAGCAAATCTTTATAGTGAAACTGAACAAGATATTATTTTAGTACAGATGCTCCACTGCTGACGAAAGAGCAGACAAATTATAATTTTAACTAAAGTTACTTACTTTGCACCATTACCACCATTGAAAAGTTTGAGCTTTTTTTTTAATTCAAAATATAAAGAATTCATTGCATCCCGAAAAAAATTCCACGGTACTATGCTCTATATGGGATTAAGTAATGATTCCACATGCACCAAAAGCAATATAAATTATTTCATATGCATTTTTGTGTCGATAAGCTTCAGTTATTGTTCAAATGTGCAGCCACCTTTGATTTTGGAAAGACTGAACTTTGAAAACATAAATAAATCGGAACCTGTTCTGAAATTCTGTGCTGCATTAATAAAGTTGATTTATTTATGGAAGCCAAGATCCTTCTTTGATCCCAAAAGTTTGTCATTTAAATGTTTAGTGTAAACCAACTGATTTAGCTGGGACGTCGCATTTTAATGTCTACCTAGCTACTGGTATTTGTTTTCATGTCAACCTAACTACTAGTATTCGTTTTCATGTCTTTTAACTAGCTACTGGTATTTGTTTTCATGTCTTAACTAGCTACTGGTATTCGTTTTCATGTCTTTTAACTAGCTACTGGTATTTGTTTTCATGTCTAAACTAGCTACTGGTATTTATTTTCATGTCTTTTAACTAGCTACTGGTATTTGTTTTCATGTCTTTTAACTAGCTACTAGTATTTGTTTTCATGTCTTTTAACTAGCTACTGGTATTCGTTTTCATGTCTTTTAACTAGCTACTGGTATTTGTTTTCATGTCTAAACTAGCTACTGGTATTTGTTTTCATGTCTTTTAACTAGCTACTGGTATTTGTTTTCATGTCTTTTAACTAGCTACTAGTATTTGTTTTCATGTCTTTTAACTAGCTACTAGTATTTGTTTTCATGTCTTTTAACTAGCTACTGGTATTTGTTTTCATGTCTTTTAACTAGCTACTGGTATTGTTTCATGTTAACTAGCTACTGACTGGTATTTGTTTCATTGTTCGTTTTTAACTAGCTACTGGTATTTTTGTTTTTCATGTCTTTTAACTAGCTACTGTATTGGTCTTATAGCTACTGTTTTTCTTTTAACTAGCTACTGGTATTTGTTTTCATGTCTTTTAACTAGCTACTGGTATTTGTTTTCATGTCTTTTAACTAGCTACTGGTATTTGTTTTCATGTCTTTTAACTAGCTACTGGTATTTGTTTTTCTGTCATGTCTTTTAACTAGCTACTGGTATTTGTTTTCATGTCTTTTAACTAGCTACTGGTATTTGTTTTCATGTTATTTAACTAGCTTTGTTTTGTTTTCATGTATTTTAACTAGCTACTGGTATTTGTTTTCATGTTACTAGCTACTGGTATTTGTTTTCATGTCTTTTAACTAGCTACTGGTATTTGTTTTCATGTCTTTTAACTAGCTACTGGTATTTGTTTTCATGTCTTTTAACTAGCTACTGGTATTTGTTTTCATGTCTTTTAACTAGCTACTGGTATTTGTTTTCATGTCTTTTAACTAGCTACTGGTATTTGTTTTCATGTCTTTTAACTAGCTACTGGTATTTGTTTTCATGTTATTTAACTAGATACTGGTATTTGTTTTCATGTCTACCTAGCTACTGGTATTTGTTTTCATGTCTTTTAACTAGCTACTGGTATTTGTTTTCATGTCTTTTAACTAGCTACTGGTATTTGTTTTCATGTCTTTTAACTAGCTACTGGTATTTGTTTTCATGTCTTTTAACTAGCTACTGGTATTTGTTTTCATGTCTTTTAACTAGCTACTGGTATTTGTTTTCATGTCTTTTAACTAGCTACTGGTATTTGTTTTCATGTCTTTTAACTAGCTACTGGTATTTGTTTTCATGTCTTTTAACTAGCTACTGGTATTTGTTTTCATGTCTTTTAACTAGCTACTGGTATTTGTTTTCATGTCTTTTAACTAGCTACTGGTATTTGTTTTCATGTCTTTTAACTAGCTACTGGTATTTGTTTTCATGTCTTTTAGATGTCTTTTAACTAGCTACTGGTATTTGTTTTCATGTCTTTTAACTAGCTACTGGTATTTGTTTTCATGTCTTTTAACTAGCTACTGGTATTTGTTTTCATGTCTTTTAACTAGCTACTGGTATTTGTTTTCATGTCTTTTAACTAGCTACTGGTATTTGTTTTCATGTCTTTTAACTAGCTACTGGTATTTGTTTTCATGTCTTTTAACTAGCTACTGGTATTTGTTTTCATGTCTTTTAACTAGCTACTGGTATTTGTTTTCATGTCTTTTAACTAGCTACTGGTATTTGTTTTCATGTCTTTTAACTAGCTACTGGTATTTGTTTTCATGTCTAACTAGCTACTGGTATTTGTTTTAATGTCTACCTAGCTACTAATATTTGTTTTTTTATGTCTTTTAACTAGCTACTGGTATTTGTTTTCATGTCGAACTAGTTATTGAAATTTGTTTTCATGTCTAACTAGCTACTGGTATTTGTTCATAAAGTCATAAAGTTTTTCTGCAGCTCATTTTTGTGGCAATTATTTTTCGTAATTTCTATTTGCCAGCAAAAATTACTTGGGTTTACCATAAATATGAGCATTACATGTACTAGGAATCACATGCCTATGTAAGTTGGTATGTATGCATGTTCCTCTTATACCCTGGTTTAATTTGTTTATGGGACCAATCTGAAAACAAAATGACCAATAGATGGCCATTTTGTATTTAAACATTTTAATACTAATGACTATTATATCGGTTTTCTGAGAATATTTATCAAATTTATATACATGTATAGGTTTGATTAATGTTGGTTCATTCATGCATCCTCTCTTCCACTTTATCTTGTCTTTACTCCCATTTTGAATTAAAAAAAAACAAGAGGCCCTTGGGCCATAACGGTCATCTGACTATTGGCACAATACAACATAGTCATTTAAAGATTTTAGCGATTTTGACCTCTGTGATCTTGAATGAAGATCAAGGTCATTTTTTTAAAACAAATATGGTAGCCCTTCATCCCAGCGTGTCACAGGCCCAATATCAGGTCTCTAGGCTTCTTAGTTATTCACAAAAAGTTATTTTAAGACTTTAGTCTATTTGACCGCTGTGACCTTGGATGAAGGTCCAGGTCATTCATTTGAACTTTGGTAGTCTTTCATCCCAGCATGCTACAGGCCCAATATCAGTACCCTGGGCCTTCTGGTTCTTGAGAAGTCGTTTAAATATTTTAGCATTTTTGACCCCTGTGACCTTGAATGAAGATTAAGGTCATTCCTTTGAACAAACTTCATAGCCCTTCATCCCAACATATCAGGGGCCCAATATCAAGTCTTTAGGCCTCTTAGTTCTTCAGAAGAAATTGTTAAAATGATTTTAGCCTATTTGACCCCTGTGACCTTGAATGAAGATTAAGGTCATTCCTTCGAACAAACTTCATAGCCCTTCATCCCAACATATCAGGGGCCCAATATCAAGTCTCTAGGCCTCTTAGTTATTCAGAAGAAATTGTTAAAATGATTTTAGCCTATTTGACCGCTGTGACCTTGAATGAAGGTCAATGTCATTCATTTGAACAAACTTGGTAGCCCTTCATCCCAGCATGCTACAGGCCCAATATCAGTGCCCTTGGCCTTCTGGTTCTTGAGAAGTTGTTGAAAGATTTTAGCTTTTTTGACCCCTGTGACCTTGAATGAAGATCAAGTTCATTCATTTGAACAAACTTCGTAGTCCTTCATCCAAGTATGCTACAGGCCAAATATCAGGTCTCTAGGCCTCTTAGTTATTCACAAGAAGTTAAAATGATTTAAGCCTATTTGACTCCTGTGACCTTGAATGAAGGTCAAAGTCATTCATTTGAACAAACTTGGTAGTCCTTCATCCCAGCATGCTTCAGGCCAAATATCAGTACCCCGGGTCTTTCGTTTATTGAGAAGAAGTTGTTTGAATGAAAAGTTTACGCATGGCGGACGACGACGGACGGTGCATGATGACAATAGGTCAACTTGACTCTTCGGGTCAGATGACCTAAAAACCTGCATAACTCAAATTTTGAAATTTGGTTCACCTTGAGGAGATAGGGTTTTGTGCAATAAAACCCAGGCCATTGATACCTATATTTGAACTGAAACTTCATGTTTGGTAATCACAGGTCCATCTAGCTATAGGTTAGAAAATAACCACTGTGTAGGTGTTAGAAATATTAATACAACCTCTTTGCACGGAAGCTGAATAGTTAAAGATGCTCCACCGCGATAGAGCATAAATGATATTCATCATTTGAACAATAATTGGTGTTTAATCGTTTATATGTGTCTAATTTACACAAAAAATAATATGAAGTGATTTACTTTGCCTTTGGTGCATGCGCAATTAGTACTTCATTCCATATAGGATATAGCGCCACAGTATTTTTTTGGGATGCAATTATTTTTTATATTTTTAGCCCACCATCATCAGATGGTGGGCTATTCAAATAACTTTTTGTCCGTGGTCCGTCGTCCGTCCGTCCGTCCGTTAACAATTCTTGTTATCGCTATTTCTCAGAAAGTACTGAAGAGAGCTGCCTCAAATTTCATATGCAAGTTCCCCTAGGGCCCTAGTTGTGCATATTGCATTTTGAAACTGATCGGCCAACAAGCAGCCATCTTGGATTTTGATAGTTAAAGTTTGTTATCGCTATTTCTCAGAAAGTACTCATGGGATCTGTCTCAAATTTCATATGTAGGTTCCCCTAGGGCCTTAGTTGTGCATATTGCGATTTGGTACCGATCGATCAACAAGATGGCCGCCAGGCAGCCATCTTGGATTTTGATAGTTAAAGTTTGTTACTGCTATTTCTCGCAAAGTACTGAAGGGATCTGCCTCAAATTTCATATGCAAGTTCCCCTAGGACACTAGTTGTGCATATTGCATATTGAGACTAATCGGCCGACAAGATGGCCACCAGGCAGCCATCTTGGATTTAGATAGTTAACGTTTGTTATCGCTATTTCTCAGAAAGTGCTGAAGGGATCTGTCTCAAATTTCATATGTAGGTTCCCCTAGGGCCTTAGTTGTGCATATTGTGTTTTGGGACCGATCAATCAACAAGATGGCCGCCAGGCAGCCATCTTGGATTTTGATAGTTAAAGTTTGTTACTGCTATTTCTCAGAAAGAACTGAAGGGATCTGTTTCAAATTTCATATGCAAGTTCCCCTAGGGCCCTAGTTGACTATACTGCATTTTGAGACTGATCGGCCAACAAGATGGCCACCAGGCAGCCATCTTGGATTTTGATAGTTGAGGTTTGTTATCGCTATTTCTCAGAAAGTACAGAAATGATCTGTCTCAAATTTCATATGTCCCCTAGGGCCCTAGTTGTGCTTATTGCATTTTTGGACTGATCAGTGAACAAGATTGCCGCCAGGCAGCCATCTTGGATTTTGATAGTTAAAGTTTGTTATCGCTATTTCTCAGAAAGTACTGAAGGGATCTGTCTCAAATTTCATATGTAGGTTCCCCTAGGTCCCTAGTTGTGCATATTGCGTTTTGGGACCGATCGATCAACAAAATGGCTGCCAGGCAGCCATCTTGGATTTTGATAGTTAAAGTTTGTTATCGCTATTTCTCAGAAAGTACTCAAGGGATCTGTCTCAAATTTCATATGTAGGTTCCCCTAGGTCCCTAGTTGTGCATATTGCGTTTTGGGACCGATCGATCAACAAAATGGCTGCCAGGCAGCCATCTTGGATTTTGATAGTTAAAGTTTGTTATCGCTATTTCTCAGAAAGTACTCAAGGGATCTGTCTCAAATTTCATATGTAGGTTCCCCTAGGTCCCTAGTTGTGCATATTGCGTTTTGGGACCGATCGATCAACAAAATGGCTGCCAGGTAGCCATCTTGGATTTTGATAGTTAAAGTTTGTTATCGCTATTTCTCAGAAAGTACTCAAGGGATCTGTCTCAAATTTTATTTGTAGGTTTCCCTAGGGCCCTATTTAGGCATATTGCGATTAGGTACCGATCGATCAACAAGATGGCCACCAAGGAGCTATCTTGGATTTTGCTTGTTGAAGTTAGTTTCTGCTATTTCTCAGAAAGAACTGGAGTGATCTGTCTCAAATTTTGTATGTAGTATGTTTGAAAAAGTTTGAAAAGCAGAGAAAAGATCCATCTTTCCATTGTCAGACATAGATCATTCTTTGGTGGGCGCCAAGATCCCTCTGGGATCTCTTGTTAACTTAAGTTAAATTAGAAGCTCAAACTTTTCAATGGTGGTAATGGTGTAAAGTAAATAACTTTTGTAACTAAAGTATACTAAATAGTCTGCTCCTGTTTTTGATATTGAAAAAATATCATTTCTCAGCGGTAGAGCATCTTTAAGAGGTCAACAAATTACCACAAGTCCTCCACCTTTAGGTCGCAAGTCTTTAATCTTGTGGGGCATTTGCCAGGTACTGACTGCTGGTCGGTGGTTTTTCTCCGGTTACTCTAGCTTTCTTCCATCCACAAACATGACATGTTTTTAAATGGCTGGCTTTTGGAATTTTACGCTAATCTTTGCACATGGGGTGGGATACCGGAACTACGTTTGTCTCTATGAATAAAAAATTCCACATTCTGATATTAAAGTTTATTATACTTGCTCCATAACATTTCTTTGTTCTCCTCATTTACAACCTCAGATTCAAGATAAATACATGTATCTTCATTGAAAAGACACTGGAACTAAAATCAAAATTTAAAAGGCTAGAGTCGTGACTAAATATAGTGAAACCTTAGTAACCACCTCTATAAAGACAACCTGCTTGAGTATGACCACCTGGCTATTAAAACCATATTTCATAGTTCTTAAGGAGGTCAATAAACAGACTTGACAGCATATAAAGTATAGTCAAACTTCTCTATAAAGATCACTCAAGGGACAAAAAATGGTCTTTATATAGCCAAGTAGTTTTTATACACGGGACGAATTGACCACTTGAGACCTGAAGAGAGTAGTCTTATTAATCAGGTGGTCTTTATACAAAGGTTTGACTGTATTAGAGTTGACAAAGGCTTCAATGATTAAAGCAAAGATTCAAAGGAAATTTTTTAGATGTAAAATTGTTGACAGAGTGAGTAGAAGATCAAACAGTTTTCAACGTGTATCAAAAATTATAAAATATACAAATGTAGATAGTAGATAAGTTACACTGATCACACAATATACATCAGTCAAATGATCAAAGTAAGGGTTGTCATGATCAGGAATGTCCAAGACAATGATGGGGTCAGTAGAAACTTAGGGCTAGATATTTCACATTGTCTAATCTATTGTGATATCTTTCACAGTGACACTCTTAACTAAAATATCTAATCTCGCTATATATACACTTAATTTACTACGACCAATAATTGGTCTATTAAAACACATCAAGTATGTCCGTATGTGACATGTAAGATAATATCAAAACACATGGGCACTTTATTCTATTGAGTAAAATTAATTGTCATTTTTCTAGTGTCCACTATTCGTAAGTTTGACACACGATTGTAAATGATAACAGGACAACCCCCCAAATTGTGCCCATTTACTGTGAAGTATGATCACATGGTTACGCCATCACGAATACTTTAGTTCAAGTGTTATGGTATCCAGGATGGTCTGGGTTGGACTCGCCGACATCCTTGTCCTAACTATCACATGTTTGAGATCACAAATTGTACTCCGATGACCAGATAGTGCTGGGGATACTAAAGAGTTTGTCCCTTTCCTTCTTGGAAAACTTCAGTCCTCCCTTTGATTTATAGAGTTGACGCTTACGATGTTGAAGGAAGGCGATTTTCCTTAATCCAGGGGTGTTCAAGAACTTTGTCCAGAGATAAACGCTGATTGGGGTCGTGCTTCAAAAGCTGTAACAACAAAAGTAAGCATCAGTTGTCAAAAATATTCTCTTATTTATTAAAATAGACAGGTAAATTCTAATTGGCAGAACAATGATATATACAAACTTGCCATTGACTTGTACTGATGAGTTGAATGACAGTTGGTGTGAGCCCATATATGTAATACCCTATTTAAACCTTATATGTAATACCCTATTTAAACCTTATATGTAATACCCTATTTAAACCTTATATGTAATACCCTATTTAAACCTTATATGTAATACCCTATTTAAACCTAACAATTCCATAATGTCAAACCTTAAATTCTAGTGCAACAACGTTTTATTACTTAATACTACTACTAAACATATAGCAGCTGCTGTTCAAATGAATATGTACCTAAAATGAAAATCATGTTTTCTTTTGCATATTGATAGGGATATTAATTGAATGTTTTTTTATATGGCTTGTAAACTTGTACATTACTCATGTGAAATCTTACCTGGCTTACAAGATTCTTGGCAGGTTCAGACACATGTCGAGGGAACTGAAGATCCACTTTTGTTATCCGTCTATACGTATCTGCATTACTTTCTGCCTCAAAAGGAGGTTTCCCCACAAGAAACTCGTAACAAAGTACGCCCAAACTCCATATATCTACCTTCTCATCGTGAAGTTTGCCCTCAATCATCTCCGGAGGTAGATAATCCAACGTACCACATAATGTAGTTCTCCTGAAAATGATGTGAAATACAAGAAATTCATAAATGCTGAAGGTTGCTGGACTTGGATAAGGATAACTATGATGAAGGTTGCTGGACTTGGATAAGGATAACTATGATGAAGGTTGCTGGACTTGGATAAGGATAACTATGCTGAAGGTTGCTGGACTTGGATAAGGATAACTTTGCTGAAGGTTGCTGGACTTGGATAAGGATAACTATGATGAAGGTTGCTGGACTTGGATAAGGATAACTATGATGAAGATTGCTGGACTTGGATAAGGATAACTATGATGAAGGTTGCTGGACTTGGATAAGGATAACTATTTTTCCCTTACTTTACAGGGTTATCCTGTGTTAGTTACGGAAATGACTATTCAATAGAATCTTTCACTCCTTTGAGGACGAGACCAGTCACAGGGAAATCTCAACCTTCGTGGTAAGATTCTTAAAAGTCCCATTACGTTTTCATGATAATTGATATATTTAATCGTGAAAAATTACCAAAATTTCGTAAAACGATAGAATTGATATCCTTATGGCAATATTTCTTAATTAAAAATGTTGTAGAAAATCAGGATTGTAGCAATGATTGGGGAATACCAGGTGGCTCTGTTGGTGCCACAGTCCACACAGTGCCACAAATCCTTTAAAAACTATTATCAGAGATTGGTCACATGAAAACAGTTAGAGAGTTAACCATGGAAAGTCAATTACTTGGGAATAAGCAAGTATTAAGTGAACAAACAGTTTTGCATGAGACCATACAATTCATTCTTCACAGGTACCTGGTAAGAGCGAAGCAGGTACACACACTCTATTAAGACGCAACTTAGAGGTATTCACTACTTAGTTATACTTTCCTCTTTTGTAATTTTTGTGAACAAGTGTGTGTTTAAAGTCGTCAGAATGGAGTATATAGTTCTACTGAAGTATTTTTTTTTATTTCTGAAAGAAGAACCAGTTTTATAAGGATGAACATTGTAAAACATTGAATAAATCTAAACATGTTCTAAATTTCCCTGTGGTGTCACTGGAATTTCATCTGGGTATGTACAGACACATAGGCTTTTCTCAGACATACACATTTACATGTTCTACTCATATTATTCATATTTTTAATATGCATTTTTGTCGAAACTGTACATATTTGAACAAAATTAAGTAAAGATAAATTCATAAGGATCATCGATGTTTAGTTTGTAGAGCATTCATAAAAACATAATGGGACTTATAAGTTGTCAAACAAGGATTGGCAAGAGTTTATTGAATATTTTATTACAATGATTGGTTACTCCAACAATGTTAGAGGTATAGCACGACGAGACACTCCTGGAACATTACGTCGTGTCTAACCTCTAATTTCCGATAGGCCATTTACCCGATGCTGAGGGTAACATTTTCAAAGTTTGTATTACGACAATATAAAACGTTTAAATCATATTTAAATCGTCATCAATGACAATTGTATTACGACAATATAAAACGTTTAAATCATATTTAAATCGTCATCAATGTCAAATACCTACCTCTTTTTCATAAATCAACAAGTTTTTTAACAAAATCAGCCAGAAAATCCATCTAAAACAAATATTTACATCTCCTCACGTAAACTTTCATGACCCAGACAAAACTTCATGATGAAAGCGATCCACCCGGTAAATAGAAAAAACGAATTGCAAAGTCCCCTAAACGCTTGATCTGCCTTTACTTTTACTTGCATTCTGCCCGCTTGAATTCACATTCAGTTTTTTGTAATAACCAGCCGCCATATTTAAAACTAGGTCAAAATGTTACGGAAAGGATTCATCAAATCTAATCTGCTAAAATACTATTTTATGAGGCCTCAACTTATGGCTTCCCTATATAAATGGGATAATTAATACCTAAACTGTAAGTACACATCGATGTTATCACTGTTAGAGCTGTAAAAATTGATATTATTGCACTTTTCATTCCGCCTTCATCTGACGTCGGAAGCTGCATCAAAGAAATGACCCTTCGGAAATGAGAGTCGACAGTCAGCAAAATAACGTCCGATAAAAAACCGGCTGACCAGTCGACTCTCATGTTATGGGAGTAAATAATTGGTTAGCTAAAGTGAAAGGGAAACGTGGGGAATACCTACCGCAGAAATGATAAAAATAGACTGACATATGAAGTATTAGCTATATTTGTTAATATTCGTTATAAAGCAATTTGTATTTAGCGTAAGAATGATACTAAAGTCAAAATTCAAATGAGACTTTTTATTCGACGGGGCACTGCAAAGGGAGGTTTTTGACTTATTGCACATATGTACATCACACAAATATAAAGTGGGAAGTTGCTCCTGTCTCTTGCATTTCAGGGAACCATTTCTATTTACCTTCTTTCCTTTATCACACAAGTTATTGACACATGTCATACTCTGTTTTCTATCGGAATTTGTTTGTGTTCGCTTCATCCACGTCTTTGAACCATCAATTCATTTTGTTTCTATTCGTTTAATTTGTGCAGTGCATTGTGGGAGGTCACTTAAGTTGAACACTACTATTTTAATCACACTCAGTCTAAAAAAATTCAACCGGGCGGTTCAAAATACAGAATGATGGGATTTCCATTTGCATAATAACGGTCTGATATACATTACTTAGTCTTAAATATGTATTTTAATCAAATTTGTATGGTGTATTTAGGTTCATGTCCCTTTAAGATATAAGAATCTTGCTTTGTCTCACTCTCAAGGGGTAAATGATTATTTTACTCTTTTATGTTTGCTTTCTATATAATTGTATTTAAGGTTGACATTGCAAAAATACAGAGCAATGTCAACATGATGCATTGATGTGGAGTACATTATCGATGACATTAGTAATATTGAAACATAATGACTTCCCTGAGATGAAAGCTTGAAAGCAATAGAAATTTCAGAAGTTTTCTTAGTATTTGAGAAAATAATTGTTACATGGAAGTGCCAAGTGAACAGGGATATTGATAAGCCTTGTGTTAACCAACTAAAATCTTCACTCACCTGGATGACGGTGCATGGACTGACCAGCCAAAGTCTGCGATTTTTAGGTCACCTGTGAGTCCGAGGAGGAGATTCTCTGGTTTGATATCTCTGTGGATGACCTTCTTACTGTGGCAGTATTTCAGGGCACTCGTCATTTGGTACATGTACTATAGGATGGAAAGTAAGACATGTGTCAGTAACATGTGCTGATGTTAACTCTAAACCAGTAGTACACAAATGAACTGTATACAGCTGACCTTCGTCTGAGATACAAAGGTTCACATATAGGTCACAGTGACTTATTGCGATAGCTTTTTGTCCGTTTCCGTGCAACATCTGGCTTGTGAATACAATAACTTTGAACTTAATGAAACTTTATGTGTAGATTGAGTTGGAAAGATCTCGAAGAGTTCAAAATTCAGCTTGATTTGACAGTAAATTACGGTATTATTGCCCTTTGCAATGATAATTGTTATTGGACCTTGTGAACGCGATAATTTTAGTAAATATAAACTGAGCTTAACAAAACTTTGAGTGTAGACTAACATTGGAAAGATCTCGGGCGAGTTCGAAAATCAGCTTCATTTGACAGTAATTTACGTACAGAGAGTCATTGTCCTCTACAATAAAAATTCTTGAATCTTGTGAACATGATAACTTGAATAAATATGATCCGAGCACAATGAAATTTTGTATACATACAAAATTTCCTTAAGCTTGGATCATATTTATTCAAGTTATCATGTTCACAAGTAGACTAACATTAGAAATATCTCAGACAAATGTGAAATCAGCTTGATTCGATGATAATTTACGCAGTTATTGCCCTTTGCACTGATAATTATTTTTGGACCTTGTGATTACAATAACTTAAATAAATAAGCACCCAGCTTCATGAAACTTTGTATTTAGACTAAATTGGAAAGATCTCGGACAAGTTCGAAATGCGACCTGATAAGATCGTAACTTAAGAAGTTATTGCTCTTTGAAATCATTATTATTATTGAATCTTATGAACATGATAACGTGAGTAAATATGATCCAAGCTTAATGAAACTTTGCATATAAACTAACATTGAAAATATCTCAAACAACTTTGAAAATAGGGTTGATTTGACTCTAAACTATTTACAGAGTTATTGCCCTTTGCAATAATAATTATTGAACCTTGTGAACACAGTAATGTGAGTAATTATGCACTAAGCTTAATGAAACTTGTATGTAGACCTATTAGATGTATGTACAGTGAAACCTCGATGTATCAAAGTTCAAGGGACCGTCAGAAAAACTTCGAAACATCGAGACTTCGAATTATTCGTGGTTGAAATTGGACCGATGTTTTTTTACCATGACCAACTGTGGTAGTTGTGTACATGTCGTCTCCGTTCCGTAAACTTTAAAATCATTGTATTTACCACAAGCAAAACAAAATAAAAACGAAGTATGCAATTAATCACATGTATTGCTATCATTAGTATATTATAAACAAGACTTACGTGTACTAGGCCTAACTCATGTACAAGTGTTCGTTTGGTGACTATTTAAGCGATGGTTAATATTATGGAATGAATATAAAAACGAAAACACGTTGTAAAAACGAAACTAAAAAGGAGGAACCGAAAGCGCTACAACACCTACAAAATACTTTGATTTAGAATGATTGATTTGCTCCAGTATTTATGCCAAAGTTGAGCAATGTAACAGTTTTGAGTATGAGTTACTAATAATGTGGCTCGCTATTTACCGTTTCGTAAATTCTACAAACTGCTACCAATGGCGGCGGCGAACATCAAAAACGACTAACTGTATCTTTGCCGTGCTAATGATTTAATAAGGCAGCTTGTAAAAACAAAGCACCGGGTATCGGTCTGATTAGTGATATTAATTATCTTGATGATATCAAGCTAGCAACACAAGCTGTCAAAATCCCTATTGTCCGGCGAAGGGCCTTCGCGAGACAGCTAGGTGTGACAGCATGCCACGGGGTATCGGCGAACACCTGATCTGTACACAAGGTTCATACAGAAATCAAGATATGAAATTCAAGGCTTTTCAAGGCCTTTTCAAGGCTTTTGATGATAAAATTCAAGGCCCTTATAGCCATATTATAAGCATAAGAATTTCATATTGACAAGAAAATAAAAATGTTTCTTTCATTCTTCTCACATTAATCCTTTATATTGATGATATCTGACGAATTTGCAGACAGTTTAAAGTGAACAAATAATTTGAGAAATTTCAATCTAACCATCACATCATTGTCAAATAAAACTAGAAAGCCATGCTCTTAGTCTTCCGTTATAACTTCAATTTGCTTGAACAAGCTTGACATTACAGATGCTTCAATTCCTCTAACTTTCCCATACATCGCTAAATCTAACTCATAACCATCCCTCTCTCACCCTATCTAAACATCTGTAAGAAGGTCCCGATCTTTTGGATATTGTACTGTCTCAAAATACCGATATTCAACTGTGATTTTACCATCTCAAATTGCCGATCTTTAACTATGAATTGCCTTGAACAATATCTAAAGAAAACCATTAAACTAATCCAATTCACTGTCAGAATTTAATATGATATCAAAATGCAGTCATCATTATTGTCCTCACCTTCTGACGATAGCCAGGCTCTCCGCCATGTTTTTGTAGCCGGCTAGTGATGCTGACTGATCCAGCTCAGTGATCTGTCTATATCTTATTATTACTTAACCCCTCATAAATAACAAACCCACAGAAGACCCTGATTCTTCTTTTATTAGATAGTGATAAAACCAGATGTGTTCCGAGTATCATATTACCGATAACAGGTGGTACATTCTAGAGACTCCACAAACGTCATTTTCATTTTGTTGTCAATATGACGTTATAAGCGCGGTAAGGGTTAAGAAAATTTTTAACAATTTTTCTGCAATTAACCACCAAAATTAGAAGATGTCTGTGATAGATTAAGTAAATTCAAGGCCTAAAATTATGTTTTCAAGGCTATACGACCATTTTTCAAGGCCTTTCAAGGCCATATATCAATTTCAAGGCCTTTCAAGGCAGACACTCAAAATTCAAGGCCTTTTCAAGCCTGTGCGAACCCTGGTACAGGTAAATGTTTTTATTCGAATCATCAAGTGTCAGTTACCTATGATTCTATAACAAATGGTCCATGAAAAAAGTTTGATACATCGAGAACTTCGATTCATAAAACATCCATACATGGGTTAGTTAGTAATGTTATATAGTGAAGAAATTCGGGACCAGACAAAAAGTTCGATACTGCAAGAAATTCGATTCATCAAAGTTCGAATCATCGAGGTTTGACTGTATTTCGTGCTATTATATCAGGTAACCGTTAAGGCCCATGAGCCTTTTGTTTGCTGTATGTCAACAGATACCAATCCATTAACCATTTTCAAACTCACTGTAGCTGTTCGCCTCTCATCAAATCGTGTATTCTTCATCAGCTCCTTGTAAAGTTCTCCCTTTGGTGCATACTCCAATACCAAATAAACTCTGGTCTTATCTTGAAAGTACTGAAACAGGCGCAGTATGTGTGGATGGCTGAAATTATAAAATGATCGGGGTTGTATAAAATAACCTGAGACATTTATATAATAGATACACTTCATACATAAACATATTTGGTATTGCATATAATTAACATAATATTTCTCTATATGATTTTTTTTTAGTGATACCACAACATTCAATTTATAATTGATGATCAGTGACCCGAACGGTAACCCCTCTGATTCAAGACAATTGATAACAAAATTTCAAAAACAGTTCAGCAATAAATGCATCAAAGATAATTACTTTAGGCCATTTTGTATTTTTTTTTATGAAAACAGAAACATGTACATTTCCAGACCAAATCTTTCTTACCTAAGATGAGACTGTATTTCTATTTCCCGCCGAAGCTGGTGTTCAACTCCAGCTTTCTGTAACTGGGATTTAAACAGCACCTGGGAATTTCAATAATTTCATTTATGATGCAAATAGTGAAATATTGGGAATTTTATTTGTCCCAATAACAAATCCCAGTATGAAGCTTCCCTTATGGTCACAGGGGTCTGAGAATTACAGTATATAAATTTGGACCCACCAGTGTCCATGGACTTTTCTTAGAGTTCTTTGATAAACAAGAGGCCCAGAGGGCCTGTATCGCTCACCTGGTTTGTAATGCCAAGTTATGTTCTGAATACAGGTTCATAGTTTCTTTTCTGAAGGAATTTTAATATTAACCTCTAAATCCCCTATTGGGCCCCACCCCTCCCGCCCCCAGGGGGTCAGAGCCAAAATTTATACAAGTTCTGTTCCCCTTCCCCCAAGGATGTTTATGGCCAAATTTGGTCACAATCCAAGCAAAACTCTAGAACAAGAAGTGATTTATAGGATTTACCTCTATTTTCCCTATTGGGCCCCACCCATCCTGCCCTCGGTGGGCCAGAGTCAAAATTTATACAAGTTCTGTTCCCCTTCCCCCAAGGATGTTTGTGGCCAAATTTGGTTACAATCCATGCCGAACTCTATGACTAGTAGCGATTTAAAGGATTTACCTCTATTTCCCCTATTGGGCCCCCTCCCCTCCTGCCCCCGGGGGACCAGAGCCAAAATTTATACAAGTTCTGTTCCCCTTCCCCCAAAGATGTTTGTGGCCAAATTTGGTTACAATCCATGCCGAACTCTATGACTAGTAGCGATTTAAAGGATTAACATCTATTTCCCCTATTGGGCCCCGCCCCTCCTGCCCCTGGGGGATCAGAGCCAAAATTTATACAAGTTCTGTTCCCCTTCCCCCAAGGATGTTTGTGGCCAAATTTGGTTACAATTCATGTAGAGCTCTAGGACAAGTAGAGATTTAAAGGATTTACCTCTATTTCCCCTATTTGGCCCCACCCCTCCTGCCCTTGGGGGGTCAGAGCCAAAATTTATACAAGGTCTGTTCCCCCTCCCCCAAGGATGTTTGTGGCCAAATTTGGTTACATTCCATTCAAAACTCTATGACTAGTAGCGATTTAAAGGATTAACCTCTATTACCCCTATTGGGCCCCGCCCCTCCTGTCCCCGGGGGACCAGAGCCAAAATTTATACAAGTTCTGTTCCCCTTCCCCCAAGGATATTCGTGGCCAAATTTGGTTACATTCCATTCAGAACTCTATGACTAGTAGCGATTTAAAGGATTTACCTCTATTTCAACTATTGGGCCCCGCCCCTCCTGCCCCCGGGGGACCAGAGTCAAAATTTACAAAAGTTCTGTTACCCTTCCCCCAAGGATGTTTGTGGCCAAATTTGGTTACAATCCATGCCGAACTCTATGACTAGTAGCGATTTAAAGGATTTACCTCTATTACCCCTATTGGGCCCCGCCCCTCCTGCCCCTGGGGGACCAGAGCCAAAATTTATACAAGTTCTGTTTCCCCCTCCCCCAAGGATGTTTGTGGTCAAATTTGGTTACAATCCATGCAGAACTCTAGGACAAGTAGCGATTTATAGGATTTACCTCTATTTCCCCTATTGGGCCCCACCCCTCCTGCCCCGGGGGGGACAGAGCCAAAATTTTATACAAGTTCTGTTCCCCCTCCCCCAAGGATGTTTGTGGCCAAATTTGGTTATAATCCATGCAGAACTCTATGACTAGTAGCGATTTAAAGGAAATGTTGACGGACGGACGGAGGGACGGACGACGGACGCCGCGCCATGACATAAGCTCACCGGCCCTTCGGGCCAGATGAGCTAAAAATTGGTAAAAATATTCTATGTCATGGTATATATGACCAGAAAGAAAGAAAGCTCCCAGAGACAAAAAAAATCATATTTCTAGTGGGTCTTCACAAAAACGGTTACTACTAGTACTATTTTAAAGAGCAATGAATTTTCTTTCAAAGTCATCCTACACAACTGTACAAAGTACCATAACTGGTTTAGTGAAGACCTTATAGAAATAGGATTTTTAACTGTTGAAGCTTTCAGAGTGGGGTAGACTTTTCTTACAATATCTAAATATCATGTATAATATGATTTTTATAATTTTTTTCACTAGACTCCCAATACCTCTAAAACCGGTATATGGACACTCTGATGGGTCTATATTAACAATTATCAGATCCCTGTGCTTTCTGTGGAAGAATTTATATATATATATATATAATAATTGACTGTCGAATATCCTTGTGATGGAATTAAAATACGAAAAAATTAAAAAACAAATTGGAAATCTCTAGCGCTTTTGCAGTTACTGCTGCTCTTCAAGGATTTGTTGTTTGCGTTGTTGCCTTACCAACATCATCATTCATCTCTTGAGTAGTGGTAGCTGTGAAAGCGCTAGATATTACAGATTTGTTTTACTTTTTGCTTTTTCGTATATATGTATTTGATTCATGTATAATTATATCCTTAACCCTACAAAGGCATGTCATACCAATTAATGACTGTTAACCAGATGTTATTTTTCTTACATTGATCTGCTGACATACCATTATACCGGTACTCATGGTTTAAAAGTAAATGCCATCAAACATAAAACAGAACATGTGTTTGTGCAGTTGGCAACAGAGTCCCAGACTTCTCTTCACTGACTACAACATTGTTCTTTTACTTTTAATTTTTTTTTTTATTTGCTATAATATATTTATAAAAGATTGTTTTCTCTCTTGTCTGATGTTTATGTTTACATGTGTATCCGCTGTCAACTTTACCTTTATTGCTACCACATATTTGGTTGTTTTCTCTCTTGCAAGGTACACATTCCCAAACTTTCCTTTCCCTAAAGGTCTCCCTATATCAAAATCCCGCAAACTCCACTCCTTCCTGAAATATGTCCACATACAAAATCAAAATTCCTACTTTTGTCTAACTGGTATGTAACAGTGTAAGCCAGGTACAGTAAAACCTTTTAAAAGTTTATTTGTAAAACTTAAGAAATCACATACCCTGGTATACCGTAAAAACTTGTGTAATTTGCGCACTTTTTCTGTGCAAAAATAAAATTTGAAGTTGGGGGTGCGCAAATTATATTGATAGAGGAGATTTAAAAATTTTACGGGGGAAAAATCTGTCCATTCTGAGGGACTGACGATCTATGAATGTTGAGGTACCGCTCTGTGTATGGTAGCCATTTTATATGATAAAAGGTATTAAAGATTGTAAAAACAATGCCTCACCTATTAAAGTGGATTAATCTACGGCTAATTAAAGTGTTAAGTTATGATCACATTGTCTTGTTTCCATTTGCCCTGAGAATTCAATGGCGACTGACTGAGAGCATGGCTTCTACTGACAGCAAGAGATGTATACCCTGTGCACCTCGTAGTATAATGGGACAGCCACAATCAGTGACTTTGGCCAGGTCAATCTAGTTTACCTGTATTTTTTTAGGGGAGAGAGGCTGTAGAGAAGTCTGTAGAGAGTGTGTGTGTGTGGCTGCAGGCCGTGTGAAAAAGTCAAAACACACGTGGGGTTTATAAGATGCCTAAACTGACCTATATTTAGGACTTTTAATAAGTGGTTTGCAATTTTATTACTGCAGAATTAACAAGCTACTAGGTTAGTGACATATTCAACCGTATTGATAAATATAATTAGCCATCAGCTTTGCACATGAAACCTTACGTAGGGCCCAGCTGTAGGCCGTGTGCAAAAAGTCAAAACACACGTGGGATTTATAAGATGCCTAAACTGACCTATAATTAGGACTTTCAATAAGTGGTTTGCAATTTTATTACTGCAGAATTAACAAGCTACAAGGTTAATAGTGACATATTCAACCGTATTGATAAATATTATTAGCCATCAGCTTAGATCTGGTACCGTACAGGTAGTGAGTTTACTCGCAATGTGATTGTTGCAGGCTAACATACGTATCCGCTAGCCGATTGTTGTTGATTGTTAATGATCTCAAACACACTAATTACTTATTGTGACAATTTTAAACAAATAGATTCAAATCTTTTTAAATGTTCCTGATTACTATTCATGGGTAATATCTCAAAACATTGACATGTGCACGGAGTACGGCGGAACGGACCGCCGATGTTTTAGACATCTGCAAGATATTTTAGTTTCAGGTTAAGGTGGCCAATAAAAGAAAACAAACACGATGCGGTTTTAATACGTTATTTTTTCTGAATACAACACTTCTTTGTGCAAGTTGTCAAGCATTTTAGGGGAATATTTTGCATTGAAATTGTCACCTTCATACATCAATTTTGGGACTCCCTGGACATCGTTTTTTCCCAAAATTTTTGATGTGCAAAATATACTGATAGTAGATTTTTTTCAGCATTTTCAGCCCTAAAAAGTACCTGCGCAAATTACACTGGTGCGCAAATTATACAAGTTTTTACGGTACTTTATTATACCATGTATAACAAGGTCTATGTAAATTTCATTAAAGGGACAATTCAGTCTAAGAGAACATTAAAATTTGTACATATATCGAAAAAAAACAGTTCTAATGGAAATTAGATCAGTCGGTTTTACTGTGATATGCCTGAAAAGCCCACGGTGGCGACATGTGTGTGAAATGTTCAAAATCGCTCGCTGTCCACCATTACACACTGTGGTCAAACTTCTTGTATGCCGAACCCGGTCCCTTGCTCGTAGAGTAATACAACTTTTGTCTAGAACTGCTCAAATTGCCCTGACAGTAGTGTGTTTACCTTATTAGGTGCATTGTCTTGCCTAAGAATCATTTTATCACCTTCTCTATGGTTATGTAGTTCATTTGTTTAACGTGCGTGACTTTGGCTCGGGTATGGGTACAGCGTCCATATTGTACCTGCTTAATTGTATTGATCAACGATTTGATATTTCAACGATATTAATTAAAATACTTAACAATGTTGTGGAATTTGTCAATGTTTTACGTTATATGTTTCATAAGAAATGTAGAACAATACATTTATGCTATATTTTGCTTCTTGGTTATGTAAAAGAATTAGCCTGTGTGAATTGTCCCTTTAAAGGTACAAATATGTCTTTCAAATAAAAATCAGTTGTGAAACACTAAATGTCCACTATATGTTTAATTAATCTCTTCTTGATAATCTGTACTAAATGAATCTCATGCCTTAAACTAGAAATATCTGTAAGACAATTGCAAAAGCTGCCTTCACATATACAAGTGAAGTCATATATCAAAACAAGACAGAACTTTTATATGTCTCCTATGACGTTATCGTTAGTTATCATTATGTATAATCTAATAATTTACGGCAAACGTTTATTTTTTTTTTTTTTTTAAGGTGATATATATATGATAATGGGACTAAATAATGTACTACATGTGATGAAACCTGATATTGTTTGTGCAGGACAATTGTTTCTATTGGTGATGAAAGTACTGGAGATATAGAGAACACATGGTTAGTATTTTACAATACAAGGTTTATTTTGGTGTGAGACTTAGGAAAGCCATATGACAAGGCTTTGCAGAGTCATTTCGGCATTCCATGTCGAGCACCAAAATAAAAAAGTTTGAAAAAGTTCCGCCAGATTTGGTACAAATTTATGTGATGGTATTGACGGACACAGCACAAGTTTATCCATCAGTATAGTTATCCGTCAGTATGAGGGGCAGTTGCAGAATAAACTACCTATAGTTCTGTACAAACGTTATTGGGTATATATGTATATATCATGTACAAGAATTAGTCCCATTATTTCTACTATTGGTTATTACTTTAACCATCCACTCAATGAGGATTGTCGTACCTTACTGGTGGTGAAGCATCAGATGTGTTTTCTTTTGCCTGTGTCAGAACAACACCAGGTTTGACTGATTGCAAGACATCTGTGTCACTGGAACTGTTGATAGGTTTGAGTACTCGTCCTGGTTTCAGTACTCGTCCAGGCTCTTCAGCCATCTTTGATGAAAAAGATGTCACTACTTAATCCTTACTTATGGTGCTATCAATATAAGTTACCAATCACCTGAAAAATGAAGGAAAAAATGAGTCATTATATCAAGATATACAAAATAGAAATGACCAGTATTTAAGGAATAGATTTTTATTTTGTTGAGGTTATGAGGGTATCATAATGGAGCCCGAGTAAAGCCGGGTTACATAAAATTTACTCGGGCTCCATTATCATTTTACCCTCACAACCTCAACAAAATAAAAATCTATTCCTTTAATTTACAGTTTATAACGTAAATGAATATTATTTATTCTCGCAACAGTTGCATATTTTTTATTAAAATACCAATATTATTTTCTCTCACGTCAACGTCAACGATTCCAATTGAACAGCAGATTGGAATCAAGTCATTCATATGTTCCCACCAAAAGTGGGGCCATGACCCCACGTTGCTACACCAGCGACTATTCCCGTAACAATAGAATTGCCGCACATGTTGTACTATCATTATACACTGATAATGATAATACTAGAAAGCATGGTTATTGAGTTCATGTCAGTGCAAACTATAAATATTTGATGATAAATGTTACATCATAATAATAAATATGCAAGTTATTGTGTTCGTCTAAGGCCAAATGAAATAATATATGACATATGTTTCCGGTAAACAGGTACAGTGTGTGGACTAAAGTACTTGGACACTACATATTTTTACTACGTTATTTTACTTTTTTTCTATGAATTGGACGCATCTAGTGACGGATTGCAACCAACTTTGGAATACTTACTGGCAAGCGACCAGTTCACGCCGATTACCAGTTCTTGCCATCGCATATGTACTTGTATAATCAAAGACGAGTTTTGAGACAATTTTTTGTGGAAATCAGCATGGTATAGGTAGTATAGGAATTATGGTGATCCCGTACCCATTCAAACTCGTACCCACATTTGACGAACTCGTACCCAAGCATGGCGAACCCGTACCCAAGTTTGGCGAACCCGTAGCCATGGAATTTGTACCCATCATAAAATTTATGGTTCATGTAGTTATTTGTGATTTATATAAGACTTATATATTCGTGTTCAATCAGATGCTTCTAGTCAGTGATCATAAAACGGTACGAAACAGATTCCAGCCAAGATTTATTCATTTTTAGTAATTTTACATTTTTTCCCCTCTTGTGCATTTTCCTGTAGCTTATTATTATTCAAAATAATTTCACGTGTGTTTGCTTGACAAAAACTCACAAATTTATACGGCAGCAACAAATTGACGCAACCGGTTTTTCCCCAATCTTTATTGTTTCGCTATTGAATTTCTGTTTGAAAGTTATTTTCTATGGGTTACAGACTTGATTTTCAAAAATCAGAAAGGCTTAGAGATGATCTATTTTGGATTTTTTTTTACAATACAGTCAACAAAAAGGAAATCAACCGTTAAAATGATTGAACATTTGATGTGTATTGTAGTGTATTTGTAATCTTGAAAAGTATAGAGCATTTTACCAGATATTTTCTTATTTTACCAGGTATTGGAATATATCAACATTGACTCAATTATGCATTATTTAGGCCAGTGATATATTGAATCAGATACACAGAAGAAATTAACATTAATACCTTTGATTAACGTGACGCTACCCAATTTGGAACGCTACCCAAAAAGAAACACTTTTTAAATATGTGACACAGAATTTTCAGTTTACAATCTAAACTAACAATAAAAGTCCTGAACAAAAATTAAGGTGCTGACTAATAACTGTGACAATTTTTATATGTCATTTTCTTTCCAGTTGCTTATTATCTGTATTTAAAAATGAAAATAATGAAATTTTGAAAAACTCCAGGAAACGACGTCGTGCGACAACCCTAAAAACACCATATATTTTAAAATAAGAAAAATAAATGCTGAAAGGAATATTTTTGAAATACATGTGACTTGAATAAATTAAAAAATGTTTGAACTTTCTTTTAATGCATTCAAACATTTTTTTATCATGCCTGGGCATTTATTAATCAAACTTTATTTAGGAGGTGTTCCATTTTGGGTACTCACACCTGCTGAAACACAGAGCTGGACCGGGCATGCTTCCAAGCTCTGTATTTATAAATATATGCACTGCTGACAAGTAAACAAATCATGAAATTAATAATAAAAGCATCTATTTGTGGAATGTTAAGAATAAAATCTGGATTCAACCAAAAGTTAGAAAATTTTTACAATAATCTTCAAAAAGTGTTCCAATTCGGGAAGCGTCACGTTAAATTTGAAAAACAACGAAACTTGATGGGTACAGGTTAGCCAATCATGGGTATGAGCTCGCCAATTATTTTGGGTATACCGTATGAGTTGGTGGGAACAAGTTGGAATGGGTACGTGTTTTTTATCAGAAGGATTATTGATTAAATTTGCGTGGAAATCGTACAGATACAGATGCGATGGCGAGAACTGGTCGCCTGCCAGTATAAATTGGGAATTGTCAGTGTCTTACAGTTATACAGAAAATAAGATTTAATTCCAGGTGACAAAGCTTCAAATAAAGTGCCGACTGACTATTACTTGTGGTAATGTAAAGTTTAAGAGCTGTTGGCAACATATTTGCTATCCACTCACGTATTGTCTCATAATTTGACTGTGGAAACATATTGACATTCAAGAAAGGGATCGGCTACTGCAGTGGTAGCTGAGTACGCCTAGTGCATGCTAGTGGTGGGGGGGGGGGGGGGGGGGTATTTAGGTCCTAGCGAGTAACCCCTGGTTAGAGCAGCGGATCGCATAAAAACGGTTTTATAAATTTGAAATATTTCAATATTGTTGCAATAATGGTTCCTATTGTATTGTATTTCCCTTCTTCGGCAGTTGATGGCAGATCCGAAATGAGTCTTACTTTCCTAAAGTAGCCTTCAGTAGGTCTACTGTAATGTTTCAATGCAGTATATCTGAATCTATCTACGTTATAATTAAACCATATCCAGTCAGAATATAATAAGCACTATATTCTGAATTATTTAGAATATACCGTTCTTACTTGGATTATGAATGAAACATGCTAAATAGAGAGATCAGCTTCCATTGTTGACGACGTCGAACTATCATGGCGGGTGTTTAAATTTCGTTTCGGTCTATTTGATTGGTTCTTTGAAAAATCCGAGATGTTCCGAAACGCTATCGGAGCTCCTCTGGTGGGATCATTACTGATAGTTATTACTAATTTTGAAAATAATCCAAAACAAAATTAAATTAAAAAATACCCCATGTATGTAAACAAATTGGTGAACCTTAGTTTCCACTGAAACAATAATTCAGTATTAATCAATATTCATAATTCAATAAATCAATAATAAACCTAAATAGTAATAATTCAAGTGGTCCAGTCTATTAGAGGGCATATTTTTTGCACAAGTGAAACATATGAAAGTTTCCACCTCATGAAATGAAATATTAATGGTATTTATCAAGAGGCAAGAAATATCCTCTATATCATTGTTCATTTTCTTATTTTTTTCCTCATCAATAACAAAGTCTTTGGGGCACAAACTGACAAAGAGAATTAACTGTTCTTATTTATTATTAAATTTCAGTGTTTCGCATGGTACTTTTTAGGTCTGATATTAACCAATTCAATAAGGTTTTTAATACTAACAACAAGAGACATTAATCAATTAGCAACTGTAAATTTAATAATAAAGATAAGGCAATTCAACAATATTATACATGTATTACAAAAGTAAACAATTTACATCCTGATCTTAATAAATACCCACTCTATAAAAGATGAATTACCCCAATAAAACATTCACTTCAAAATCACACACTGACACACTGTTACAATCTCACAAATAAATTTTTCTCCTAATGTCCACTGTAATTCAACAAACCGGTGACCAAATTCATTCAATGTTATCTACCAGATAATACAAAGCTTCTGTAGGAATAATTATCATGATTCTTCTTTGTTAAACCATAAATACTAAACAATTCACCTTTCCCTTGTCTCCTTGAAATTCATTACTGTAATAATAGTATAACTACAATTTTCATTGTTATTTCAGACACATCTGCTTTTTGGTAGTGTATAGTTCGAAGGGAGCCAGATCTGAGCCTTGGAAAGGCATTCTGAAGGTGCAGGTCCCTTGTGGGACTCAGACCTGGTAACCAGAGGTACAGGCCCCAATGTGGGACTCAAACCTGAAATCCAGAGTTGTAGGCCCCATGTGGGACTCAAACCTGAGATCCAGAGTTGTAGGCCCCATGCTTGACTCAAACATGAGATCCAAAGGCACAGGGCCAATGTGGGACTCAAACCTGAGATCTAGAAGTACAGGCCCAATGTGGGACTCAAACATGAGATCCAGAGTTGTAGGCCCAATGTGGGACTCTAACCTGAGATCTAGAAGTACATGCAGGCCGCATGTGGGACTCAAACCCGAGATCCAGAGGTACACACCCTATGTGGGACTCAAACCTCAGATCCAGAGTTGTTGGCCCCATGTGGGACTAAAACCTGAAATCCAGAGGTACTGGCCCCGTGTGGGACTTAAGCTGAGATTCATGTCCCATGTGGGACATCAATAGATGGAGGTTTATGGATTACTATAAATCATTACTATTATAGAAAACTTGAAAAAAGCCAACACATACATCCACAGGTTTAGGAGATGGATGAATGGAAAGTTTTAAATCAAACAATAGACAAGAGGCCCAGAGGGCCTGTATCACTCACCTGGTTTGTAATGTCAAGTAATGTTCTGAATACAGGGTCATTGTTTCTTTTCTGAAGGAATTTGAATATTGACCTCTAATTCCCCTATTGGGCCCCAACCCTCCTGCCCCAAGGAGGTCAGAGCCATAATTTAAACACGTTCTGTTCCCCTTCCCCCAAGGCTGTTTGTGGCCAACTTTGGTTACAATCCATGCAGAACTCTAGGACATGTAGCTATTGATAGGATTTACCACTATTTCCCATATTGGGCCCCGTCCCTCTTGCCCCCGGGGGATCAGAGCCAAAATTTATTAAATTCTGTTCCCCTTCCCCCAAGGATGTTTGTGGCCAAATTTAAGGTCCTTTGGTCACAATCTATGCAGAACTCTATGACTAGTAGCAACTTAAAGGAAATGTTGATGGACAAACGAACGAACGATGGACGCTGCACCATGACATAAGCTCAAATTAAATAATCTGATAAATAATCCTAAATAAGTGTTGCCGATTTTAGTTTGCTTTGAAAGTGGTCATCAGCGTTATCATTCAAACATTTTGTCTCCATCTCTTTTGAGTGCCATCGTCGTGAAGCGTTACTTGACCGTCATCTTGTTGCTAATGACGTTAGGGGCAAAGAATGATAACTCTATCGTCCAAACCTGATACGATTTCTACTAACCTGATACGACTATATATTGGATATTACGTGACGTCATTTTAATCAATAGGAATACAAGAGTCTTGTCTGAGGCCGGAAAAACATTATTCTTAGCAGTATACAGGATTCATGTAAATGTTGCTGTTCCATGATTGGAAAACAATGCTTGTTTTCATTGATTTGAGAACATTGACACTAGTAAATAATAAAACATTTAATACACACTATGTAAATACAGATCTTGGTTACCATACATGATGTTATTTATACAGATCTTAATTATTATACATGAATAATTATACAGTTATGTGTAAATAAATAATTAAAATATCAACAATTGAGTATCTTGATAAAACAAAACACAAATTCAGCTGTCCTAGTAAAGCTTTTACAGAAAACCAAAACATTTTGTGGTCATAAGTTTGTATAACAAGCAAACTGGCTTTTACATATCAACAGACTTAAAGATGCTCCACCGCCGATGAATGGTATTTTTACTTATCAAAAACATTTCTCTTCATTTTCTCTCATTTTTTCTTCAGTTGCAAAAGTTACTTACTTTACGCCATTTAACCACCACTGAAAAGTTTGAGCTTCTAATTTTACTTCAAGATGATATATTTTGAATAATAAATTGCGTCACAAAAAATTCTGTGGCACTATGTCCTATATGGTATGAAGTACTGATTAGGCAAAAAAAAAAAAATGTCTGTTTAGGGTTACATTGGCACTAAAAAATAGGGTCAGCAGGTTGGGAGGATTTTTTTTTTAGTGTCTTTCACTCTAAAATAATGGCCAGAACTTGAGTCTGAGTTGGAATCCCGACTTTTTTCGTGGAAAAATGGGAAAAAAATAAGGGTCGAGGGGTAAAAAATTAGGGTCGGTCGGGTAACCCTAAACAGACATATCATTTTTTTGGATGCACCAAAAGCAAAATGAATTGTTTTATAATTTTGTTCATGTTAATCAGACATATAAACACAAATAGAACAAATGTATATACCCCACAGCCTACTATACTTTTCAGCAGGTACAAAATGGTCCCTTTATGATGTAGTGGAGCACTGGCTCAGAAAATCACTCCGTCACAGTTTTCTAAACTTTGTTGTAGGTTTCCAATTATATTAAGCATACACATGCATTTATATATTATTTTTGTCCAAAACAATCATAACGACCAATCTTAGTACATGTATCTACTTCACTACTCATTAGACGTCAAATTCATAATTTGTAGACTTGCCGTATAATATTCCTTCGAAAAGATCATCATATTTAAATGTGAAAAAAATTATGTCTCGCTGTGAATTTGAAATTTCATACTGCTCAGTTTTATTGGCTGGTAGGTAAGTGATATCAAACAAGTAAGATAAAATGCATACAGACGTTTTGATAATGGTTTGCACAAACATTTCTTTGCTTCATTAGCAGTACCGGGTAATAGGCACCAATTGTGGCTCTAAAGACAACACCATCACCTGTCTAAAAGTCTTTTGAGCTACAATAGTGCAGCTAATACACGAATAAACACCAATTATTGTTCAAATGATGAGTATCGTTTATGCTCTGTAAGTGGTGGAGCATCTTTTAATGGCTGAGATGAAAGTGAACTTCCCTATACATGTATATTAACTATGGATATAGCCGGTAGCTGTTAGCTGGTTGTCCTTTTTTGGTAGGCAAAAGCTGGTAGCCAGGAAATGTAAGTTTGGTACATATTATTAACCAGCAGTTGATAGTGTTAGGCAGTATTAGGTAGTGGAAATTTGAGATATTGCAGTGACGTAGACCTATAGTACAAAGGTACTGTAACGTGCAAGAGAAATCTAGTAAAGAAACATGAGGATCATGGGCCTTAATTGTCAGTTCTAATGTACTACAAGCAAAATATATGCTTCATCTTGATGTCAGTCAATATGTTTTAGTAAACTAAAGTCAGATTGACCATTATCTATTTCAACATTAATATTTGTATTTGTTATATGACGTGAATTTTGCCATTTTCTGATTGGTCTAGAGCGCTCGGACAGGTCTTGACAAAATGCAATGTCAACCTGAAACCGATGAACACCTGTTCAGAGGTTGACATTGCAAATCTGGTAACCTGGCTATAAATAGACACAGGGAATTCCCTGTCTCTTCCACATTTTTGACCAATCAAAATAGGGCATTGCCGATCATCGGGCAAGAGCCAAATCAGACATGTCAGACAACAGCGTGGTAGGATTAAGATAGATATTTAACACATGTTGAATGCAGCTTTATGTCCGAAGATTACATTGTGAAGAAGTATAACAGAAGAACTACAATACCTACCGAGGAATATGTGAATGAATATTTTCTTGATTTTGTTTTGTTTAATTTTAAAATCCTTCACTGTCCTTTCTTCAAAATTGTTTTAAATACTGAAATAGAAAAACCCAGTATCGTTTCATATAACAGCACAATTATTGACTTTTTGTAAGTAACCTACAAAACAAGAGGCCCAGAGGGCCTGTATCGCTCACCTGGTTTGTAATGCCAAGTAATGTTCTGAATACAGGCTCATTGTTTCTTTTCTGAAGGAATCTTAATATTAACCTCTAAATCCCCTATTGGGCCCCACCCCTCCCGCCCCCAGGGGGTCAGAGCCAAAATTTATACAAGTTCTGTTCCCCTTCCCCCAAGGATGTTTATGGCCAAATTTGGTCACAATCCAAGCAAAACTCTAGGACAAGAAGTGATTTATAGGATTTACCTCTATTTCCCCTATTGGGCCCCACCCGTCCTGTCCTCAGGGGGCCAGAGTCAAAATTTATACAAGTTCTGTTCCCCTTCCCCAAAGGATGCTTGTGGCCAAATTCGGTTACATTCCATTCAGAACTCTTTGACTAGTAGCGATTTAAAGGATTTACCTCTATTTCCCCTATTGGGCCCCGCCCCTCCTGCCCCCGGGGAACCAGAGCCAAAATTTATACAAGTTCTGTTCCCCTTCCCCAAAGGATGTTTGTGGCCAAATTTGGTTACATTCCATTCAGAACTCTATGACTAGTAGCGATTTAAAGGATTTACCTCTATTTCCCCTATTGGGCCCCGCCCATCCTGACCCGGGGGATCAGAGCCAAAATTTATACAAGTTCTGTTCCCCTTCCCCCAAGGATGTTTGTGGCCAAATTTAGTTACATTCCATTCAGAACTCTATGACTAGTAGCGATTTAAAGGATTTACCTCTATTTCCCCTATTGGGCCCCGCCCCTCCTGCCCCCGGGGGACCAGAGCCAAAATTTATACAAGTTCTGTTCCCCTTACCCCAAGGATGTTTGTGGCCAAATTTGGTTACATTCCATTCAGAACTCTATGACTAGTAGCGATTTAAAGGATTTACCTCTATTACCCCTATTGGGCCCCGCCCCTCCTGCCCCTGGGGGATTAGAGCCAAAATTTATACAGGTTCTGTTCCCCTTCCCCCAAGGATGTTTGTGGTCAAATTTGGTTACAATTCATGTAGAGCTCTAGGACAAGTAGAGATTTAAAGGATTTACCTCTATTTCCCCTATTGGGCCCCGCCCCTCCTGCCCCCAGGGGGTCAGAGCCAAAATTTATACAAGGTCTGTTCCCCCTCCCCCAAGGATGTTTGTGGCCAAATTTGGTTACAATCCATGCAGAACTCTATGACTAGTAGCGATTTAAAGGATTTACCTCTATTTCCCCTATTGGGCCCCGCCCATCCTGACCCGGGGGATCAGAGCCAAAATTTATACAAGTTCTGTTCCCCTTCCCCCAAGGATGTTTGTGGCCAAATTTAGTTACATTCCATTCAGAACTCTATGACTAGTAGCGATTTAAAGGATTTACCTCTATTTCCCCTATTGGGCCCCGCCCCTCCTGCCCCCGGGGGACCAGAGCCAAAGTTTATACAAGTTCTGTTCTCCTTACCTCAAGGATGTTTGTGGCCAAATTTGGTTACATTCCATTCAGAACTCTATGACTAGTAGCGATTTAAAGGATTTACCTCTATTTCCCCTATTGGGCCCCGCCCCTCCTGCCCCCAGGGGACCAGAGTCAAAATTTATACAAGTTCTGTTCCCCTTCCCCCAAGGATGTTTGTGGCCAAATTTGGTTACAATTCATTTAGAACTCTATGACTAGTAGCGATTTAAAGGATTTACCTCTATTTCCCCTATTGGGCCCCGCCCATCCTGCCCCCGAGGGACAAGAGCCAAAATTTATACAAGTTCTGTTCCCCTTCCCCAAAGGATGTTTGTGGCCAAATTTGGTTACATTCCATTCAGAGCTCTATGACAAGTAGCGATTGTAAAGGATTTACCTCTATTACCCCTATTGGGCCCCGCCCCTCCTGCCCCTGGGGGTCAGAGCCAAAATTTATACAAGTTCTTTTCCCCTTACCCCAAGGATGTTTGTGGCTAATTTTGGTTACAATCCATGCAGAACTCTAGTACAAGTAGCGATTTAAAGGATTTACCTCTATTACCCCTATTGGGCCCCGCCCCTCCTGCCCCTGGGGGACCAGAGCCAAAATTTATACAAGTTCTGTTTCCCCTCCCCCAAGGATGTTTGTGGTCAAATTTGGTTACAATCCATGCAGAACTCTAGGACAAGTAGCGATTTATAGGATTTACCTCTATTTCCCCTATTGGGCCCCGCCCCTCCTGCCCCGGGGGGGACAGAGCCAAAATTTATACAAGTTCTGTTCCCCCTCCCCCAAGGATGTTTGTGGCCAAATTTGGTTACAATCCATGCAGAACTCTATGACTAGTAGCGATTTAAAGGAAATGTTGACGGACGGACGGACGACGGACGGACGGGACGGACGGACGGACGGACGACGGACGGACGGACGGACGGACGGACGGACGGAGGAGACGGATGGACGACGGACGCCGCGCCATGACATAAGCTCACCGGCCCTTCGGGCCAGGTGAGCTAAAAAATCAATATTTGTATAATGTTTCATTTGAAATCAAGTTTCTGTGCTTATTTCCTTGTTAATGAGGAAATGTCACTTCAAGATCTTGGTATCATTGAAGCCTGACACCTTAAATGGAGGTCAAGGTCATTCGTTTGAGCGAAGTAGCCAATCTCCCATGCATGCTACATACCCAGCTGCAACAGACTTTTTAGCCAAAAGATACAGTAGGTCAGGTACATTTCATTCATTCTAGCTACACGCCCAATATCAAGCCTAAATATAAGTGTATGGTAATGTAAAGACAAAAGATGATTGAAATAGTCAAATGAAATTATATGTATTTACGCAGTGGGACATTGAGACCACTAAAAAAGAGACTACCTATGATATTATATATATCTGTGTGTGTACACATATTGATATCAGTTTGTCTGTTAATACTGTGCACCTGATACGCCAAACCCAAACCTATAGCTATAGGTCTACCTCCTAGTCCACTCTCCCCCTACATCACACCAATACAGTACCTGTTTTATTTTATGGGTGGATTTAGTGATGTTTGTAACTTGTTTTCAAACAAAGTCTGACACAAACTTCAAAAGTTAATATCAAACTACTGGTCTGTCAATTCAAACCCTTTTATAATGTAAATCACATTCCCAGTCTTTGGTGAGGTAAAAGTGAGGAGTTCTGAGGACGGAATCCCTGTAATATATAACATGTCATTCAAGCCCATGATGTCAGCATAAAATTTACCGACAGGGTACAACAAGGGACTTCAACACACTCCATTATGTTTTAGCAAACTTCCACTTTCTCTGAAAGACGAGAGTCTGGACCGGTACAGTACTGTATCACAAAGTGCTTTATTTTTTGGCATGAGAAGAAGCTGCTAGGATATGATTACATTGTCTTTTACCCAGTGGTGTTTTAGTACCCTGTCCAGTGATATCCTCTGCTTTGGATCATGTCTCAACAACTGAAATCACACAAAACATAAAATAAGTATCAGAAAGGCGCTATACATAACAAGAGCTGAGCTGTTTCAGAACAGAAAAGTTTACATCTGACAGCCTTTAATGACCTAAGAGTTCAATTAAGCATGTAAGTACATTTTTGTAAAATGGACCACTTGAAAATATCAAAACTTTTCATGTATGAAGTGTGCTTTAACCAACATTACCTGGTCTGATAATGATGTTTACAACGTCATTGGTTTTATACTACAATTTGAAGTAATTTGTTAAAAGACATGAGTTTTCATTAATTCAACTAACTGCAATTCAAGCTTGTAAAAACATTCTTTTAACTAACAAAAAATTCAATATAGATGGAATAATTTGTTTTTGTATAAACCTGGGAAATATGCAACAGCATGAATGATAGTTACTTGTGATATAAGATTCTGGGCAGAGTTTGATACATATGTCGGGAACTGTAGATCCACTTTAGTTATCCGTCTGTACGTATCAGTGTTGGTCTCAGCCTCAAAAGGAGGTTTCCCCACAAGAAACTCGTAACAAAGTACGCCCAAACTCCATATATCCACTTTCTCATCATGAAGTTTGCCCTCAATCATCTCCGGAGGGAGATAATCTAACGTACCACATAATGTAGCTCTCCTGTAAAAAATGTGAATTTATCATCAATAATATAAAATAAAGGTACGTCACAGTAACCAATTTTTGGTCATAACACAATTCCTATTTACCAGTTGATGAAGGTAAAACATTGAAAGTAATTTAAAGTAGGTTTGCTAAAAATTAAACAAACAGGTGGGCAAAAGTAACCTGACTTGACCCAAATTACACTGACAGGTGGGCAAAAGTAACCTGACTTGACCCAAATTAAACAGACAGATGTGCAAAAGTAACTTAACTTGACCCAAATTAAATGGACAGGTGGGCAAAAGTAACCTATCTTGACCCAAATTACACAGACAGGTGAGCAAAAGTAACCTATCTTGACCCAAATTAAATGGACAGGTGAGCAAAAGTAACCTATCTTGACCCAAATTAAACAGACAGGTGGGCAAAAGTAATCTATCTTGACCAAAATTAAACGAACAGGTGGGCAAAAGTAACCTTTTTGACCCAAATTAAACAGACAGGTGGGCAAAAGTAACCTAACTTGACCCAAATTAAACGGACAGGTGGGCAAAAGTAACCTATCTTGACCCAAATTAAATGGACAGGTGAGTAAAAGTAACCTATCTTGACCCAAATTAAACAGACAGGTGGGCAAAAGTAACCTTTTTGACCCAATTTAAATGGACAGGTGGGCAAAAGTAACCTATCTTGACCCAAATTAAACAGACAGGTGGGCAAAAGTAACCTAACTTGACACAAATTAAACGGACAGGTGGGCAAAAGTGAGTATGGAAAAGATTATGTGCACCATTTTGCAGGGATGTAAAGGAAGACAGGCAGATGGAAATATAGAGGAATGTCTAGCAGATTAGACTAGTCAATTTAGCTGAATTGACCTTCTTTGACCTTGTTCCACAAACCAGGGCCATCAGCTCTATGATTTTACGTTTTTTAACTTGATTTGTCTAGAGAAGCTTTCAGTAACATTATTGTCTAGAGAAGCTTTCAGTAGCATTAAAGTGACATATAATATTCATAAAAATAAGCAGAAAATGCCCATCAATTTAAGTTTTACTTAAACTTTAACAAGCACAATGAACTTGACGGCCTACCTTGTCTTTACACAATTATAGGGGACACAGAGGGAAAAAATCCCAGAACGGGACACTTTGTAGCAGAAATCATTGGGATCTAACAAGAGGTCGGTGGACTGCACCTTACCTGGACGAAGGTGCATGAACTGACCAACCAAAGTCAGCGATTTTGAGTTCTCCATTGTTTCCGAGGAGGAGATTCTCTGGTTTGATGTCTCTGTGGATGACCTTCTTACTGTGGCAGTACAACAGGGCACTCGTCAACTGGTGGATGTACTGTAGATATAGATTGATCACATAATTGGCCTGATATTGAGTGATTTCGCTCATGTGATATTTTTGCGATTGTTACTAGTGTAATATGACCTGGAGCGATTTTTATTGACTAGAAATTCATTGTGACGTCAGACAGACACAATAAAATGACGTCGGGAAAATGACATGACGTCAGGATTATGAAGGTGGTGGGACAAAATGGCGGCCTCTGCTGGATTTTCGGATACGTTTTGACGTGAAATATCTTTGTTATGTAAGTATTTGTAGTTATGTGATGAAAAGTATCTTAAATTTGTGTTCATTTCAAATGAGATTTTATGAAACTAGTCTCGTCTCGAAGTTTTAATTTTTGCTCGCCAAGGCTCGCAAAAATGAAAACTTTTTAGATGTGTTTCATGAAATCTCATATGAAATGAACACTCATGTAATATCCTACCGTATATATATTACATAAAACAAAGAGACTAGGGGAACGACTGGTTTGCCTGTTGTCAGTATACATATGTAATTTATCTGGTGGGGTGTTCATTGAGATAGAGTTATAAAATGGGCATAAACACACTATTATTAAAGAGACACAAAACAAATACACTGCAGTCTCTGAAAATACAAGTATGCAATATATGCAACACATGGAACACAGGGGAGATTGTTTTTATGAACTTAGCTACGAAAAGGTGTTCTGTAAATTCTTTTGGAAGTGAGACTCTAATGACCTTATTAGGTTTCCCAGAAAAAATAGCCCCTCTATTGCACATTTAAATATCACATGTCATCATCATGAAGAAATTTCCATGTTATTTTTTGAGAAGCAACTTTTAAGTGTGAACGAGAAATTTTCACAATTCAAATAGACAAAATTCAAATGGTTCTAAAATTTTCTATAAGGCACTAATTAAACAATGAAATGATAATCACTCACCACCTGATATCAGTACATTGTATATAGCTAATGATTACATGTAAAATTAACTTACACTTGCAGTCTGTTTTTCATCAAATCTAGTATTTTTTGTCAGTTCTTTGTACAGTTCTCCCTTAGGAGCGAACTCCAGAATAAGGTAGACTCGAGATTTGTCGTGGAAATATCCAAACAAGCGGAGGATGTTCGGGTGCCTACAACAGATCAAGGGATCTTTTGTATTAAGCCAGTTATGCCAGACTTTGTGGATTTGTGATAAAAAGTATGTAAAAGACTTCCTGAAGATTTAAAATCAAATTTCTGTTTAGATCACTATAATGACATGTTGATTTCCCCCCTTTTTCATATCTTTAGGGATTGCCTTATTTTGTAATGCCTTTACAAAGACCCAAATGGGCCTGAATCGCTCTCCACCTACAAAGTGATCATGATGCATACAGTATTCTATATGGTCCCCAAGATACATGAAGTCAAATTAAATATTTTTCAATCTTAGAACAAACTTTGTAGCCTTTCAGTCAAGCATTCTTCCGATTTAATCTCATGATCAGGTTTCTGGATACAGTTGTTGATCAGAAGTCTTTTAAAAATTTTGGCCCCTGTGATTTCTGACTCCATGACTTGGATCAACCCACTCTTTGTTCTGCTATGAACTATAATTTTCAAAATAAGATAACCAGAAATGACATGCAAAAAGAGGTTTCCAGTTAAACGAAAGTTTCTACAAATCCCATATAGAGCATTGGTACTTTTGATACAATGCTTGGTTTGATGATTATTCTTCAAGAGTATTGCATGCGTTTATCCTGACAACCTAAATCTGTTTGCTTTGCAAACAAGTTCCACTTCTTTCCTACCTAAGATGAGACTGTATTTCTATTTCCCGCCGAAGCTGGTGTTCAACTCCAGCTTTCTGTAACTGGGATTTAAACAGCACCTGTAAAAACAAAAACAAAATGTGAATCACAATGCTGACCTTGTATCAAAGTTATATAACATACATTACAAGTAATGATAGAACTCTATTGTGAAAATACAGGGAAGCAAAGCTTTAAAACATTTTAAGATATGAAAATACTCAAGATTCATATTAAAACATGCATATCTGTTTTATCTTTGATTCTATGATTGAACGTAAAGCAAGGATATTCAATACTTAAAAGTTGCGTTAGACAGCTTTACACAAAGTTTTTTTATGCATTCAATAGAAGATGGATATATAATATGATTTATGAGAATGGGTGTTGTTTGCATAGTTGTGCCTCAATGGAATGGTTTAAAGGCCCACTACCTTTCCGAAGCAAAAATTAAAAGTTTCTTAACAACAATAATAAAATAAGACAATTGATATCAATGGTCTAAGATAAGATTATAACACCAAACAAATGCAAGATTTTCTCCATAACTTATGTTAAGTGGGAAGATTCATTTCGCTGTTTTGCTGTCTGGCACAGTTATAGTCAACTACAGTGGAACCTCCCAAAACCGAACCTTCTCAAAACCGATCACCTCTAGAAACCGAACATGGATGTCATGTACGGAATTAATTCCTCTTTATTAATAGTATATAAAACTTCCCAAAACCGATCCCTCCCAATTCCGAATACCGGACCGATTTTGAGATCGGAATAGTCAAATGTAACTAAAATACACTTCTGAAAACCGGCCTTACCTGAGCGACACCGATAGATTGCATTGAGGTCTGATCAACCGACCGTGAAATACACACGTACCTGTACCATAGTTGTTGCATGCCATGTCCTTGGGCATGTATACAGATGTGAAGGCTATAGGTACACGGTAATTATACCCGAGATGGTGGTGTAATTATTTAATCATGCCTATTGTTTAGATATCTAATGAAGGTCTACCATGTGCACGCGGTTTGTTTACTGTAGGAAAACAAGCAGAGCTAGTAATAAAGAGAAAGTTTCGTATTCAAATCACACGTTTTTTTTTTATTTACATATGTAGTTGTCGGATAACGTAAATTATCTGTATGAAGAAGCCGAAGCCATGTATTGTTTTAGAAAATGACTATGTCATATAATGACCGGCATCGACTGATCATCGTGTAAATAGACCATATAATTTGATTCTTGACGTAACCGGAAGCGATCGGTCGTATGTAGGTTGCAGACGATCGCGAGAACATCCCCAAGAACATTCACGCAACTAACTAACTAAACTACGTTTATAAGCGGTAACAAAGTCAAGTTTGCTGTAATCCATTCCTTTTAAACGTATGATTCTCTCTTATGTGATAACATTCACATTAACAATCAATATCGGTCGGTTTTAACGAACACTAGCCATACCTGCGGTGCACTAATGTAAAAAACGACTTCCGATCGATTAAATCCGGATCGTGATGATTGGTATTCGGTTTACTTCTCCAAACCGAACCCTCTCTAAACCGGCCAAAATTATATGCACCGACCATGATCGGTTTCGGGAGGTTCCACTGTAGTTATGAAAATTAATATTCAACTTATTTCACCCGGTAACTTAATTGCTGTGAAGATGATGATAAATGAAGCATTAATGGTAAGCTAAAGCTAATAAGTTTTGTAACTCTGCAAAATTATAAATCTCATTTTACAATTAAAAGCCGTTTCGGAAAGTAGTGGGCCATTAATACTTTACCTTAAGAGCTACAACATATTTAGTGGACTTTTCTCTGGCCAGGTACACATTTCCAAACTTCCCTTTACCTAAAGGCCTTCCTATATCAAAATCTTCTAATGTCCATTTTTTTCTGAAAAAAAAAAATAATGACATCAACATTATTTCAGTCTGTATAGTTTTGCCATACATATATATCAAAATATGACATTGAAAATCAGTCATCATTTGTTACCATGTTAAAAATCACAAATTAATTGCAGACTACAAAATGTAATTTCATGGACAAAAGGGCATGAAGACAATCCTATGATTAGGTGATTTTCTACCAATCAGAAGGGTTATATCTCTATAATGTTGGATTGAGAATTTATAGAAAGATAATTAAAAAAAACACCAAGGCCATACCAAATAAATCAGTTGTTCTTCGGGAACTGAGGAAAAATATTTGGAGTGAGCGAGCGAAATTTTTTTATTTTTAATAAAATATCCATTTTTAGATTTCCATAGGCGAAGGGATCCCATTGTCATGCATGAGAGCACTATTTTTTTGGCATTTCAAAATATTTACATTGAATTAATAATAATTATTTTAATTTTGCACCCTTTCATTGACAAAAATAAAAAAAAAAAAATATTATTACTGAGCCCCTGATCATATCAAATTTTAATCAAAATGGAAAAAATAACAGACTAGCTCTAGGACAAAACTTTGATTCGCCAATTGGAGCTTACTGGTCTTAAATTATGACGGTCCATGATTTGCAGGAAAGATCTAATTTCATTGATAAAGATGTCTGTATTTCAAAAATACTAGGCTTACGTTGAAATTAACATTTTTCACAATTATTTATAATGAAGCAATACATGTATAGTTAATTTTCATTTCAACATAAGTACTAATTCTAGGAAATAGCAGACCTGTTACAGTAATAGTCAAAATGTAACTAGGCCTATTCTGAGAAAGAAAAAAAAATTAAATATTTGATTGATTTAAATTCATTTACTATTATTAATTTTATCAACATTTAGGTTAAAATCTACACCAAAATTCTGGAAAATAATCCCCTTCCCATTTAAAAAAACAACATGATTATTAGCGAAATGCTGAAAGTGTATACGAATCCGGATCTACTATTACAATTACCCATAATGACGGACATTATGATTGCAAAATTTGTGACGTCCATGGACTAGTTAGGCCTATTTAACATTAAAAAATTTCTTGAAAGGCCAGACGATTGTTTAATAAGCAGCCGATTGACCTCAAACTCAGCTGAAATACACATATACAATAACGTTACACATGTGAATGTAGCCCCATGACAGACTGATAATTAGGACTGCTGATGTTGGTCAGAGAGTGTTCACAACTCTTTGTTTACTTCATTATCAAGCCATGGCCAGTGCTCCACTCCCTGGTATGTAGATATTGCTAGGATTAGCGGATGTAATTGTATGGAAACGTCTGAAAAAAATCTGGATTTGCCAATTTTTTTGAAGGTGCGCTGCAATTTTTTAAACTGTTTTCTCAATTTAGACATTTTAGGAGCGAGATTTCCGACGAAGAACTGATTTATTTGATGTGGCCCTAGCTATTGATATAATGATATTCTTAATAATATAATATGATTATATAGTGATATTTTATATACAAAGGGACTGGACACAAGTTTTCCAACTTATAGTACATGAAATCCTCTGTCTCTACCTATTGTGAGGATATGAAATGGACATGCATGGTTATTGCAAAACCTAAAAGAATTATATGGTGATATTGGTAACGTTGCTGCTATTCCTTAAATTTAAAACTGTTTTTAAAAAAATGCTATATATTTTCAGCACTAAATACAACTGTTTTTTTTACCTTGCACTCTCTGAAGATGTTGTAGTTTTCTGCTGTACTTTACCCGAGCCTGGTTTGACAGGGGCAGTGAGTTCAGGACAGCTAGGCCTACTGTTGACAGGTTTCAGCACACGACCAGATTCTCCAGGGGGATGCTCTCTCTGGTACCTAGGATATATTCGAACATGAAATTAACTACTGTACACATGAAAAGTCAGAATATCAGTGAAAATAGTTAAGAGTATATATAACAATGTGATTCATCTTATTACATGTATATTGTTTTTGAAATAAAAAGTTCTTGTAGATTTTAATGATAATAAAATTATCTGTACCATGATTCCATGTGAATTAAATCAAAATGTTATTTGACAGGAAGGGATAAAATATCAGTGGTCATGTAGAAACACAGACTGGATTTAATCCCTTACACTTGTACGACACTCACAACTCTGAGAGTGGATGAGGATAAAATCATCTAATATGTACTGGACAATTATCAGAGGATAAAATCATCTAATATGTACTGGACAATTATCAGACCATAGTACAGAATGTGAATATTCTTACAAAGGGTTACCTCTAAAAGCTTAATAATAAGTCTTGGTGGAGTTTTTCACCTTGAAGCTAACCACTTTTGAGTTACATATATATGTTTTTGTTTACCGAGCTGAATCTGTAGACTTTGAAGTTACTGCTTTCTCATGTGTCTTGACAGGGCCTGGTTGAATTTTAACAGATTGGTGTGGATCACTTGCTGAACTGTTTACAGATTTCAGTAAACAGTCCGGCTCTGCAGCCATTCTGTGATATCTGAAAAACAAAACATTAATGTGATAATGGAATTTACTTAAGACAGTGTACATGTAACTGTAATATATGGCTCTGGCCAAGCATTTTCCACTCAGACTACATATGTTATGTATTTTAAATGGTGCCTGTAACTTAACTGTCCAATAAACTTGAAACAATAGCTGTTTGGACAGTTGCAAGAATTGATAGTAAACTTAGTACAAGTTAGCAGGCGGATACTCAAACCTGGGTTGTGTTGACTGGCAAATTTTTTTTAACAAAGGCAAAAAAAGGGTATAATGGATCTGAATTAAGTGATTGCCGGTGACCACTTTCCAGATAGCCCAATTGTTATAGCATTCATCTAGTGTTCGAAGCACTCCAGTCTAATCTGGCCATGTATTTTTGTGCTCTTAATATAGCTACAATATAGCAAAACAGTTCATAATTTCATATTTCTTTTAATGAAAATTTACAAGACTTCTTCTACATCTTCCGTCCTTAAAGGGACAATTCAGTCTAAGAGAACATTAAAATTTGTACATATATCAGGAAAACCCCAGTTCTTATGGAAATGAGATCAGTCGGTTTTACTGTGATATGCCAGAAAAGCCCATGTTAGTGAAATGCGTGTGAAATGTTCAAACTCGCTCACTGTCCGCCATTACACAATGTGGTCGAACATCTTGTATGCCGAACCCTGTGCCTTGCTTGTATCTAGTAAATGCAACTTTTGTCTAGAACTGCTCAAATCACTCTGACAGTAGTGTGTTTACCTTATTAGGCGAACTATCTTGCCTCAAAATCATTTTATCACCTCCTCAGTGGGTGACTTTGGCTCGGGTATATGAGTACAGCGTACATATTGTACCTGCTTAATCGTATTGATCAACGATTTGCAATTACAATGGTATCAATTAAAATACTAAACATTGACGTGGAATTTGTCAATATTTAATGTTATATGTTTGATAAGAAATGTTTCTTGGTTATGTAATAGAATTAACCTAAGTGAATTGTCTCTTTAAATATGCTCCATCGCCGACAGAGCATAAATGACATTCATCTTTTGAACAATAATTGGTGTTTAATCGTGTATATATATGCCTAATTAACATAAAAAATAACATAAAATAATTTATTTTGCCTTTGGTGCATGCACAATCATTTCTTCATTCCATATATGATATAGTGCCACAAAATTTTTTCAGGATGCAATTAATTATTTTTCATATTTTTTAACTTGAAGTAAAATTAAAAGCTCAAACTTTTCAATGGTGGTAATTGTGTAAAGTAAGTAACTTTTGTAACTGAAGAAAAATACTAAATCGTCTGCTCCTGTTTTTGATACTAAAAGTGAAAATATACCATTTGTCAGCAGTGGAGCATCTTTAAAGCAATGATTATGGACACAGCATAATTTATTAAACTTTACATTCATGTTTCATTTGACTCGATATGACAAGTATCTGTAGAGAAAAATGTTTTCATTTCTGGTTCATAGGTCTCTCGTGGTGTTTAGTAGTGTTAACTAAAGAGACAGTAACGAATCCTTCTTACTTATAAATCCTTAGTCTGTTAGTATCAGAGGTCTAGAGTGCAATTGATTTGAGCTTATTGACACTGTGTTGAGGAGGGTTCAAATGTTTGTGGAGGTGGCAGTGTTTATTTTATCATAGATAAAAAATGGAAAAACAAGAGGCCCTTAACAGTCACCTGAGTTAGAATATATAATTAAACAAATAATGAAACAAATTAAAGACATATAAACACGATATGCTGGGCCTTGAAGTTGGTCAGTGATTTATAAATTTGACTTTTTAGACTATGAAGAGTATTTGCTTCCATCAAACCTGTGAATTTAGAGGTATTTTTTGAAATTTTAATCATTTTGACCCTGTTTGGTCCTGCCCCTCTGGTCCCCCAGGGGGTCATCGAGGACGGATATGGATGTTAAAATGCTATATCTTAGGCCAATAATTCTAATCAAGTATGACTCATTTCCTACGAAAATTGGGCAAATAATGTTCACAAATATGTTTTTCCTATATAAACTAAAGTAAACTTGACCCCTCCCCAGGGGGTAAAGTGAGACCCCAAGGTCATATAATTCACAATTTTTATAAAACATCTTAAGACCTTTCCATCTATAATTATTTGATTCTACTATATCCAGAATTTTAGAAGATTTTTGAAGTTTTAGCCTATTTGACCCTTTTTTAGCCCCGCCCCTCTGACCCCCGGGGGTCAGGACCAATGTGGATATGATATTTAAATGCTATCTCAGGCTAATAATTCTAACCAAATTTGACTCGTTTCCAATGAAAATTGAGCAAAACATGCTCATAAATGTGTTTTTCCTATATAAACTATAATAAACTTGACCCCCTCCCCAAGGGGAAACAGGAGACCCCAGGGTCATATAATTTACAATTTTTATAAACAAACTTTAAGAGCTTTTCATCTATAAAGTGTTTATACCATTTCCAGAATTTTAAAAGAATATTTTTGAAGTTTAAGCCTATTTGACCTTTTTTGGCCCCGCCCCACTGCCCCCAGGGGGTCGGCCTGGACCAATATGGATATGATATTAAAATGCTATCTCAGGCTAATAATTCTAACCAAGTTTGACTCATTTCCAATGAAAATTGAGCAAAACATGCTCATAAATGTGTTTTCCCTATATAAACTATAGTAAACTTGACCCCCTCCCCAGGGGGAAACGTGAGACCCCAGGGTCATATAATTCACAATTTTTGTAAAGGACCTTAAGACCTTTCTATTTATGAAAAGTATTTGATTCTACCATTTCCAGAACTTCAGAAGAAGATTTTTGAAGTTTTAGCCTATTTGTTTGACCCCGCCGTTAAGGCCCCTGGGGGTCAGTCATAGAAAATTTGTTAATAGGATTAAATGGCCATCTCATACTGATAATTCTGACAACATTTGACTCATTTCCTATTACAAATGACCAAATAATGCGCAAAAATGTGTTTTCCCAATATAAACTATAGTAAACTTAACCCCCTCCCCAGGGGGAAACTAGAGACCCCAGGGTCATATAATTCACAAATTTTGTAAAGGACCTTAAGACCTTTCTATCTATGAAGAGTATTTGATTCTACCACATCTGTGAGTAGAGAAGAAGATTTTTGAAATTTTACTCAATGTTACCCCTTTTGGCCCCTCCCACAGCCCCCTGGGGGGTGGGGACCATATAATTCACAATTTTGATTGGCCTTATGCCTTAGAAGGTTTGTGCAAAATTTCATTGAAATTGCTTCAGCAGTTTTGGAGAAGTCGAAAATGTAAATTGTTTACGGACATTCAATGCATGACGGACGACGACAGACAAAAGGCGATTAGAATAGGTCACTTGAGACTTCGTCTCAGGTGACCTAAAAATACTATCAAAGTGAAACTACAGTTATCATATGTAGATCTACAATGAAATTAGAACGAATATACGTACCCGGACTACTATACCTTTCGGCCGGGTACGAATTGGTCCCTATGTGTCGTAGTGGAGCACTGCCTCCGAAAATCACTCGGGCATAGTTTTTCATACTTTTTTGAAGGTTTCCGATTATTTTATGCGTATACATGCATTTACACATTATTTTTGTCCAAAACAAACATAACTACCATTCTTTATATCTACCGCACAGCTCACAAGACGTCAAATTCACAATTTGTGGACTTGCCGTATAAATTCCCTTCAGAAAGACCTTCATATGTAATATGTAAAAAAAATAATGCCTCCATGAGAATTTGATATTTTATGTGGTTCAGTTTTATTGCCTAGTAGGTAAGCGATATCAAACAACTTTCAAGTACAATAAAATGCAAAATCATTAATTTGCTCCATTAGCAGTAATAGGCACCAATTGTAGCTCTAAAGACGACACCATTTTCTGTCTAAAAGTCTTTTGAGCTACAATATTGCAGCTACAATGAAATATGCGGGATAAAAAAGTTGATCTAGTGTTAGGTCCAGATCGAGGATCTATCTGTCTAAGGCTAAAATAATGAATGAGCCACATATTTGGATGCTTTATGATATCGAAGAATAAAGAATTTGCTAATAATATCGTATACGAACTCGAAGTAGTACTGAATTTTTCCAAAGGCCTTTCTTCTGACTAGGAATTTACGAATCCTAATTCATGATCAGACAAATTAAACAAGATCAAGCATGATCGGAAACAGATAATTCTGTAACTTTGTATTTAAGATGTCTATATACCATAGTTACCTATTCAAGTTTTAGCGTAGATCGCAGTACCTTAATAAAGTAGGCCCAGGTATCTTACTTCATCTGTGGTGTCTCATTGGGTTCAATGAGTGTGTGTGTGTGTTGACATTAGAGCTACATCTGAAGGCGACTTCCGGTATGTTTAAACTTCGTGTCGGACGCTGTGATTGGCTGTGATAAAGAAGTAACAAACGTTTTCATTGGGTTGTAGTTTCTCCCCCAAAATATACGAAAAGTGCTCTCAAACCATATTAGTCCAGTAAAAAGATTAAAAATAGAAGCCTAACCTCCAAATAATTGCAACAGAATTTGTTTTCTGCTTTTTGTGTTGGAGGATCTTAATATTTTATCATGAAAAAAGTCGCCAAAAATCACATGTTCGGAAAGTCGTTTTTTGAACACCGAAAAATAAGAAAATATAAAGAAATCACACTTTTGACCACATTTAAAGTACAATATCTGCTATTTTTGCAATAGCCTACTTGAAATAGGAAATCGGGTATATAGTAAAACAAACTTTAGGTAAGTACAAATAACTTGAAATGATACAATAATTTCAGTCAATCCAAGAAATAAAGAAGGATGAAAACGGCTCAAAACCTTTGAATTTAGCTAGCAATACCGTTTTTGTTCTTTTTAGATGCAAACATTTATAAAATCTTACCCTGAACAATATCAGTTAATGTTTTATGTCTTAAAGGATAACTTTTTCTTTGATTTTAAAGCATAATCGATAATACATTAGTGTAATAGGGAGGGTTTTCCAAGAGACTAGGAGGGGCGATCCGACTGTAGCTCCCGTTAGGCTATATATTTAAGTCCCAAATCGTGATCGTATAGTATTTCTAGTATACAACAGAGTCCACAGTCGTCACAAATCCTCTCCGGATCCCGTTTCCTCCACAGGTTACAGGCCTGTATCACAACAGGTTCAATCTCTAGGATGTAGTGGAAGCACTGACACTAATCCAATAACTCAACTAGGTAAATACAGGTACAAATAACTATTTATATATAAAAGACAAGTATATTAAGTATGACATAGAAGATTCACATTAGTGCCCGTTAAGACAGATACCAATAAGTGATATAAGTGTCGAAGCAGTTACGATGTATCCAAGATCACAGTGTATGAACGGAAGTGTATAGTATAATCATTAGTTACTTTGTGTATCGTCACTTGTGAGTATCGAAGCGGGATGAATGAAAACAGGTATGGTATACAGGTCGGTAAAACACCAAATATCGGCATTATTCGTAACTACAAATATGTTTAACATTATAGACGTCCTCATAACATGTATATTAACAAATTCATGAACATGATTTTGAAAAGAATGTTAAGATAAGAATCGAAGTGTAATCACTGAATTACGATGAAAACAGCGATATGGTTTCGGAGGAAATTGCGTTTTCACCCGTTTTTCCTGAAATATATGTTGTAATTGTAACTTATATGAGTAATTTAATTATTTATTTATTTACAATTTCTTTATTCTTCATCATTCGTAATTAGAAAGCGGCTAAAACATATCTTAAAATATGCATACACGAAATAGTTTTGTATAGTCGCTTGTTACTTTACTGTATAGTCGCTTGTTTTAATTAAAAAAAAAATACTGTATACTAGTAATAGTCTGCCGCGGAGGACACAATAATTTTATTTATTTCATGTCCGCTCCCAGCCACCGTATCACTAATTGATGGTATGAAAAATAAAACCCCAATATTCAAAACCACAGACATTTAATTTGTACATACATATACACCATGGATGGAGTGTTTTAAGTGTTCAGTTGGGACTCTATGATATTGGTATCACTCCGAGATAGTAGTCTCCCGAAAAACACGAACAACGCCTTCTTCGCTGTCTTCCTCCGCGGCAGACTTTCGGTGGATTTTGGATTGTGTATGTTTATTTAAATTTTACGTAATTCATGCTACTGATCGATTATTGTAATCAAATGTTAGGAAGGTTAATACATAAGAAAGTTCTTATAACGCTTATAAAGTTTTTTTTTGTTGGTTGCATTGACGAACTATATCCGATGATACACTGTATTATTGCGCAGTAAAAGTTAATAGTTTTGAGTATGTCTGTCACTGGGAGTTGTGTCTTGTTTATCGACAACTGCGTAATATTGAAAGGGAAAGGTACAAAATTTATCAATATAAACTTACAAAATATAAAGATATGATAAATGATATAGATCTATATATGTACGAGCATTTTAAAGATGCTCCACCGCTGACAAATGACATTTTTTCACTATCAAAAACACGAGCAGACGATTTAGTATTTCTCTTCAGTTACTAAAGTTACTTACTTTACACCATTACCACCATTGAACAGTTTGAGCTTCTAATTTCACTTCAAGTTAAAGTTACAAAAAATAATTAATTGCATCCCGAAAAAAATCCGTGGCACTATATCCTACATGGAATTAAGTACCGATTGCGCATGCACCAAAGGTAAAATAAATTATTTTATAATAATATTTTTGTGTTAATTAGACATATATATACACGATTAAACACCAATTATTGTTCAAGTGATTAATATCATTTATGCTCTGTCGGCGGTGGAGCATCTGTAAAGTTGTATGGTCTATCATTTTCGCTCTTTTTGTCATAGTAAAAACTGCATAGGTGCTAAACACATTTTTCTCCGTCTGTCGGAGATTTAAACTTTCTAGTTTTACCACTTTTTATCAAGTTGCAGCACTGGAAGTATTTTAATTATATCACAGGCGTCTGCATCTGGTTTTGGAAAAAAAATACAATGTCCTACCCCTACTATATAGGCCATGGGCTAGGAGGGTCCCACATGCAACCCCCCCCCCCCCCCAAACCTCCGAACCAATATTTTTCTTAACCCTTATGACCCACTGATCACAAATCAAAATGTTAACATTGCATAAGTTGGGATGAACTTCCGGTTATGACGTCATCAAGATGGCCGCCATCTCAAATTTCACTAAAAAATGAAAAATAGTCTTAACATAGACATTTTTCAACCGAAGTAGACAAATGAGGTATCAAAATGACCAAAATAGAACACTAAAAACATATCAGGACCAAATAACCAAATATATGTAGTGATTTTTACGCAGGAAGTGAAAAAATAGGATTTTAAGTTCAAAAATGGTAATTTTTTAATAAATTTTTCATATTTTGCTTGACGCAGCAAAAACGTTTTCCAACCGCAAACTATTATTTCTAATTAGTTTTTTGTCCACTTATAAATCAGTTTAAACAAAAACAAGAAAAAAACCAATGTTAACATTGTATAAGTTCCGGTTATGACGTCATCAAGATGGCCGCCATCACGAATTTCACTAAAAATGAAAAATATTCATAACATTGACATTTTTCAACTGAAGTAGACAAATGAGATATCAAAATGACCACAATAGAACAACAAGTACATATCAGGACCAAATCATCCAATATATATAGCAATTTGTACGTAGGAAATGAAAAAAATAAGATTTTAAACTCAAAAATGGTAATTTTTCAGCAAATTTTTCATATTTGTCTTCATGCAGCAAAAATGTTTCCCAACAACAAATCATTATTCGTAATCAGTTATTTGATCTCTTATCAATCAATAAATCAATGAAAACACCAACAAAAATTAAAATATATAGAAATGCAAAAGATAATTATTGTTATACCCTCATTAGGATTACAAAACATCACCAGGTGCGTATAATGGGCATATGCTATTTTTCGAACTCGAAACCGCTGGTAATTATTACAACACAACACCTACTGATAGAGTAACAAATGTAACCTAAGCCTGTGTTTCTGTTTATATCATTTTCCAGAACGTTTGTGTCTTTGAAAATGAGAACATTCATTGTTTATTTCCTATGCATAGCATAGGCAAAATGTTAGATGGTTACTACAGTGTCACATATTTCTTTCAGTGGTTCTTAATCATAACCATTATCATTGTGCGTGCTTTCTCACCTCACTGCTCTATCATCCACTGAAGAGACTCGGCATGTCTGGTAGCTGGTAGCTAGCTAGTCCAAATTATCAGAATAATCGAGATATCAGTATCAAATTCGTCGAAAGCCATAGCGTTGTCTTCAATGTCGATGAGCTGATGTGACAGTACATTACCAGTGTTGTTCTAGCCTGTCATCTTTCATAACCCATCCTTGGCCAGAGTTCATATCAGGAACAATAGGTTCAGAGATGTGGGATCTCCCTCAGATTCTAACATATCGTATATACTGTTCCAGACTTCTTCGGCATAATGGAAATTACACCAGATCCACATTATTCGAATGGTGGAATTGGTTCTCCTTAGCACATAGCTCCATAATTTGTATGAAGTACCATTCATTAATCTAGTGGACCCTCGTGCGCCCATAAATGGCACAGGTGATATCATCGAGGTCATTAATGAGGCCATTAATGTTAAATGTTTTTCATTGGTCAGACTTTTCCCACTCCCTTGAAGGTGCTGGTTGTGTCACATCTGGTGTATGCGTAAAGAGACCATTGAAGACTCTCCAGAAATAAAATTTTCTACAGTGCTTTTCAGACTTGGCAAATAGTGGAACTTCACTGCAGACCTCATTTATGACCTCAAAGAATCCACCTGTGCCATCTACGGTCACTGAGGGATGAGGAATTGTGCTTCATACAAAATAAGGAGAATCAGCTGAAACCTTCGCAGAATGTGGATCTGATAGTCTGTAACATCATATACGATATTTGAATCACTAGGTTGGAAACAGGAAGAGCTCCTACATCCCTGACACTGATGTTTCTTATGTTAACTCTGGCCATGGACAGTTGACAAGCTACAACCACGATGGTAATCCGGTAATGTAATGTCATATCAGCTCATCAGCTCATCGCTATCGAAGACAAAGTACTAGTGAAAGAAATATGTGACACTGTTAAGTAGCCATCTGACATTTCCTGACGTTATACACAGGAAATAACACTGGATGTGCTCATTCTAAAAGGCACAAAACGTTTCGGAAAGTGTCATGGTATTTACGGTATGACAGAATTACTTCAGTTTTAATTTGATACCATATAGCTATTAGTTGGCATTTAGCTGTAATAATTCAGTTTGAGATGCTACTAGTGTACAACATTTCGAACATGGAAGTGAATTATTTTGAAGTCCAACTTAGATATTCAGCCAACCTAAATTTTTTTGTTAAGATTTAAATTTTTAATAGCCACTATTATATTCAGGAAATTCTAAGACACCAGGAAACCGTAGTCTCGGCGGGTTGGGAAAAATACACTATCATATGACCTGTATACGCAAACGGTAATGCTTTGTAAACCAAATGATGGTATAACAATAATTATCTTTTGCATTTCTATATATTTTGTTGTTGTTTTTACTGATTGACAAGAGATCAAATAACTGATTACGATCAATAATAATTGTTGGGAAACATTTTTGCTGCATGAAGACAAATATGAAAAATTTGCTGAAAAATTACCATTTTTGAGTTTAAAATCTTATTTTTTCATTTCCTACGTACAAATTGCTTCATATATTGGATGATTTGGTCCTGATATGTATTTGTTGTTCTATTGTGGTCATTTTGATACCTCATTTGTCTTCTTCAGTTAAAAAATGTCAATGTTATGAACATTTTTCCTTTTTTAGTAAAATTCGTGATGGCGGCCATCTTGATGACGTCATAACCGGAACTTATACAATGTTAACATTGTTTTTTTTTCTTGTTTTTGTTTAAACTAATTTATTAGTGGACAAAAAAACTAATTAGAAATAATAGTTTGCGGTTGGAAAACGTTTTTGTTGCGTCAAGCAAAATATGAAAAATTTACTAAAAAATTACCATTTTTGAACTTAAAATCCTATTTTTTCACTTCCTGCGTAAAAATCACTACATATATTTGGTTATTTGGTCCTGATATGTTTTTAGTGTTCTATTGTGGTCATTTTGATACCTCATTTGTCTACTTCGGTTGAAAAATGTCAATGTTATGACTATTTTTCATTTTTTAGTGAAATTTGAGATGGCGGCCATCTTGATGACGTCATAACCGGAAGTTCATCCCAACTTATGCAATGTTAACATTTTGATTTGTGATCAGTGGGTCATAAGGGTTAAGAAAAATATTGGTTCGGAGGTTTGGGGGGGGGGGGGGGTTGCATGTGGGACCCTCCTAGCCCATGGCCTAATATGAACAAGGTAAGACACTCCATAAACCGGAAGTTGAGGGTACGCTCCAATTCACTTTGAAATTAGACCAAATTTGACGAAAATATTGAGTGTCCGCTCGTTCAATCAACGTACCTTAATTAAGAATCCTCTTTTTACAATGTATGCCAGGTTTTTGTCGCGAAGTTACGGTTATTTAATATGAAACAGGACAAGAAGTATCCAAGTAGCAGACGATGCATCAACTATGGAACGGAAGTTGATCTTTCAAGCAAGCAGTTTTGCAAGTTGCAATCCGATTGGTTAATCAAATTAATTGACAAATCAGATTGCTTCTTGCAACTGCTCGCTTGAAGAGTTCCAATTCCGTTCCACAGTTGAAGTATCCTGGCGGAGAGTAGAGAACTAAGGGAAGGGAACCAGTCTACGGAGTGTCTCACCTTGTTCATATAGTAGGGGTAGGTTATTATTTTTTTTATCAAACCAGAAGCAGACGCCTGTGATTATATACACGTAAAAATAGGCCCGAATGATGCCGAACTCTTCCGAACGTCGTCGCGACAATCTCGAAGTAACACGGGAGTTGTGAAACCAAGAGAAGTGTCAACAATTTTTCGTAAACAAAACATGTGGTCGACCATAGTAGACTGGATCTACAAAGAAACTAATGCTCGCACATTACATTTTTTTATACACACAATATTGAATTACGGAAATGTGTGAATTAGATGTTTCAAATACTCGCACTGTGGACATAAACCAGCACGATTTGCTCATATTGGACAGAAGGAAAACGTAAACAAACACATGTGTGCTTACGCTAGTTACCTGGATCACCACGTGCAGGACGTGTGGACATCAGTCACGTGATACGATTCGGAATTCCGACAAAACCCGAAGGTACTGAATATGGCGGAGATTGAAGGCGTTTTACTCACAACCAGAGACTGACATATGGTATTGGGGAGCTAAATCATCAAGTTACATGTCCATATTCAAATATCAAATGTTAAAACGACATATCGTTACAGCGAAAATTACAAGAAATACAACTTTAAAGGCCCATTACCTTTCCGGAGCAAAATATAAAGGTTTCTTAAAAAACCATTAATAACATCAGAAAATGCGTACCGATGACCTAAAATAAGGTTACGACACCAATCATATGCAAGATTTCCTGCGTAATATATGAAAACAATGGAGAGTCAATTCGCTGTTTTGCCGTCTGGCGCAGTGATAGTCAACTACCGCCCGGTATTTAGGACGACGGCGGGAAACATAATACGACCCGCGTTATGAAAATAAACATTTTATTTATTTTAATCAAATCGTTCAGAAGGTGATGATAAATATAGTATTAACGGTAAGTTAATAATTTTTGCGGCTATACAAAATTATCGATCTTGTTTAACATTCCCATTTAAAAAAATTTAAGCCGTTTCGGAACGGTAGTGGGCCTTTAAAGTGACAAATAAACTTATATTGCCGTGTAATGTACGGTAGCCTTATGAAGTCCGTTGTATTGTATGAAGTTTTCTTGATGTATATCTCGCCAACCAGTTACTGTTAGGCTTACGAAGACTTGCTAAGTCCGGTACATTACATGAAGTTTTCTTGGTGTTAACGGCTTGCGATCTTGTGAATTTAAAAGAAATCCGAGTGATATACGTAATGAAATAATGTACCTTTTATTCGGCAAAAGTATCTGGCCATGATTTATAAGTCGAAAGTCCGGGGGCGTAGCTTGCTCTATAAAAAAGCCCGGGCTTGCACATAAAAAATCCTAATATGAGTTATTCATTGTCTTGTAAAGTTAAAACATCTATGTAGATCCGTCAAAGTCTTGAATGTAATTTAAAATCAAAGTTAAAATAACCTAAATATATAAATGATTTATCTAAAATCAATAATGCTGAAATATACCCGTGCAGTTTGGAAGTCGGAAATGGAAAACTGAAGTCGTAGCCGTTTATTATGATCAACCTCCTGTGTGTTTAGTGCTTGTGTTGTTTGATGCGTTAAAGCCGCATGATCCGTATCTTTCAGGGTCTGTAAAACAAAAAATGACAAGATATGGTGTAATAGCCCTAAAAAGTTATGAACTTTCCCCAAATTACAAGTCTAGAAAGTTAAGAGGTCCAAAGATATAAATATACAAAATTTTATTTTAGACTTACGCGCGGTCCGACAGAAAGTCAAAAGTTAACGCCTCCAAAGCTTAGAAATGCTACTTTGCGCATGTCCGGAAATAAAAGTTGTTTACCGCAATGGAGCGAGCTTTGCAGTGAAAGCTCGCCGGCTTAGAATCAACTGCTGATTCGAAGTGAATAAGGAAATTATATCAACTAAAAAATGTTCTGAATTGCTAAGAATATTATATGGAAACGAATTCGAGCTATGACAACAACTATGATTTGTGAATGATCTACCAAAACCACATAAACTGACTTCTCTTCGTCTCTATAAGGTGAGTGGGGCCCCGAAGGGGTACGGGTTATATTCTGTAAGTGTTTGGTCGCTTTTTGGAATTGGTACCATAGTAAAATAGAGATTAGAAACCAGGAAAAGTGTTGATAAATTGGGGGAACATATAATAGATTTAATCTCGGATTACAACAGAAGCAAATTATACAAATGAAATTGTGTTGTTACAGTTGCGCTGAAAGTTGTTCATTTGTCAAAGAGTTATTTCCCTTTGAACGTAAGCTCGCTTATGGTGTTTTCGCGCCTTAGAGAACTCTTCAACACTGTAAGGTAGAAAGAGTGGCAGTCATGAATGGAGAAGAACGCTGATACTTGTAAAGATAATTTGAGAAGTTTATGAGGCCATAATTCTTTTAATTCGTTACGTCGGAATAAAGTTGCCACGCACTTTAAAAGAAGGGTTGTGTAGTTTGTCGCCCTACTAATAGTCCCGTGCAGGTACAGTAAAAGAATTTGGCCTCGTATTCCTGCTCAACATGGCTGGCAAGTCTGAAAACAATGAAAAGCCAATGGAGCCTGATGCCGCTCGATCAAGAAGGCTGATTACCATGACTGAAAAAGCAGCCGAACAATTTAGAGACAGTGTGGAATCATATCAAAGGAGACTACACACTGCATGGTGTAAAATCCAAGCATTAGTGGATGAACGTTCGGAACGTCAGAGCCCAGAACTTTTGAAGAAAACTCACACATCTGTATGCTTAGAGTATGCTAGCTATCGTCTAGTCTCCAATGACTATGCTTCTTTCCTGGACAGTTCAAGATGTAAGGAGGGTGAAAGACTCTTTGAACAACATAATGATGAAGACAAACACCATGATCATCTAGTGAACCAATTTCTGGAAGAAATCGAGACTAAGAGGAGTCAAATATACCTTGATGATAAAAAGTCAACTTCTGGGAGGTCGTCAAGGTCCTATACAAGTTCAACTTCATCTATCAGAGCAAGGGCAAAGGCTAAGGCTGAAGCAGCCAGGGCGGCGATACCATTCACAGAGAAGAAAGCACTGCTTCTAAAACAGCAAGCAATAATAAAAGAACAAGAGGCACTCTCAACAGCTCAGACAGAGCGAAAACGTCTTGAAATTGAGGCAGAGATGCAGTTACTACATGAGCAAAGGTTATGTGCTGAGGCAGAAGCGGAAGTGGAAGCCTTGGAAACAATGGACAAGTGGGATATTGATGAACAAAGTAATCGAGTAAATGACAACATAATTCCATCAGATGTGAATTCCACTGAGCGCGTGAAGCAATACGTTGAGTCTCAACAACCTCAACCTCTTCAGCCTATGGCAAGTGGTAGTAATCCTCATCCATACTCAGAGATGGATTATCAGCAACAAGCATTAAACCCAGCAGCAGAAAACTTTGTTCCCTCTAATATAACAACTGAGATCTCCAGATTTATGCTAAGAAAGGACCTGTTATTTTCTAGACTCACAGCCTTTAACGATTCGCCAGAGAATTTTCTGCCCTGGAAAGCTGGATTCTTGAATGTTGTTAAGGAACTTGGTGTTTCTCCAATAGAGGAATTGGACTTACTGGTGAAGTGGTTAGGACCAGAGTCGACAAAACATGCAATCAGCATCCGATCCTCCAATATAAGCAATCCTGAAAGAGGATTAAAGAAGATATGGGAGAGACTAGAGGAGCGTTATGGATCTCCAGCACTGATTGAGTCAACTCTTAAAAAGAAGTTAGCTGCACTACCGAAGATAACAAAAGATTACGCGAAACTGTATGAACTTCACGACACGCTGATGGAGGTATCATCTGCCATGGAGAATGAGAAGTACGCTTCACTTCTTAGTTATTTCAACTCGTCAACTGGTGTTACACCTATCGTCCAGAAACTTCCTCATCATCTTCAAGGAAAATGGACTCACAAAGCAACAAAATACATGAACTTGCATGGTGTTGCCTACCCACCATTTTCAGTATTTTGCGCCTTTATTAAGGAAACTAGCTCTATGCTGAACAACCCGAGCTTCATATATGATGATTCTTCGCATGTCACCAAAAACGACACAAACAGGGGCACAAAATCATCAAGACTGAAATCACTGAAGACAGAAATTGAAACACCCAAGGAGGTACAGCCAAAGGACAAGATCAAACCTAAATGTCCATTTCACAACATTGAAGGTCACACTCTCAATGCTTGTCGTACATTCAAGTCGAAACCCTTAAATGTGAGAAAAAAGTTCATCAAAGACAAGGGCTTGTGTTTCAAGTGCTGCGAAAGAACTGACCACATTGCCAAAACATGTCAATCAAGTACAAAGTGTAATGCCTGTGATAGCGACAGTCACCCGTCGGCCCTGCATGTTCATGGCGGGGAGGGTCAATGGAAGACCGAAACCAGCACTACACAAGGAGATAAAGGAGGTGATGTCGTAAAATCAGCATGCTCTAAAGTCTGTGGTGAATCACACTCGCCTGGAAAATCATGTGCCAAGGTAGTACTTGTTCAAGTTCATCCAAAGGACTTTCCAGAGAAAACCTTTCATATGTATGCATTGATTGACGATCAGAGCAATCGTTCCCTTGCCAAACCAGAATTCTTCGATATGTTTCATGATCGAAACTATGCTGAAGTTCAGTATTCTTTGTCTTCCTGTGCAGGAGTAACAGAATGCTCCGGACGCAAGACAGAAAGATCTGGATTCATCATTAAGGATTTGGAAGGACTCGCATCGATTGAACTACCCAGTCTTACGGAGTGCAGGGAAATACCAGATGTCCGTGAAGAAATCCCAACACCCAACGTTGCCCGTAGCCATGCACACCTTCAAGACATTGCATCTAAGATCCCAGAACTAGACAACAAGGCGCAGATACTATTGCTAATAGGACGTGATTTACCTGAAGCACACCACGTGCTGGAGCAGAGGACTGGTAGTAGGGGATCACCGTACGCGCAACGACTCCAACTTGGCTGGGTCATTGTTGGCGAAACCTGCCTGGGGCAGGTGCATAAATCAGATGTCTTCAACGTCAAGAAAACCTTCGTATTGAAAGATGGTAGACATTCTATGTTTCCACCCTGTGAAAATCAGTTTGAATTGAAAGAAAACAGAGGTTGTGATGATGTGTTCAAAACAACGAAGCATGATAACAAGGTTGGTTTGTCAGTGGATGATAAACTATTCATGGACATTATGGACAGAGATGTAACAAAGGATCACAACGGCAACTGGGTTGCCCCTCTGCCTTTTCATGCTACTCGGCCTAAGTTGCCTAACAACAGGAATATGGCCTTAAGAAGAGCGCAGAACTTGTCAGTTGGTTTAAGGAAGAATCCTACCAAAAGACAACACTTTACAACATTCATGAAGCGAATGTTTGACAGCAATCATGCGGAGTTAGCTCCCCCTATGACTTCAGATGAGGAAAGTTGGTACCTTCCTATATTCGGTGTTTACCACCCAAAGAAAAAGGACCAGATACGCGTGGTCTTTGACTCTTCTGCTAGATTCAATGGCCTGTCCTTGAACGACGTTTTGATGTCTGGCCCCGATCTCACAAATAGTTTGCTAGGAGTTCTTATGAGATTCAGACGAGAACCTATTGGTATAACAGCAGACATTCAACAAATGTTCTACGAGTTTCGTGTGGAAGAAAAACATCGTAATTTCTTGCGATTTTTCTGGTTTAAAGATAACAACCCAGACCTTGAGCTCATAGAATACCGAATGTGTGTACACGTTTTTGGAAACAGTCCGTCACCTGCAATTGCTACATATGGCCTTCGCAAAAGTGCAGAAGCAGTGGAGGAGATCTACGGAAAAGACGTGTCAGAATTTGTACGTAAGGATTTTTACGTCGATGATGGTTTGGCTTCATTTCCAAGCGCAGAAATGGCAATTGATGTGATGCGGCGTACGCAAGGCGCGCTGACTGCTGGAGGAAATTTGCGTCTACACAAGGTAGCATCGAACAGCAGAGAAGTCATGAATTCCTTCCCAAAGGAGGACTTAGCAGGAGATTTGAAAAATTTGGACATTATACAGCAGGGATTGCCCCTACAAAGGAGTCTAGGGATGACATGGGATTTGAACTCTGATAACTTCAAATTCATCATACCAGATGAGGTAGTCATGAAGAAGTTCACGAGAAGAGGAGTTCTGTCAACACTCAACAGCATATTCGATCCACTAGGCTTTATCTCTCCAGTAGTGGTTCATGGAAGGATCTTAATGAGAGATATGATCACAGAACAGACGGATTGGGACGAACCGTTAAGCCCTAAATTCAAAGAGGAGTGGGAAAACTGGTGTCAATCCTTGAGAGACTTGAAGGACTTATCAATTTCTCGAACATACTTACCAACTTCCCTATCCAGCACCTTACAGAAGGAAATACACATCTTTTCAGATGCTTCAGAAAAGGCAATTTGTGCAGTGGCCTATATTAAAGCAATAGATGTCAATGGAGACAGCCATGTCGGATTTGTTATGGGAAAATCCAAGGTATCACCAAAACACGGCCACACAATACCTAGGTTAGAACTATGTGCAGCAGTCACTGCCGTAGAACTTGCAGAGATTATATCTGAACACTTGAGCTTACCAGTTGAGCTAATGAAGTTTTACACAGACAGTAAAGTTGTGTTAGGTTATATCAATAACCGCGTAAGGCGCTTCTATGTGTATGTTGAGAACCGTGTCAACAGGATTTTGGCGACGACAGACGCTGAGCAATGGAATTACGTGTCAACAAAAGACAATCCAGCTGATCTTGGAACTCGACCAACTTCATCTCATCTGCTAGAGAGCAGTGCATGGATACAAGGCCCAGAGTGCATTTGTACCAGTAAAACTGACACGGACCAAGCATTTGAGCTGCAGTTTCCCGAAAACGACTGTGAAGTGCGTCCAGAAGTGTGTTGTTTAAAACTCTCTGTTCAACAACACTACGATCTTGGTACTGAGCGGTTTCAGAGGTTTTCTGATTGGGAGAGGTTGGTACGTGCTATCGTGTTTTTGAAGAGACGCGCACAAAGACTATCAAGCCATACTGCTAGCACAGATCCGTGTACATCAGCCCATGAGGACTTACAAACTTCGGCCGAGAGACTGATAATTCTACAAGTTCAGAAGGAGATGTATGGCAAAGAGATTGACGCTTTACTAAATCATAATGAACTACCAAATGACAGCACCGTCCTCAGTTTGAATCCATTCATAGATGAAAACAACATTCTCAGGGTTGGAGGACGCTTGAGCAATTCTGATCTCGGAGTAAAGGAGAGGAACCCAGTATTAGTCCCTGGACGTCATCATATCGCAACGTTGTTGATTCGCCATTATCACAGCAAAGTCAGCCATCAGGGACGACACCTTACAGAAGGTGCAGTACGGAATGCAGGATACTGGATAACTGGGATGAAGCGTGTAGTTGCATCGATACTACACAAATGTGTAAAATGTAGAAAACTACGGAGGAACACTGAATACCAACAGATGTCAGACTTACCTCGTGATCGGTTAGTCCCCGGACCACCATTCACTTCTGTTGGAGTTGACTGTTTTGGCCCATGGCAAGTTTCTACTCGTCGCACAAGAGGCGGAATAGCAAAGGCTAAACGATGGGCAGTCCTCTTCACTTGTTTGTCTACGAGAGCGGTTCACATTGAGGTGATAGAAGAAATGTCTTCCTCAACCTTTATCAACGCTCTAAGGCGCTTCACAGCAATTCGTGGGAAAGTAAAGATATATCGCTTGGACAGAGGTACAAATTTTGTCGGAGCCGTTGATGAACTAGGCATCAACATCGAGGGTGACAAAGTCAAGAACTTTCTGTCCAGTGAAGGTGCGTCTTGGATATTCAATGTTCCACATGCTTCCCACATGGGAGGTGTTTGGGAACGTATGATAGGCGTGACCCGGAGGATTCTTGATTCCTTGTTGATGGATGTGCCAGGTGGTGGTCTGACACATGAAGTCTTGACTACCTTTCTAGCTGAAGCATCTGCGATAATTAACTCGCGTCCACTTGTACCAGTTTCATCCGACCCAGAGAATCCATATCCGCTGAGCCCATCTGTTTTGCTCACTCAGAAAATTGATTCAGTGGTTGACATTGAGATACCTACAGATGTAAAGAATCTATACCGCGCACAATGGAAGAGAGTCCAGATATTAGCGGAAATGTTCTGGAGGCGTTGGAGGTCAGAATTCCTTCAGACCTTGCAGTGTCGTCGAAAATGGACCAAGGAACAGAGGGATCTGCATTCTGGAGATGTGATTCTGTTGCGAGACAAGGAAGTAGCTAGAAACTATTGGCCTTTAGGTGTTGTTACAACTGTTCTTCCGAGTGGAGATGGAAAGATACGCAAAGCAAATGTTCGTGTCGTAGCAGAGAACGGCAAAGTGACGACCTATGCGCGTCCAGTGAATGAGATAGTACTTCTTATTCCATACCAGGATACAGACTAGACTAGATCTACGGTTCTGATAAATTCATAGACATAAGTGAAAGGAACAATATCGTGTATGTTTCTCTAGTTAAAGACATTTGTCAGTTTCACTTTAGTTGTTTAATTTAGTTTCACAATGTTTGAGATAATTGTGTCAAACTTAATTAGGATTCAGTTTGGAAATATTTAGAATAGTAGTTAAGATTATTGTAAGAGAGTGGTATTGTTATACCAGACGGGGAGTGTGTTGTTACAGTTGCGCTGAAAGTTGTTCATTTGTCAAAGAGTTATTTCCCTTTGAACGTAAGCTCGCTTATGGTGTTTTCGCGCCTTAGAGAACTCTTCAACACTGTAAGGTAGAAAGAGTGGCAGTCATGAATGGAGAAGAACGCTGATACTTGTAAAGATAATTTGAGAAGTTTATGAGGCCATAATGTAAGTTTTATATGTATTACATGAACTATAATGTTAAAATATGTTTCGATAAATAAGATTACAGTATTGTTGTCAGAAATTAGTTGATAGAAGCCCTGGCATTTGTCGCGATAAACAATGCCATGTGGCCTAGGGTCTTTTCTGTAAGTCATTTCGCCCACAATTGTCCCTATTTACTAGTGTAGGTTTTGGGTCGAGTTGACCATACGTATGTTCAGTGTACCGAGAGTGTTTATTATATTGAACGCTGTATAGAGCTAGAAATAACGAATTTCCTGTAAGGATTGTATAGTATTTGTAGCTAGGAATTACATTAATTGAAGTGAGTTATGTTTGTATCGCATTTAGTCAGATAATTAGGTAACCATAAGTAGTATAACAAAGTGTATATTGTTATCATGATTAAGGCATGTTTCTAGTCAGTCATATAACAGTTTAAGTACTTTTCAAGTACATTTCAAGTTTACTTAAGTACTTTTCAAGTACATTTCAAGTATGTTGTATTGTGATATTTTAAGTCTATAGTCGCATTGTAGATTAAGTCAAAATACTCAGACAAGGTTATTTCTGTTTGTTACAGTCTTTTACTTCGTTACGTCGGAATAAAGTTGCCACGCACTTTAAAAGAATTATAGGGTTGTGTAGTTTGTCGCCCTACTAATAGACCCGTGCAGGTACAATTAAAGTAGTACTGACAAAAAAATGTACGTGTTTCCTTAAAAGATGATCACATTCTTCAGTGTTATACATATACGATATACATGTAATGTTAGCTACTGTTACAGGCTTACAGCGTCAGGAGTGTGATATCTTTTCTGATATCTATTTGTGTATTGATGTATATTGGTGAAATATATCCTTTTACTGCATGCTATGGATATTATTGTATTAAAGAAGCCACTTTCAAACTTATTTCATCAGTGTTCGTGTGTATAAGATTGTATTTTTTTAGACTTACAGTCACTTAGTCACGTACTCGTTATCCTATCTGCTGGTCTTAATTATATAAAATTCACACCAATACATCATAAGTGGTGTGAGTAAAGAATAGTAATTGACTTTTTAAAATATGTATTATATATTATGTCCAATATATTTAGGCTACATAAATTCTGGCACTAATTAGAACCATTACTCTTCACATGAAAATGCCTAGACCTCTGTAATTCAATAAATGACTAACTTAGTATCTAGTGAGGTTTGATTTTGATAAATGTGTTCAAAAACTGTGTAATTGTTATAAATTTGTGTTTGACAGAAAACAATTGGAACTAGTTTGATTTACATGTAGACTTACACTGAAAGAATATGTACATGCATGTATACAGTATTTATCTATGTACATAACTGACATTTACTCCACATTTTCTTTATAGAATATATGGGACCTTCAACCAGATGACAAGAGTGCAAGATGTGATGGCAGCTCGCCCAAAAATAAAAGGGAAAAACAACTACATGTATCTCTGAGATCAAAACTGACAGTAAAAAATAAAGCCTGTTTGTAATGTACCCATTATGAACAAGAAAGAAATTATTTTCAAGAAGGAAGGACAGAACAAACCTAGCATAATTCTTTACTATTATCACCAGGATATTTTCAAATTATACATTTCTTCACACAAACAAATGAAAAAAGGAATAATAATGATTATTGCATGTTTACACACCTAGTGTGTATAACTTTTGAATAATTTATATGGGACAAGGATGTAATTCTAATTTATGAACAATAAACCAATTAAAATAATATATGTCATTTGTCTGAGTTGTTTAATTATGTAGTGTTCATTTCAGAAGTGTTCAAATACAGAAAATAAATAGCAAACAAGACTGGAGCTAGATCAAAGGTTATTTGGGTCAAAAGTCAGTGTCAAATCTCAAGATATTGGCTCTATAGATATACATATATCCCTATGTGTAATAAAAAAAATCTTGTTGTGTAATACACAGATTGCACATATATATAAGAATATCCATATATCTGTAGAGACAATAGCCTGTGATGCATGTTGTTAAATTGCATTATTCATTTTTGACTATTTTAAGTTGCAAAGTTTTGATTGATTTAGAAAGGAATAGACTGACAATAACTTCTAATTAGTCCAGGTCAATCAAGGTCTAATACATGTACAAGCTCTTAGCAACTTCACATAATTAGTGTTTGGAGCAAGATCACACTAAAGGAATTAGGATTGCTTGAATATATAAAGATAAACTATCAAAATACAACTAATAAAGTTAGATTTTCCACCAGGTTAGACTACATACATCCTAAAAAATGAATTCTACTGCAATTACTCTGATGACATTATAATCACATGCTATGGTCAGCTTATTTGCTACTGGATGCTATTTTGAACTCCAGTCATTTTTCTATTGACTTAGAATTCAATGCACAATATGTGTACATGACACTACAATGCATATGAATGTGCTATTTGTGCATGAATATGATTGTATAAGAAACATCTAGGTCTTTTATTATGCATGTCTCTGATTAATTTGATTCAGAGGCAAATTCACGGCTGGACATCATATATGGTAGCCATATGTACATCACAAATTTAACTAAGGGATCTGTCTTCATTATCTACACAGAAAATATATACATAATTGCATGTTAGACATTCAGAACTTTTAACACACATTAAACCGCCTTATTGCAACCTCAACCCCATTTTTTTTTTTTTTTTAATTTTCTGTAATCCTTGAAATCATATAACCAAATGTTTATAGTTTCACCATAAATTTATCATCATGTTTTTAACGAACATGGAGCTTTTCCAACATAAATATCAGAAATATACATAAAATAACACGTATTAAGTTTTATACTGGTTTATGGCGGTACATGGTGATTATTTAACTAATAGATATGTATACACATATGACATTGAACAAAAATGCATATTATGTCAAGTTTGCTCTCCGTGCTTATTTTACTTGATTTATTATTATATTTCATTTGGACCTTTATAAAACAAGTTATATGGTTATCCAAGGCAAGTCAAATATCGTCTGAGATATTTATTTTAAAAAAAATATCACCAGAGTAGAAAACCATTTTCGTCTCTATATAGTACGATGTGTCTTGTCTATTTTATTATTTATCAACACCATTATTTATATATCTGGTACATTTTTGTACAATTTATTATCTTGTCTAGTACGTTGTATGGTATCGCAACACGTATTTTATACGAAGTTTAAATACCGTTCCCACAAAAATCCCTCCGGTGGCCCCCGGAAATTAGGCAAAGCATAGTCAACCGATCGCCGTATAGTAAACACTCAAAATGACCGAATGGAAGTATTGTTTACACGACGTTAATGTATATATATTGTTCTGAGGGACTCTTTAACTTCATCACATAACAAAACATTCACTTGTTCATGATAAGTAACAAGTTCTTCCGTAGAAGTTCCTGCTAACATGAACGACACACTTTTGACTGGGCACGCCATTTCGTTTGGTCTGGAAAGTCACGTGATCGTCTACGATTGAAAATGCATATTCAAACACTCTGGATATCGAATTTTTAATCATTAATTTCTTTTGAACTCGGGACTTTTTGGATGTGTAATTAGGGGAAAGTTGATAACTTTTTATAATATATGTACCCTAATTTTCTTTTGTTGATTTACGGACCCTGAAAGATACGGATTATGCGGCTTTAATACGGACCCTGAAAGATACGGACACAAGATGGCTTTTTCAAGCTTAAAACGAAAGACACGCAAAGTCAAAAGGACGAGAGATGAAATATCGAAAAGTGACACCTCGCAAATTATAGTGACACAGAGTAGATTCTACTTAAATATTCCGTTAAAACCTGCCTATATTATTAGGCTTTTTATTTATTTTTTACCAAATATAAAGTCTATATATTAGACGGGAAAAAACCTTATAATATAGGCATGTTTAGCGGACTAGATTCTTTTCAGTCATTTAAATAGAAAAAGCCACCTTACCTAGATATGGGATTATTGTTCCAAAATCCCAACCCATAGTAAATGTACAATTTACTGACACATACTCTTGTTGGAACGATATAGAGAAATAAAACTTCCCGTCAAGATAGACTTTAAGAAGACAAAATACTTTTTCTATCAGTGCGACTTTAATGCCTTATAATATGAGGCGCTGTTTTTATATTCATACATTTTTTCACATATATGTATAATTCGATTTTTACACATGAAAAAATTCCGTAACGTAAGAAAGTTCCGTCAATCTATCCTCGAATCCCCTTAGAGTCACTCAAGATACATGTAGGACTTATCATGAGATTTTCATACACTTTGTACTAAACATTAACGCATAATTATCAGGTACATGTACAGGTAGAAAACAGGCCTATGCATTTGATTTTAATAAATCTAGTTAATCAGTGCAATACCAAGCATTATCAAACATCATTTTCGGGGCTAAACAATTCCTTAATACCATTTTCCGTCGGGGGGGGGGGGCCCCCCCCCCCCCCCTGAACCCCCTAACCAGGGCGCTGCCCTGGACCCGCTGGGGGCCTAGGCGGCCCGCAGACCCCTCGCCTGGGCTTGCACATGTAAAAGACTCTAGCTACGCCCCTGAAGTCGTCAAAGCAACGTTAACCCCTGTAAGTTTTCTAAAAAGGAAACAAAAACTCCGGAAATGGTAATATTTCTAATGTTATATTTTTCCGAAAATATTCTTCAATGCTAAGTGGATATTATGATACGGATATGTTTACTTATTATTTTTTGTCTTTGAAGAGACATTGATGAAATTGATAGTTTAGTAATTAAAAAAGAATTATAAAAAATGATACTCAGATTCTGAACGGTTTCATTTGTGTCGAAATCGTTATTTCAGAAATAATTTAGATACATGTACAAAATTTATTACATTAAATTTATTCCAATTTCTTTATTATTTGGTTTGGATCCTTCAATCACAGCATCTATGAGTGGCCTTGGCACTTTGATTTAAAGTAATGACTGGTACATGGAAATCCATACCTGAAGTATCAACGTGGTGCATTCTATTGAATATTTGTTGCATTTACTCCATCTAAATTGTAAATGATTATATACGATCTGTGCAACAAAGTTGACTAAACGTTTAAATTGATAGTGTATTTGATAACCTTGTTAGACTTATTTGTTTAATTTGTTAGCTTCAGAGCCTTTCATCACTGAATATATTCCTTCTCTATAGCAAGCGACTATACAAGTGTCCTCGCAAGCAACTATACATCGCCAGTTTCAAACAATGCAAGTGACTATACAATTTTAACTGATCATCCTACAACTTCAAAATACGATTAAGTAAAAGATATTTTGTCCATTAATATGTATTTATGTGTTTGATATTGTTGGATTCATTTATAAACATGTGATGGTGCTTGAAATAATGAAAGCCAGGCAGAATACCTTAAAATAGCGCAAAATATTAGGCGGGTGTCTCAATTCTTCGATGATGAACAGCAGATCAACTCACGAAAAGTGTCCGACATGTTAATACTGGTTAACCCACAACATTTCATTAGTCACTGGTAGTTCAAGTTGCTATCCCTATGGCAAGCCAAGTTACTTTTTATTCCAATTTCCGATATCGGGAATTCTAATTTCCGATATCAGAAATTCAATTTCCGATATCAGAAATTCTAATTTCCGATATCGGGAATTCAATTTCCGATATCGAAAAATCAATTTCCGATATCGGGAATTCATATTAATTTTGATATCGGAAATTCTAATTCCCATATCGGAAATAAGAAAACAAATTCTGATATGGGTAATTCTATTTCCGATATCGGTATTTCAATTTCCGATATCGAGAATTCAATTTCCGATATCGGAAATGAAGTATAATCTACAATGCAAATAATGAGTAGAGAGAATTTCCGATATCGGGAATTGAATTTCCGATATCGGGAATTGAATTTTCCATATCGGAAATTGTTTTCTAATTCCCGATATCGGAATTAGAATTTTCGATATCGGAATTAGAATTTCCGATATCAGAATTAGAATTTCTGATATCAAGAATTTTTGTTCTAATTCCGATATCAGAATTAGAATTTCCGATATCGGAAATTCAATTCTGATCCGATATCGGAAATTCAATTCCGATATCGGAATAAATGAATAAAAAGTAACTTGGCTTGCAATATATCCCACTGTAGTGCAACTAGTACGGCAACGATGTTTTGATCCGTTTCCGGTATCGCTTCGATATACGAGTACCGAGTAGGTAGGTTCCGACTTGTAGAGTTTAAAGACATTGTGCATGGTGTTACAGACCGATATTCAGCTCAAGTGTTAATTAGATATCCTACCTTGTATTAAGATCGTGATTTCACGCAAAGTACTCCTATTTATCATACAATTATGACACTTACATACAGCTTAATGCGAGTTCCTAGCAAAAACGTTTAAGTTTTCATCTGAATCTTGCTTATTATTCAAGATATTCACAAAATATGACTGAGAAACAAATTATTAGGTTCATATGTATCAATTTGATTTGCACTTTGCTAAATTTGATGAAGAATAAAGAGTGTTTGACCAATTGTTTATATCGTTGTGTCAGTCTTTGCGCAACGGTTTTGATCGATGATATTGCGAAAAAGAGTTTGAGATTGCAGCGGTTTGGTATGATTTTATATATCTCCATGCGTAATAGAATCTAACCGTAACGTATCAAGCATTAGTTAGTTTATATAGTTATAGACCCACCAGAGTGCCCATAGGCCATTTATAGACGTTTTAGTGACCTAGATAAAAAATTTGTAAAAATCCTATTCTACATTAAACACGCGTAGTACAATATCGTAAAATAGGATGTTTACCGGTTTTATTATCTAGACCCCTAAAACGTCTAAAATGGTCTATGGGTACTCTTTTGGGTCCACGATTACATTATAATAATGTACACATAAATATATAAGCTGTAAATAATTATCAGATGCCTAGCTGTGACATTAATTACATTTGTCCAGTTCACCTTTCAAATGATAGTTTGCCGCTGTCCACTCGGTCACACTGACCAATGCATAAAAATCCGTATATTTTGTCATGGGTTGTATAACGTATGAACTTAATTAAGGACTACATGTATGGTTTTTGCCCTTTTTGTTTCACGAATACGTCATATCTCAAATTCCTAATTAAGGTTGAAATTCAAACATCGAGTACAAAATTCCTTGATGCAATTAGATATAACGGTTGTATAGCATTGCGGCTGCAGTTTTTATGGTAACCATGCATCCTAATATGATATATATAAGTTACTTAAAAACAGAAACTGGAAATTTTGTCAATTATTTGATATGCTAAATATAGAAAACATAGAGCGCATCATTAAACAAAACTTATATTTATCTTATAAAGATGTAACTTAAGTGCCTGTATTTTTCAGTAAAATATTACATGTATGTACATGTGCATGTATTTAATTTATGTTTCTGATTAACTCAATAATTTTATTTTTTATAAGCTGCAAATAATTTCACTGCTCTCCTGATATAACTTCGGTTTGTCTTCATAAATTTGGTATCAACTCAAGCTCATAATCCAGGTAAAATACATAGTATGAAATATGTTAGTCGAAAAATTGAAATTGAAGTACGCATGTAGGAGGGAATCCGTCCGTAAATATTCGAGATTTGTTACAACTGCTTTGAATAATCGTATATTGACGTATAACCTACACTGTTCTATGCATCTGTCACAATACGGACAAATACTATTTTATTTTTTTACCGGGATCTTTTCTTGGGTAGCTATGCTTTAACCGAGCTGAGTGAAAACAGAGGCCTTGGTATACATTAAAACAATCTAATAAATACAAAACATATGTAATACTACAACATAGGTGTGTGGGGCACCGATACACTTACGATGTTTATCATATTGGCTTATCAGTTCGTTTTTCCGTGCACCGTCCGCGTTCACGGTTCAGCGCGTCCCGCGTCAAATGTCACATCTCGAACACTTCTCAGAATTCTACCGTGGACACCGGTCCCATCATCACAGGCACACCATGACACGAAGCAGTCACTTTTTACACACGTGTGGAGACGTCCAGTTTGGAAGATGTCCGAGCACTCTCAAATATCCACTGCTCCATTACATTACTCCGCGTCCTTCTCTCCCTGTTTCCCGCGTCGCGCACCGGCCCACTATAGACTGGTTCCCTTCCCTTAGTTCTCTACTCTCCGCCAGGCTGTGCTCCGCTCACTAGGGACCGGTAGACTGGTTCCCTTCCCTTAGTTCTCTGCTCTCCGCCAGGCTGCGCTACGCTCACTAGGGACCGGTAGCGGGTAACCATGATGATTTTTCTGATTGGTCAATCTACATATCCGGTTCACAGGCATCACTTTTTTTAGACGTGGGAAACCCCTTTACGCACGAAGCGACGGATCTTCACGTAAAGAATAAATAATTTATTTGAACGATATATAAACAAAAGTAAATAAGGTCTTAAGTTTTGAAGCTATTTCGTGCTAACAGAGATTAAAGTGTTTATAGGAACGACGTTAATGACGTTATTTTCTCTTAACGGAAGTAGCCGTCTCCATGATGACATAGCATGCGCAGAAATGATGCGCACTACTCTGGAGTTGGAATTCTCACTCAAGATGGCTACTCGCTACCGGTCCTCAGTGAAGCGTACGCAAGGGAGGTAACTGAGGCGGGAACCAGTCTATAGGGACCGGTAGCGGGTAACCATGATGATTTTTTTGATTGGTCAATGTACATATCCGGTTCGCTGGTATCACTTTTTTTAGACATGGGAAACCCCTTTATGCACGAAGCGACGGATCTTAACGTAAAGAATAAATAATTTATTTGAACGATATATAAACAAAATTAAGTAAGATCTTAAGTTTTGAAATCATTTCGTGCTAACAGAGTTTAGTGTGTTCATAGGAACGACGTTAATGACGTTATTTTCTCTTAACGGAAGTAGCCGTTAGACTGGTTCCCGCCTCAGTTACCTCCCTTGCGTACGCTTCACTGTGGACCGGTAGCGAGTAGCCATCTTGAGTGAGAATTCCAACTCCAGAGTAGTGCGCATCATTTCTGCGTATGATATGTCATCATGGAGAGCGCAGCCTGGCGGAGAGTAGAGAACTAAGGGAAGGGAACCAGTCTAAAGTAGCCGTCTCCATGATGACATATCATGCGCAGAAATGATGCGCACTATTCTGGAGTTGGAATTCTCACTCAAGATGGCTGCTCGCTACCGGTCCTCAGTGAAGCGTACGCAAGGGAGGTAACTGAGGCGGGAACCAGTCTACGGCCCACTATATCCTTTCTGGTTTCCTTTCAGTTATTCCACAAAGGGCGGTAACTCTCCCCTACTATGCTTTATAGGGAGCACTACACAAAGTTCTTACAGCGATCACAAGTATATAAAAGGAAATGTCCTTTACTAATATGATGCCCACACACAAAAACATCACTTTGAGTCGTCTCTATAAAAGCGGTGCCCACACAAATATTATCAACAATTATAATCAAAATTATCTATTTTGACAGCATCTGTGGTTGGACAAGGGGAACACTTGTTTCATCTTTTATTTGCTACAAAAGCCCAAAATCTATTTTTTCTCTAAAAATATTGTAAAGAATGGATGTTATACGTACTAACATAACGATGTTTGTCTCTAAGGTCGTATGTTATTAAGTTTTATTAGATTCCATAATATAAGAAATTCATTCGAAATTGATAGAGAAATATTGTCATAAAAAAATATATTTAATGCTGTAATGTGTGGCCAAAAGTATCGGTGATAAATATCTTATTTTCTTTTTTTTATATTTTGTTTGTCTTTGCAAAAAATATATATATACTTATACCTCTAGATACAATTACCAAATTCCATCTGACGACCTTTTGCCCATAATGCAAAACATGGTATATATGTCCAGGTAAAACATCCAGGTAGATCACACACAGGTAAAGTTACTTTTATGATACAGACTATAATTGTTATAACAACATACTTGCTGGTAGATGTTTTTAAAATGTAGGCGTTCCGGGATACAGCCATACATGTATATAATACTTTTACTAATTAGGCACCTTTTCATTATACGAGTAAGATGTGTGTACCTGCATCTGATATGTACATGATTTCGTATACCGTTTTTATGCCGATCATTACAATGCCTATAGGTCTCTCCAATCCTTTGATGTGGGATTAAGGAGTTTTTACTTTTGAAAACTTTTGAATTTATGAAACATTTTATCGCATACCTACAAAAACTATTTTGGGAGAATTTTAATGGCAAAATTTGTTGTAAATATGCAATAGAGTCGGACATCTTGTTCCGCCGTCCTCGAATCCTAGCGTAACCACAAGGATCTGAGAATAAGCTACAGTTCATTTCAATATGGACCAATCAAAGAACCCATAGACCATGTTTACACGTTTAAGGGGTCTAGATAAAAATCGTTTAACTCACATTCTACAAAGTACGTATATATTGCGAAAGGTGGAAAGCTCCCCGACACACAAAAAAAATATTTAAAAAAATCTACCACGCCTGTGCTTTAGCGGCCAAAAATAATTTTTCTATGAAGTCTTAAGAAACAGATTACTACCGTTGGAAAGAGCGATGCTTTTTCCGTTTAAAATCGTATAAAATGGTCCATGGGCACTGTGTTGGGTGTACATTGATACAAACTTTATCTAATTATCAGACTCTTGTGGGCGTAACGTCTTGGTTTCTTGGTGTCTCTTCGTCAGATTACGTCAGATTGAATTTCGTGTCCGTTAATAACCGATATTTATATTGTCACTGTAAACATGTACAGTACCTATGTCTGGCTATTAAACCCAATGTATGATAATTCTCAATATTAACATTGGCAGTTACATGTAGATTTTGGTGTACTAATTTCTTCAGAGTTCAAGAAGTCACAAAAAAAACTAAGTTTAAGTCAATGTGAGAATTCGTTGAATAACGTTAAAGTATTCCTAAAATTGAAAAAGTATATGTATCTTTGTATATTTGGTTTATCGGTAGTCAGATACTGTCATTGTTTAATCGGTTGTTCATGACAACACACAAGAAGAAATCGAACCAAGAGTTTCCCCGAAAATCATCAACTGTTTATCAAATAATATTCTTACTTAAACAGACGTATCCGAACGCGTTTTGTTATTAAACTTTAGGTTTTTTCTTTATAACTGGAACGACTAGTGACTTTGCCCGTGTATCACTAGTGCAATTAAGCATTCGTTGACATATATTGACATGCATTGGTGTGTGACATAAATTGGTTGTTCTAGCATATCTTTCATGTTGCGGATATATTTTAAAATACAGTCACATGATATATATTTCTATTATGGTGTGTTAATTCGCACCAAGTATTTAAAAGTATATTTAAGTCCTTGTGCGTGCTATTTGATATGCTTTTTTTAATTACAATAGCCGACGTATGCAAAAATGTTACTGTATATCAAGCGCATTACGGGATGAACTAGTATACCCATTTCTAGCCTACTACAAAATTTTAAGATAGCATTACCAGTATTTGAAACTTACTTTACTTGAAGCTTTCCTAAGACGTTTTACCACATACACGTTAAATATTATGTCTAATGAATTTAATTCTAATAATAGTACACAAATTGGTCCATTTTTCATGTCATTTTCTGAAAGAAAGAAATCCAAACCGGACACTCACTTTTGTTTTTAACTTGTGTCTCAACCGTACACAATTGAAATTCAAAACCGTTGCGACACTAGTCTAATATCGACCACAAATTGTTGAATTTCATAAGTATTTTCAACACTATTGTAAACAAATTATATACCAATGGAAACAGGAAAGTCTAAAGATTTCCAATATTGAATCACAGTAAAACTATGCCTCAATATAAGTCGGCAAATCGAAGCTGAACGAAATATTTAGCTGTGTTTTCTGTCATGTGTGATATTCAAATGCATTTTTTGAAATATAAGAAAACTGATAATAATATATTTTTTTGGTTTGGTTGAAACTTATCATACTCTTCAGCAATCACTACATACCATGAATCATGGTATCATCCGCAACACCAGCAAATTAGTGATACAAAGCACAGTACCGTGGTCTTCATGTCGCCGAAGCGATACCGGAAACGGATCAAAACATCGTTGCCGTACTAGTTACACTTCAGTATAATTCAATTTTGCTTGTTACGAGCATTTTCATTGGCTTAAAAATTTACTTTATCAGCCCATAAAGGAAAAAATGGCGTCGCCGTTTGCGACGTTGCTTCTGATTGGCTGAGATGACGGCGTAATGATTTCATAGACAAAAGAGTCCCAGAATGAATTTTGAGTATTGAAGAGATCATCTTTAGTAATTTGAATTATAAGGATTAACTTGAATAGATTTTTTATGTTATGGAGATATAACACAAAAATCTGAGTGTACTCTCATCATAAACCGCTTCGCGGTTTATTTAGAGTACACTCAGATTTTTGTGTTATATCTCCATAACATAAAAAATCTATTCAAGTTAATCCTTAAGTATCCATGACGCCGTTTATAACTAAAGATTACAACAAAAACGTATATAATAAATAAAATTGACAAAAATCATCCACTATCTATTGTTTCATTTGTCTTATCAAGTGATCGAGTACCGCTATACAGACTCGCAACTACGAAATTTAAAAAATACTATACACTTCCGTTCATACACTGTGAAGATTAACTATATAGCCAAACTCTAGACCTAATTAGCTAAGTCCTGTGTAATTACCACGTTCCCTAAACAAAGCCTAACACCCTACGGAGCCAACTAACCACCTACAAGTGTTCCTAACTTTAGAAGTGTATAAAAGCCCCTATACACAAACCCTGCGTTAGCTATAGATACACTCTAAGTAAAGACCCACGTTGTAGTCTAGCTCAGAAACCCCGCAAGTGTTGCACTGTTGACAGTGCACGACGTGGCTCTGCTCCCTACCTATTCCCTAAGTCAAGACCAAGTTTCCCTCGGGAGCGCCCCTTTTTATTCAGACCCATCATCCCCGCATCCCGAGGTGACCTCCGATTGGTCTGAGTTCGGACAGAACACCATATTTAGGTGAAACCGTTGCTACAACAACTCATCTACACACTAAAGATAACTTCCGCTTCTGGACTGACAAGACCCAACTGACTGATAAACACCTCCCATGTGTACCACACGTGTACTCCGGCCAGCAGTCAGCGGTCAGTATCGGGGTGATCATGAGGACAACTAGGTTGATGAATGTGACTGCTAAACAGCAAACACACCCTAGATAAGACCTGTTCTCACGGTATCTCCCTGAACTTGGGTCAAAGATAAATAAACAGGTTGCTGAAGTAATATAACAAGATAGAAAACCCATTCTATCACATTAGCTAGAAAAAAAACTAAATATTAACCCGTCAAGTTGACCGCTCGTACCAATTTGAAGTGTTTTTATACTTAGATTTTTGGCAAAACTCCCATTTTGGTAGTTAATATTTCGGAAAATAAAAAATAAAATGCTTCCAAATATGTTATATCATTTTTTGTATTTCGTACTTGTTATTTTGATCATTTATTGTAAAAACGGTATAAATATGCACATCTTATTTAGTAGTAAAAACTTCCTACCACCTTAATTTGGCTGAATACCAAAATATGTCTAAGTCCATAGATTTTCAATACAAAAATCTTAATTTTCGAACATGCTTTATTCGTTTGTCATACAATTTTGCCAGTAAATAAATCAGAACTGTGATGATTTTCAGCTATAAAAATTGAAATTGAACTTTTAATTTATACTTTTATCTCATTGAAAATTAAGTAACACCCATCCGGTTCCATTATGGAAAAATGCAAAACTGACCTATTCAAATATTTGATAAAAAAGAAACTTCAATTTCACTTTATAAAGAAAAGAACGTTCCATTATGGTGGTAATATCTGCCAAAGGATTTTGCAATCTGATTAGTTAGATTTACATTTTTGATATTTCAACTTAGGGACTTAGCCAATTAGAGAAGGTTAGTCAAATTGACACTAAATGAGAATTTGATCGACCTCACGTCTTTTATTTTTGGGAATATCTTGATACAGTTGTCTCTTTTAGGTGAGTATAGACTACACAGAATCTGAATTAATAACTATCTAAACACTTACCTTGATACAGTTGTCTCTTTTAGGTGAGTATAGACTACACAGAATCTGAATTAATAACTATCTAAACACTTACTGAATAATTCTTGAATAAAAAGACATATTATTCAATTTGGACTTCAACATATCCTTGGAAAAGGCCAAAAGACCAACTTTGAGTAACCATGTTATCTTAGGTAGTGGAAGTAATTTGTTTTACTTTTAAAGCCTTTAATCAACAAGTTTTATTTAAAAAAAGATTCCACTAACATGAGTATCAATGGTATTGTTGATGATAACAATTTTTTATCTGAACAATCCAACAAAAGCATATTTGGCTGTTACAAGGACATAATTATGCAATTTTCATGCTGTCATACTTTTTCCTGTGTTGGTTTCAACTTAGGGTTTTGGCAATCTGTGCTGTCCTTATAACGTTCTTGCCAAACAGTAATTTTCTAGTATCTCATAATAACCATGTAAGTTTATATTTGGCTTCAAAGTTGGCAAATTATGCAAATATCCCTATTTTTCTGATTTTTTGGGGGGTCAAGAAACACTTTCCCAAATTTTTACTTGTGGCGACTTTTCTTCTTGTATAAAACAAAGTCAGATCTGTATGAAAAACAAAGAAAAAAATCTGTTGCAATTATTTTGTGTTAACACCCTATCTTTACTGGACTATATTTAACACAATCTAATTAGATTGTATTTAACAAATCCTATATCAGCGAAATAAATTATCTATGTCTCTGCCTATATGTGCCTTTTACAGTTCTAAGGCAGCTGTAGAGGACATGTAAAAATGGAAAAGGTCCCAGGGGCAGGCCTAACAATACATGTTATACCCCGGATAGATAATTGTAATGTTGCCCAGAGGTATACACCAGGGTTCACTTCTTGGTCAAAAACGTTAATGTACATTTAAACGTTTTATCAAAATGAATGTTCCCTTTCACATAATATTTTCAAAGGTATAGGATACCTACTTCAATGCAAATTTTGACAGGAGAATTGTGTAGACTAGTTTATTTCAAAAAAGGCTTCAAATAATCATGACACAAACCCAATGGCACTAACCACAGGGAAATTGATTATATAATATGTAACTAATTTCTCATAACCCTGTGCATCTAACATTTATGTACATTGCATTTAGCAACATTGTATGTTAATATAGTACATAAAATACATGACTGTGCACTTAACAAGTACTCATGCCCTTAATTAAATTGATGTCAAAATCTGTCTTAGCAAATTGCTCACCTCCGTGGAAGGGCGTATGCAAAAGTAGCTAGGCCTATATCATGCATTTATACTCACAGGCATTTGACATTCTCACAAATATATGCTTCGAGATCTTTATTCATTTCCCATATTAATTCTCACTGGAAATTTACATCAGAATATTCTATTATGCTTATCTGTACCAGAGACATAGATATACGTCGCTGTCTTTTCGAGCCGAGGAAATAGTTGCAAGCGTAGCTAATGTAATCGCTTTCCCTGCATTTTGATACTCAGAAATATGTTCCTCGCCGGTTTTTCATGCTTTGAAAATAAACACAAAATCTTTAAAAATAAATAAATAGATAAGCATACATATGGTGCCAAGAAATTGGTATGATTATGTAGTATGCAATATCGGCCGATTTTTCTATACGACTCTCTATAAGTGATTTGAAAAAGGACCAGGGCCAACAGATAAAACATTACCTGGATAGTTATCTGTACCTACAACATGGAGGTCGTCTTGTTGGTGTTTTCTTTGGTCATTCTGGCCAATGGCGCTCCAGAGCTCTTGAAAAATCCTGACTTTGAGAGTACGTCTTTCTCTGGAAACTGGCAGTGCCAAGGATGTACAGTGACGAGCAGCAGTGACAGTTACCATGGTCACCACAGTGCTAAAATCACACACAGGTAGGGAACCTTGTAACTCTGTAATAGGTACTTATTTTAGATATTTAAGTTTGCTTTCTGAAGTACTTCCCGTGAAATAGTTTAATGTTAGGTAAATTAAGAAGGAACCACGCAAAATTGAGCGTGTGACCTGAATTTAATTAACGGGCATGAGTAAGAATGCCAAAAGTAAGAAAACAAAATGTGCATGTTATTGCATTGTGTAAAACTAAGATTATTAAATAAAATAATACTAATAATGATCCTCTATAGCCCAGTGTCACTCTCCGCCCTTCCGTAAATAAAAAGTTAAAAAAAAGGAATCCTATACCATAAATGTTGTTTTTTTTCTTCAGAGAATTGTTAACAATAATTTGTTTTTTGACAATTTTAGGTCACACAATTGGGCTGGACTAGCTCAATCCATCAACGTTTCGCCTGGACAAAGATATGTCTTTAGTGCGCATGTCAAACTGCTCAACATGGGAAGTGGACATATGTTCCACAAACTCCAGATCATGATCAAGGAAACCATAAACGGTATCTATAAATAGTATATCTCTGTTTACTAACTCTGTACAGCATAGGATTGATAAGACATATGGCATGTCCCATTCATTCCTTCGTTCCATAATTATAGAAAATGATCGACCTTTTTATTTGTAAATCTAAAAGAATTAAAACTTTATGTTTGATTTCCATTAATTAAATATATTTGTAATATTTTCAAGCAATTGCTTTTATATAATTTTTCAGATTTTTTTTTCTTATTAAGATTTTGTGTTTTTCCTATTTTCATTGGAAGGTCAAGATAAGTACATAGACACCGCCGACAGTCCTAAGTTACGTACAGACAGTGGCTGGGTGGAGGTAGCATTCGACTTTACAGTACCTAATAGTAAGTCGTGAATTATTAAAAAATTATATTAGAACTTGGACACCTAACATCATATGTAACTATTGACATGTTCTGTAGCTTGAAAATTGTGACAAAAATGTGCATTTTAGAAAATAATCCACAAGGTTCGGGACATAATTCATGGCGCCAAATAAAACCATGCCATTAGTGTCTATAGCAAGGACTACATATACCAGACTTGAAAGGATTTGACTTTACAAAGGCATATATACGCATCGAGTTCTTTTTGGCGTTAACACGCATATTGTACAACACAAAAATGGCATAGAGGAATGCATTTTAATCACCACAACTCCCCTATTGTATATACTTACGAACAAAGAACATAAAACGAAGACTTTGTGAAAAAATGTTCAACTACTGTAGTTTAGGCAAAACACGGATATTCGAGAGAAAATAATAAAAATAATGAATTTAACATTTCTTATGAACAGTTTTCACACTATGCCCAGATGACATGGTATTATTGAATAGGTGCAATGGTATCAATTACATACCTGTAATTGATTGGTATAGACTCTAGTAGACACAATGACATGGTTATTTGGCGACAGAAATATGTCCCGAACCTTGTGGAAGGTTTTCTTGAAATGTGCATTTTCCTCACATATTTTGTCAAAACTTACAGACACCGGAGACATGTTCAGAATTTCGAGTGCTCGCTTCTGGTTTCGATTTCTTGCAGCCATTTTGGATGGCATAAGTAAAAACTGAAATCAACTATTTATGTAACTTGAGTTAAAAATAATTTCAGTCTGTTTTTGTTTACAGTTTCTTTTGATATATAAGGAATGAACAAACAGGCCTGTGCTAATGTTATTTCTTGTCGTCTGTCGCTTTCACGGGTGTTTGCACATACTGAACAGATGTTAGACATTTTTTTCCCCATTTTTTGCATATAACACGTTTACAAATACATGGGACATCAACAACAATTTGACAGGATATATACATTACATTTCTATATAAAAAAAAAAAACCACCATAAGAAACATAACATAGTATGCGGAGTAAGTACATATACGTGGGAAAAAACTGTTTGATGAAATCTTTTGGTGAAGATGAATTTGCGAATTACTATATTTGATAAATTAATTTGGCCGGCTTTTAGAATCTTTATAGAAAAAAAAATGTATGTACTTGTACATGTATTTTGATTGATTTATGAACAGCTTATAGTAATAATAATATTGGTGATGGGAGGTAACCCAGCAGGGCTCGACATTAACTTTTTAAGGACTTGCCCTGTCGGGCAGATGACCATAAAAACCTAACTGCCCGACTGGAAATTTGACTTGCCCAATAAAATTTAATGAAAAATGGTAAAATTTCTCTACTTTTATGATTAATTTATCATTCCTTTCGATCTCCTTAATTTTTGTGTTTTCTATGGGCTCATTGAAGAATTAATAATACACTTTAGTAAATATAACAAAATATCTTAGAAGTTAATATAAACTAATACTGGATGCTCCACCGCTGACAAATGACATTTTTTCACTATCAAAAACACGAGCAGACGATTTAGTATTTCTCTTCAGTTACAAAAGTTACTTACTTTCCACCATTACCACCATTGAACAGTTTGAGCTTCTAATTTCACTTCAAGTTAAAGTTACAAAAAATAATTAATTGCATCCCGAAAAAATTCCGTGGCACTATATCCTATATGGAATTAAGTACTGATTGCGCATGCACCAAAGGCAAAATAAATTATTTTATAATATTTTTTTGTGTTAATTAGACATATATATACACGATTAAACACCAATTATTGTTCAAGTGATTAATATCATTTATGCTCTGTCGGCGGTGGAGCATCTTTAAAAAGATGAATGTTCTTTTGTTTGTTTTGCTTGAGGCGGGTAAAATATTTTTGCACAAAATATATCACTTCTTCCTTGCCTATTTTACAGATCTTCATCAAATCTATATATATTTCCAAATTGCCGAACCCGAAGTGAATTATCTCGTTGATTCAGCGAGCTTTCAACTACTTCCATCCGACGCAAACTGGAAATCTGAAGCCAATACCAGGATTGACAATATCAGGAAGGCTCCCATCACTGTAAAGTAAGTCAGGATAATGCCTGTTTATAGTTTATGAGCATGGACTTATATTTTTTATTTGCTGTTTTAAAAAGGCATACATTTTGTTTACGAATGACTCATTTGAGAATATGATAAGGAGTTCTTTACTCTATGTCCACCCTTTGAACGTACATGTATTTGTGATAAATGCGAATGACAGAGGCTTCATTCTTTATTTGATAACAAACCATTATGGTATCCACTAATTAGTTCAGCCACAGATTTATTTTTCAAGCACAAAGATAATCTTTGTAAGAATAAAAGTTAAGGTATCCGGTTTTATTCTAGAATTGAGCATGTTATCAATTGTGTTCACAATCCTTATCCATTTCATTTTAAAAACATGCCATATGTATAATGTTTGGCGATAAATTAAAAAAAAAAATCCGGGGAAACATTTAAAAAAGTAATAACAGGGATTACAGGGAACAAGTAATAAAAATTTAACAGTATATTGGTGTTTTTTTTTTTTTTTTTTTTTTTTTTTTTTTTTTTTTTTTGTTGAAATAATTATTTCAATCAAATGCTTATGAAAACATATAAAAGAAATGCCTTAATTATATACAAAGTTTAAGATTTACTCCAATGGAATATGAATACAAATGTAGAATATATAGCCGATACAATTTTGACATGTTTGTGCATACCAGGGTATACGTAGGACTTCCTCGATATGCTTTGAACTTTAAACAACATCGAGCTCAGTACAGTTTCTGTGGGATGTTAAATTAGTCTCAATGTGCTCAAGATAATTTTTGGAGGGGAATGTAATTGTACTCGCACTTGTGAAAAAAAGGGGTACACCTCTGTCTTCTGTGCGAAACCAAAACAGAAATATGTTGGAAAAAGTAATTTGGTTACAGTGAAATGTAATCGATGGCAAGCTACTGCTGTAGCAATTGTGAAATCATCTATCTGAAATAAGTTGATGCATATTCTTGAGCATGACTTGAATTCTTCTGATTTTACTAAATTTCGTTTGATTTTATTTCTGAATGTAAGTGATCATAATAATTGGGTTCCATAAAACAAATATTTGTAGGCGTAATCAGTACCAGGTCATATTATTTTAGTGGGCAATTGACATATTTTAATGGGTATTTTACTCGTGTGTATTCAGGATAATTGGAGCACTGCAGACAGTATGCATCATGCTTATACATCATTTTTTTAGTTTTTGGTTACGATTTTGTATCATTATTGTATTCGTTATTTTGAATAGCACTGTCTTTATAATTACGGGGTATCAGTTATAATACCGGAGTATTTTACACGAATTCAGCTTTATTGATTTTATTTTCATTTGCAAACACTTTTTATTTACTTTTTTCCCACATATATAATAGTATAGAAAAAGATTACAAGCGCAAGTGTCACAAATACTTGGTTTTGATGTATGCGTTTCTTTGTACATGTATTTAATCTGTCTAGATATCATTAAATTTATTAGTGGAGTTTTGTGTATGGATATGTTGCAGTTTACACAACTTGCATGGATCTGGGTACCAAGTTGAGGTAAGAATAACTGTCAATTGTCATGAAAGAACTATAGCACACTTGTGGTTATTACCCAAGGGTAACAATGGTTAATTGATGTCCGCAGGTTTAGTAATCATCACTAGTTAATAGTTAATCACATGTATCGAAATGCATCTAAACATCGATATGAAAAGAAACATTAAAAGATCCTTTCAAGCTCATTCGAATACATAATTAGTGAGAACGAAAATAAGACTAGACCCAAGTTTCCTCCTATAATTAATAAGGGGATTACAAGACAGAAGACCCTTATTCCACACCAATACATGATTTATTCATTATCATATTATTTTCCAGATTCAGCAAACGAAAAGTAAATTTGCATTTGGGTCCGCAGTACACGCGGATAAGATCGTCGACCAATCTCACCAGGCCTACCAACAGTTCTTCTACGACAACTTTGAGTGGGCCGTGTTGGAAAATGCTCTTAAATGGAGGCAAATGGAATCGAGTCAAGTACGTCCAGTTACTATGAACATGTAGTGTATTGTAGCTTTGCTTTAATTGAACTGATTCAGATTATAAATAATTACAGTTCTAACCATTTGTTTCTACCTCTGCCTATTTCTTTAGTTTACCACTAAGTCTCACTGGTTATTATTTAAGGCCGAAACAAAATTACACCCGAAATAATAAACTGCGGTTAATATACTTGATTCTAAAGTACAAAACCGATGAAATTACTTTAATTTTAATTTTATTTATTACAAGAGGTAAACTTAATATCTAGTTTTCAAGATTTGGTAAGCTTTATAAAGAAATATGAAAAAAATACTCGCTATGCATTCCACATGTCCTTTTGACCATTATGTATAATGTACATATTTGTTGCATTAGCCCATTCAACGATAATTGAAGATTATGTTGATATTCGTTCTTTATACTGAATACTTTTCCAGGGCCATCCTAACTTGGACAGACCAATGACAGCTGTAAACGCTCTACGAGGAAAAGGGTATTTTTTCTTCATTTATAGGCTTAAACAACATCATTTTTTTAATGGTATGAACATAAGTTCAATGATGTCACAAAATGACTGATGTTTTAGAGAAAATTGTAAGTACACGTAGTCGACAAGTGGTAATGACTATCAGATAATATTCTCGCTAATGTTAAGCATAAAATGACGACATCCTGGGATCGTATCGGCAGGATTTCCTTTGAAAACATAATTTTCAATCATATGTCTCAGTCAGCTTTTGGATAAAACCTTCATCTGCTTTAACATTGCGTGGAAGCCAGACACGTCTTCATTGATATATAAAATCGTTGTGTTGAATTTTCTGAAGTCATATCTATTTTTTATAGAAAATTACCAACTTCACTAAATTTAACACAAAGTAAGCTGTCAGCATGCTTGGAAAACTTTCTTAATAAAATCACGAGATTGTATGACTATTCCAATGTTGTAGTGTCAAGGTCAGAGGTCACAACATGTTTTGGGGGACTCATGGGAGACATCCTGATTGGTTAGACGGAATGGGACAGTCCGAACTCCTACAAGCCATGCACACACACATCAATGACGTCATATCACGCACCAGAGGAAGGTACGATAATTCTCATCATGGTTTGAAAGAATGCACTGCATAGCAGCATTGCCTTAGCTAACACCCATACAATTGTATTAAAAAGAGATAAAACATTTTTCATCTGGTATGTATTTGTGTTAGTCTAGAGCACTGGGACGTGTACAATGAGAATCTCCACGGTACATACTTCGAGCAGCATACTGGTCACCCAAATATTACCATGGAAATGTTTAACTGGATTCACCAAACCGAGCCAGGAGTTAAACTGTTCTTGAACGAATACAATGTGGCATCCTCAAGCCAGATGACAACGGTAAGGATTTATTAAAGTAACTTATCGTACAGTGAAGTTTTATTTATGCACATATTTTTTATGTTTCGAGTTAAAGTTACTAAATCATTAGATTTACATAGATTTCTTAGAGTTTTTGACTTCCTACAAACGTTCTTATACCTGAAATTAGAAAGTTTTCAAAATTACAACATTTAATTTGAACTATTGGCAATGTTTATCAACGTTAACATATCGCCAAACACAACAAGAAATAGTATCTGTCGGCATTGGCTGTTTATAATGGAAAGAACCGAGTGCATCTTTGAGTTCGGAATCGAGGTCGCTGAAAATCTCATCCGGCTAATGGATATAGATGTAATAACACCACTAAGAGGCAACTTATATTTTTATCGGTTACATTGGCCTGATTAAGCGTAATAGCCGATACAAAGAAACGTAAGGGGGGGGGGGGGGGGGTGCAAAGGTCCTCAATATTTGGACCCCCCTCCTCGCCCCGCACCCACAGGAGGAGATTGATTCTTTAATTCAACACACAACCATATATACTTTATAAACTTTTTTCATATATCGTTGAGTAGAATCCTTGTACACATTTATAGACAGTGGCGTCGATATAAACGGAAACTAATGAATACGCAAATTGCCATGCTAGCGCCAAAGGTGCGATATTTTGGTGTTTGGGGGGGGGGGGGGGGAGGGTGTTCGACAATCTCCTACGAGAAAAAAATATTACGATTTAGAATGGCTACGATGAGTTTAACGATGCATTTTGATGAATTTGCGAGCGCCGAAACCGCGAGAATTTGGTGTTTGAGGGGTCCAGGGGGTCTCCCCCGGGAAATACATTACGATTTAGAATTTTACGATGCATTTTGATGAATGTGGGAGCGCCTGAAGGCGCGAGATTTGGGTGTTTGAGGAGGTCCGAGGGTCTCCCCCCCCGGGTAAAAATATTAGATTTAGAATGGTTGTGATGAGTTTTACAATATATCTTAAAGATTTTAAAGCATTCTTAACATAATACTTTTTGTTTTATTTAAAGTTACCTGCATTAATAATTGGTAATTGTGAATGCCGTCATATTTATGCAACTCGATCTGAACATACTGGCTTCACACCATCGGTACATTGTTGTTACTTTAACACAAAATAATAATGAATTAATTGTTTTGCTAAGTCATATAAACAGATGAATCTTTTAAGAGACATTTTTTAAAATAGTACGTAGAACCCTCTGATTGACATTTTAAGTCTAGTTCACGAAAATGTGCAGGAGGACCATTTTTTCTTTCAAATGTGCAATTTTAGAACATTTCAGTCGGCGAAAACAAGAAATATTTGCCCTCGTCCTGGGAAACGGGGAGGCGATTGCCCCCCCCCCCCCCCCCCGAACCCCTCCAACCCCGCCCCCACCTCCCCACAACCGCTTCCTACGCCCCTGCATCTACATTGTCAAGTAAAACAGCATAGTTCTATGAAGTTTTAGAGTATTTGATGGAAATATGACAAGAAGTGAGAGGTATTTTCACCCGTTAATTATGTATATATTATACATAAATACAGGTGTACATGTACATTATTAAGCAAACATATATGTACATAGGTCTACAATGTATATGTAAGGTATATTTTTGCTTTGAATACATAAAAGTACACATAAAATTTAGATATATAGTTAGGCTGATTTTTTAAAGTAAATCAGATGTAAAAAAGTTATATAACTAGTGACATATAGTGGAATGTCCATTAGACGGATAGAGACTATAACTAGGTATATATAGGGAATGTCCATTAGACGGATATACACTATAACTAAGGATATGTAGGGAATTTCCATTAGAAGGATATATATTATAGCTAGGGCTATATAAGGAAAGTCCATTAGACGGACAAAGACTATAACTAGAGATATATAGGGAATGCCCATTAGACGGATTGACATTATAACTAAGGATATACAATGTATACGGAATATCAAATATTGATATAATGATAAAAGAAATACACGTACTTACTTAGTCCGCTAAAACATGCCTATATTATTAGTTTTTCGTCATTTTTTCCTTATTATAAAGTCTATATATTAGGCCATTTTTTTAAAAGCCTAATAATATTGGTAGGTTTAGCGGAATAGTACATAATATCATGACAAATGAAAATAAAATAATGGCAGAAGCAAGTATAAAACCATATAATATAATGAAAACCCTTCTTTATGGCTACAAAAACCTGTACAGTATAGGATTATTTACACTTAGAAACTCTTCACAAAACTTTTGCATACGTTTCAACGTTTATTAGATTAACACAGTAATCAGGAACCTGTAGTCGATAAATTTGTGTTTTCAGTCGATAGTAGATATGTCCATTAGACAGATGAGATTTCCTTCGATCGGATGTTTGGAATGTTCACGCGTCGCGCATGCACATAGGGGTTGTTTACACTCGCCGAAAGATAATAATATGAAATAGTGACTAGGTCGGTCCTATTTATTTTCAGTTTTTCTCCATTTTGAACAAAATTGTCATACAAACTTTTAAATATTGTTATTACCACAAAGTACACAACTTTTACAATTAATTTTAGTCCTATAATTCTTTTTATCTTTTATTACATGATTTTTTAGCGATTTAGTCCCTTTAAGTTTCCAATTTTATTTATTCCGAGTGTAAATTACCGAATTGGGCGCTAATGATAGTACCTATACAGATCCGTTAAAATGTTGTATGCAAATCAAGCAATATTACCATACAGATGAATTTCACAATTTTTTAATAAAACTGTTCTGGGACTAATATTATCGTTCACTTTCGCCAACTGCACAGGGAAAATAATTTTAAAGATATTTCCTGCCTGATGTCCAATTAATAGGTCAATTTATATTTATTATTGTCAATGAAAATTGATCAAAATTGAAATTAAAAAAATTGAATTAGCATTTAGCGTTTAATTCGATTCTGGATGAACTCATATTTCCTTTCAATGTAGACATTCCCAACACACTTGTTTATAAACACAGGCATACAAACAGCAGGCCTTCGAAATGAAGAATGCTGGGATACCTTTGTACGGTATCGGGATTCAGTGCCATACCGGCAGTCATCTGGACATTACGTCATTGAAGGTACGTGATGACGTAACTGGATTAATTAAACTCGACGGGCACTTATTCTAGTGTTTGGTTAATGAATAGAAATATTGATAATTATATGTTTTCCGTTTTAAAGATGGGTTTTGGCAAGTGTTACATTTTGAAACGCTTTTTAATGATAATGCTTGCAAAAACATTTTCGATTTATTTTTTACTATTCTAATTCTTTGTTAAAGGTTTCTAATGTTAAGAAATAAGTTAACTTATTATACACTGCATAATTGTATTAGTGGTATTTCCTACCAGTATCGACTGGATAAGGTAGCAGAGGTCGGACTCCCTATTTGGATAACAGAGTTTACGGTAAATGAAGCAAATGAAAATAGGAAGGCGGACGCCTTAGAAAATATGATGACACTGTTTATGAGTCACCCTGCCGTGGAAGGTGTTCTGCTGTGGGGATTTTGGGACGGACAGATATGGCTTCCCAATTCTGCTTTAGCAACTGGCTCATCTGTACAGGTAAATTAATGTGGATAATAAATTATTAATGTAAGTAACAAAACAGTACTTCTAATCTAAGTTTAAAAATATTAAAATACATATTGTTCATTTTTCGTTCCATTGCAATATATTTACTATCATATATACATATTTATCAATTATAAATCTTAAAATTTGCTGAGGTCCATATGGTGTTATACCGTCCTGACAAATTATCAAATATTGACGGAGAGCATTATTTAATTCTATCAGGGTGATATAACACTATATGGACCGAATCAAAATCTAATTTTATAGTTTAAAAAACTAAACATAAAATTTGCAAATGCTTGTCAATGCTAAAAGCGCTGAAATGAAATAAAAAGACCGCTAAAACTAATCAGTTTGTGAATGATATCAACCATCACTAGATAATTAATTGTAAAGTTAACAAATCACTTCGTAATATGTATGTTTTATATCTGTATATAATGAAAACATGTTAAAGGTACATGTATATTGTGCGCACAATTACAACGCGGAATTCCGAATGATTATGCGGATATGTATCACTTTGCTTACTGAAGTTGAGCGCAAATCAGATATACATATATTCTGAATCAGAAATCTGTAAGTCATTATGGTTACTGTAAGTTTCCTGTTTTATTCAGCCAAACGCTGCAGGTAGACGCTATCAACAACTCTATCATCAAACATGGCGGACTCACGTTACCAAATCTGTAACCGGAAGTGCCGTGCATGCAACAGGATTCATAGGAGATTATACGCTGAAAGTCAAACACAACGGTCAAACCATAAAGACGCAACATTTTACACTGGATAAAGGCGGGGAAAATGTAAACGTCAATCTCTGAAAGGTAGGTACAATGTATTCACGAAAATGAGACCTTACTAAGTATGTTTGGGCCATTTTAGAATAAACACCTAAAATGTTTTATTTATGTTTTTCATAAACATTATAGGCAAATACAGTACGCCCAAGGCCATTTCTCCATTTCAAAACTAAAACGAAAGGAATTATACGTAATCATAAATTAATATCAATTGTTATCATTTTCATATACGCGTTTTTTACGTCAGGAGTATTTCAATTTTGGTGATTGCATCTTGCAAGGAATATTCACTCGAAATCTTCTTTTTTGCGCATTTCTATCCGAACTGAATTTGTATGTTTGATTAAATTTTCAGATACCGTGGTGAACTCTCTACCAATGGCTTTCTGACATATTGTTTTCAGTTATGGAGATAAGCCGAAAATTGTACAATAGGTGGGAGAAAGAACTGTATCGAGGCCCGTCAGGGCCGAGATCTGTTCTTTCTTCCACGTATTGTACAGTTTGAGGCTTATCTCTAACTTAAAACATAGCAAGTCTTTGTGTTAATAAAGTACACTTTTATTTCTAATATAAGACAGTTTTGTCTTTGTCTACGAGCTCTGACAACTCTACCAATGTGCATTCAACCATGACAAATCCAATATAGACAATGGCAACATAGAATTACCTTTGCCGGTGTTATATGTGATGAATAGCATTCATGAACGGAATGCATGAAACATGCTTTTGGGGTGGACAGCTATCTGTAAATTCATTTTCACTATGTCCACCGACAGTGATGGAAGGATATTACTTTCTCAATTTAAGAGATAGAATAAGGAGGTTTTAGTGATGTGTATTACTAAAAGGACATTTCTTTCCAAATTCTGATGTGGTAAAGAAATGACATATGAAACTAGACATGCTATTTAGGCATTTGTTTGAAAGCTTCTTGCTAAAATGAGCGCATATAACAGTGATTTCTAGGCCAGTTCAAAACAGTCGGTGCCCTAAGAACTTTCATTGAATTCAGTTGATTTAAAATTTCGACCTCTCTAGTGAAAATCTTGGATTTTTTTATACCATGTGCAATTTCATTCAACAAGCCAGTGGGATTCAGGTGAAATTCTGAAATATTGTTGAAACAATATCAAATAAGTGTAAAACTACAGTGTAGATGATTTGGAAATTTAAAATCAAAAGTGGTGTTAAAAAACAACAAGGTTTCATCAAATGGAAATTGGAGTTAAAGTTGTAGATAAGTGTTAAATGGTGAATTCATAATAAGGAAGTGTGGATGTGGTTATTTCCGCATCAATAAAGGATTAAATCATTTTCATTTTCATTGTGTGGGATTTTTTTCGTAATTTGGATTAAAAAATAATGGAATATTCCGGCAGGTTGTGTGTTAACATAATTATAGGATTATTCCCGGAGGCATATTCACCCGTATTGTGTAAGTCTCCCATATGCTACCTTTTACTGTCTTATAAGTGACTGTTTTATATTAGACTCACTTATAAGACAGTAAAAGGTAACATATAGGACAGTTACAGGTAATCGTGCGATAACCCGGGAGTTAAAGTACAGAAACAACAATAGATGACACCACAACTATGTTTTAAGATATAGTAAACGCCAGTTTTATTCATGGAAGATCCTTCTTTTATTTCCGTCAGGAACTTTGATTAAGAAAATGATCGCGTCTTGTTTGAAATTACTAATTACTTTTAATATGTTAACCTCACAGAATACAGCTGCCTATTTCAGTTCTTGTACTCGTAGTGGTCAAATAAATAATGCACGACTAATGGAGTGCAGTGCTCTAAATTGTCATTTATTTGCAAAACTTATCGTATACCATCTCCGTTGTGTATATGTGGTGTGGTCGAAGACAACAAACATTTTTACTTGAATGCGGTCGATTTGATGAAATAAGACGATGGTGTTACTTTGGATCGTCTTTGGAGACGAATCTACTACAGCTGACAATAAATCAATATTCTTAGCCGTACAATACTACATAATTAAAACGGGCAGATTTGCTTCTGTCGAATAGTTATATGTAAGATATTACACCCTACACATTTCATTCGAGTTTAAACTTTTAATATATCAACTATCATTATTATTATCAAATGTCAATGCGAGTAAATGAGTAAGAATGGTGTTATCATGGTCCAAAGTTATCGTTTGCTGTTACTGTACATGGTGATAGGTTTACATAAGTATCTGTGACACTTGTTCCTATTTCCGATTGATTTTATACTTGTGTCGTCCTATGGATGGCTGTGTCGGTCGAAATGACGACAAGGAGTAAGGTTGAAGTTTGTTGACGGCTTATTTATTCAATCTGAAGTGTAGACAAAAGTTCTCTCTCTATCATGTGGCCCTAGAGACGGTGACGTAGGTAGATGGGTGTGAGGCGGAAGTACCCAGTCAAGTCTGTCTCAGTCTAATTTCAGTCCGATTTCCGTCTGACTGGGGCCTATTGCGGCCCTCTATTTATAATGATTGGGTACGTGACTGGTGCACGTGCCGTCTGGACAATGATTGCCCCAAAGGTTACCCAGCTCATCCTAAACTGTCAAAATTTACTAATTTTAATTCAGAATACAGCCTTACCGGCGCCTGATGCAGGCTTAACAAAATAGAAATGTTTTGATTTTCTGAATGGACTTGGTTGAGGCTGGACAGAACCGCCTGTAATATGCACATTTTGCGCAAACTATACTGCGCAGTTAAACATGTGTGTGGACTACGTGATGTCCTGTCATTCCTTCCAGAACATTCCACGTAGTCCCTACCATACCCATACCTATTCGGAATCAATTAACTAATAAGTTGGTCACCTTAAGTTTAACACGTGCATAGACCGTGCGATGTCCTGTCATGATTTCCAGAACATCCCACGCAGTCGCTATTAAGTGGGTGCCGTAACAATTTACTGATATTTCGGTCACAGTTTGGCCATGCCTTAAAACAACAACCTAACTCTGGCTGCAAGCACGAGTAAACAATTCCGCGTTACTGACCTTTAGATATACTACACATAGGTACGAGGTCTAAGCAACATTATATACACCACAATAATGCACTATGAAATTAAACACAGCCTAATAAGTATATACATAGTTGTTATTAAAGATGCTCCACCGCTGACAAATGACATTTTTTCACTATCAAAAACACGAGCAGACGATTTAGTATTTTTCTTCAGTTACAAAAGTTACTTACTTTACACCATTACCACCATTGAAAAGTTTGAGCTTCTAATTTCACTTCAAGTTAAAGTTACAAAAAATAATTAATTGCATCCCGAAAACATTCCGTTGCACTATATCCTATATGGAATTAGGTACTGATTGCGCATGCACCAAAGGCAAAATAAATTATTTTATGATATTTTTTATGTTAATTAGACATATATATACACGATTAAACACCAATTATTGTTCAAGTGATTTTGATAGTTTATGTTTGAAAAGCAGAGAAAATATCCCTGTTTCATTTGTCAGACATGAATCAATCTTTGGTGGGATCTCTTGCTTTGATGACCGATGACTGTATGGTTTTGGCTCTCAACTTCGGCTACTTTTCAAAATGTATTTTCTTTAAATAGCATTGTAATTATTGTTAACGGGTGATTGCTTATAGAATATTGGCTCTCTGTTTAGGCACTATATTTTCTTGGCGGGAAGATATTACTACATATTGTATGATGGTAACTTTCTTTGAATAAAGACGAGAAAATGGTCACCACAGTATAAATATAGAGTCAAAGTTAAACTTATGGGATATATAAGTTCCCCAACGCGTGGCTGTTGTTTATCATGTATATCTAAACTCTCGTTTGTGAATTTTCAAATTTAAAAAAAAAGCTCGTGTCTTTTGTAAATTTGAAAACAACAGTCACTTGTTGGAGAACCTCTATATCATGTATCCAGAATAAATCAGACTATTGTTCTGTACAAACAAGCTGTTAATAGATAGACTAGAGCTTTCTTACGACCACCTTTATCGATCTGCATTCTCGAACTCGTTTGTAAATGCTTTTCCCATCACCTGTCGGAAAAAATCACAAAAATCATCTTAATAGGGTAAATCCCGATACATTTTAATAAATATCTTTATTAACCATGACTGCTTATATAAGATAATCTGTATATAAAAGTAACTTCACTGTTTATATTTGGTAACTGATTCTGACAACACATACATCTCGTTTTTTGTAGTTCAAGTAATAGTTTATCTTAAGATTTGCAATCATTTGCCAAAGAATCATTAGTTTTCGTCATAATATCATCAAGTGTAATGTCCTATGAAACACGGGCTATTGATTCTTAGTAGTAGAATCATAGTAAACGTTATACACTGTATCTTATTTATATGCCCAATCACTTCTTCCATAAACACCGATAATTGTAATACAAACATAAATTCAGGATACATCATCATAATCAAGAAAGACATACTCATGTTTTAATACGATCTCAAAACATGTAACTGTTCTGTAAACGGCAAAATCTTATCACATCAAAATAATGTCGAGGAGAAATGTATTTATGTGTATTATCTAGGGAACTACAAAACAATTCAAATTACATTGTCTACCTATTTGTGTAGATTAACAACACATTCTTAAGCAAATCATAATAGTGAGACAAAACGAAAAGTAGAAAACGTCTTTGAAGATAACATTTCTACCTAAAGATAACAAAATAATTAGCACATTTTCAAGGCCCACTACCTTTCCGAAATGGCTTTTGATTTTAAAATGGTAATGTAAAACCATATTGATAACTTTGTAGAATCGCAATAGGTTATTTTCAATACTGCACTTATCATTCTGAACGATTGAATAAATAAACTGATACTTTTAATTTTTTAAGTTTCTCATCATCACCCTAATGATCACACGTTAATTGGCTATCATTGCACCAGACGGTAAAATACTTCACTGTAACATAGGCTACACAAGAAATCCTGTTTACTGATGTAACCTCATCTTACACCATCAATATTTGCTTTTAAAACATAATTCGCCTGATAAACAGTGATTTCGCCCGTGTAATATTTTTTGCATATGTCACTAGTGTAATATGACCTGAATGGATTTTCATTGGCTAGAAATTCATTGTGACGTCAGACAGAAAGAATAAAATGGCGTCAGGAAAAATGACGTGACGACGGGAGTAAATGGCGGTCTCTGCTGGATTTTCGAATTACATTTTGACGTGACATTCCTTTTTTATGTAGGTATTTGTAGATATATGATAAAAATTATCTTAAATTTGTGTTCATTTCATATGAGATTTTATGAAACTCGTCTCGAAGTTTTAATTTTTGCTCGCCAAGGTTCGCAAAACTAAAGACTTGTTAAACTCGTTTCATATGAAATGAACAGTCATACAAGATCCTATAGATCTATAAGTTATTATTGCTTAAAAGAAACTTCTGGTTTTTTTCTCTCAGAAAAGTAGTGGGCCTTTACTGTAAGGGTATAGTACAAGCATTCCCCCGAAAATAACCCAGATCATCACATTGTCAATAAGTAAGAGAACCATACTAATTATACCATACAACATAATATTAAGTACCTATTATGCTAAACAGTCCAGGGATATGATGATGTATGGTGACTTCAAAACCATTACTACGTCGTAACTTTTAAACATTGAATATTTGACATTAGTTAGCAAAAATTCTATCTTACTATGAAAGTACGGATTTATTTCACACAAAAAACTAATATTGTTTCAAACCCTACATGTACTATGTAACTTTTCAGACAGTGTTTGTCCCTTTGATAAACCAACAGAAACAATTAGTTTTGAAGACGTTTGAGCTTTGATACAAAACCCTTTCGGAGACAATTATGGAAACTATAATCAATATCTTTTCGTTGCGGTTTGTACGCGTCAATATATGCACATTGTAATCTAAAGGGTGCATATGGTACATACGTTAATTGGATTGTCTTTTAGGAATTATCGGTAACTTAGCGTTTGTTAAAGTGATAGTGAGTAATCGTATCCATTTCATAGTGCTACATACACCTGAAGACACGTCAGCACATGTCGGCAAGTCACAATATACACGTACGAAGGAATCATAAAAACGATTAGGGAGCATTATTCTACAACATATATTCCAGTTCTTTAAATAAAAAGTCGCATGTAATTAGTAAACAAACTTATCAAATGACATTCATATCTCATGAATAAAAAATCTACAAACTATATGTACGTCGGAATAAATAGAAAATACTTTCGTATAATAATATATAGAATACCTCCAAAAAATTGGAATCTTGTTAACTGTGAAAAATAACTATCTAATGAAAAACAGATCCATAAAAATTGTTCAATAATGCGTAACAGTTCTAAATTATGAACTATAGATTAGTCGATAAGCCACATTGGAGACCAAGAACAGATGTTATTTCGTGAAACTAATGAATCAACGATCGGGTATAAAATTCTGATGATTATCACTCAAATATAAGTCATTCAAACTGATGACACGATTTTATTTACAATCATAATTATTTTATATCATGATAGACTCCAACATATTATTCATGGTCCATATTACCTTAAAAATACCGCAATAGATCTTCACTAATTCAAGAAAACAGTGTAGTGATGTTTTCATCATTTCTCTTCAGATTTCGATAGTTATTACATATATTACATCTTACCTTATTATTTCCTTTAAATGTTTTTTTTATAAATTATATATATATACATATCTACATGCATACATATTGTTCCACCACCCAGGTAATAGCAATCATTAGAAATACATTTGACGTTTTACAACATGTAAACATCAAAATTCTATATAAAATTCAGATAAATACCCTGTATCAGTTAGACATTCCAATTTACCGGCGATTATTACTAGCATAGTTTAGGTACACTATGACAATATGACATTAATAGTTACAAAATACGTATAAACGCTTTCAAAGTATACCTTCTGAAGAGGACTTGTCCTATGATACTCCACCCAAACCGGTACCTGTCCATCCTTATTGACCTCGTCTAAGTTGTCGGTTTCCTCCTACTGATCTGCAGTTGGTATCCTTTAATCTGATCCTTAGATACTGCCTTGCCTTCTTTCAACGTTACAATGTATTACTTCAAACAGATACACTATATTACATGAAAAAATGTATCACTTTATACGTATGAAACTATTGATTCCATACTATCTCACGCTGCTACCATGAATATGGTGCACTACCTCTTCGCATACCTGTACTTTTAATTTAACGCCATTTCTTACTTTCGTCAATTAGGAAACGCGGGATGTCTTTCAAAACTATTTCGCATCTGATCCAAACCCAATCATATCGAAAAGTTTATAGGATATATTTTGACACTATTTTGATAAATATGTTAATACAATACACGTTTTTACATCAATATAAAGACGCAGTTGTGTTTACAAGAGCCATGCCATGCTACAACAGGTTATTGAATGCATATATACAAAATACCTTTAAATAATCACAAAAATATACGGTATCTATATCAAAGAGAGGTATATATAGGTTAGACAAGACACTGATTGAAAAAGTATAATACAACACCCATGACACAAAGAGATTACTGTTTTTGTTGTCATTGTCTCAAAAGTAAGAGATCCCAGAGAGGTCTTGGCACTCACCATAGAATGATATATGTCAGTCAATGGTCAAAATATTTTCACTGTTTTTTTACATAGCTTTCTTTGAAATACACATAACAACTGACGTCTGTCAATACCATTTACTGTACGATACTACACGTATAGCTTGGTTTAAAATAAAACCTTGCAGCTAGTTTTCAACTCAACCCTTCACTACAAACCAAAAGTTCATTTTGTAGCATGTTTAGAAAACTAAGCCATTGGAAGATCATGCACTCCAAATACAACTTCAGGTAAACATATAATCAGCAACAGCAATACTAATACAGAAACAGATATACATACATAGTATGAAAATAAAAAATAAAGACGATAATGGTCCGAGAACAAACGTGTACACCCGTTTCTTACAGAAACCATTTGATTTCCTTTACTTGAGGACATATCATCAACAACCTCTTTAGATATAAAGTAAGCTTGTATTCTATGTAGCAAATCATTCATTTATACATGAACTGCTATATGAATTATATGACAAACACTGAATAATAGTCAAAGTTCATACCAATGATCTGTTTTTTAACATAGATACCTGGAAACAGAAGATTTGTAGGTAAATATTGGTAAAAAATAACAACCGTTTAGTATATAAATAATATCTAAACTTGTCTTAACTTAAATAGAAGCACTACATATAAAAATTTATGACAACTAAGAAGCATTACAAGAAAAATAAATCAATTATTTTTCGAACACAATATGATGGTAAATATAAATGAATCAAAATAGGGCATGGTTCTAGCCATCAAACCCCCATTTCCAACAATGCTCACTCCACCCCACTACCCCACCCATACCCCTGACCCATACCCCCATCCCAACCCTGAACCTCACCCCAACCCTAATAATCCAAACCCCTCGCCTAGACCCTGCCCTGCACCATAAAATCTTATGTCATCGCCTATCAAAAATAACAATGTACTTGTGTCACAGCCTATCAAAAATAACAATGTACTTGTGTCACAGCCTATGAAGCTAAACCCATCTACTTCTTAAATTTTCAATAAACTTGGTATTTCTTCCCCTCCACATGCTTAACGTTAAATAAAGGACCTTTAGTCTTCTTAACTTATAAGAGTATTCTGTTCAAAGAAAATATTGATATGACTTTTTATACACTAAACTGAATACTAAGTGACACATAGCTCACAATATCTTACAGCCTTTACAGATATCATACAGCCTTTACAGATATCTTACAGCCTTTACAGATATCTTACAGCCTTTACAGATATCTTACAGCCTTTACAGATATCTTACAGCCTTTACAGATATCTTACAGCCTTTACAGATATCTTACAGCCTTTACAGATATCTTACAGCCTTTACAGATATCTTACAGCCTTTACAGATATCTTACAGCCTTTACAGATATCTTACAGCCTTTACAGTGAACTAGAACACTGACACGTCAGAAAGGGCCCCGCTATGTGTCTGACGTGCTTAAGTGGAAAAGTAGTATTTTGACAACGAATTCTTCCGTGTTAGCTATATGTTGCTAATAAATAATTAATGTCAACATTAATTGGGAAACCGATGATGGTACATTATTATAATTCTTTGGAAAAAGGTCTTCCAAGTATTTAACTTGAATCCTGATTCCAAGCTAACATTACATTAAGAGCATACAATTAACTCAAATACCCCTTTTAAACAAGGTAAACCTCATAGTTTGCTGAAGAAACACATAACAAATGTGAAAGGAAGGGAATAAAGGTCTTGCTCAAATATTTCAATCATGTAAAAGTTTTTTTTCCATAAGAGTTGTATCTGCAAATAAACTCTGTGGAATGGTATATCTTTTCTTTGTCTCTGGAAAAACTTACTTCAGGATAAATTCTGAAAAAAAAATATCAAGTTAGATGAAACTGTTCTAAGTGAATATTGTATACTAGTTCATAGTAAATGTTATTTCTTACCCATCACATAAGATCTACAAATATTTGCTTGTTAAATTTGACCTTGACCTTTGACTTAGTAACCTTGGCCCATGACCTTACCTTTGGACAGTCAACTCCTTGTTTAATTCTGAACAACTTTGCATCATAATGTTATAACAAAATGTTTATCAGTTAAGAGCAACAACATTGTGATTTTTTTAAATGTTAAAATCCAAGATGGCCGATTTTTTAATTTAATTTCAGCCTGAAAAATTACCAAGCAGATCTAGGATGGATGGGGAATCATCATGTAAAATATGGGGAAAATACTCCACTCCCTTCCATCATTAATGTGCAAAAGAAAAAAAAACGGACAGACGGACGGACGGACAGACGGACAGACGGATGGACAACCTGATTACTATAGGGCACCCGCATCTCGATGCGGGGCCCTAATTAAGAAATCGTTTTGGATAAATATTTTTGAACCTAACCTGTCCTAACGTCAATATTATATTCCAGGTCAAAATACTTATTTAGATTGTTTTATATCTGAATTATGTTACAAGCCTCTAGTAAGACCATTAACTTAGTGTTATCACTCTTAATTTTAAAATTTTCGTTTATATTCAATGAATGAAGCTTGCATTGATTAACCCCTGACATAACTTTGCAAGAAATATTTCATTGAACACAGCCTGATTGCAATACCCAAAGACCAGCACATGTGCATATTCACTTTTACACTATTTTTCCAACGTATCACCGCCAGTTTGCCATGATGCAAGATATTCAAAGCAATACACATGGTGGAAATTTCAAATCCAAAAGCGAGAATTTTAAGACTTTCCAAACTTGCTTGCAGCGTGTATTATACATTTAATGTTGATATGAAATGTATAAGCCATTAGTCGTCGTATGCCGGGGGTGCCATTTGTGGCACTGTGGCTTGTTCACCACCATAGGTTTGGTTGCTATGGCGACTCCAATCATAGTATGGGTATGCAGGTGCCCATGAGTTCTCTCCTCCTGTATGTTCATCGTCATTCTCATCCTGAATAGTCACACGACCAAACACACACTCTGCATACGAAGGAGGGGCTACAACAGAAATAGTACGAAGGAAGGATGAAATGCAAACATTTTATAAAAAGAATATAAAATTCAGAGACTTTAATAAATAATGTATGAGTTCAACAGCTGAATTCTAACGAAATTCTTAAAACATAGAAATACATACGTTCCTCTGGAGCTGAATATGCTGGTGGTTGCATATTTGGATCTAGTCCTATGGAAGAGAACTCCATGCCAGGCCCTGCTGGAGGAGTGGGAGCAGTCGGTGGTGTAAACACGGGTGGCCGAGCAGGTATGGTCCCTATTATTATAGCTTGCATGATCTTTATTGTGGACCAGCCACAGGGAACCTTCAGCTGGACAACGAAACAAAGTAAAGTGATTAGGTAAATAATTATATTGAAAAGTTATCTGTGTCACGTTTAGGTGATTAGAGACTTAAAAGATCACTACGATTCCTTAAATCCTGTCCATCTAACATTATATTTCAATGTAATTAGCATGCAAGATACATGTATTATTAATGGGCTTCTTTTAAGGAGGATGGGTTTAAACAGAAACAAGCACAAAATTGCAGTAAAATATTATTTCTAACAACAATTTATGAATGTAAAATATTTCGACAGTAGTTTTAAGGAATCGTTTCACTCACCACGACAGTATAAGTGATATCCACGATTCTACAGCCCTCCAACTTTGATGGTGGTAGTGAGGGGATCACGGATGCTTGGTGGAAGGCTTTGGTTGTCCCCTGAGGGATTGACAGGTTCCCGCTGACCAGATTAAATGTATCCACCTTCTGATGGTAATGTGGATTCCCCGAGGAAAACAGACTGTCTGAATATCCAGTATAGGTTGCTTCCTACAGTATTCATAAGACAAACTCTTAATTTTGCATTCATTATGCATCCATCGTCTTTTCTATAAACAATTAAAACTCCAAAAATGTTTCTAATTATATTTTGTCATATAATATGTACTATCATTGGGACAGTTTTTTCTTAGCCCACCATCTTGGCTATTCATATCGCCTGCCATCCTTCTGTCTGTCTGTCCCTCCATAGACAATTTTTGTTATCCGTTTTTCAAAAAGCACTCTCCTCAAATCTCCTTGGTACCTAGTTGTGCATACCACATTTTGGGACTGTAATGAAAACAAGATGGCCAACAGGCAGCCGTCTTGAATTTTGACAAAGTTTGTTATCGCTATGTCTTAGAAACTACTGAAAGGATCTCTTTCAAACTCCATATGTAGTTGTGTATACTGCATTCTTGAACAAGTCAGATAACAAAATGGCTGACAGGAAGCCATCTTGGATTTTGAAAATTGAAGTTTGTAAGCACTAATTCTCAGAAAATACTGCAGGAATCTCTCTCAAATTTCTTTGTTTCTAGTTTTGTACACTGCATTGACTGATTGATGAACACATGGTCATCTTTGATTTTGACCAACATCAATCACTCAATAGAGGGCACCAAGATCCTTAACTTAACTCCTTAAAATTCACTTCGTCTAGCAGTTCAAGTCAATGCATTTCTAGCTTCTTATCACTATAAATTCTGATTGTAAGAAAGAAACATTTTCATAAGTGAATTGACATTCAATTTTTGGTTTATAAATCAGTATGAGTCAACAAGGGCTGGTTTGTAAAAAATGTAACAAACCTATACCTAGTGAGTTCAAGGAAAGCTTCAAAAACAAGTTTTCTAACCTGTTTGAGTTCAAGACTAAGCGAAGTTATTGTGTTTTCACTATTGTTCTCCACTTCAATGTCATACACAAGGTGTTCTCCTGGAACAAAGCCTGTTTTGTTGATTCCCAACATGACCTTGACCTTTCCCTCTTCACAACAGCATCCCTGGATTGTCTCCTGCTCAACTAATCTTGACGGCATCTGTAATGACAAAAACAGCAAATTTAGTTTCTTCTGGCCCAAATTCATATTGAAAATGAAGAATGGATTCAACTTAATGAATCAAGCTTTTATAACAATCAAATGTTACTTACCAAAACATTTGGTACCAGGTTAAGGTCTAGATGACGTATGACAGTAAATGCCCTCTTTGTACTTTCATCAAATTTCCAAGGTCTGTCAATGTTTGCCTTACATGTATAGCGAACATAGCCCCGTCGACCTTCAAATGAGGAGGGGATGGTTGACGGTAGATGGAGTGAGAAAGGATAAACATGCTGACCAGCTGGATGTTCTACTGCAGAATCTGAATTCTGACCTGTAACAGAGAGAGTAACACCTTAAGAGTTCTGCAACAGAACACTGAACTCCAAATAGAGTGATACAATACCAGTACACACAAAGATATAATACATGCAGTGACACCATTGATAAAGTGGGTATAACAAATGTAAGGAATGCAGGACTGGGCATGAATCACCAAATAATGGACAAATACACAAGCCAATGAAAATGCCAGTACTAGGTATTTAGTTATGTGATGTAATTATCATCAAGTTAGCCATGTATTTAGGCTGTAATGTATAATAATTGGCAATGGATCTTCAAGACAGTTTGTCCATCATAACCCACACCTTGTGGAAATATGGCAATATATAATATAGAGCATATAATTCTACATGTATCATGATTTGGACAACAGGCCAGAGCAGTAATTTTATCTTAATATAGCATTTATTTCAAATTAGGTACCTGCTCCACCAAACACCAGGATGGTGTGGTTGAGATAGGTTTCGTGGCCCCTATACTTAGTTGTATGTTTTCCTGAACGAACATCCCAAAAAGCCTTGCCTTTTCCTTCAAAGTAAATTGTTATCCCTGCAAGAACAAGTAAAATACCATACTTTAGATTTCACTCTTCAAATTACTATAAACAAGAGATTAGTACTGCATTTGTGGTGTGTTACTATTCAATACCATGGCAGTGGAAAATTTGACCTGTGTAAATAAGCTCCTTATATAATTACCACTGATTTCAAAGCTTGGCAGTGGGATCCTAGTGTTATTACATGTACTTCATTCTTTGTCTTAGAATATGAATATCTAAATAGAATAAATTGACCTCACAGCATGATCTAGGCAAATAAATTAAAGAACTTAAACTGTTTTTATTCATTTTGTTTGATTTTTTACTGTATTTATCTATGTTTTTTTAATTTATTACTGTATTTATCTATTTATGTTTTTGCAAACATTACTACAGTTTTTTAATGGGATATTTTTTACAAAACTAAAGTGAATTAGAACTACGTAAGTTACATAAACAAAATTAATCCTTCTGTGTATGTAAGTTTCAATTTTCAATTACATGTACATGTATTAATCAAACTGGCGTACTGAGTAATATTTTGGAAATTTTTGTTGTCACAGATGCCAGAATGTACTTATTCTAAATTTATCCTTACTTCTCATTTTCATGGGTCGTTCCAGATTTAGGATGATATTTCCAATGATTTCACTGCCAGCCTCAAAAACTGCCTGATGGTTCTCAAACTTTATCTCAAACTGTGTAATCTTCATGATTTCAGGTTTATAGGTATCAACTAAGTATAAACATTAAACAATTCAGGTGCAACCTTTGGTCAAATTACAGCATTGAAGACAGATCCCCAGATGAGACCATTGGATCACATTTTGATCAAAATACCTAATATATGGCTTCCATCCTGAAATAGAAAAACAACAAATATAAATCAACTACAACTACATATTGATTACAACATATGAATGAATAATTTGCAGTTGTTGTTCTATCAATCTTTATATTAACAGAAACATCATAAACACATATGTTTCTATATCATTGATATTCCAGGGGTTAATTTCACTGTTGTTATATGCAAACCCTGGACTAACTCACAGTAGGCAGTTCTTGAGAACAAGAGATCCAAGAGGGATCTTGACGCCCACCAAAGAATGATCTATGTCTAACAATGGAATGATGGATCTTTTCTCTACTTTTCAAACTTTTTCGAACATACTACATAAAATTTTGAGACAGATCGCTTCAGTGCTTTCTGAGAAATAGCAACTAAACAAACTTCAACTATCAAAATCCAAAATGGCTCCTTGGCAGCCATCGTGTTGATCACTCAGTCCCAAATCACAATATGCACAACTAGGGCCCTAGGGGAACCTACATGTGAAATTTGAGACAGATCCCTTCAGTACTTTCTGAGAAATAGTGATATCAAATTTGACTATCAAAATCCAAGATGGCTGCCTGGCGGCGATCTTGTCGACCGATTGGTCGACAAAAGGCAATATGTACAACTAGGTACCTAGGGGAACCTACATATGAAATTTGAGACAGATCGCTTCAGTACTTTAAGAGAAATAGCAATAACAAAATTTAACTATCAAAATCCAAGATGGCTGCCTGGTGGCCATCTTGTTGGCCGATTGGTCCCAAAATGCAATATGCACAACTAGGGCCCAATGGGAACCTACATATGAAATTTAAGAAAGATCCATTCAGTACTTTCTGAGAAATAGCGATAACAAACTTTAACTATCAAAATCCATGATGGCTGCCTGGCACCTACATATAAATTTTGAGACAAATCCCTTCAGCACTTTCTGAGAAATAGCGATAACAAAAATTGCTAACGGACGGACAGAAGGATGGACGACGGACCACTGACAAAATACGATTTGAATAGCCCACCATCTAATGATGGTGGGTTAAAAAACCAATCGCAGGCCTTCAGAGATTGAAGCAAAGAAACACGGTCAACCACAGTTTACTTTTATTCAATCATTTTTAACAAGAGGCCCATGGGCCTTAACGATCACCTGATATTTGATACAAATTAGTTATGTAATTTACTGATGTCTTTTGTTCATGAAATAGGAACATACATCTAATAGGTCTACATACAAATAATTATTGTTGCAAAGGGCAATAACTCCGTAAATAAGTTAGAGTGGAATCAAGCTTATTTTCAAACTTGTTTGAGATATTTCAAATGTTAGTCTACATGGAAAGTTTCATCAAGCTCGGTGCAAATATACTCAAATTATCATGTTCACAAGATTCAATAATTATAATTGTTAAGGGCAATAACTCAGTAAGTTACGATCTAATCAGGTCGAGTTTTGAACTTGTCTGGGATCTTTCCAATTTTAGTCTAAATATATAGTTTCATGAAGCTGAGTCCATATTTATTCAAGTTATCGTATTCACAAGGTCCAATAATAATTATTTGTGCTAAGGGCAATAACTCTGTAAATCATCGTCGGAGCAAGCTAATTTTTGAACTTGCTCGGGATATGTCTAATATTTAGTCTACATACATAATTTCATTAAGCTCGGTTCATATTTACTCAAGTTATCGTGTTCACAAGGCTTAATAATATTCAATAATTATAATTGTTAAGGGCAATAACTCAGTAAGTTACGATCTAATCAGGTCGAGTTTTGAACTTGTCTGGGATCTTTCCAATTTTAGTCTAAATATATAGTTTCATGAAGCTGAGTCCATATTTATTCAAGTTATCGTATTCACAAGGTCCAATAATAATTATTTGTGCTAAGGGCAATAACTCTGTAAATCATCGTCGGAGCAAGCTAATTTTTGAACTTGCTCGGGATATGTCTAATATTTAGTCTACATACATAATTTCATTAAGCTCGGTTCATATTTACTCAAGTTATCGTGTTCACAAGGCTTAATAATTATTATTGCAAAGGACAATAACTCCATAAGTTACAATCAAATCAGGACGATTTTCGAACTTGTCCAAGATCTATCTTATGTTACTCTACATACAAAGTTTCATTAAAGGTGATAAAAACAGATTTTATATATGCTACTTTTTGTGCTGATATTTGTTTATTGTGATGCACTTTATGATTTCCAACAAAAAATACAGGTTGTATTTGACGTAATTTCAATAAAATGTGCTTGAAACGAAGTCCACAACAACCCTTGTCTAGAACGATCGCATCGCTTATCGCCCCTGATATTACTAGGTGGCCGAAGATTTGTGACATCATCTGAGACAAACAGCTGTGATAAGAGCTGGGAAATTCAATTGGGCAGTGTTGCGGTATTGGCGATTATAAATATTTAAAACAGTCGCGCTTCGTGTAGTTGCTATATTGATAAGTGGAAATGTATCCGTGTACATAATACACAATCTATAACATACCCTGATATAATAAAAACAATCGTTTACTCATTCTAATCATTATTCTAGTCAAAAGCCATTTGACATCGTGTACGTGTGTGTCAACTCAGGTTCGAGGGGGTTGCGCTTGACTTTTGTCTGTAAATTAAAACTCTAAACATAGACTTTAAAGTTTATATCAACAAGAAAAAATATAAGTTTACAAGAAACATGCAACATGTACATATATATATTTGCATATTTATAAAAGTAGACCTCGCCACCTTTCATACCCTTTCTGAAACCTTATCATACCGCGACAAACGGTACTACACACCTCTATTTCCTATTTGGAACTTAATCCTTTAGAACACCGCACAGAAAGGGTTAGGCTTATTTATTTTTTAAAGTTCTCTAATGAGTTTTACGGGTTTATTCGACAAAATTTCGGGTCTTTCTGTGTACGAAAATAGAATAGCTTGTACAATAGTAACAATACACGCACGACAGATAAAAAAAGACGAGAAAAACACAGATACAAGATACAATTACCAGATACGCATGTAATAGTTCAACTAACACAGGGCCATGAAAAAACATATATTTCTTATAAAACACAAATTATTTACAAGACCACTTCATTATATTATTTAACGGTGCGCAGTTTTGGAAATAACAAACCTGTCCACATAAGTAAATTTTTAAGTATACAAACAGTCCATAGGGCTTTGAGAATTAGCTAGTTTATATCAATAAGGACACACTAGATAGCTTATTAAACATTATGAGAAGATTTAGGGGTCTAGATAAAAAAAAATCGGTAAAATTTGTATTCTTCATATACGCATGTGTACTATGTAGAATATAACAGGAAATTAATGAGTACCCAAATTGGCGAAAAAGGAAATATAGAAACTGTGCAGGAGGACCCTTTTTTTTTAAATGTGCATTTTTAGAACATTTCAGTCGACAAAAATGAGGGGCAAAAAGACACAATAGATAAATTATTGCTTTTTCTTTAAATCTGCGTGGATTTTTCATGTCTCCGTATGTTTGTAACGGATGATTTCTTTCATAAAAACGTAGGTCTAAAGAGGTGGGCCGCAATAATTGTCTTTTTTCACTACAATCTTATTTTGCACACAAAATTACCAGTATGTATATCAAAACTCCCCAGTTAATTTTATGTGTAAACTATAGATTACATACATGCACAGTTGTATTACTTCAGGGTGGACTGAATAGGAAAGTACTAATGTTTAACCCCTCACATGATACTGCACATGATATATGTACTCGACATTAATGACATCATCATTTGCATGTAGTGACGTCATTTTATAGGTTATGACGTCAATAATGTGTCATTATGTAGGGGATACATCACGCTACCCAATAAGTCGAAATATAACATATATATTTTTCTCTGTGTGTCATTCCGTAAGGACTAAGACCGTTGGCTTAAAATCCACATGCATGTTGACAGTTGCGCGATCGGCACACCGGCTTCAGGTAGTTGATTGTCTCAGATGACGTCACAAATAATTGGAACTCAAGGGAGGTAAGTCATAGATACAATTTGTCGTCAAAAAGATGTGAAGATTGCTTTCATTAATTTTACTATTTACAGCAAAAATATCAAACTGATATATGTTTAAATAGGACATACAAATGTTTCTAGTGTATTATCTCATTTTCCATGTCCCTTCTGTTTTTATCACCTTTATGCTCAGTTTATATTAACTAAAATTATCGCGTTCACAAGGTCCAATAGTAATAATTAGTGCAAAGGGCTATAACTCTGTAAATTACCATTGAATCATACTATTTTACGAACTCGTCCGAGATCATTCCAATGTTAGTCTACAAACAAAGTTTCATTAAGCTCGGTTAAACGATTTTATATTTCCTAAAGTTATCTAGTTCACAAGATCCAATAGTAATTATAATTGCAAAGGGCAATAACTCTGTTAATTACCATTAAATCATTCTGATTTTCAAACTCGTCCGAGATCTATCCAATGTTAGTCTACATACAAAGTTTCATTAAGCTTGGTTTATATTTACTAAAGTTATCACGTTCACAAGGTCCAATAGTAATTATTAGTGCAAAGGGTAATAACTCCGTAAATTACCATTGAATCATTTAATGATTTTCAAACTCGTCCGAGATCTAACCAATGTTAGTCTACATACAAAGTTTCATCAAGCTCGGTTTATATTTACTCAAGTTATCACGTTCACAAGGAAATGTTAACGGGCCTTGCACAACGGACGATGCAAAACGGACGAAGGACGAAGCAAGACGACGGACAAATGACTTTGGCAATAGGTCACCAAGACTGTAATGAGTTTTTTCTCCTGAATTGCCCTTAGTTTTAGCCCAAGTCCATGGGTGAATATAACGTCAGTAAAAGTAACCCATGGAATATGTAGGATGTTGTTTATGATATTCATTACAATTGTCTTGGAACAGGTTATGAAAAATAAAAGCTTACCAAGGAAAAACTAATTATCTTGTAGCTTAATTTAATGATCCATTATAGACACGGGTATTAAATTTGAAAAAGTGTCAAAATACTTGTAAACCATTGATTAGTTAGAGATTAATTCAAATAAGCAGTTTCAATACTTTTATTTATGCTTCAAATGTCAACTTCACTTCAAATAGGCCTAGTAGGAACAAGGACATCCACATTAATCAGTGACCGACAGCTACTTTATATCTTATTACTTCATAAGACACAGTAATTGTATGCCAAAATTGTAAGTCAAAACCTAGAACGAATATACATACCCGGCCTACTATACCTTCTGCCGGGAACGAATGGGTCCCTATGTGTCCTGGTGGAGCAGTGCCTCCGAAAATCACTTGGGCACAATTTTCTATACTTTTTTGTAGGTTTTCAATTATTTTTTGTGTATATATACAAGCATTTACGTAATATTTTTGTCCAAAACAAACATAACTACCATTCTTAATATCTACCGTACCGCTCACAAGACGTCAAATTCATAATTTTTTTACTTGCCTTTTAAATTCTCTTCAGAAAGACCTTCAGATGTATATGTTAAACAAGAGATCCCAGAGGGATCTTGGCGCCCACCAAAGAATGATCTATGTCTGACAATGGAAAGAGGGATCTTTTCTCTGCTTTTCAAACTTTTGCAAACATACTACATATAAAATTTGAGACAGATCGCTTCAGTACTTTCTGAGAAATAGCAGTAACAAACTTCAACTATCAAAATCCAAGATGGCTCCTTGGCGGCCATCTTGTAAATCGATCGGTCCCAAATCGAAATATGCACAACTAGGGCCATAGAGGAACCTATATATGAAATTTGAGACAGATTCATTCAATACTTTCTGAGAAATAGTGATAACAAACTTTAACTATCAAATTCCAAGATGGCAGCCTGGCGGCCATTTTGTTGACCGATCGATCCAAAAACGCATTATGCACAACAAGAGCCCTAGGGAAACCTACATATGAAATATGAGAAAGATCCCTTCAGTACTTTGTGAGAAATAGCGATAACAAACTTTAACTATCAAATTCCAAGATGGCAGCCTGGCGGCCATTTTGTTGACCGATCGATCCAAAAACGCATTATGCACAACAAGAGCCCTAGGGAAACCTACATATGAAATATGAGAAAGATCCCTTCAGTACTTTGTGAGAAATAGCGATATTAATCTTTAACTATCAAAATCCAAGATGGCTGCCTGGTGGCCATTTTGTTGACCGATCGATCCAAAAACGCATTATGCACAACTAGGGCCCTAGGGGAACCTACATATGAAATTTGAGAAAGATCCCTTCAGTACTTTCTGAGAAATAGCGATAACAAACTTTAAGTATTAAAATCCAAGATGGCTGCCTGGCGGCCATCTTGTTAACCGATTGGTCCCAAAATGCAATATGCACAACTAGGGCCCTAGGGGAACCTACATATGAAATTTGAGAAAGATCCCTTTAGTACTTTCTGAGAAATAGCGATAACAAACTTTAAGTATTAAAATCCAAGATGGCTGCCTGGCGGCCATCTTGTTAACCGATTGGTCCCAAAATGCAATATGCACAACTAGGGCCCTAGGGGAACCTACATATGAAATTTGAGAAAGATCCCTTCAGTACTTTCTGAGAAATAGCGATAACAAACTTTAAGTATCAAAATCCAAGATGGCTGCCTGGCGGCCATCTTGTTAACCGATTGGTCCCAAAATACAATATGCACAACTAGGGCCCTAGGGAAACCTACATATGAAATTTGAGAAAGATCTCTTCAGTACTTTCTGAGAAATAGCGATAACAAACTTTAAGTATCAAAATCCAAGATGGCTGCCTGGCGGCCATCTTGTTAACCGATTGGTCCCAAAATGCAATATGCACAACTAGGGCCCTAGGGGAACCTACATATGAAATTTGAGAAAGATCCCTTCAGTGCTTTCTGAGAAATAGCGATAACAAGAATTGTTAACGGACGGACGGACGGAAGGACGGACGGACCACGGACAAAAAGCGATTTGAATAGCCCACCATCTGATGATATATGTTAAAAAAATAATGTCTCGCTGAGAATTAGATATTTTATACGGTTCAGTTTATTGCCAATAGGTATTCAGCGATATAAAACAAGTAATATCAGTTTTAATAATGGTTTTACTTTGCTCCATTAGCAGTAATAGGCACCAATTGTAGCTCTAAAGACGACACAATTTTCTGTCTAAAAGTCTTTTGAGCTACAACATTGCAGCTAGTCAAAACCTACAAATGTAATTCAACTGTTACAAACTACATTCAACTTACTTTGTATCTTCTCATAATACTCATAGTATAATTCCAGCCGAAAAGTTAGATACTTATAATCAACTGATGAACGATTTATGTGCAGCATCACAAACAAAAAATCCACTGCAGTAACGTTATGCCTACTGCACTGCACACTGTAACAATTAAAACAGATCATCGCGCAATAAAACAACAAACCTTATTTAATCAAAATGAACGACTAATATTTAGTCGTTTAAATGATAAGACATACCCGTAAGTTACAAGTGATATACTCAAACTTCAACACCGCCAGCACAATATCAACATTCACATCTGTCAAAATCACAGTTCTTGTTTTGCAGGAACCGGAAGTACATGTACTAAACATAAATTTTTCTATAAGAGTTATCTCCCCTCACGTGCTGACAAAAATGCCAAGTGAACATGTATATTGATCATAGTCACCAAAGAGACGGTAGTAACATGAACAATGTAACTTTTCTACATTTTACATGTACATAAATGTGTTCAAACTTATTTTGATAGGCATACACGTTCCTCGACTGTACGATCGGTACAGAAATTACAAACAGTTTCTGATGTGGACCATCATATACATGTATCCATCCGCGTGGCTCCAACTTTGTTTGCACGTGACATACATTTTGTACTCAATCTATCGAGAAATAAAGTTGAGTAGCCTTTGATGGAAATCAACTGGGTTTTCTACTATCAATTCACCACTGACTGTAAATATTTCCTTTTATACCAACATCACTGGGAATCCAGAGGTACATTGTAAGTAATTTGAGTTTTAGAAGATCATCGAAACACGGTTCGGATTAATGATTTCTTGATTTCAGAGCCCAGAGAACTGAAAGAGAGTCAAAACAAATGACAAACACGTGCGTCCACAGAAAAAAAATGGAGGCAACATCTTGAAGTCGGACAGAGAAACAGTGATAACAGTTTAATGAGATTACATGACACTAGTTTAAAATATATAAGGCTAACAGATAATATAGCGGCAAAATAACACTCGTTTCCTCATTATGTGTCAAAGGTTATTACGAAACTGAAAAAGAAGAAAGCCACAGGGGTTGACGGCATATCATGCAGAATTCTGAAGTCGTGTAATGATTCTATTAGCCCAATTCTTTCGGATCTCCTAAATTTTTCTATATCCCACTGTACCTTTCCGGATCAATTAAAATATGCTCAAGTAACACCAGTATTAAAAAAAAAACGACCCTTTAGACAAAAGTAATTATAGACCAGTGAGCATACTTCCTAGCATCTCTAAAATCTTCGAAAGAATTCTGCATGATCAGCTGTCATCCTTTTTTAAAGATATCTTCCATCCTTTTTTAGCTGCTTACAGATCGGGCTTTGGGTGCCAGACCACTCTGCTGCGCATGCTGGAGGACTGGAGACAGGCCTTGGATTGCCGCAACCAGGTTGGGGCTATTTTGATGGATCTCTCCAAGGCCTTCGACTGTCTTCCGCATGACCTGTTCCTCAGGAAGCTACAAACTTATGGGGCATCAGGTGATGCTGTTCGTCTGATGGGTAGCTACCTGGGGAACAGGAAGCAGAGGGTTGGTTTGGGGGGCATCACCAGCGAGTGGGTGTCCCTCATTAAAGGCGTCCCCCAGGGCTCGATACTGGGGCCTTTGATTTTTAACATTTTTATCAATGATATATTTTATTTCATCAAAGAAGCCACATTATATAACTATGCCGACGACAATACCCTAGGTTATTTTAGTCAAAATATAAACAATCTTAAGAAAGTTTTAGAAGATGAAGCCAGTGTTTTAATTAAGTGGTTTGACATAAATGGAATGAAGGCAAATCCAGAGAAATTTCAGGCTATCTCTCTGGGTAAGAACACTGTGAAACATTTTAATATCTCTAACACTGAAATTGTTTGTGAAGATAGTGTTAAACTTTTAGGTATCGAAATCGACCATCTTTTAAAATTTGATAAACATATTTCAGATATATGCAGGAAAGCATCTAAGCAACTAGCAGTTCTGAAAAGGATCGGACATTTTTTACCTAAAGCAACCAAAATTTTAATTTACAAATGTTTTGTTTTATCAAACTTTGACTATTGTCCCCTTATTTGGCATTTCTGCAGTATTTCTGCAACTAGAAAAATCGAACGAGTGCAAGAGAGGGGCTTGCGATTCATTCATAATGACCACACCTCTAACCTTAAAGAACTGCTAGCCGGATCAAATTTGTCTTTTTTACATGTCCACAGGATGAAAATGATGGCCTGTGAGGTTTTTAAAATTTTTAACAATATTGCTCCTGACTACATACGTAACCTTATTAAAAAACAAGAAAACACTTATAATTTCAGATCTGAAAACAAAGCAAACCTACCCAGAGTTAACACCACCAGGTATGGTAAGAAATCATTCAGGTACGAGGCGTCCCGCATATGGAACAGCCTCCCAAATGACCTGCGTAAGGTTGAAAACTATGCAGAGTTTCGGAGGCTGCTCCGTAAGTGGGACGGCCCGGACTGTAAGTGTAAACTTTGTTCTTAATGTCTCCCTGCATCCTGTGGTGTAACACATGTCTTTATGTCTTTATTTTATTTTTATTTTGGTTTGCTCTGTTGCTTGTGTTGTCACCCCTTTTAATATAAATTTGTGAAAAATTCTGTGATAGCTTATGTAGTGCCTGTACTTATAATTACTGACAACTGTGATGCTTTAGTTTTAATTTCTGTTATATATACAATATACTTTGTTTTGTCGAAATACAAGCTCGACCGAGCTTATGTTACCATGTTTTATATATTCGACACTAAATAAAGTTTCTTGTATCTTGTATCTTGTATTATGAAATTCATGGACGTGCTCACCCAGGCCGCCGTCGCCGGATTTCGGCCTCCTCACCCATACCTCCGTCCCCTGTATATTCACAATTTCATCAAATCTCCACTGAATTACACCTAAAATTTCGTTACAAATTAATCTACAAGCATCTAACATCAATTATGTATCTTTACACACAGTTTTAAGTACGTAAAACCACCGCATGCTCCGTATTTTGACAGGGAAAAATGTAAACAAATCACTCCACGTTCCTATTCGCATGACTTATCAGTGGCGTAGGAAGATGAAACGTCATAAAAAAATGAACACATGGATGTGTTATATACCATTACCCAGTAAGCTAGAAATGCTTCAAATGTCACTATACTTACATTTCAATAGAAGTTAAGAGGACTTCTCATTGATCGCATGATACATCCAGTAGTATGTTATGGAGCTGATAGATGAGGTGGTGAAGCCGTGGGTGTTATTGAATGATAATAAAAAAAAACAAGAATAGAAATTTAAAAAAAAAAACCAAACAAACAAGAAAAGCATATAAAAACTCTTCATGTCTGCGATTATTGATAAATATTCATTAAAGAAAACTGATGAACTTCATCAGCATGTGTTGAAGGTACATGTTACATTGAGCAAGTGTTTGTCATTGTTGCTCAACTATGATGGAATATTATTGGTTGTCTCGTCAATGTAACAGGCGACGCCCGACCGATTTATTGTTCTTGTACTAGGCCCGGTGATTTTAAAACAGTTTGCCATCGTTAAACTATGATTATGTCATTCCCTCGACAACACTATGAGACCATAGGGCCCTCAAAAGAAGTCAATACTATATAATTAGTGTTTTCAAATTTGTCATAATTTTTGTTCTCTTTCTTGCCATTTATTCGTCCAGCTTGCATGATTTATAGTTTCGTAATCACGTCGTTATATTTTGTCATCGCCATGATGTTTTAGTGTTCAGAAGCCGCTGGCTTCCAAGCACACCAATGACGCCTTTGAATTTCTTCCGGAAACCGGAAACAGATACATGCACGGAAACTGGCGCTGCAATCGATGCCAATATTGTTAAAACTCCGAAGTCGTTATACGCTGTCAATAGTTAGATCTGAAATAAGTGGCGATTATTGATCTGTATCTGTATATAGGACTGTCCTGTAGCTAACATACATCACCAACCCGCCAGTCAAAATGTCAAATAAAATCAATAAAGTAAAACGCAATGCTGCACGTATGCTTCATATTAAGTTAATATCTGGATGAAAATTCCACCCGAATAATTAGATATCTAAGTAGAATTGGTAAAAGAAGAAATTTTCATCTAATTTTAGTATTATAAAAATCGCTTATCATCGCTAAATATGTCAATTGTATTGTGGTTTTGTGCTTGATCTCTGCGTTACAACAAATCATGAGTCAAAGGGCAAGCCATAAAATTTGATTTCGACACTGAACTGTTATTTGGTCGATAGATCTACTTTTGGGTTTTCTCTCTTTAAGTTTGTCGCCGATATTTTGCCTGTCTTCTAGTGTGGGACGGTTTCTTTTGAGGTACACCTGGTTATGACCTCGCTACACAAATATTGGCTATGTTTTGTCAGGTTTTAATCGTGTATATAAGATAGAATAACGAAGCATATTATATTTTATATTTATATAACCAATATGAATAACAAGCACTAATATGTCATACCATTGTATGGTATGGAAAATGTATGTATATTTTCTAATGAATACGAAACACGAATTCTACCTCCAATATATCTTTTTTGTTACTTTAACACAAACTTGATCGTTTTGATAACCATTTTAACGTTGACAGTCAACCGTATCAAGTTAATGATACCAATAAATAAGTAATGTCACTTATCATTCTCCCAGTACAACAATATCGAGTATTTGACACATCGTTATGTTTATAATACATACATGAATAAATAATGAGAAGATCGATAGACAAATGTTTTTTTTAATGAATATGTATGTACGTTAAGACCTTTACAGTACATACAACCATACATTGCTATCGGAATCTGAGATTCCATTCAGTTTCCACCCTTGATCGACCATTAACAAGCAGAAACGTCCAAACACTACTGATGACAGCGATCACGGAAAATACAATTCAGTTTTCATTACCTTGAACTACGAAGTATTTGGTTCATCAGTGGTGCAAACATATATATAGTGCAAACAGTAACATAAAAGTACCTACAAACAACACACTCGCACCTTAGTAAAAAGTGGAAACCATATTACTTATTTCAGCGTAACAACACCAATTGCATTGTACGATATTCAACAAATCTAATGCAAAAAGAAATGAAAAATTGTTTTGTTTGATGTCTTTTGGGTTTAAATTGTCCCGTTATAAATTCTTTAACCCGTTACCATTAGTTACAAATACCAGACAGACCTTATGGTATATACATGTACATGTTATTCATTTCGTTTCATTTTCTAAAAAGTCAATAGCAGTGTGTCAATTTTTCCCCTAAAACAAAAGCAAACATTTGCGTCGATGGCACTGATTATGCCATTTAAAAAATAATGATTTCTATTATCTTTATGTATAAATACACAGGAGCCCGGAAAGTATTACAAGCCCACACAATATAAAATACTAAAAGATCGAATGTTTTGAGAAATGTGAATGTCATTTGACACAGATTTACTGAGGTGTACAGAACTGTATCGACTCTCCATCGACAAGATAGATATACTCGCATCTTTTACAAGAAAAAAGAACTTAAACATTCTATTCTGTGGAGATTTTAAAGCTAACCATGTGAACGTCTGACTCCAGTGTACATACTGATATATATAACCGATTGTTCTCATTATCGATTCCACTTGTGTTAATGGGGTGTAAACAAAACGGAAGCCAATGTTTATATTTACCTTCATTGTTCGCGTAAGGCCCAATAACTTTTATTACAATGGTCTATTAATGCGTCATGTAGGGGATTTCTGTGTGTAAAAATCGTTATTACGAACAGTACATGTATAAATCAAAATGACATTAACAGACGTTTGAATTGAATTGGTCTCCCTAGTATCATGGCGCACCTAGATAAATAATTGATAGAAATAATTTATATTATTGACCAAGTAGTTGATATATGAGCACGACTAGAAATATCGTCGCTTTGTTGTTATTATTATCTACTTATATTCATTAAATACGCTGATAACAGAGCAAGAATTTTTCGGAATTAAGTGAGTGAATTGATGCAAATTCGATGAATCTTCAAATACTCATGTATATTTCGTCACTTGATTTGCATGATCTGTATTGCCGACGAATTTATTCCACCTTTAAACACATGATTATATTTCTTGTTTTTGAGATCTCCATACAAATTCACTCTGTTTGTTTATTTATCGTCCTTGTTAAATCGATCTGATGCCGATTTTCTTTGTGGGTTTTGACACTGAAGACCATGGCCATGTTGTTAGTTCAAAGTAAGGCGATATTACACTAACGCTGAAGACTACATACACATCTCACACTTAAAATCGTAAAATTCAATATGAATATTTTATTTGTAAAGTTAAAAGTTCTCAAAAAGTAACAAAAGAAAATAGAAACATTGAATTTTATGCAGAATGTTGCCTTCAATTCAAATCATTTCAACTCTACTATCTCATTCTCATTATAAAAAAAATATTACTGATTAGGTAAAATCGACCAACTAATTGTCCCACTAGGCGTGTATTATTCATCTGTAACACGACACGTGATTGGATGATACACGGCGTCTGCAGTTGACACAGGTGTTTTGATCAGGACAGGTAGATACAAATGTAGGAACAGGTAGACTGTGCCTGTCTCTGCGGAACAGTTTCTGTAGCGGTTCGCCAGGAACAGATATATATAATTCAGTGAGAGTACGCTTCATTTGCGCGGAGATCCAGTACCTAGGTTCGCGGCCAAACGACAGCATACTGGTTGTATAGGACGTTAGACGTAGTGACTTGGATAGCATGTGCTCAGGAGTTCATTGGATTCAAAGGAAATATTTTCTTAATTTAAAGTCCTGATCAAAAAGTAGTTTTGGGAGCAAACCATTGTGCTGATATTTCTTGTGTAACAACTATGACGAAGGGAATGAGAGGAACACGTTCTGAGGGTCGTCTGATGACAGTATGGACACTCCTCGTAGTCTGTATGGGAATGGTCGGTAAGTTGTTGGAGTTTAATGCTGAAGATGATTATTGAAAGTAGTCACATGTTTTGTGGATAACAAGATGTTCGACCACAATGTGTAATTGCGGCCAGCGAGCGAGTTTGAACATTTCACACGCATTTCACCAACGTGGAAATTAGATCAGTCGGATTTACTGTGATATGCCAGAAAAGCCCATGGTGGTGAAATGCGTGTGAAATGTTACACATTGTCACGAGAAGAACGAGTATGGAGAGAAACGCTGACAAAAACACCGTCTTCACCTTATTTCTGGTATCCATTATAAACTTCAGTTACATCTGTTATTGAAGCTCACGTAAAAAATCGCCTGGGAAGTCGCTGAACTTATCAATTTTAGTTCTGATATGAAAGCGTAGTCGTCTTTTGTAAGCTTTGTGGCAAACCGTTGATAACATAACTGTACATTTTGTAATAGAATGCCACATTCTGTACGAGGAAAGAGATCTAATATTAGAAACAGTTGTGAATTTTCTAGAGGTTGCTGACTATGTCAAATTTACTGAAATGAATCAAACAGACAAAATTTATCGTTGGATAATAAGATGATGTTACCTTAAAGGATAAAAACTGTCAATAAATGGTAAAGAATATCGCAAAATTGGTACTAAATCTAAATTATCTACCATAATATTATGAACTCTGGGTAATCTGAACTCTCTCTATCATTGCCATTTCCATTTTCATTAGTATTTCACTAATATACATATGTGTCAATCTGTCATTAAGCCACATCAAAAATTTTGATTACCAGTGAAAATAAACATGATCACGGATAAAATGTTTTAGTCCACGTCCGCAATTTGATTCGAGTTTTGTATTCCTTCTTGTAAACATGAAAATATGGATATTGCCCTAAGAATCGGACGTAAGGTTTAGTGAAATATATTTCTAACGACTTAATGTTTATAAACCATTTACACGTAAGTACTTTAATTGATGTCTCATTATCCATTATCGTTTAAATCATTGAAGTAAGTTCTGAATATAAAACATAGGCATTACCGTATTTGTCTTATATATCTGTAGTGAGTTCATGGTAAATAATCTAGGTAATAGTTTATCATATGGTAACCCACTTTAACTGAGAATAATTGAAGATAGGCTAAAACTGTAGTGCACTAACAGTATATTGGATACTACTGTTACTTTGTAATTAATAGCCTTCAGGGTATTTAGAATGACACCCGCTTTAATATGTAACATACGTCTACTTATCATTATACAGTTTGTCTCGCCACACCAAGGTACGTCCAGGGTGTAGCTCAGTCTCGCCACACCAAGGTACATCCAGGGTGTAGCTCAGTCTCGCCACACCGAGGTACGTCCAGGGTGTAGCTCAGTCTCGCCACACCAAGGTACGTCCAGGGTGTAGCTCAGTCTCGCCACACCAAGGTACGTCCAGGGTGTAGCTCAGTCTCGCCACACCAAGGTACGTCCAGGGTGTAGCTCAGTCTCGCCACACCAAGGTACGTCCAGGGTGTAGCTCAGTCTCGCCACACCGAGGTACGTCCAGGGTGTAGCTCAGTCTCGCCACACCAAGGTACGTCCAGGGTGTAGCTCAGTCTCGCAACACCGAGGTACGTCCAGGGTGTAGCTGAGTCTCCCCACACCAAGGTACGTCCAGGGTGTAGCTCAGTCTCGCAACACCGAGGTACGTCCAGGGTGTAGCTCAGTCTCCCCACACCAAGGTACATCCAGGGTGTAGTTCAGTCTCGCCACACCAAGGTACGTCCAGGGTGTAGCTCAGTCTCGCCACACCAAGGTACGTCCAGGGTGTAGCTCAGTCTCGCCACACCAAGGTACGTCCAGGGTGTAGCTCAGTCTCGCAACACCAAGGTACGTCCAGGGTGTAGCTCAGTCTCGCAACACCGAGGTACGTCCAGGGTGTAGCTCAGTCTCGCCACACCGAGGTACGTCCAGGGTGTAGCTCAGTCTCGCCTCACCAAGGTACGTCCAGGGTGTAGCTCAGTCTCGCCACACCAAGGTACGTCCAGGGTGTAGCTCAGTCTCGCCTCACCAAGGTACGTCCAGCATGTAGCTCAGTCTCGCCACACCAAGGTACGTCCAGGGTGTAGCTCAGTCTCGCCACACCGAGGTACGTCCAGGGTGTAGCTCAGTCTCGCCACACCGAGGTACGTCCAGGGCGTAGCTCAGTCTCGCCACACCGAGGTACGTCCAGGGTGTAGCTCAGTCTCGCCACACCGAGGTACGTCCAGGGTGTAGCTCATCTCGCCACACCCTCGCCAGTACTCGAGGTACGTCCAGGGTGTAGCTCAGTCTCGCCACACCGAGGTACGTCCAGGGTGTAGCTCAGTCTCGCCACACCAAGGTACGTCCAGGGTGTAGCTCAGTCTCGCCACACCAAGGTACGTCCAGGGTGTAGCTCAGTCTCGCCACACCAAGGTACATCCAGGGTGTGTCTCGCCACACCAAGGTACGTCCAGGGTGTAGCTCAGTCTCGCCACACCAAGGTACGTCCAGGGTGTAGCTCAGTCTCGCCACACCAAGGTACGTCCAGGGTGTAGCTCAGATTTTCATCAGGGATATATTATCTATAGGAAAATGTCTTTTTATCCGGCCTCAGGCTTGGTTTAGTTAATGTGCTCTCAATACCAGAGCATATTTCAATTGCAGCAAAGATATTTAATCAGGAATACGTCATTGATTTTCAGTATCCTATAATGCAACATCACTTTATCATATACAGCGTGAGTGGCTTTAATCTCAAAGATTGTGAAATTTACTTTCTTGATGACTGCATTAAAACTTGCTATCGATCGGGAGTTTATTCTGCTATAACTTCAAATTCTATAGATCTAATGGAAAGAGGCGGTCAATAATGTCAACAAAAGTTCGCAGTTATTTCCATTTCATGTAAATTCAACATTCCCTTATGTGTAATGACTATGCATTAAAACTGCTTCGCAATCATCTGTTTCCCATCTAAGCTTCCATCAATAGGTTTCCTTTCAAGCTCCACGTTTCATGTTTTCATTCTGGCATTTGCTTTCTTTTCATTCTTATTCAGATTTGTTTCAATTCTTTTAGAATAATGTATACCGATTTGAGGTTAGACTAGGCCTATCATTTATCATTTATAATATTTTTCCTGTTGTCATCCAAACATATTCATGTTTGATTTTGTCATTTGTTCAACCCACCAGATATCGTTCCGACAACTTTTTGGTTTGTCTTTTCCTTACAGAAGACATACTCCTTGACGAGATTCTTTATACATGTAGAAAAAATGTATGCGTCATGCTTGTAAAATTGGATCTGCTCAATAACAAGAAACATTTTTCTGATAGCCAATAACCTGATACATTTTTGTTTATTTCCGATAAAAATATTAGAATTATAGCTTTAATGTGGGTTTGTTTCTGTTGTGATTTCCATTGGGTTTTGACTCAACCTATTTATTAAAAGAAGTTAAGCAATCTTTAGTTCTGGATCGTTTGGATTGTTTGCACAACACTGGAAGCTTATTTTAAACGCACGCGAACCATTTTTTTAAACAAAAGTTTTAAAGTAATTTCATCAGGATATACGAATGAGTTTTCTTTACTATACACTCTTATAAATGAAGAATATTAAGTCCCTATTCATATGTACTCATGTGATTTTCCCCACTCAGTTTACATCTTTACTGTAAACTAACTTCACTGTAGTTTTTTCATGATATCCATTTTAAAACAACTTGGCGAAGATTAACATTCGCATAATTAAAAATTGAACTGAAATTCCTTTCAATATCTATGATGTAGATATTAATTCGCAGAGATGATTTTTCTGAAATTTACTCTGTTTGCTAAAATAAATAGCCTGCAAAGAACGATGGTCTTCAGTATATTCTACAGACATGTCTAACCCCTTTGTGTTACTGACTTGTATAGACCATCATAGTATCAAAGTAAATAGTAACAAAGAAGTTCTATTTAGTAACTAACGTATATAGTTTTTTAATGATATCTGTTAAACTCTGACCGTATCTTAAAATCGCTGGGATTTTTTCCCTCTTCCGTTTACTTGCTAAGGGAAATTTGTCTTTGGGTTATCACATAACTCTTAACTTAGATTTCCATTTATCGTCATGCAAGTCCTTTAGAGTAGAAGCTTAATTGTTCCTCTCCATTTTTCGATGATTACTACTTAGTGGCTCGCACTGACTTTTTTTCGACAATCATAAATTTTAAAGAGAATTTCCCAACGTCTAATCTGTATCATTGCTCGAGTAAAGTTTCTAGAGGTTTTTCAATGTTTTTGAAGTGAACTTTTGAGGATGAATTTATATGAGGTATATCAGTGTGATCTAACATTATCACGCTGGTTGATTTGATTAGTTCTATTTTACTAAAAGCTTTGTGTGTTGTGTTGTTTAGTGGGACAGTACAACTTCACGGTGTTCGAGACAATGTATCCTCATGTACATCTGGAACAAAACTGCTCAAGTATTGGTCTTCAGCTGGCCAAGGTGGACAGCCAGGAGAAGTGGGATCAGGCCCACGACATCCTCACTCATGGTTTAAGGTGCAGTATGGATTTTACGAATAATATTTATATTACTGCTATCATTCTATATCGTCCGTTTATTGAATTACAAACGTCTCTAATAACAGGTTTAAACAATTTTCCTATTTTAATTCCACAGCAACAAATATTTATCTATGTACCCAATAGTATAAAAGACCGCAAACTTGTCTAGATCGTGTATGAGTTTAAGAGGAAGAAAGGAAATCATATCATAATCATATAATTAATTTTTCTTTGTTTTCATACCAAATCTGGCTTCCTGATTGGCCAATATTTTTTTTGCATACCACTATGGAAAAAAAAACCCGAGGATGGCGCGAAACCTCGACGTTATCGTGACGTCACAATAGAGACATTGACGTTGCGTATTGATTCGGAAAAAAGAATCCTTTGAAAAAACACTATAATGTTACATTTAAACATACTTCATTTTATCAAATAGAGTATAAAATTAATTTTAAGTATTGATGTCACTATTTTTTAATTTTATCGGGGTATGAAAAAAAAATGTTTCCAAACTTTTGTGAGAATCCGCTACGCGGATTCACACAGTTTGCAAACATTTTTTTTATACCCCGATAAAATTAGAAAATAGTGACATCAATGCTTAATTAATCCGTCTTTGCATACTAGAATTACAAAGTTACCTTCCTTGTGTATGGTTGCTGATAGCGGTCATCTCGTGTTGTCGCCTTGTCGAGTTGTCATGGTTTCAAACTGCAACAACCGGAGATATAACAGATAAAATATCGACTTGTCGCGTTTTCGATTCACAAAACACCACAAGATGGCGGGTAGCTATTCATTGACGTCATTGTTTTTTGTGCTAAAATCGCGTCGTTTTCTCTGAAAAGTATGATGTTAGGCTCGACAAATGACGTCGAAATCAACACCTACCCACAAGGGCAGATAACTATGCAATACAGAGGGAATATACATATAGAGGTTAGATAATAGAGATTATTTATCTTTCGGTTGTGTCTCATGATGCTTATGCGTTTGTGATATTTTAGCAAAATATGTTGTTGAAGATTGTACGATGTATGTGAGTGAATGTGGTTATGATACGTGTAGCATGATAAAGAATTAATCGATGATGTATCACCTTTTCTGTTCACAATTACTGTCGGGTCATTTGTTTGATATCAATCCAAATTATTAAAAATTAAAATAAATTTGTCACTTTTTGTAATTATTATTATACTTTCATCAAATAAGAGAATGGTTCACTGGAGAAATGAATAAAAAAAAATAATAAAAAAACAGCTTTTTATTTAAAATGTCTTTTAATATGTCAAATGTGTTTTAGTAATTTTAGGTAATATTCAAATGAATAAAAAGTAAAAATCACATGATTTTGACATCTCAACCCAAAATTCCCTATAGAATAATGTCAACTCAGATAGTAACCATGCGCTTATCTAACAATATGAAACCACATTTTTGTGGCAAAATCACGAGATTACCGAGTATGTTTCACATTATATTATGATTAGTTTTTTTCAGGTGAATATGCGATATTTTCCCTAAAATTACATCATTTTATTTGAAGATTAGTTCAGATGTTTTTATGCGGATCAAAACTGATTGGAAAAAATAAACATGGATGACTGTGACGATTTGCTAAAGAGAAACTGTGGTACTTGATAAAACAATCGATATCGAGTTTTTTTCTTCTTTATCATTTCCTTTCAGGCGTATGCCGCAAAGGGATGTATACATTGGTCTCTACTACAACGCTAGCCTGGACAAGTTTTTCTGGGTGGATGGCGAGGAAATGACATGGACAAAGTGGTACTTCAACGAACCATTCAATCCGACATTGAGACCCTGTGTGGTGATGGCAGTGGACGGGTACCTTAACTTCAGAACCGTCGACTGTACATATGAACTATTCTACGCGTGCAGCAAGGAAAGTAAGCTGTAATTATATATTAGTCAGTCGTGTAACGTGGTCTTGTGGTCGATTGACATTGAAAATCGACCATTCATACAGCAAAATGGCCAATCAAAGGTTAAAAGACGATCGATCGTTAGTATTTCACCAGAATAAGTTTCCTGGCCTTTTTACTATAAACACCCTGATGGATGTCCGATATGTATCCCTATATGAAGGGTAGGTTATAATTAACTACATGTAATTTGCTATGTACAGGACACAATCAACCCCCAAAGTGGTACTTTCTGATCTGTCACAATCAATGGAAATCTGAAAAAAGATATGAATAAATTTAATGTTTTTAGCTCACCTGGCCCGAAGGGCCGGTGAGCTTATGTCATGGCGCGGCGTCCGTCGTCCGTCGTCCGTCGTCTGTCGTCCGTCCGTCCGTCCGTCCGTCCGTCAACATTTCCTTTAAATCGCTACTAGTCATAGAGTTCTGCATGGATTGTAAACCAAATTTGGCCACAAACATCCTTGTGGGAGGGGGAACAGAACTTGTATAAATTTTGGCTCTGACCCCCCCGGGGCAGGAGGGGCGGGGCCCAATAGGGGAAATAGAGGTAAATCCTTTAAATCGCTACTTGTCCCAGAGTTTTGCATGGATTGTAACCAAATTAGCCACAAACATCCTTGGGGGAAGGGAACAGAACTTGTATAAATTTTGGCTCTGATCCCCCAGGGGCAGGAGGGGCAGGGCCCAATAGGGGAAATAGAGGTAAATCCTTTAAATCGCTACTTTTCATAGAGTTCTGAATGGAATGTAACCAAATTTGGCCACAAACATTCTTGGGGGAAGGGGAACAGAACTTGTATAAATTTTGGCTCTGGTCCCCCGGGGGCAGGGAGGGGCGGGGCCCAATAGGGGAAATAGAGGTAAATCCTTTAAATCACTACTTGTCCCTGGAGTTCTGCATGGATTGTAACCAATTTGGCCACAAATATCCTTGGGGGAGGGGGAACAGAACTTGTATAAATTTTGGCTCTGACCCCCCGGGGCAGGAGGGGTGGGGCCCAATAGGGGAAATAGAGGTAAATCCCTTTTAAATCGCTACTTGTCCCAGAGTTTTGCATGGATTGTAACCAAAATTAGCCACAAACATCCTTGGGGGGAAGGGGAACAGAACTTGTATAAATTTTGGCTCTGATCCCCCAGGGGCAGGAGGGGCAGGGCCCAATAGGGGAAATAGAGGTAAATCCTTTAAATCGCTACTTGTCATAGAGTTCTGAATGGAATGTAACCAAATTTGGCCACAAACATTCTTGGGGGAAGGGGAACAGAACTTGTAATAAATTTTGATAAAATTATAAATAGAATACAATAAATGAATCATTATGAAAAAAAATTAAAAGATAAGTATAAAAATGTAATTTTCATTTAAGAATTGCAAACAAAATTTATTTCATAACCCGATGGAATTAAAAAATAGTGACTTCAATGCTTATAATTTATTTTCCAGGCTACTTTATAAAATGAGATACGTTTACGATTCCATTGATTTTTTTCCAAGGGATTTTTTTTTCCAAATCAATATGCAACGTCAATTTTTTATCGTGACGTTACGATAACGTCGGGTTTCCGCGCCATTCTCGGATATTTTTTTCATCGTGTAATGAAAAAATGAATCGGCCAATCAGAAAGCCAGAAACAAAGAAAAATTAATTATTAAAATTTTGAAACTAAAAAACTACCCAGACATTTAGCTCTAAATAGTATAAGCATTTAAAACGCACTTTCACAATAATATCTTTGGAACCACTGGGTCTATTTACCATGCATAAGATTAGTCTCCTATGAATAGTGCATATCATGTACGCCAAGCAATAACCATTTAAAACTAACATAGAATGGTTATAGAATGGTGGTAAATAAATAAAAATATATATACCATGGAGACTAAATGGAATAAAACCTGATGTTTCAGCAGAGTAAACGTCTTCTACTGTCCAAACAGATCCGGATTAAGTGTGGGCAAAGCCAAAAACCGAAAATCATTGATTACAACATAGTATCTAGTTAAGGAAGAATCAAACACGACCAAGCCAAGAAATTCAAGTTTTCAATACCCGTGTATATATACGACCACCTGCCAAATATTTATGAACATAATTATATATTGATTGATTTCCATTTTGGGGTATGGCAACAGTTAATAATACCATGCCATGAATAATTGTATAGATGCGTTGTTCATGATAGCTTTAACGACATTGCACCCCGGATGTAACACGTTTTTGTCAATTATATAAGATTGGTTTTTGCTTAGCAACGTATGCACGTTTGTCATTGTGATTGAATTTGATCGACCAATGTATCCAACATAAAAGTAGATCAGGTTATAATCCAGGATTACTATGTCAGGTTGAGCAATTTTAATGTTTTTATTGATTTCTCCTAATGTTACCACAGACAAAATCATTATCTTTGTCAGGGTATTTTATTGTTAATTTTGGAATGATTATAAATATGCAGGCCTACTTATCCTTAGCCTACTTGTCTATCAAAAGAGAAGACATCGGCCGTAAGGTCACCGGTAATTTACAAAGTGAATAACAAACAAGTAAAACAATGTGGTATTCAATTATGTTTCCCTTCCAAACTATGAAATTGGAAGTTTTATAATTGTAAAATATATCACCACAATACAAATATTCAAAGACCCCAGATTAGTTATTTGGTGCTTTTACGTTACTTTCACTATTTTGTGTTTATTTTCCAGTCTTTCCTACCACCACACCTGCTCCACCTGTGGTACGTAATTATATATCTGTATTATACTGTATACCAAATACAAGTGTATTTAGTACCAAATAGCGATCACCATATGTGAGCGTTTCGTGCTAAAAGTATACATGTATAACGTAACGTGTTACGTTTGACTTGCTTGAAACTAGTGTCCGTAACAGGGAAAGCTAACCAATTACCAATGTTACAATTTAACATCCATTTTTGTAAGATTGTGTTACTAAATTACGTAAATATTTTTCGTATTATGTTATTCTAACGTTATTGTTATGAAGAAAACTAATTTGACTTTTTTGATATTCATTCTGTTTTTTATCATATTCTATTGATAATTTTTATTTGTAGACCATAAAAATGGTGAGTATATGTAGTAATATTTGGATTAGTCTTTCTGTGTCAACATTTCTCTATTTAACTTAAATTCCATTTAAAACCAAAAACTTGATCTGAATAGAAATCTGTCTCATTTTTATATAAAACTTTCATCCGTATTCGTATTGTGGTACATTTGCTTCCTATGAATTTTCGTTTCGCAATATCATCTCTTTTATAGCACTCTCCATGGTAAGTAGTGTTGTCACTCGATCATAGTACAACGATGTTGTATAATACATCCAAATTATATGCGATTTCTCGGTAGCTTTTGGAATATATCTTTAATAGCATATCTTATTACCTTTAAAAGAAATTAAATATAAAGCACATCGGAAACGTACCGTTTCAAAAGATATCTTATATTTTAAAGCTATCTTACAATCATATGTATGAAAGTATTTTGGATTATTATTTGTCCCATGAAAACTGCCAACATGATTGGCCACATAAAGCTATCAGCATGGTGAAAATTACGAATTAAAGAAATTCATGAAGGTTGAACTAGATATTACTCTGCTGGGTTCAGGAAACCAACATTGGGATTGGTTTCAATGTATCAAGTGTTATTTATCTTAATTAGCAAACACTCTAAACATCAGTGATCAATACAGTAATCACTAATAAATACGACATTTTACGATCAAAGACTGGTAACGTAAATTGAATTGTCATTAACTTCCAGTTTTCTATCACGTAATTTCATTGCAGCTATGTTACATTAGTGATCCGTGTCGACATCTTAACAATATCGTATCTATGCAATAGTTTAATGACGTTGTATACTAAATTAAATGTATAAAAACATAATTTTCTTATTTCAAATTGTTTTGAATCACGAACGCGAACAATGATCCGATGAACAAATCATTTCTGATTAAGAAACTTATTCAGATTTATTTTATTAACAGCAGATATATATTCCATCTCCTGTTTCACATTGTGCTTCATTTACACTATGTAAACTTCTTCATCACTCAATTCAAGCAACAAAATTGACAATCCGTAAATAAATATGTATATCACTACAATACACTCCGATGTTTGAAGCTAATATTCGCTTTGTTTTAAATACGTTTACAGCCCTGAAGATAGGGCATAGAAATGTACCTGCTGTCCCTATTGCATGATAGTAAAAGGCGACTAAATTTATGATCTTGCCTGTTCTTTTTTTCCTTATTTTCGTTATTCTTCCTTACGTCTTCTTTGACATCGCCTCACTTTGGGCCTTCTTTTGAGCTCTGTAAGGAAGGCTCTGGGCTCTGTCCTCTATCCGAGACACACCATAGTCTGTAGTAGTTTCTGCTCCTGCTGGGCGCTCAGCATTGGTTTAGCCATATGGCTGGGTTGAATGTGCTTGTTTGGTGTCTTTGGTGGCATGTTTCAGTGAAATAGCACTTTAAAAATGTCAATTATAATTTCCTCTATTACAACAAGACGGAAAAGGGGCAATAATTCCTCTATTACAATAAGACGTAACACGAATATACCGCAGTATCTCAAAACACACTGCATACATGGAGAAACCGTCCTAAAATGACCCTGGTTGTTAATAGGACGTCAATTTAATCAAACAGATATTACTATTATACATTTTTTGTCAATAAAACATTGAGGAGTTTTGTTAAAAACCCCGAATAATGACAGATAAATACTTTGTAATCGATAGTTGTGCAAGTAAACTATATTTACCCAAATAAGCTGTTAATATTTGTTATAACATGCTCTTTACATGAACTTGTTTATAAAAGCAATTCTGCAATTGACTTTGCAATTGCAAGGGACCATCGCTGCTCACAACTAATTAATATTTTCTACTTTACTTTTATTGCTATACATTATTTTTTGTATTTACAAATTTTATACCGTATCTCTTTATACTCTAACCACAGTCTTCGAGCTACGGAAGCCCATACGAGATGATCACTGGCCTTACCATTGGGTTCTTGGTGTTTGGATTTCTCTGCGCTCTCTGCATTCTGATGTGTTGGTGCTGCTTCTTCTCTAATGCCAAGCTGAGGAAGAAGCTGGACCCTGTAAAAGTCGCCACATACAGCGTCAGTGCCGCACGAAGCAACAAGGCCGAACCCAATCCGCGCCAGCCTGCCTTCACCAAATCCAAAACTACGGGCTACGATAATCCAATGATGGCTGGCCATGGATCGACTGTCGACGATTTTCCACAAAAGCCCAAGACAGCTCCTACAGTTATAGGTATTGGTGCAGCGGAGTTTGACGACATCCCATCCAAACCAAACAGCGCATCTTCGGGCCGCTCAGTCAGCATCAACGACAGCTTGCCCTCATCAAAGGACGGTAGTAATGAGGCGTTCGGATTTATGTGAAAAAGGAGACAGCATTAGCAAACCATGTCTGCATACTGAAAACGTCCGCTAAATTAAATGCGAAATAGAACTAGTCTTGAAATAGCAGCACTGACAGACATATTTTCTAGAACTTGCTCTTTGTACTCGAATGTGACACTTTTATGTGGATTTTGTTTTGTGGCAAAAAATAAAATTAACAAAGTCAAATAAGTAAAAAATAAAAACAAATTGACAGCTATTCGTCAGTTTTTCTTATACGTAATATTTCATATTTGAAATTCTCTGCTCATCGGTAGATAGACCCCTATCACCTTGCAGTGTCGGGAGAGGAAAGATTCGGCTATCGATTCACGAAATTATAAATTAAGATATATACGCAACAGCATTTCGTCAGTTTTTCTAATTACGTATTTTTAATCATACAGTTGTCTTGTGTTTTGTCTTTAATGTGTATTAGAGTGCAATGTCAGTTTTAGTTTTGATTTTCACTTCATAAGATTCATACACACGACTAAGGGTAAGTATCCTCTCGGTAATTCCCTTTTAAACGAGTTTTATTCATCTAGAATTATTCATTTACAATTCATAATGATATTATATGATTTTATTTATACTTGGGGGCAATGCTTAGATGTCATTCTTATCGACCGTGCCTTATTGGACTTCTACATTCAGAAAAACCCATAATGATAATAAGTATTGCTATATAGGTAAAATGTTGGTTTGTTACCAAAAGACATTGTATTTTAGAAAAAAAATCCTAGATTTTTCCTCTTTGTTGTTCAAGATTGGTGTAGAAGTCCTTGATTTACTCCTAAAGAGCGACGAACTCTCTTTTCTACCTTTCCATTGTTATTGTTAACTTCAAGTTGATAAAGAATGCTTCTATTTGCATATGAAAGTATGGTTAAGAGTCGCATGTATTAGCCGTCACTTAACATTATACGATTTGTCGATACATTTTTTTTTGCCCTTCAGATAGAGCGTTAGGATTGTCACCTCAATTGCATAGTCGTACAAGGCGACTATATTTCTGATATATGTTTGTGTTCCCCTGTAAGGGAAACTCTGGTGTTCTGATCAGGATCAATTTGATATGTATCGATAAGGTTTCGCTATAATGTTGGTAAGATTCACCCTTATATTACCATATAGATAGGACTTAACATCAAGATCACATCAAATCACATCATTTTCCCAGTTAAACATTATTCAAAAGAGTCCTTTAAACATCTTTAAAGCCACATTATACGCAACTATCAACAAAAATTCAAGTTAAATTCGACTCCGATATTGTTAGTATTAGTAGATATAGATGAAATTAAGTTATATTAAAGAATATTTATAATGTTTTTTTTTAAACTTTGGTATAGCAGTTGTTGAAAGTCGATACATGTAAACATGCCTTCATTTTAACCTGGTCGCCATAGAAGTTACGATTATTGCCGAACGGAAGTCTGAAAGTTCATGACCCGTTTTCGGAAGAGTTCGGACAGACGTTACGTAGTTACGGTAGTCACATGACGTTCTCGGCAATGACGTTACAATGTCGGCTAACTTCGGCTTGTTTGACTGAGTGGGACCCACCTAGCGATGTTCAATATTTATTTGATTTTTATCCAAATATTCCAAATCATAATCGTTCATCTTGACTTCGATTTAGTCTTGTCTCTGCATGATTTACAACAGGATTTTTTTTCAACATTCTTTTAAATCATGAAAAAAATAAGAAAAATACGGATATTGGGCCTTAAATGTTATCAGTCATACTTGATATTACATAGATTACTCGTATATTCAAATAAATGTTGGTAGTGTATTTTTCTTCATTCAGGAAAATAGTATGGACATAATGTTCAAATGTGGAAGTTTGTTTATTGCTTAATATTAATCATATTAATGTCATATTTCAATATTATCTATTGCGTTAGAGACGTTAAAAATTATTGGAATTATATCGAGATATTTGTGAGAGATTTAAAATCTCTCTAGTAACATAGAAGTCGAGGATTTAAAAAGAAGGTTCGATTTATTAGTTGAATTACATCTGTTTGCGATAAATTAATTACGTTGTCAATAAAATATTTTTCAGCATTTAAAGTGATATTTCCAAGAAAATGAATACATGTAAATATGAAAAAAAATACTTTAGATTTTGTGATTTATCTACCTGCTGTGCTAGATTTCGTTTTGTTTCAAATAAAAGTATGTTGGTGTTATATTTCTGTTGTTTTTTCTTTTTCTTTCTGAATTACTGAATTACACAGATTATTTTTGTTCAGACAACCATTAAACTTAATTGAAATATCTATGTGTGAATCCAATATATCCGGATTTCGTCAATCATTTTAGCCACAACAATCAAGGTAGCTTTTACATGGATTGTAATGGTCGTTATTCCGCTTACGCTTTATAACTTTAAAATTAGAAAAGTTGAGTTAATCAATAAAGTATAGTTTCAGGTTTGATAGCCTCAGCTACCGCTCGATTTTAGTTTGATGATAGAGGATTCTATATTCATCGCAATGAAAGATGAGATACCAAACATTGTTTGTGCGAAACATAAAGAAGAAACTCGGAATAATGTATCAACTGAAAACAGCTAATACCCGATTCTATAGAAATACACGTTAATGTGGCGCGGAGAAAACACGATTTTTCAATCACTAACTTGTTTTATCTAAACTTAGACCACTATTATATCTTTGTAACATGTTAAACAACTATGACACGTCGATCAAATCAATAGCTTTCCTAAGAAGATATATTGACATATTCCTTGATGGATCTGTTCCTATGTACAACGATCACATTGGTTTTCAGTGGGATCCCGTACATTTTATCTAAAAAATTTTAAGGTAAGGTCGAGAAGAACAGGCCACATAGTCCGAAGAGTAAACTAAAAATAGCAAGGCTAACCGTATACTTAAATTTTACTACCGCTATTGACGACAATGCGTATGTGACCAATAACATGTATACAGCAATGGGGACAACCTACGTCACCGGAAGTGATATCGGGCACACAAAAACAATGAAAAAACGCCCGCTTCAAGATGAAAATCGGCTGAAATCATGACATAAAAGCAATGCATCTTCTAAACCTATCGTGCGTCAAAGACAGTGTATTGTTAGAGACTCTGTGAAATTATTATTGAATAAAATGTGACCGATATCCCTGCTGTCGAAAAATATTGTGTCGAGGTGTTTGCATTATCTGAGCTAGTTTGACGATATTTAATAGCTTCATAGAATCTCCAACAATACACTGTCTTTGACGCACTATAGGTTTAGAAGATGCATTGCTTTTATGTCATAATTTCAGCCGATTTTCATCTTGAAGCGGGCGTTTTTGCATTGTTTTTGTGTGCCCGATATCACTTCCGGTGACGTAGGTTGTCCCCATTGTACAGAGACTCATATGAAGCCTACAGAAAAGCAACGCCCAACTTCAAAGTAAACCGTTTTTTATCAAGCTACATGTATTTCTTTTTATATGTATCATATGACTTATATAGGTGGAGGATAACCATACTGCTAGGTTTCTTGTTGCTACTTAGACGTTTTCAATGTCGACTTCATTGAAGATAGTAATCGATTTCAGAGGACGTTTTTAACTCCATCCATATAATCATATTCTAAGTATTAGAGACATTTCATACATTTGACTTCGTTAAACAATCGTAAACTTATAACTATTCATGATATTGAACGATTTTTTAAGTTTCAGTTTTATTTAAAGCATCCATTGTAACGTAAAGTGCAAGCAACAAATTTAATTGGATTGTTCTTATAACAATGTCTCAAAACAAATTGCTTATTATGAAAATAGAACAAACATTCAAATAAAACTATTTAATACTATCTGTATAGGCATCAAGCACTTAGAGACTGTACTTTTGAATCAACTCCTTAGCCATAGCCTTGACGCCCGCCCATATTTCCTCACCGGAGGACTGAATGTAACTTTCAGGAAGAAGGAAACCATAACGGCCAGTATCTCCCATCTCTACTGTGTAGGCATACTTAATGCCTGAGTGGCCCTTGGCGTAGTCGTCAGCACCACCAGCCGCGGCATCTGTAACACGACAGCATTCATTGATTTCTAGAGACAAAGTCAAACAAATTGTAAAGTTACAATAAACTTCAGAGATGTCACTGGATTGTAAGGTACACGTTCATTTGCCTGAAATGCCAACTAAGAAAGCTGTCTTGATCAGAGTGGACAAGACTGATCACATTTACCTTAGAAACATACAATATCAATCACTTACACAAAACAACTGTGTCTTCTCCTACAGTGTAGCGATGTCCATGTGTATGGTAGATGGCGTTAGCAGCGACACGGCCGAGGTGATCCTAAAGAGGGAACGTAGCATTACATTTTCCTAATCTAGGTTTGACAGTTATTAAGTCCAACGTAGACACAACCAATATATTCAAACCGACATTGTAGTTGGAAAGTTACGAAAGAAAACTTGATATTATTAAAACATTGATAAAATAGGTATTTCATGGATATGATACATTATTAATGCGATAATATTACGATATTAGGAAAATTTGCATTTTATTTCATTTCTTTATTTTCCTTATGAACCTTTATTTACCTTAAATATGTTGTAATATATACAGTTTCCTTTACAAAACTTCTACATTCTTTGTAATTGTTGTCTTGAGAACTGATATCTTAATCTTATGGGAAATGTCACCACCTTGAGTATAAAAGTATTTTTGGGTTTGGTCAGTCTTATTAAGCTAGGCTTTTCATATTTTCTTTAGTACATAATCCTTAACAGAAAATTATACATCTGCTATTTACCGAAAAGCTCAAACCGCAGTGACTCTTCCGGTCAGTTCTGACACCGAGAACAATTTTTATTGTCCGAGAATTAAAACAAGGTGAGCACTTGCAATTAGTCCCGGTCAAAGCCATTAGCATGACGTAACAGTATTAGTGACGGGTTGAGTTGAAATATTTGGGCGTAAAACCCCAGCTTACGTTTGACCAATCAAAGTTTTGTCATTGATATTTGTATTTTGAGTTAATTTTTATTATCCAATCAAATTCTCGTCTTTTCGCGGACAGTCACGTTAAAGTGTCTCTAGTGCCCAAATTCATCACTTCTCTCTGGGACAGAATAAAGACCACAGTAAACTTAATCGGCTGTCTCCTCATATTTTACAGGTGAGCATTTTCTATTTTATTGTATCTAAAACATGTACATTATTTTATAAAGTTTGTAACGTTAGCCAATATGCATCAATACTTTTTAGTTATTTTGTATCACGTCTCAAGAAAATACAATAATATATTTGAAATGTTAAATGCATTATATTTGACATTGAATGAATTCAGATATGATTTTTATATATTTTTTAATGTAACTTACAATGACCGTATATAAGCGATCAGTCTACTGATTTTTTCCGTATTATCTGTTTTTATGCACATGTTGTGAATGAGGAATATTTAGCGAAAACTATATCAAATGCTTTGCAAAATTTATTTGTATATCACGGCATTGATTATGCATCAAATTAAATATTAGTAGTGTGCTACCTACTCTAAAAGTATAGCTGTTCAGAGTTATCGCCCTTTGGTTAAATGCTGCATCAGCAACTGTAAACATGGCAAGAGGTTTCAAAATATCCTTTATTCACAACTACAGATATTCTGTCCTTGTTCGACATGTATTTCCTTGTTCAGGTACCTGTTTGTTTTATGCGTAATTGATTATAACCTTCTGAACCTATGATTTATTCAAATCAACGCTTATTATATTTGAATACTGCTTTTCGCCCATTCACCTTTTACACATGCAGATTCTGATATCTGAAATAACCATTGCATTGTTAATAAGCTGCATATATAAATACTTGGGTTCAGAATGTTATTATATTTCTTGCCATACTTATTTTATGTGAATACATATTTTATAATCTGAAACTGAGGTACTGTCTTAGTGTCAGGTTTTGAATATTATAATACTTATGCTTTTGTTTGTGTACATATAACATTATCTTTGGAAATTGTCTTTTGTGAATCTAAAATCCTATTTTTCGAATACTTTATGAGCTTGAAACATTTTGTTAATCAGAAGTAAGCACATTCAAAAGTCAATTATTTCAAATTAAATAAACATTCACTATAAACATTTATTCTGTTAATGAGTTAAAATTAACTATTTTATCACAAGACAATTATTATGTTTTGTGTAATTCAAGATATTTACAATTCTCATTTTGTTATTTTGCTGAAGACTGAGGCATTAACAATACCTCTCACTGCAAGTGAACTCTACCACATCTAATTTCCCCCCATTTAAATATATTGATTATTCCCCTTTGTTCAAAGCTAAAGCCTTGACCTTTGAATTATTGTAAAGTCTCAAATTTAACAAGATCTTAACTTATGTTGGATTAATTTCAATGTAAATACAGCTCATTCATTTATTTTAATTCTACAATTGTAAATGTTCAAATAATCCTTATCATGTCCTTGTCCATTATTTGTAACTGACAATTAATCTCTATTAAGTCAATTGTCCATGTCCATCTTAATCTATAACTATGATGTTCTGTAATGATTTATATTTTGTATTATGACTTCTCTCTGGGACAGAATAAAGACCACAGTAAACTTAATCGGCTGTCTCCTCATATTTTACAGAAACTACATAAAATAAAGAACACCGAACACCAAAACGCGATAATATTACGATATTAGGGTTGTTCTAGCCCGCTAAAATAGTTACTTTTATATTATATAAAGGTAATATTGATCCTTATTCCATGGTGACACAAATGTAAGTGAAGAAACTTTGCGTTGCATGTCACAATTTGAATACATTGATTTACTCTACACTTAAAATACTTTGAAACCATCATGATAAAAATCCATGATTTTATTCCTTGGTGATATTGTTATATCTGGAGAGACTTGGTCAAGCATTATTGTTCTTTACAACGAGTCAATAAGTTTATTTATATGTTGCATTCGATCAATGAATTAACCTAATGACCGTAAGAATAATTGCGTTTCTGTTATTTGTATAGCGACTTAGCGATATCATACCAAATCAGCAGCATCAGGAGGGAGCTGAGCGGTATATCCCCAAGGATAAATCATGTACTGTCCGTAACTGTGGATATTTAGGTAGACTAAAGCGTGGGAAGCAACAGAGTCGATCGCATGCGCCATAGCCTGCGTTTCCGGTTCCGACAAAGCATGAGGTCCAGCGTAAGTCTCTTGACATTGGTCATAGCTTCCACCGTTTCCTGGAATTAAATTGTTTTTAAATATCATGACTGATCATTTTGGTAGTACCCTGTTTGGTTGGCTCCCCCCCCCCCCCTAAATATTTTGACAAATACACCGATTCTTCAATAACAATAATTATTATATTTTTCTTTATTATTATAAACTCGTGTCAATCATATACATTTTGTATAAGCATAGTTAGTATAATTCAACAATGCATCTTATAAAAGGATATAGATTCCAATGATGTGATGAATATCGATAAACTCTTCATTATACATCGCATTCAACTATTGAAGAGCCCATGTTAAAGTTAACGTTAACTCAAGAAAACTCCTTAAAGGCCCACTACCTTTCCGGAGCAAAATATAAAGGTTTTTTAAAAAACATTAATAACATCAGAAAATGCATACCGATGACCTAAAATAAGGTTACGACACCAAACATATGCAAGATTTCTTGCGTAATATATGAAAACAGTGGAGAGTCAATTCGCTGTTTTGCCGTCTGGCGCAGTGATAGTCAACTACCGTGCGGTATTTATGACGAAGGCGGGAAACATAATACGACCCGCGTTATGAAAATAAACATTTTATTTATTTTAATCAAAACGTTCAGAAGGTGATGATGAATGTAGTATTAACGGTAAGTTAATAATTCTGAAGACCCTACAAAATTATCGATCTTGTTTTACATTCCCATTTTAAGAATTAAAAGCCGTTTCGGTAAGGTAGTGGGCCTTTAACTTTATATTCGTCCTAGAAACTTATAGAAATGTTAAATTACCTTTGAGTAAGGAAATGTCCTAAATCTCTTTCATGTTTTTCTATGAGGAACTTAATTTACAGAGTTTCGTTTAAGATCAGCAATATTGATGGGACATTTATTCAGTACACACATTTTCTGGACCTGAATCCCTTTCTAACCAGTCTGTCCCGGTTACACAATCAGTTCCCAGTTTAATAGCCGCGAAAATCGATTTATTTCTCACCTGGATTCCAATGATGTCCGAAGTTCCTGTTGAGATCTACTCCCATCTCGTCCGAACCACATCTACCAAAAATTGAATGATGTGTTCCATAGCTACTCGCCATGTTCTTCCTCCACATACGATCCTGTAAAAAACAACTTTCTAGTCCTCATTTTGAACATGCTAATATTAATTTTAAGTGGTATTTTATCACGACTAAGGAGGAATTTCAATTTCCAAATATTTTATTGACAGAAAGATGTCAGTGTCAATTGGATTAGACATCAGGCGTAGCCTATCTTAGTCTTCTCCTGATATTGGTGGTACAAACAAATGATTATATAAAACATATATACATGGTGAGGTTTATGAAAATAAGGGGAGGCAACTCCTAGATGAGGTACGACATAACTTTTGATCATATTTATTGTAACTCCATAAATTAACAGTTAATTTTCATTTTTTTATATAATAACCAAATATTATCACATAATTCTAACTATACTTGATAGTATGTATATTTTGTGATATTGGTCCTATTCGCCACAACAGATACAGGCTATAAAGTCCACATGTGTTTAACACAATTAGCCATCCACTGATGGGCATCAAGAACCAATCTCACAGAATACACATATATTTGATTTGTGGAGTTACAACTATATTTGTAATTACTAGTGTTTACCCATAATTAGTTTCTTAGGAGTTACCCTACTTAAATATTTGATGATTTTAAAATAACACAAGAAAAGAAGAAGAATGATAATCATATTAACATATTAACAGAGAGACAATTCAACAAGAGATCCCAGAGGGATCTTGGCGCCCACCAAAGAATGATCTATGTCTGACAATGGAAAGAGGGATCTTTTCTCTGCTTTTCAAACTTTTGCAAACATACTACATATAAAATTTGAGACAGATCGCTTCAGTACTTTCTGAGAAATAGCAGTAACAAACTTCAACTATCAAAATCCAAGATGGCTCCTTGGCGGCCATCTTGTAAATCGATCGGTCCCAAATCGAAATATGCACAACTAGGGCCATAGAGGAACCTATATATGAAATTTGAGACAGATTCATTCAATACTTTCTGAGAAATAGTGATAACAAACTTTAACTATCAAATTCCAATATGGCAGCCTGGCGGCCATTTTGTTGACCGATCGATCCAAAAACGCATTATGCACAACAAGAGCCCTAGGGAAACCTACATATGAAATATGAGAAAGATCCCTTCAGTACTTTGTGAGAAATAGCGATAACAAACTTTAACTATCAAATTCCAAGATGGCAGCCTGGCGGCCATTTTGTTGACCGATCGATCCAAAAACGCATTATGCACAACAAGAGCCCTAGGGAAACCTACATATGAAATATGAGAAAGATCCCTTCAGTACTTTGTGAGAAATAGCGATATTAATCTTTAACTATCAAAATCCAAGATGGCTGCCTGGTGGCCATTTTGTTGACCGATCGATCCAAAAACGCATTATGCACAACTAGGGCCCTAGGGGAACCTACATATGAAATTTGAGAAAGATCCCTTCAGTACTTTCTGAGAAATAGCGATAACAAACTTTAAGTATTAAAATCCAAGATGGCTGCCTGGCGGCCATCTTGTTAACCGATTGGTCCCAAAATGCAATATGCACAACTAGGGCCCTAGGGGAACCTACATATGAAATTTGAGAAAGATCCCTTTAGTACTTTCTGAGAAATAGCGATAACAAACTTTAAGTATTAAAATCCAAGATGGCTGCCTGGCGGCCATCTTGTTAACCGATTGGTCCCAAAATGCAATATGCACAACTAGGGCCCTAGGGGAACCTACATATGAAATTTGAGAAAGATCCCTTCAGTACTTTCTGAGAAATAGCGATAACAAACTTTAAGTATTAAAATCCAAGATGGCTGCCTGGCGGCCATCTTGTTAACCGATTGGTCCCAAAATGCAATATGCACAACTAGGGCCCTAGGGGAACCTACATATGAAATTTGAGAAAGATCCCTTTAGTACTTTCTGAGAAATAGCGATAACAAACTTTAAGTATTAAAATCCAAGATGGCTGCCTGGCGGCCATCTTGTTAACCGATTGGTCCCAAAATGCAATATGCACAACTAGGGCCCTAGGGGAACCTACATATGAAATTTGAGAAAGATCCCTTCAGTACTTTCTGAGAAATAGCGATAACAAACTTTAAGTATCAAAATCCAAGATGGCTGCCTGGCGGCCATCTTGTTAACCGATTGGTCCCAAAATGCAATATGCACAACTAGGGCCCTAGGGGAACCTACATATGAAATTTGAGAAAGATCTCTTCAGTACTTTCTGAGAAATAGCGATAACAAACTTTAAGTATCAAAATCCAAGATGGCTGCCTGGCGGCCATCTTGTTAACCGATTGGTCCCAAAATGCAATATGCACAACTAGGGCCCTAGGGGAACCTACATATGAAATTTGAGAAAGATCCCTTCAGTGCTTTCTGAGAAATAGCGATAACAAGAATTGTTAACGGACGGACGGACGGAAGGACGGACGGACCACGGACAAAAAGCGATTTGAATAGCCCACCATCTGATGATGGTGGGCTCAAAAATTGAGTTTGGATAAGTCTCATTAGGCTGCCCATAGATTTATAACCAGAATCTGAAGTTGAAACCCAATAGTTCAGCTAGTGAGCTAGTGACTTGAATGCTAGTGGCATTTGTAGCTGGTGCCGTGATGGTTTAATTAATAATGATTTACCAGCGGCCTAAACTTTATTTTTGTGATATGCGAGTTGAACTGCTTAAACACTGTTTTACACCATATACCAAAATATTCTGTAAGTCGTACACGTTTGAAAAAAAAGACATGGTATCATGTTTTGGTCTTGCAAAAAGTTGGGGTTTTTTTTATCTTTGACCCCAAATCTTACACCCTAGTTAGGGAAATAACCCACCATTTTCTTTATAATAGTTCAAAAATAGTGTCATTGAATTGTATCATATGGCGTGATTGTATAAATTGTAGTTTATTTTACTACAGACATGAAAGGTACTTTTAGTCATTTTATTTTTAGATACTTGATTTAATTTCGCACTACTTACGCCACTTCTTGTGTATTCGTACCCGTCTGGGTTGACGAGAGGAACAAGGTAAAAGTCAAACTTGTCCAACAAGCTGGCGATGTCTGGGTCGTTATTGGGATTATTAGCCAGCTATAGCGAAGAAATGATACAGTATGTAGGTAAAGTTAAATTCGTCTAGTAGATTGGCTTTGTCTGATCATTATTAGGATAATTAGCCAGCTATATTCAACCGATAGGATAGTATTGAATAATACCCTTCCTGAAACGTATGTCTATTTAAAGATGCTCCACCGCTGACAAATGGTATTTTTTCACTATCAAAAACAGGAGCAGACGATTTAGTATTTTTCTTCAGTTACAAAAGTTACTTACTTAACACCTTTACCACCACTAAAAAGTTTGAGCTTCTAATTTTACTTCAAGTTAAAAATATAAAAAATAATTAATTGCATCCCGAAAAAATTCCGTGGCACTATATCCTATATGGAATGAAGTACTGATTGCGCACGCAACAAAGGCAAACTAAATTATTTTATGATATTTTTTGTGTTAATAAGACATATGTATACACGATTAAACACCAATCGTTGTTCAAATGATGAATATCATTTATGGTCTGTCGGCGGTGGAGCATCTTTAAACAATTTGTATTTAATAATCCTGACAGTATGGAAATAAAAAGCTTGAATATCAAGATTACTGCAATACGAAAGCCGATTGTGCTCATTTTTGAAGAAAAAAAATCGCGTAATTATGCAAAACTTTGGCGTTATTACGCGACATTTTTGGTGTTATTATGCGAAACTTATGTATATAATAACATTAATATCAAAATTATTCTATTTTTTATTTGAGAAGACGGATTATAAGTTTAAAACTTTTGTGTCTTATCCCATTTGTATATAATGTGCAAATAAAATATGTTTAAATCAAATCAAACTTTTAAACTATTAATATTTGTTTTATGGTGTTATACCACTCCGACTTTCATAATATATGATGCTAATGTCCTTATGTTATATATTATAAAATCATAATACCTGATCAATCATATAGAGAACCACGGCTGGAGCTATCCATTCCCGGGCGTGAATACCGCCATCCATAAATATACTCCTCTTGTGTGCTCCGCTGGAGGTTGTTCCCGTAGAAAACTGAAGTATATGACTTAATTATGCTAACTCTATAATTCATAATCAGGTACAATCTAGAATCCCTTTTTTCCTAATGGTAACTCAACATATAAAGATATATAAAGATGCAGTGCATTTGTTTTCTTTATCTACTTAGAGTGTAAATGTATGTGTTGACAAGTGTTCAGGCTGTATTTCCTACAATGGGGATCTATTTATGATTTTATTTTTCTTTCCATAGAGGATATTTAAAGTCTTCATCTGGTAATCTGCCATCCTTATTTCAACTAATCAGAGAGATAAAAAAAGTCGGAATTAAAAAAACAATGGATTTGTACAGGGTTAATGAAAAAGACAGGAAAGCACGAAGTAAGTTGTCCCGTAAAAGTTAGATGACAGCACACATATCTAATAACTTTTTAGACAAATGTTTAAACTAGTAAGATTTTCCATGCCAATATTTCACTTCTTAGGTAAACTTGAACATGAGTTCATCAAGTGCACATAACAAATGATTTGTAGTCATGGGGAATATTACTAAGGCCAAAAAATAATATGTCTGTTTAGGGTTACCCGACCGACCCTAATTTCTTACCCCCGACTTTTTTTTCCACTTTGTACGAAAAAAAATTAAAAGTCGGGATTTCGATCTTAGACTCCGGTTCCGGCCATTATTTTAGAGTGAAAAATCCTCTCGACCTTCCGACCCTATTTTTTGCCAATGTAACCCTAAACAGACTTTTTTGGTCTAATTGAAACGGTGGATACTACCTAAACAATTCATACAAGGATAGCAATTACGTACGCCTGCACTATTATTGATTTACGTCATTGTTTGAGGTGTCTGTGCATCCCTGCCGACCACGAGGTGGTTAGCGACCTACCCTGATGAGGTTGATAGATCTGCCCTGTAGCGAAGTCCCCAGCTTGTAGACGGTGGCGTGGCTGTTCGAAGCTGCGATGGCACTCAAGAATCCATTGATCTTAAAACAAAGGTTATGTTAGGTTAGGATTGGTTTTATATCAGACACCATTTTCATTTTATTTTCATAAAAATAAAGCAAATAAAAAAAAATACAAACAACCTCAATAGATGCTTACATGTACCGTATGACCCCCCAAATATGAAATAATGGACATTAAATCCTTGTTAGATCGGTGTCATTGGACTTGTGGAAACCCTGAGATAAATTTGACAAATGCGGGTAAAAGAGCTTTTGTAAATATTAATTGTTTGAAATAATATAAATTACTATATCATATGGCATTAGTGTTCATTGGAATCAAGATAACGAAATGTTATATATCTATTTTCTTTAAGACAGCGTATGTATGCTTGGCATAAAAGAATACATTTATAATGCTTCGGTAACGTTCCCTTCCGATTAGGCTTAGTACTCCCGGCACGATTTTGAGCCATTTTAGCCCGGTTCCCGGTTGGACACCGAACATGGCCGGCCGGTTGTCGGGGCTCTCAAGCATTATCGGGGAAGTGCCCGAAAGGTTTTAACTCGAAGTTAAAATCTCTCCGGTGTCCGTATATTTCCATAACCGGCCAAATATCCTTCACACATTGTTTAAGTATCGTCCGATATCCGGTCGGGAATCGAGCGGCAATCACACCGCCCGACATTCGGCCGGGCCTGGTACAACTATCGTTCATTATCCGTAAGATATCCGTAAGATATTCGTACAGTGTCCGGAGAATAGGCCGGACATCTTATGATAATCGGCTGATTAGTATTAGATGCTCGGTCGGTATTCACTGCTTCGTTGTCCCTTAAAAAATCTCTTTGGAAACAGACGCCGTGCGTACCGCACAGCCTCCTTTTTCTGTAAATGACATGCGACACATTTTTGACCGGTATTGTCCGATGTCGGGAAAACAGCCAAAACCAGCGGTGTACTCCCGATTACCCCATCGGCCGATCATTGTGATCCAAGCATAACTGTCAACGTGAACTGAAAATATTCACTGTAACTGAATTCGCTATGTAGATGGAACTATAAACAATAATAACCAAGATAAATCGAAACTTTACTGTATGCATTAAAACAATCTCATTAAATCATATCTTGATCTCCACGCCTCTCCATCGCCATTGACGGAACAGATTGGTATTAAATATTTCACTATTTATACAATAATACATTTACACACGGAACGTACTGTTGACTGCTATAGAGTCTATTTCAGGAAATGGTCGACATCCCTGTAGCTCTTCATAACATTAGTCGCTGTAGGTTTTGAGGATGAGATAAAGTTGTGATTAGTTTAAACAGACCTGTGCGTACGAGTGGTAGTGCTGCATACTGATCATCCCCGCGGCTCGTTCTTGGCGATCACTGGGTTTAGCTTCGTCTATGATGCTGGAAAACAAACACGCATCCATACTGCTGATGCCAGTTTGTGAAGTATTAAGAGATTAAGGGGACGCTTTATTAAGAAAATTAAACATCCTTGGTAACTTAAGCTTCCACTTTTCGGGGGGAACAGAATATCTCCTTCAGATTTTATTGCGTCGACCGTTAAATTCACTAACAGTATTCATCAACAAATGGCTTACAACTACCATATACAAAGTCATGTATCGTAATCGCGGGGTTGATTTTTTTTTACAATTTCTCGGATCCGATTCATCCGCAAATTACGTTAATATATTCTTTTGTGGATTCAAAAACACTTCTCTAATTAGGGCAACATAACGAATAAGCGGCTATACGCTGAGTCTTACGACTGAAGATCTTGGATCCAAACGCTAGTGTCAGCGCCTAGGAGTTTCAGATCATTGAGAACGTCAGTGATTTGATCAGGTGATACCTGGATGTCAAATGTTCCATTCTGGTGTTTTGGGTGGTGCCAGAAATCTAACTGGAAACAAGAGTAAGAAAATTATGAGCTAGAATTTCACTGCGCCAAGAGACTTTGGTAATGATAACCACATTAAAATGAACATAGCTTCAATGTCTTATTTCAAGATAGATTGTTCTAAATGCGTTACCCCGAATACCAGCAAGTAAAACTAGTACACAATCAACAATCTTACACAAATATTTATCCCATCATTAGAAGTCTTTAACATAACGTACTATGCTTGAGATATCTAGCCGCCATATTACTATATGATAGGATGTTAAATTATTTTAATTCAATCACAAGGAATAAAACCATTGCGTTCTCTGCTGAATCGACGAATCAAGAAAATTTAGGTCAAATTTCTGCCAATTTTCAATCTGGAATTAGAAATTGTTGACAACGGAAAGATATGAAAATTACGTTTAGCACCATACAGTATTGATAAAGAAATATTGTATTATCTAATTTATCAGAGCGAAAATGATCAGAAATTACAATCTTACATTGTACTTCTCTCCTAATGCTTCTATATTCTTGAAATTTTCCAGGAGATTTGGGAAGACCTTCAAAACCTGATGACTGAAGAAATAATCAAGGTAATTTGAATTCATAAGTCTACTTCAAATGTATATACTGCTAGAGAAGACAAAAGTACATTTTACATTGCCTGTTTTCATTATAGCGTTACCAATACTTTTTATGACAAAATAGACAACTTTAACACGACCAAAAGCGCTATTGAAGTTTAGAAGGAGAACTTCCAATCTTGTTTCATCTACGTAATTTATGACTTTATTTCCTTTGTGAAAAATTCTAAACAAACAATGTGGCTCATTACCAACAAACTTACCCATCATAACGTTTCTCTCTCGACTCCGGTCTACAGCTCACACAGCCGACTAATAGAGCCAGCAACAAAGTCTTCATAATTACCTAAATAAGAAGCAAACAGTCTTCATATTGATATTGACCTAAATTAGAGACGAACAGTCTACATAATGACCTAAATTAGAGACGAACACAGATCGCCATCAATGGTCAAAAGGTCAAATTCGGTAACATCAAGGAGACATCGATGGGTAGAGTCTAGGATATGTGATAAAATATGAGGAAACAGTAAAATACATGTTTATAACAGATACAGAGGAGAAATGAAAACATGGTTGTAACCTAAAGGGCGTCAAGGAGACAGAAGTTGCATGAACATGTCGAGTATATGCCCAAACTATCTTATTTAATTTAAAAATCCCATACACGAACCATCTTCATCCCAGAAGCAATGAAGTATATTTCAAAATTTTCCTTATCAATAAGTAAAGTACGAATTACATTTCTTAGAATAAAACTTGTTTATTTGCTTCCCTAAAAATACTTATTTTGTTTTACACATAAGTATTAAATAATATTTTGACATTTGACATTCAGTTTTTGCCACAGATTACACATACATGGGTCCAGAATCTTCATTTACAACTTTGAAAATCGCACACCGTAATAGAACGTGTTGAGTATAGAAGAGAAATGCACACAAGTGGCACCAAAGGGGGTATTGTATCGTATAACTACCATGTTCAATGTAGTAACGAGTGGTTGTTTCAATTTCATTATTCTACTGCCTTTGGGTGGGTTATCTGTTCCGTTGAAAACTCTGATGTTTTCATCGCAAAGTATATTCCTCGATACAAAGTTTCGTCTTTTTAGAGTCTTTCAATGCCAGTGATGCCTTGAGGGAAAATGATAGTTGATGGCAATCCAATTGGAATTTTGAAAAAAATGATCAAACGAAACCATCAATTAGGGCATTTTTCAGAAGCAACCAAATCATATTGTTATGTATTTTACAGACCAATGAATAGGCCCTCCTGGGCAATTGATAAATACATTGTAATTACCAATACATATCACACGGAATATGGCTTTATGAGGCGAACGTAGTAGCCCTTTCGGTCCATCAAAGATGTTAGGGGTCAAAGAACGCCCTTAAGGATTATCTTAATTCTGCTCGTGATAGATACCTCTTCTCAGGTCTTTCGAGATTTATCACATCCGTTGACAAGTATTAAAGATATTGAATTAAAATCGGTCTTCAGCTTCTAATAAGGTTTTGACACGATTTCTGAATTTTCATACAACTTCTCTTATTACCTAGTTATATGGTCTTTAGTGTCTCCACTGCTGACTTAAGGAATTCAAAAACGAAAAAGAAGCTTTATTTTGTAATTGTTTTCTTAAGAACTAATTTGTTTGTGTTCTTCCTTTATTAACCCCCTAATATGACATTTACGATTATGTTCTATGATCAATGAGAGTACCACTGCCCTGTGATGTGCTATCAACACCACGTCTCAAGATAAGCCATCTGTACATTTCTCTGGGCTTGTACATATTGTAGCTAGTTCGCTATGTAATTTTACGTCATCATATGCAAACGTACATTTTACATTTTAAGTTGTGTATTGTGTCCGTGAAATTTTACTTTGCGGATTCTAATATAACAAAATAAAATGTCTAATAATATGAACCACTTTATACCATGTGACGGCTATTCTTATATACTTAAAACACACAGTGTGAAAACGCTTATACATCGGGGATACCAATGTTTAGGCCAACAAAATAATTATGTCTGTTTAGGGTTACAATGGCCAAAAAATTGGGTCGGTAGGTCGTAAGGATTTTTTTATGAGATCTGAGATCGAAATCCCGACTTTTATTTTTTTCGTAGAAAAGTGGAAAAAAATAAGGGTCGGGGTAAAAAAAATAGGGTCGGTCGGGTAACCCTAAACAGACATTATTTTTTGGCCTTATCAAACGCCGCTTAAAATAGTCAACCGAAACAATTATATAAGATACAATTAAAATTCATAACAGGATTTAAATGAACTTGAAAAGCATAGGTCGTGTCTTACCGTCTCGTGAACCGGAGAGTCAAAGAGAGTTATGCAGTGGCGCTATCTTATCTTCGAGGACGTAATAACTTGTGGCTCACCCATCTGACCTATGGTAACGTGTGCAAAATATACACAACTCCAATCGTTCTGATAATATTCTTCAGTGTTGTTGAAAAGAGTTCCAATATTTTTTACATTTCGGGAAGCCTTTCTATGAACAAGTTCCTCGGAGTATTCTTACTGCAAATTTTTTTCTTCTGAACATATTTATTTTCTCACTTTCTCATTTCTGTCTCCAAAACTCACATGAAAATTATAATATTCTCGGAAAATAAACGAAGCTTATCATCAAATATGTTCCACATTCTTTACTTGTATCTAGTACCCAGTATTCCTTCCAATCATTTTATTTCAGTTGTTATTTTTCAGGCTTCGATTCTGGTTACTTTAAACAGTAAGCACCTTTAGCTCAATGACGAGTTAAAGAATCACTGCAACGATTTCAATAGTCGAGGACAATTCATAGTAGCAATTTAAAAACGTCCCAAGAATCCGGCAACTTTAGAATGATGAAACAAATTACAGATGAATAGCTTTAGAAGGGTTGCATGGTGTTTTAAAAGCACTGACAATCCCTTGGCGGCAAAAAACACAAAACAGTTTTATGGTGTACCTGAAAGTACTGATCATTTCTAAAAGGTAGGAGGGTCAAACAGCTGTATGGTACATGTAGTGGCAAAAAGATCCTCAAAACCACTGGTGATACCTCAACGGAAGCCGGGGATGTAAAAGCGCTGACAATTCCTAGAGTGGTAAAACAGCTGTGTGTCTCTCAACGAACGGATATAGTCTTGAAGGGCGAACAAATGTGCTGGGTTCCTAAAAGTACTAGTAAATTTAAGAAGGATAAAGCAGATGTATAATATCCTTAGAAGTACTCACAATAATTCGCTATAACTTTCCAAGATTTATCAAAATCCTCAGAAGGTGAACAAGTTAAATTTGATGGATAGAGTCAGTACCGTATGTAGGCCCAGTCCTGTTGTAGTGATACAGTCAATAAGTGTATTACCTATAAAACTGTAGTCTGTGTATCACCGTTTGTGCCATGGGCAAAATTAATGACTATTAGCATGTAAGGTTTAGTATAAGGAGCTGTATGATTGTTTTAACAAAAATCTAGTTATAGATTACGCCGTGGGTTGTTGTTTTCTAAGTGTTATTCGACTGGTGACTGATATGATCTATCAGTAACGTCAGATAGCGATCGAGAGAGAGATGTACAGCCGGAGGAGTGATGGCAATATCTAACGTAGACCAGGATATTACTTCGAGGATTAATTATTTACGCCAGAAATTATTTAGACCAATGTTATCCTGTAATCCTTTCATATAAGTTAAAATAACAGTCATGTTTAGCAAAGTAGGTCAACCGAATACATACAATTATATTCTTGAATTCGATTGAACCCTCGATTTGCTGTAGTTTTAATGTCTACATGTTGATGATGCTAAAAAATGTCAATGTTATATCAAATATTATTAAATACAAGTTTAATAACCATGTAAAAGTTTTAATCATCACTACCGACAATGTAAAAGTTTTAATCATCATTATCGACCATATAAAAGTTTTAATCATCACTACCGACAATGTAAAAGATTAAATCATCGCTATCGACCATGTAAGTATTAATCATCGCTACCGACCATATAAAAGTTTATATCATCACTACCGACCATGTAAAAGTTTTAATCATCACTACCGACCATGTAAAAGTTTTAATCATCACTACCGACCATGTAAAAGTTTTTATCATCACTACCGACCATGTAAAAGTTTTTAATCATCACTACCGACCATGTAAAAGTTTTTATCATCACTACCGACCATTAAAAGTTTTAATCATCACTACCGACCATGTAAAAGTTTTTAATCATCGCTACCGACCATGTTAAAGTTTATATCATCACTACCGACCATGTTAAAGTTTTAATCATCACTATCGACCATGTAAAAGTTTATATCATCACTACCGACCATGTAAAAGTTTATAGCATCACTACCGACCATGTAAAAGTTTTTATCATCACTGCCGAGTATGTTAAAGTTTTAATCATCACTACCGACCATGTAAAAGTTTATATCATCACTACCGACCACGTAAAAGTTTCATATCGTCACTACCGTCCACGTAAAAAGTTTTAATCATCACTACCGACCATGTAAAGTTTTAATCATCACTACCGACCATGTAAAAGTTTTAATCATCACACTAACCATGTAAAAGTTTATATCATCACTACCGACCATTTAAAAGTATTAATCATCATTACCGAAATGTAATTTTTTAATCATCACTACCGACCATGTAAGTTTTAATCATCACTACTGACCATGTAAAAGTTTATATCATCACTACCGACCATGTAAAAGTTTTTAATCATCACTACCGACCATGTAAAAGTTTTAATCATCACTACCGACCATGTAAAAGTTTATATCATCACTACCGACCATGTAAAAGTTTTAATCATCACTACCGACCATGTAAAAGTTTTTATCATCACTACCGACCATGTAAAAGTTTTAATCATCACTACCGACCATGTAAAAGTTTATAATCATCACTACCGACCATGTAAAAGTTTTAATCATCACTACCGACCATGTAAAAGTTTTAATCATCACTACAAACCATGTAAAAGTTTATATCATCACTACCGACCATTAAAAGTTTTAATCATCATTACCGATCATGTAAATTTTTTAATCATCACTACCGACCATGTAAAAGTTTATATCATCACTACCGACCATGTAAAAGTTTATATCATCACTACCGACCATGTAAAAGTTTATATCATCACTACCGACCATGTAAAAGTTTTTATCATCACTACCGACCATGTAAAAGTTTATAATCATCACTACCGACCATTTAAAAGTTTTAATCATCATTACCGATCATGTAATTTTTTAATCATCACTACCGACCATGTAAAAGTTTTAATCATTGCTACCGACCATGTAAAAGTTTTATCATCACTACCGACATGTAAAGTTTTAATCATCACTACCGACCATGTAAAAGTTTTAATCATCACTACCGACCATGTAAAAGTTTTTAATCATCACTACCGACCATGTAAAAGTTTTTAATCATCACTACCGACCATGTAAATTTTTAATCATCACTACCGACATGTAAGACCGACCATGTAAAAGTTTTAATCATCACTACCGACCATGTAAAAGTTTTATCATCACTACGACCATGTAAAAGTTTATATCATCACTACCGACCATGTAAAAGTTTTAATCATCACTACCGACCATGTAAAAGTTTATATCATCACTACCGACCATGTAAAAGTTTTAATCATCACTACCGACCATGTAAAAGTTTTTATCATCACTACCGACCATGTAAAAGTTTATATCATCACTACCGACCATGTAAAAGTTTATATCATCACTACCGACCATGTAAAAGTTTATAATCATCACTACCGACCATGTAAAAGTTTATATCATCACTACCGACCATGTAAAAGTTTTAATCATCACTACCGACCATGTAAAAGTTTATATCATCACTACCGACCATGTAAAAGTTTATATCATCACTACCGACCATGTAAAAAGTTTATATCATCACTACCGACCATGTAAAAGTTTTATATCATCACTACCGACCATGTAAAAGTTTTAATCATCACTACCGACCATGTAAAAGTTTATATCATCACTACCGACCATGTAAAAGTTTAATCATCACTACCGAATGTAAATGTTATATCTCCGACCATGTAAAGTTTATCATCACTACCGACCATGTAAAAGTTTATATCATCACTACCGACCATGTAAAAGTTTATATCATCACTACCGACCATGTAAAAGTTTTTATATCACTACCGACATGTAAAAGTTTTTTATCATCACTACCGACCATGTAAAAGTTTTATATCATCACTACCGACCATGTAAAAGTTTTTATCATCACTACCGACCATGTAAAAGTTTTAATCATCACTACCGACCATGTAAAAGTTTTAATCATCACTACCGACCATGTAAAAGTTTTAATCATCACTACCGACCATGTAAAAGTTTATATCATCACTACCGACCATGTAAAAGTTTATATCATCACTACCGACCATGTAAAAGTTTAATCATCACTACCGACCATGTAAAAGTTTATATCATCACTACCGACCATGTAAAAGTTTTAATCATCACTACCGACCATGTAAAAGTTTTTATCATCACTACCGACCATGTAAAAGTTTATATCATCACTACCGACCATGTAAAAGTTTATATCATCACTACCGACCATGTAAAAGTTTTAATCATCACTACCGACCATGTAAAAGTTTTAATCATCACTACCGACCATGTAAAAGTTTATAATCATCACTACCGACCATGTAAAAGTTTTAATCATCACTACCGACCATGTAAAAGTTTTAATCATCACTACCGACCATGTAAAAGTTTTAATCATCACTACCGACCATGTAAAAGTTTATATCATCACTACCGACCATGTAAAAGTTTATATCATCATCATAGCTACCGACCATGTAAAAGTTTTAATCATCACTACCGACCATGTAAAAGTTTATATCATCACTACCGACCATGTAAAAGTTTTAATCATCACTACCGACCATGTAAAAGTTTATATCATCACTACCGACCATGTAAAAGTTTTATCATCACTACCGACCATGTAAAAGTTTTATCATCACTACCGACCATGTAAAAGTTTTATCATCACTACGACATGTAAAGTTTTCACTACCGACCATGTAAAAGTTTTAATCATCACTACCGACCATGTAAAAGTTTTAATCATCACTACCGACCATGTAAAAGTTTTAATCATCACTACCGACCATGTAAAAGTTTTAATCATCACTACCGACCATGTAAAAGTTTTTAATCATCACTACCGACCATGTAAAAGTTTTTAATCATCACTACCGACCATGTAAAAGTTTTAATCATCACTACCGACCATGTAAAAGTTTTAATCATCACTACCGACCATGTAAAAGTTTATATCATCACTACCGACCATGTAAAAGTTTTAATCATCACTACCGACCATGTAAAAGTTTTAATCATCACTACCGACCATGTAAAAGTTTTAATCCATCACTACCGACCATGTAAAATTTTTAATCATCACTACCGACCATGTAAAAGTTTTATATCATCACTACCGACCATGTAAAGTTTTAATCATCACTACCGACCATGTAAAAGTTTTTATATCATACACTACCACTACCATGTAAAAGTTTTAATCATCACTACCGACCATGTAAAAGTTTATATCATCACTACCGACCATGTAAAAGTTTTAATCATCACTACCGACCATGTAAAAGTTTTAATCATCACTACCGACCATGTAAAAGTTTTATATCATCACTACCGACCATGTAAAAGTTTTAATCATCACTACCGACCATGTAAAAGTTTTAATCATCACTACCGACCATGTAAAAGTTTTAATCATCACTACCGACCATGTAAAAGTTTATAATCATCACTACCGACCATGTAAAAGTTTTAATCATCACTACCGACCATGTAAAAGTTTTAATCATCACTACCGACCATGTAAAAGTTTTAATCATCACTACCGACCATGTAAAAGTTTATATCATCACTACCGACCATGTAAAAGTTTTAATCATCACTACCGACCATGTAAAAGTTTTAATCATCACTACCGACCATGTAAAAGTTTTAATCATCACTACCGACCATGTAAAAGTTTATATCATCACTACCGACCATGTAAAAGTTTTAATCATCACTACCGACCATGTAAAAGTTTTAATCATCACTACCGACCATGTAAAAGTTTTAATCATCACTACCGACCATGTAAAAGTTTATATCATCACTACCGACCATGTAAAAGTTTATATCATCACTACCGACCATGTAAAAGTTTTAATCATCACTACCGACCATGTAAAAGTTTTAATCATCACTACCGACCATGTAAAAGTTTTAATCATCACTACCGACCATGTAAAAGTTTTATATCATCACTACCGACCATGTAAAAGTTTAATCATCACTACCGACCATGTAAAAGTTTTAATCATCACTACCGACCATGTAAAAGTTTTAATCATCACTACCGACCATGTAAAAGTTTTAATCATCACTACCGACCATGTAAAAGTTTTAATCATCACTACCGACCATGTAAAAGTTTTAATCATCACTACCGACCATGTAAAAGTTTATATCATCACTACCGACCATGTAAAAGTTTTAATCATCACTACCGACCATGTAAAAGTTTTAATCATCACTACCGACCATGTAAAAGTTTTATCATCATCACTACCGACCATGTAAAAGTTTTATATCATCACTACCGACCATGTAAAAGTTTTAATCATCACTACCGACCATGTAAAAGTTTTAATCATCACTACCGACCATGTAAAAGTTTTAATCATCACTACCGACCATGTAAAAGTTTTAATCATCACTACCGACCATGTAAAAAAGTTTAATCATCACTACCGACCATGTTAAAGTTTTAATCATCACTACCGACCATGTAAAAGTTTTATATCATCACTACCGACCATGTTAAAGTTTAGATCATCACTACCGACCATGTAAAAGTCTATATCATCACTACCGACCATGTTAAAGTTTAGATCATCACTACCGACCATGTAAAAGTTTTAATTATCGCTACCGAACATGTAAAAGTTTATATCATCACTACCGACCATGTAAAAGTTATATAATCATCACTACCGACCATGTAAAAGTTTTAATCATCACTACCGACCATGTAAAAGTTTATATCATCACTACCGACCATGTAAAAGTTTTAATCATCACTACCGACCATGTAAAAGTTTATATCATCACTACCGACCATGTAAAAGTTTTATATCATCACTACCGACCATGTAAAAGTTTTAATCATCACTACCGACCATGTAAAAGTTTTAATCATCACTACCGACCATGTAAAAGTTTATATCATCACTACCGACCATGTAAAAGTTTTATCATCACTACCGACCATGTAAAAGTTTTTAATCATCACTACCGACCATGTAAAAGTTTTAATCATCACTACCGACCATGTAAAAGTTTATATCATCACTACCGACCATGTAAAAGTTTTAATCATCACTACCGACCATGTAAAAGTTTTAATCATCACTACCGACCATGTAAAAGTTTTAATCATCACTACCGACCATGTAAAAGTTTTAATCATCACTACCGACCATGTAAAAGTTTTATATCACTACCGACCATGTAAAAGTTTATCATCACTACCGACATGTAAAAGTTTTATCATCACTACCGACCATGTAAAAGTTTAATCATCACTACCGACCATGTAAAAGTTTTAATCATCACTACCGACCATGTAAAAGTTTATATCATCACTACCGACCATGTAAAATTTTTAATTAATCATCATTACCGACCATGTAAAAGTTTTAATCATCACTACCGACCATGTAAAAGTTTTAATCATCACTACCGACCATGTAAAAGTTTTAATCATCACTACCGACCATGTAAAAGTTTAATCATCACTACCGACCATGTAAAAGTTTTAATCATCACTACCGACCATGTAAAAGTTTTAATCATCACTACCGACCATGTAAAAGTTTTAATCATCACTACCGACCATGTAAAAGTTTTATATCATCACTACCGACCATGTAAAAGTTTATATCATCACTACCGACCATGTAAAAGTTTATATCATCACTACCGACCATGTAAAAGTTTTAATCATCACTACCGACCATGTAAAAGTTTTAATCATCACTACCGACCATGTAAAAGTATATTAATCATCTACTACCGACCATGTAAAAGTTTATAATCATCACTACCGACCATGTAAAAGTTTTAATCATCACTACCGACCATGTAAAAGTTTTAATCATCACTACCGACCATGTAAAAGTTTTATATCATCACTACCGACCATGTAAAAGTTTTAATCATCACTACCGACCATGTAAAGTTATATATAGATTATTTATCATCACTACTACCGACCATGTAAAAGTTTTATCATCACTACCGACCATGTAAAAGTTTTATCATCACTACCGACCATGTAAAAGTTTTTAATCATCACTACCGACCATGTAAAAGTTTTAATCATCACTACCGACCATGTAAAAGTTTTATCATCACTACCGACCATGTAAAAGTTTTTAATCATCACTACCGACCATGTAAAAGTTTTAATCATCACTACCGACCATGTAAAAGTTTTAATCATCACTACCGACCATGTAAAAGTTTTAATCATCACTACCGACCATGTAAAAGTTTTAATCATCACTACCGACCATGTAAAAGTTTTAATCATCACTACCGACCATGTAAAAGTTTTAATCATCACTACCGACCATGTAAAAGTTTTAATCATCACTACCGACCATGTAAAAGTTTTAATCATCACTACCGACCATGTAAAAGTTTTAATCCATCACTACCGACCATGTAAAGTTTTAATCATCACTACCGACCATGTAAAAGTTTTAATCATCACTACCGACCATGTAAAAGTTTTAATCATCACTACCGACCATGTAAAGTATCAAACCGAATGTAAAGTTTTAATCATCACTACCGACCATGTAAAAGTTTTATATCATCACTACCGACCATGTAAAAGTTTTAATCATCACTACCGACCATGTAAAATTAATCATCACTACCGACCATGTAAAAGTTTTATATCATCACTACCGACCATGTAAAAGTTTTAATCATCACTACCGACCATGTAACAAAGTTTTAATCATCACTACCGACCATGTAAAAGTTTTTAATCATCACTACCGACCATGTAAAAGTTTTAATCATCACTACCGACATGTAAAAGTTTTATCATCACTACCGACCATGTAAAAGTTTTCATCACTACCGACCATGTAAAAGTTTTATATCATCACTACCGACCATGTAAAAGTTTTATCATCACTACCGACCATGTAAAAGTTTTAATCATCGTTACCGACCATGTAAAAGTTTTAATCATCACTACCGACCATGTAAAAGTTTTAATCATCACTACCGACCATGTAAAAGTTTTAATCATCACTACCGACCATGTAAAAGTTTTAATCATCACTACCGACCATGTAAAAGTTTTAATCATCACTACCGACCATGTAAAAGTTTTAATCATCACTACCGATCATGTAAAAGTAAAAGTTTATATCATCACTACCGACCATGTAAAAGTTTTAATCATCACTACCGACCATGTAAAAGTTTTAATCATCACTACCGACCATGTAAAAGTTTATATCATCACTACCGACCATGTAAAAGTTTTAATCATCACTACCGACCATGTAAAAGTTTTAATCATCACTACCGACCATGTAAAAGTTTTAATCATCACTACCGACCATGTAAAAGTTTATATCATCACTACCGACCATGTAAAAGTTTTTAATCATCACTACCGACCATGTTAAAAGTTTAATCATCACTACCGACCATGTAAAAGTTTATATCATCACTACCGACCATGTAAAAGTTTTAATCATCACTACCGACCATGTAAAAGTTTTAATCATCACTACCGACCATGTAAAAGTATATCATCATCACTACCGACCATGTAAAAGTTTATATCATCACTACCGACCATGTAAAAGTTTTAATCATCACTACCGACCATGTAAAAGTTTATATCATCACTACCGACCATGTAAAAGTTTATATCATCACTACCGACCATGTAAAAGTTTATATCATCACTACCGACCATGTAAAAGTTTATATCATCACTACCGACCATGTAAAAGTTTTAATCATCACTACCGACCATGTAAAAGTTTTAATCATCACTACCGACCATGTAAAAGTTTATATCATCACTACCGACCATGTAAAAGTTTTAATCATCACTACCGACCATGTAAAAGTTTTAATCATCACTACCGACCATGTAAAAGTTTATATCATCACTACCGACCATGTAAAAGTTTTAATCATCACTACCGACCATGTAAAAGTTTTAATCATCACTACCGACCATGTAAAAGTTTTAATCATCACTACCGACCATGTAAAAGTTTTATCATCACTACCGACCATGTAAAAGTTTTATCATCACTACCGACCATGTAAAAGTTTTAATCATCACTACCGACCATGTAAAAGTTTATATCATCACTACCGACCATGTAAAAGTTTTAATCATCACTACCGACCATGTAAAAGTTATATCATCACTACCGACCATGTAAAAGTTTTATCATCACTACCGACCATGTAAAAGTTTTAATCATCACTACCGACCATGTAAAAGTTTTATCATCACTACCGACCATGTAAAAGTTTATATCATCACTACCGACCATGTAAAAGTTTTAATCATCACTACCGACCATGTAAAAGTTTTAATCATCACTACCGACCATGTAAAAGTTTTAATCATCACTACCGACCATGTAAAAGTTTTAATCATCACTACCGACCATGTAAAAGTTTTAATCATCACTACCGACCATGTAAAAGTTTTAATCATCACTACCGACCATGTAAAAGTTTTAATCATCACTACCGACCATGTAAAAGTTTTTAATCATCACTACCGACCATGTAAAAGTTTTAATCATCACTACCGACCATGTAAAAGTTTTAATCATCACTACCGACCATGTAAAAGTTTTAATCATCACTACCGACCATGTAAAAGTTTTAATCATCACTACCGACCATGTAAAAGTTTATATCATCACTACCGACCATGTAAAAGTTTTAATCATCACTACCGACCATGTAAAAGTTTATATCATCACTACCGACCATGTAAAAGTTTTAATCATCACTACCGACCATGTAAAAGTTTTAATCATCACTACCGACCATGTAAAAGTTTTATCATCATACACATGTAAAATTTTATCATCACTACCGACCATGTAAAAGTTTTATATCATCATAGACCATGTAAAAGTTTTAATCATCACTACCGACCATGTAAAAGTTTTAATCATCACTACCGACCATGTAAAAGTTTTAATCATCACTACCGACCATGTAAAAGTTTTTAATCATCACTATCGACCATGTAAAAGTTTATATCATCACTACCGACCATGTAAAAGTTTACATCATCACTACCGTCCGAGCATGTAAAAGTTTTAATCATCACTACCGACCATGTAAAAGTTTTAATCATCACTACCGACCATGTAAAAGTTTTAATCATCACTACCGACCATGTAAAAGTTTTAATCATCACTACCGACCATGTAAAAGTTTTAATCATCACTACCGACCATGTAAAAGTTTTAATCATCACTACCGACCATGTAAAAGTTTTAATCATCACTACCGACCATGTAAAAGTTTTAATCATCACTACCGACCATGTAAAAGTTTTAATCATCACTACCGACCATGTAAAAGTTTTAATCATCACTACCGACCATGTAAAAGTTTATATCATCACTACCGACCATGTAAAAGTTTTAATCATCACTACCGACCATGTAAAAGTTTTAATCATCATTATAGCTACCAACCATGTAAAAGTTTTAATCATCACTACCGACCATGTAAAAGTTTTAATCATCACTACCGATCATGTAAAAGTTTATATCATCACTACCGACAATGTAAAAGTTTTAATCATCACTACCGATCATGTAATTTTTTAATCATCACTACCGACCATGTAAAAGTTTTAATCATCACTACCGACCATGTAAAAGTTTATATCATCACTACCGACCATGTAAAAGTTTTAATCATCACTACCGACCATGTAAAAGTTTTAATCATCACTACCGACCATGTAAAAGTTTTAATCATCACTACCGACCATGTAAAAGTTTTAATCATCACTACCGACCATGTAAAAGTTTATATCATCATTACCGATCATGTAAAAGTTTTAATCATCACTACCGACCATGTAAAAGTTTTAATCATCACTACCGACCATGTAAAAGTTTTAATCATCACTACCGACCATGTAAAAGTTTTAATCATCACTACCGACCATGTAAAAGTTTTAATCATCACTACCGACCATGTAAAAGTTTATATCATCACTACCGACCATGTTAAAGTTTTAATCATCACTACCGACCATGTAAAAGTTTTAATCATCACTACCGACCATGTAAAAGTTTATATCATCATTATAGCTACCGACCATGTAAAAGTTTTAATCATCGCTACCGACCATGTAAAAGTTTTAATCATCACTACCGACCATGTAAAAGTTTTAATCATCACTACCGACCATGTAAAAGTTTTAATCATCACTACCGACCATGTAAAAGTTTATATCATCACTACCGACCATGTTAAAGTTTTAATCATCACTACCGACCATGTAAAAGTTTTAATCATCATTACCGACCATGTAAAGTTTTAATCATCACTACCGACCATGTAAAAAAATTTAATCATCACTACCGACCATGTAAAAGATTTAATCATCATTATCGACCTTGTTACAGTTTTAATCATCATTACCGACCATGTAAAAGTTTAAATCCTCGCTACCGACCATGTAAGTTTAAATCATCGCTACCGACTATGCAAAAAGTTTTAATCATCACATCATCACTACCGACCATGTAAAAGTTTTATCATCACTACCGACCATGTAAAAGTTTTAATCATCACTACCGACCATGTTAAAGTTGTTATCATCACTACCGACCATGTAAAAGATTTAATCATCATTACCGACCATGTAAAAGATTTCATCATCATTACCGACCATGAAAAGATTTCATCATCATTACCGACCATGTAAAAGTTTTAATCATTAGGCTATTGCCGACCATGTAAAATTTTCAATAATCATTAACGACCATATAAGTTTATACCGACCATGTAAAAGTTTTAATCATTAGGCTATTGCCGACCATGTAAAATTTTCAATAATCATTACCGACCATATAAGTTTAATTCATCGCTATTGACCATGTAAAAGTTTTTATCATCACTACCGACCATATAAAGTTTTTTTTTTAAATCTTTGTTACCGACCATGCAGAAGTTTTTGGTTTGTTGACAATTTGTAAATCTCGATCATTATTATCATTGTTAAAGCTTTCCTTGAAAAAAGTGTACAATCGTTTTCGTTCTTTAAAGATGCTCCACCGCCGACAAATGGTATTTTTTCACTATCAAAAACAGGAGAAGACGATTTAATATTTTCCTTCAGTTACAAAAGTTACTTATTTTACACCATTACCAACATTGGAAAGTATGAGCATCTAATTTTACTTCAAGTTAAAATTATGAAAAATAATTAATTGCATCCCGAAAAAATTTTGTGGCACTATATCCTATATGGAATGAAGTACTGATTGCGCATGCACAAATGGCAAAATAAATTATTTTATATTATTTTTTGTGTTAATTAGACATATATAAACACGATAATACACCAATTATTGTTCAAATAATGAATATCATTTATGCTATGTCGGCGGTGGAGCATCTTTAAATGGTTCTACGAAAATGGCAATGTAAAAAGGCTTATATGTTAAACAAGAATCACGGGAAAAAACAATTTCAAAATGCTCCAACATAGTGTGAAATATTTTACTAGAATAAACATCCTGATCCTTACAAGGGGGTTACATACAAGTAAAACACGTCACAGACATACACTGTATAGCTTATTACCAGGGAGACGGCTCCAGGCGCTCACCAGGGAGACGGCTCCAGGCACTCACCAGGGAACAACATATACAGAACATTATTTTGTTTTCTGAGTCAGGTTTAAAGATTAAATAGAACAAGGACATAGTCATTCAGATCCCCCGCCAATGGAGATATCAAAGCTGAAGTAAGTTTGATTGTGGAGACTTATGTGTATGGAAGAAAACAGGAAAAAGGAAGTTGAGCTAAAGAAAGATGGAGTATAATTCAAGTAGAGCGGGGCTGCAATTGTTGAATCAGGTATACAGCCTTGACATTTATATTAGACTATATACACAAAGATGGGTGGAGTTTTGCAAAGTAACATTTACCATTTACAATGATATTTTCAGCAATGTTTCCATGGTAATGGAAAAAGTGCAAAAAATGATAACCTAAAAATAGCAAAAGGTACTACTAGACCATAAAAAGAATGTGTCTATGAAGTTTCATGGAAATATCTCTGCTGGTTTTAGAGTTATGCTCCGGAAATGAACCTGCTACAAAAATATGATATTTTCAGCAATGTTTCTATGCTTACAGAAAAAAGCACAAAAAGTGAAAACCTAAAAATAGCGAAAGGCACTACTAGACCATAAGAACAATGTGTCTATGAAGTTTCATGGAAATATCTCTTCTGGTTTTAGAGTTATGCTCCGGAAACGAACCTGGTACAAAAATATGATATTTTCAGCAATGTTTCCATGGTTATGGAAGAAATGCAAAAAATGAAAACCTAAAAACAGCAAAAGGCACTACTAGACCATAAGACCAATGTGTGTATGAAGTTTCGTGGAAATATCTCCACTGGTTTTAGAGTTATGCTCCGGAAACCATTCGTACGGACGGACAGACGGACGGATAGACAGAACCCATTTGTATATCCCCCGCCAACTTCGTTGGGCGGGGGATAAAAATTAGACTTGAAGAGGAACTCAACGGGTCAAGTTTTAGAAAAACCTTCTTATACTCCATGAAATAATATTAGCTAACAACATCAAAGAAGCTAATTACACAATTTGCTCATAATTTTTAGTTTTTTCCCCGATCAAACTTAAAATCATAGAACCAACAGAAAAACACCTTCTATAAAGCTTGAGAAAAACAGTTCTCAATCCTTTCACGAAATACTGACAGCAAGGTTCAATTCTAAAATATCAAAGATGGCTGTCTATTGCTCATATTATTTTCTAAAACTTAAAATTGACTGACAAAAACGCACATATGGGAACGTTGTTTACCTTGCCTATATAAATATCTTATTAAAGTTTGAGAGAAAACTAACTTGAAGTCTTCTCAAAATAGTTGTAACAATGATTTTTATAACAGACGAAGGATGCAAAAGGCAATTTGTATAGCCTGTCATGATTGGCAAAAAATAGACAATATAACATATTTCTCAGCCAATCAATATTCTCTTCTGAAAATAAAACTGACAGCAAATTACTAAGTTTCGATTACTTTCATGCATTTCATAATATACAACTGTACGAGTAGAATAAGTTAATATAACTTATCTAATATCGATAAAAGAGAAGATCCAGGAAATATCTTGTTTCCCCAAAATGAAGATTTTTAGATCCAGGAAAGACTTCACTACGTCACTTTTCTCTCGCTTACTCTAAACTCTAGAGCAGCGGTAAGTGAAGTTATGAGACGTCCAAGTACTTTAAGAAATTATAAACTGTCTCAATGTCTATAGATGGATGACAGACTGTTAGAAGTAAGGCAATTGGAACAGTCCAACATCCAATAGTCTTAAGTTAAAAAGACAGAGAGTAAAAACATAAATGCATCTAGGAAAACAATTAAGAGTAAATATCTAAAGTTTCAAAACATTTGCCTCTTTAGCTTTTTTTCTTTAAAATTTTTTAACAAATATCAATAAAATAATTGAAAATATTTCTAAAAGTATTTCCATTGGGTAATGAAACATCTGGTGTTTGAGGAGTATCAAAACAAGACATCAGTTCTTAAGTACAGATAATCTGATTGTGCAGAGGATTCTCATATAGCTATAGGATATATATTCAACATGTTTCCATGGTAACCGTTTTTGTGACAAAATCCATTGATGATTATAGATTATTGAACGGTAACAAAAGTCTTGATTATTGATTAAGCATACCTAGAATAATTTGTCAAATTTCCAAATATAGTTCATAAATAATTTTCACTTTTCGGGTTTTTCTGATGCTGATTATATTTAGGGGACTTGATAGATATGTTTTTTGTTGCCTGATTCAATATTGTAATACATAAAATGAATACAGGTTTTTGTATGTAGATGATACCCGATACATCACAGTAAACACAAACTAGTGAAACATACTGTAGAAAATTACCATTTTGTCTGATAGGAAAGGAATGTAGAAATTATATCCACAGAAATTAACCAACACAAAATTTTTATCCTACAATGAATAGCATGAAATATAAACGACATGGCGCCACAATGTTCACAAACATTTGGAGACTTCAGCTACTATTATGGACATCACTGTTTATTTTTACACAGATTGTTTAAGACCTCTAATTTCAATTCACAAAAATTATTTTAAAGCAATATTTTAAAAACAAAGTTCACCTTAAAAATATCCTAACAAATATAATATCATTGCACAATGTAATTATTGAACAAAACACAAAAAAAATGTCTTGTAAAATTGAATCACACGTGAGAAAAATTCAGGAAGAAACTGTCTGAAGAAAGTAGAAAGCTGTATTATGCCAAATTAGTGCAAGCAATTCATTTCATACAAACACAAAATTGTCAACAAAACCAAGGACTATAAAGAATGGCACAAAAATGTAGTGGTGGAGAAAAATCAGTACTGACAATCGCTGTGAAAGAAAAAAAAATCAGCCAATCAGAACCTGTCTAATTACCCTAGATAAATCTTGGCCTATCAGAACCTGTCTAGATGCTAGGGGCAGGTCTGTATGAGGAGGCAGGTTAGAGATATGTTTTCTCTGATGGGTAATTATAAATTGTGAGAAAAAAAATTAAGCCGTACGTAACACAATAACACACGAACACACAAAACTGACAAATTATTAACATGATTTGTCATAAAGCAAAATGGCTATGTACTTGTTGGCATTTATCTATATTTGTACTAACAATTGGATTAATTATGCATGATTAAACAAGAAAAACTGATAAGTCAAAAACTTATTCGGTCATAAAGCAAAATGGCTACCTTACAGCATTCCTTATCAAAACATGCACATCAAGGATTCCTAACAATAATAAATAGTAGTAAAATACTTCAGATGACACTTAATTAGACTTTACTAATAAGTGGTAGACAATTAAATGTACATTATTTACAGTAAATACTCTGTATATTTTATCATCAGTCTCATTAAAACCATATGTTGCTTCACTCTCCCAGGAAATACCAACACTACCTGTAGGTCACCTCAGCATGACATTTGATCCTGAAATATTAGCCAATTATGGAAATCAGTAACTGTCTCCATTAGTCAGCCAATCAGAAGACAGCCAATCAGAAGACAGCCAATCAGAAGACGGTTTACAAGGTATACTTTGCATCTTTATAACATCTATATTTCAGGTGCTTAATTGTAATTTTCATTTCCTCAGAAACTGCTCAAATTCATTGAAAGAAAACCAGCATATTTTCAATACAAATATTAGGTGTAATGCTTAAAGCTATTGTGATAAACATTTAGATCACCTTGTCAACATTCCAAACACATTTATATATGTACTGTAGTGATCACTACAGCCATTCTTAAGGCGATGCTCTGATTTGTATAACTAAAGGTCATACTGAGACGACCTATGAGGAGTTGATAGATTGTGTATTGAGTGAAGTGTAGAGATGCATGAGATAAATCTTAATTAGACCACTTCTATCACTTCAAAGTGGTTCAAGGACATCATTCCTTTCACAATCTTGGGAGTTCATTCCAGTAAGTTACTTTTCTGAATAAAGGCTGACGACTTGTCCTTCTTGTATTTGAGAGTAAGCAAACGTTATAGTTACAGGAAAATGAACCATTGAACTGATGCCACACTGTTGAGTAAGCTCACCTAGTCAAAAGTACCTAAGTCAGCCAAAAGTTAAATGCCTTACATAGTTGCTGCAAGCAAGAAGGAGAGCCATCAATATATAAACCAGTAATCCTGGGCACGCATTATAAATTGAACACTAGTTAATATTTAAAATATCAGGTAAAAACATCATCACAAAGCACTTCCTATCCTAGCATTCCGACCCATCTTCAGAAGTCACTCGTCGAAGTTTGGGTCCAAGTTTAAGTTCTGACAATAAGGAAGCCCGGACATTTTCTGGATTTGATCCCTGTGGAGGGGGCTTCGGTCTAACAGGTGGGGGAGCACTATACACCTTCTCTATCTCCTCCAGTTCCCACTCTGTTGGGGGTGGGGGCAGATCTAAGTCTGTATCGGGTGGTGCATACTGTGGGGGAGTACTCTCCTGTCTCCTCCTTCCTGCCCCTGGTATACCAGGAGGAGGATTTGTTGGGGCTTCAGTCCCACCTACTTTTTTACTATGTGGAGCTCCAGTGGGTGGAGGATGATGTCCTCTTTGATTGTTGACGCTGCCCGGTGGCAGCGGCTGTGGCATGTGTTGTGAGGGCGTTGGTGGTGCCGACATCGTGATGTGCTGGTTACCAGGGGTAGCGTATGGATTAGCCTGAAGGTGGTGCTGCTGCTCTTGTTGGTGACGTAACTGGATACTTTGTTGTATCGTCTGTAGCTCAGCATAGGCTGGCTCGGCCAATCCCCCAGAACTGCTACTGCGACGGTGGCCTGCAGAAACAGGTTGGCCTGATTTGTCGGCCATATCCCGTGGTGGAGTTTTCCTCAATCGCTGCACCACAGGCGGGGCTGCAGCAGTACTGATTGAGGAGGAGCGACGTACAGGTGGCGGCGGTTTAGGAGTGTTCATTGAGGCGCGTCTGGCTACCTGTGACACAGGAATACCTGTAGGGATAGAAATATTTAGAAATCAGATCTTCATTGTCATTTGAATTTTTAGGTCTTGTAATGGTTGTTTATTTAACTATTTGTATGTATTTTTTCATTGGTTTAAAATGGAGTCGTTATTATGCTTTGACAGTTATGAATAATTGCTACTGAAGGAGAAAATTGCAGTATCTGTCTGGTATGCAAGTACTTGGTACCTGAATCAATGTTTTGTGATATCTAAATACTCTGTAACCAATATATTGTAATCTGACACACAGGGGACAACTCATGAAGTTGCACATCATGCCATTAGTAATCATCACAGTTAGATTGGGTTTGTCATGCTTATATAGTACTGGGGTATCTTACCATTGTTAATTCAACATTGTATATCAAAATACCTGGTGAAACTTTCTTTCTTCATTTCAGAAAGACAGTAAAGTATAATATTTTATAAACCAAGATTGAGCCCATTCTGAAAGCTAACAGGAAAGTTGTGCATGCTAATTAATTCAGAAGTATTGTAATCCCATCAACCAGACATTCTACTTACAACGGTGCTATATATTATACAGGGAGCTACATATAGATATTAATTCACTCATAATCATACCGCAATATATATATTCAGATAGGTTGTTTTTTCTGGCAAGAACTGATGAAGTTGTCTATCACTGATAAAAGATTTATTAATGATGTTAATTCAGCTAAAACACATAGATACCTGTATACAAATATTGAGATTAACATCTGCTATGTAGACAGGGTACAAGGCCTGTACTGTCTGTTATATTATCAATTTACCCAAAACCAATTAGTATACTATTAATGATAGTTATATATCAGTGGAAGGCCATGTTAAATTGTTGGTCCTAATTAATATAGATTAATGAACCATGTTACTTTACCAAAACTAAGCAACACTGTATTAGATTCAGACCTACTTTGATGGTACAGTGCGAGGCCTGAAACTGTGATTGATATACATTTATTGTATTAATTCATCCAAAGCCAGTAAGTAATACATCAACATATACAGAGATTCAGACCTGCTAGGGAGGCAGGACGCGAGGCCTGCAACTGTCTGTATACATTGCCCATCTCTGAGTTACGGGGAATGGTATAGTACTTCTCGATTTCCGGCACATAATCCTGTTCTGTTGATAAATCATAATCTGTAAAGGACAAACACACAGACAACATACACAAGCAAGTCAAAACGTGCAAAGAGAAAGAGAAAGGGGTGCAAACAAAATCAAAATACATCATGCATAGCAGTATACAGAGTACTCATATTCTGATTCTTAAATATTGTCGATAGTCATATTCAGGTGTGTGATCTAGTGAATATCATTCAATTGTCTAGTACACAAAGATTCCATTTCTAAAATCAAAGGGGAATAACTTTTGCAATTTTTTTTCAGATTGTAAATATATATATGTGTGATTTTTACACTAAGTTTCAATTGGCGACTCAATACAAAATTACCAGTGAAGGTGAGAATTGTTGATACAACCTGAAAATATTATTGATTGCATGCTATTTATTTTGTTATAAGTAGGATTCTGTGTAAACATATAGTATATTTACATTACCACTGCACAGATCCTATATGTTGCTACTAACCCCAATGTATGTTATTTTCCAATATTAACATTGGCAGTTAGGCTCTGGCGTACTACTACCACAATCAGAGTTCAAGAGGTCACAAAAATACTGGGTTTTAGTCAGTGTGAGAATTCACTAAAAAAATGCTAAAATATTCTTAAGATTGATCAATGTGAAAATATATTCTAGATAAAATATTTGAAATGGATCGAAGTGTTGTATCTATCTTTGTATATTTGGTTTGTTGGTAGGACTATTTCATCTACTGCTATTGTTAAATCGGTTGTTCAGGACAACAGACCGGAAACCAGTGCCACCTGGTATTTCCCGCCAAATATTAGGCTGTTCAATCGACTGTTGTTTTTCTCAGTACAGACCATAATTTAAAAAATTTGCAAATTTGAAATCTCTATAGTTTTCCTGAAAAACTATTATATGTGACAATACAAAGAAAACAGCTAGGTAGCAAAAGAAATAGTTGTCTATGTGTTCATATAAACATGTGACAATACAATCATAGACACTAGCTGTTACGGAGGATTACCTAAACTGAAATCAACATAGCATTTTATAACCTAATATTTTTCTACAGAGGATTAACTAAACTGATATCAACATAGCATCAGATAACCTAATCTTTTTCTACAGAGGATTACCTAAACTGATATCAACATAGCATCTGATAACCTAATCTTTTTCTACAGAGGATTACCTAAACTGAAATCAACATAACATCTGATAACCTAATCTTTTTCTACGGAGGATTACCTAAACTGATATCAACATAACATCTGATAACCTAATCTTTTTCTACAGAGGATTACCTAAACTGATATCAACATAACATCTGATAACCTAATCTTTTTCTACAGAGGATTACCTAAACTGATATCAACATAACATCTGATAACCTAATCTTCTTCTACGGAGGATTACCTAAACTGATATCAACATAGCATCTGATAACCTAATCTTTTTCTACGGAGGATTACCTAAACTGATATCAACATAGCATCTGATAATCTAATCTTATTCTACGGAGGATTACCTAAACTGAAATCAACATAACATCTGATAACCTAATCTTTTTCTTCGGAGGATTACCTAAACTGAAATCAACATAACATCTTATTACCTAATCGTTTCACAGATAAAACATCAGTACCATTCACGATAGGATGAGTAATAGAAACAGATTTAATTTACAATTATTAAATTTCAATCATTCTATTAAAAAATTTTCAATTTACTAATTAACATTTAGGGTATTCAAAACGGGAGTTTGATATATCAAAGCAACATGAGGCTTGATTTACTGTCGACCTGTCCAATAACATCAAAATATGATGTCACAATCACTGGAAGGTAGGACTAATACCATGGATGGTAAACTTTAACCACTTTGTTTTTGTAAACCTTAAACAAAAGTTCCGGTTGAAAAAAACAAAATAATATTCTTCTACGATTGGTGCCTGGCAATTGCCCCATGAAGACATTGAAATCGCAATGCCAGAATGGAGAATTATATAAACGTGTTCACTCCTCAACCATTTTGGCCCTTATAAATATCTACTAATATCAATTCAAAACTTCTCAAGAAACAGCAATAGCAAATGTCAACTGACAAAATATAAGATTGTTGCCTGTCCACAAATCTGTTCTTCTGATCGAACACAGAGTTAAATTGGAGTGAACACAAAAGTTGGAACCTTGAGAAAGCTTGGAATGAATGTAGAAATATCACTATAGAATTTCAGCAATAGTTATGTCATGAAACTGACAGTGGAATATCAACATCTGAGGAGGACATTTGATCTTAAATACATTATCTGTAAACTTTATAAAATAATAAGCAAATCATATCAAAGCGTTTGTTGTTATAACTACAAGAAACAACATTCAAGACTTTTGTTCATCCTATTTACGTTAGTAATAAAACAGCCAACTTATTTGATGAACAAACATGCCTCATTTCTGTTTTAAGTAATCCTTCCAGCCACAGTGACATGCTCACAAAAGAAATCTACACGAAGCCTCCAATGAGATTACAAATAAAGCCTTACCACCAGACGCTATGGTATCCTTGGACCCCGATGGTGTGCTGTTCATGGTACCATAACCGCTAGAACACTGCAGCGAATTCTGACTGGTCGTGCTTGATGTGTCGTACGACGATTGCAGTGCTGCAGTTGATGCCTCTAACTCCTTAATAGCCTCTGCTAGCTCCAGCGAGTTCTGTTTTATTTGCTATCAAAGAAAAAAATACATTTTATAGAGGATTGATAGATAATCAGATTAATTGTTCTCTAAAGTTTGAACTTATTTTGTTTGACATTGTAATGGAATTTTAAAGGTTTATTCCTTCTTCTTCTGTTTTTTATTACTATTGTATTTCACATATCATTTCATTTATTTGTTCCCTGGGCACATTTTTAGTTTTCACAAATCTGTGACCATATAAAGCTATTTAGTACTAAAGATAACATTCAAAATTGATTAAGGGTTTTCAAAAGAAGTGAAAATGAAATTGGTTTATGAATGAATGATATTTTACAACAGGTGAAATGTTCACTTGGAGAGTTAGATCCCCTGTCTCTTAGGTATCAGTACTATGATTAACACAGAGAAACTTTATCAAACAGATATTCAGAGAACAAGTGATTGAGCTGCACAACCATAACAGTGAACAGGTACAAGGAGTGTGTAACACACACAATGTTAGTTCTGTGTAATCCCTTCTGAATCTCAGATTCTCCAAAATCCCTGACCTTGACCCCTTTAATCCCCTTTAATAGGTTAAAAGATTGTTAGGAAACTTATTAAAAAGATCTCTTATTTAAACCTCCTTAGAGTTTGAGAACCAAGTTTGAAATCTTCACCATGACAAAAACACACTGGCATTTCTTGCTACGCAAGCTTAACTTTTCAAATATAACAAAAGGTATAAAGCATGCCAAACCTAATTGTGATGATCATTACAGCTAAATGTTTTACCATTTTTTTTAGATTTTAGAATCTGCACAAAATGAAATCAAGAGATACATGTATGATTTGACAGCCTACCATCTTTTGAACTTTAAAACTTGAAGCTGCTTAGAAACAAACTGAAAATTGCAGAAATATCTAAATATATCACAGATATAATAGTGCCATTATTGGTAGTACATTAAATGTACCCATATATGTTGATTATAATGTGTATATAAGCATTAATGACAAACAAAACCATGCAATAAAACACATGCGACAGATGCTAGGGTTATACATGTAATACTGATCTATACCATCTGAAACAAAAAATACTCTGTATTGCTCACCTGCCATATGTATCTAGTGATCATATAAATACATATATTAACATATTTTTAAGTAATCATGTTTAAATCTTAATTCTGAGAAGAATCAATTCAAAGGGTAAATTTGAGTATGGATGACTAGAAGACACTCAAAAGCATTATGAACTTGCTTGCCCTTCAGGGGACAAGAGGTAACACTACTTTGATATAAACATATCAAAACTCATAACAGGTTAAAGTAAGCAACAGTAGGCTGAAATACTGGCTCTCTTGTAATTGTTTGCTCATTGGCTTTAAGACTTATGTAGAGTCTTAGGTAGAGACGACTAAAGGTAAAGATTTAAAGGTGAATTTCAGAAGGGGATAAGGAAGCTTCATTTGGAGGTGATAAATACACCAATCATAAACCAAACAGAAATACATTATATAGACTGGATATCTGGCCACCAAATCTACAAGGTCACCTCAGTCAGCTATATCTTCAAACATTAAAGTCCATAATGGTTTTGATTCTAGCTATAATTTTCATTGTCTCAAAAAGGTAGAGACAATGTAACTGCCATTAATGTTTAAATAATGCATCCTAGAATGTTAAACCTTAAGTTGTCTCCTTAGATTCTGCAACTAAGAAATTGTTACATTGGCTAACATTAAATAATTTGGCAAAAATAATCATTAAATTGAAATGTATTGTTATCATGGAGCAGATTTACAATTTTTATGATGAAATATGAAAATTATTTAAGTCTATAAATGTATGTAAGACATGAATGACCACCTCCATATGCAATTTAGATAGGTTTGAGGGACGTGGGAAACAATAAATGCATTTGATCTCCTCTCTTTCATTGCAGATGCATGAATAAATTATACATACATGTAGATTACATGTATTTTGAGACTTTGTCTCAAGTAACATACTCCCAAAAATAATAAAAGTGTCTACATGCTACCAGTGACAGTATATACCAATTCTAAATATAGATTAGGGTGAAAACCAGACACTAAATATAGATGAGAGTAAAGTTTAATAAATTCTAGATATGGATGAAAGTGAAAAAAATTCTAAATGTAAAAGAAAAACAAACTCTAAATATAGATGAGAGTGAAAACCCATTCTAAAAATGTAAAAGTGAAAACTATAAATATGTAGATGTCATGATGGGGTAGATGAGAGGTTGTGCCTTGCCTGCTGTTCTGTGTTCTGACTGGCTGGACTATTCGGGTTGTAGTCCGTGTGAAGTGCCGCTGTACAACTGTCGAGATCGCGGATGGCCTCCTCCAAGTTCAGACGGAACAAGGACTAGTGTTTATGTGTAACCAAGGTAACAATTGTAGCAATCCAGTCGAAAGCACAGAAAAAAATCACCACATATGGTTAATATTATTACATGCTGAAAATATATTCCAAGAATATCTTTATATATTTTGACAAAGTAACAAACATCAAACAAATTGCTTTAAAATATAGTAATATCCTTCTTGATATCTCCAGATTTCCAGACACACTTGAACAATTATAGCACTTTAATTTGGTTGATAAGAGGACAGGGCTATGACAATTACCAGTGACACAGTGGATTAATAATTAGGCCATCTAGAATTAGGAAAGTCTCTAATCAGTTAAAAGGACCAAAGAAATGGTAGTCACTATACCAACCCCATTAAAATGCTATTATTGTATTACAGTTGTAACAGACGATGCATTCTTGTTATAAACAGATTTCTGTTGCCATGTAAATTAAAGCAAAATGTATATGTAAAGTAGACAGATAACTACAGTCTGAAGCTTGTTCATCATTCTTTGCCTAAAGCACCTTTAATCGCCAAAGTCTTGCAGATGATGGTTTTTAGAAGGTTTTTGCCTAGCATGGCTTAAATCACTTCAGCCTTGACGGCTCTTTAGCAGGACTTAAATTGCTTCAGCCTTGACGGCTCTTTAGCATGCAGATACATTCACAGTCAACATGCTTTATTAGTTTCTCCTCAATACAATAATGGTCATGTCACAGTGCTGAACATCCACGGGCAGAAGTGATAAAGCATGTCAGTAAAACAGGGGTAGAAATAGCCAGCCCAAAACCTAGAGATAAGACCAGACATGTTAACCTTTGGTGAGCAAAAAGAGGTAGATTTTTGAATCAAAAGCGGTAGCATTATAGCGGCATTTTTCGCGACGCGTCAGAGATATATAAATATCAATAATATGCAAAATAATTACAAAAACATATTTTGTTAAATTATAATTTAACTTTATCTATCACCATAGGCCTTGCATTGGTGGCTCATTTTGTATTTTTTAAATGTTAATTAAGGCTTACATTACATTTAGAAGATGAAAAATGCCAATAAATACATTGTATACTTCTATTTCAATGCTATTTATCACATTTTTTTTATTATACATTTTGGCTATTTGCTTGGTTTTTTTTCACTTTTTTTTTTTTTTTTCCGGCTCCTTTATTAGAATCACCCCATTCCAAAATGGCGGCCATTACGATTGCAAAGTTTATGACTTTCAGCAGACACTGTATGCCTATTTTACATTAAAAACGTGAGTAAATCATTTCATTATAAGTAGTTTTTGTTTTTGAAATGATGCTAACTAGTTTTAAGCACAAAATTTATTGAAAGGCCAGATGATTGTTTCCTTACGGTAGGCCTACGTAATACACATTGTTACACTCGGACACCAAGCCAAGGTGGAACTAGCCCCAGGCTGCTAATTAGCACCAGTGGGTGTTGGTCAGGGAGTGTTCACACCTCCTTTGTTTACTTAATTATGAAACCAGTTCCCCTACTCAGTCTGGTATGCATTTTGAAGCCACCATGGCAGCCCCAACCGACTATAAAAAAATTCAGAAATCGGAAGAAAAAAATTGAAGACGATGTTTTGCAGAAATCGGAATATTTGGATATTAAAGCGGTAGGCGGATTATCAGTCTCAAAAGCGGTAGACTTCCGCCAGAATCGGTAGGGTTAACATGTCTGGATAAGACTGCCTAACAAGCTGGTAAAATAATAAACATAATGGTAAAATACTGGATCTATTGTCCCAACAGATGGTAAAATACTGGATCTATTGTCCCAACAGATGGTAAAATACTGGATCTATTGTCACAACAGATTGGTAAAATACTGGATCTATTGTCCCAACAGATAATACTGGATCTATTGTCCCAACAGATGGGTAAAAATACTGGATCTATTGTCCCAACAGATTGGTAAAATACTGGATCTATTGTCCCAACAGATTGGTAAAATACTGGATCTATTGTCCCAACAGATTGGTAAAATACTGGATCTATTGTCCCAACAGATGGTAAAATACTGGATCTATTGTCCCAACAGATGGTAAAATACTGGATCTATTGTCACAACAGATTGGTAAAATACTGGATCTATTGTCCCAACAGATAATACTGGATCTATTGTCCCAACAGATGGGTAAAATACTGGATCTATTGTCCCAACAGATTGGTAAAATACTGGATCTATTGTCCCAACAGATTGGTAAAATACTGGATCTATTGTCACAACAGATGGGTAAAATACTGGATCTATTGTCCCAACAGATGGGTAAAATACTGGATCTATTGTCACAACATATTGGTAAAATACTGGATCTATTGTCCCAAGAGATGGGTAAAATACTGGATCTATTGTCACAACAGATGGGTAAAATACTGGATCTATTGTCCCAACAGATGGGTAAAATACTGGATCTATTGTCACAACATATTGGTAAAATACTGGATCTATTGTCACAACAGATGGGTAAAATACTGGATCTATTGTCACAACAGATGGGTAAAATACTGGATCTATTGTCACAACAGATGGGTAAAATACTGGATCTATTGTCACAACAGATTGGTAAAATACTGGATCTATTGTCACAACAGATGGGTAAAATACTGGATCTATTGTCCCAAGAGAAGGGTAAAATACTGGATCAAACTTAACACACAAGTAGATTTAGCTTGCCAAACATGCTGGTAAAATATCTAACCAATCTATGAAGTATTAAATAGTTTTTTCTGCAATGTTATAACATTTACAGCTGCTCTTTAACATCAAGAACTCATTCTACATAATTTCTGTAGTTAAACTTGGAAAGACAATGATTAACTACATGATGAAGGCTATCATAAAACTAACAAAAAATGGATACCTACCCTACATATATAAATTCAGATTGAACAAAGAGTTTGAACTGAAACCAAAACTGTTCCTGTCAGGCTATCTACAGTAAAACTTCTAGAAGTCAGTAGTACAATGGTAAAAGCTATCCGAGTATTCAAGTTTGGCTTACTTGCATATTTAGTGAAAAAATTCTGTAAACGTACTTATTCTAGTGCAGTCACATTTTAGCTCAAATGCGTAAAAAATGTAAATTACAATTCATTACCACTGATATAAACGGACGAAATTTGGTAATTCAATACTGGAAATAACCTTTTACAAAATTAGCATTGTACAAGAATTAGCGTTTAAAGGCAGTATGAAAAGCGCTAAAATAAAACAATCGTTTACACTACTTTGAATTAATGATGCTGCATGACCATGTAACACAAGTTTGAGTTAACAATGTTAGGTTATTAGATTTGTAAGGGATTCGAAGGAACGGATTGTCATAGAGAATGATATATGTCTTCCTCCATTTCAGGTTGAGATATAAACAGTAGCGGAATGATATATAACTCTGTAAATCTCCTCTTCTCTATGTATGAGGGCCTTGTGGTTATAACTACCCCTGACACTGACCCTATTTGTGGTACACACATGCCACTTGTCGTGTCACACACAGTTGTGTCACACACTGTCTTGACACACACAGTTATACTGTAGCATAAAGCAGCCGTTTTACCTGCTGGTGCATGGTAGAAGGGGGACTCCGTTCTGTGGGGGTCATGTCACTATCTGTACCCTGGTCCTTCTGCTGCTCTGCATCCGACGCTAAATCAGTCAGGTTCACATACAGTGCCTGGGGTTCTCCTTCGTAATACATAAATAACATGGTTAGCTGTAAGTACCTTTTTTATTTTTTCTTTCAACAGCATCAAAATTGAATAAAAGCAGTTTTAGTCAGCTCCTTAAGGCAACAGATCATTTAACAATAATGATAATAATAAGTTTATTCAAACTTGATTACAACATGAGTAAAAGATTCATCTCAGTTTTGGTAATTAGAAGTTTACATATAATATATATACAAAATTTCAAATGACAGATCATTTTAGCAAGGTTGACTAAAAGCAGATTTAAATTACTTTTTATCAACGTTTATTCTTTACCAATTCTTACCTGCAACAGGGACCTTTGGGGGAGCTACAGCGCGAGATTTTGGTTTCGGGGCCAGCGGGGGCAGCATGGGCTGAAGTTTGTTTATTGTAGCTGACTGGGGACGAGCATAGGGATTGGAAGAATTAGAGGATGTACTGTTTGACCTCTCATGTCTTATAACTGGGGGCTCTGATGGCTGGTCTTCTCCTTCCGGTAACATTGGCTCGAATAATTTGGATGACAATGCCGGGCGTTTCTGAGATTTCTCATAGGCTGAAGATATGGTGTGAGGACGCTGGGCCTCCGACTTTCCTTCAGGATTGGGAGGGTTTGGCCATGTTGTCCAGGTGGAGCTCGCTGATGGAGTATTGTCTGACGGCGTTGACGCCTCTGGTGTTTCTGCTCCTACACTACGACTATCCACATCCTTTAATAAAAGGAAACAAGAATATCCAAAATTAATCTGAAGACTTATAACAAACAGCCATGGAGACAGCCGTTAGGTGTTTTGTGGTAATTCACATGACATGTATCACTACCATGTTTGCATGCATTTGCTAAATATCTCTGTTCCCTTAAATACAGCATTCATAACAGCATATAACTGGAAAATAATCACCATCAAAGCCAACTTCTTTAATATACCTTACTTGACATACAAGTGTCCTTGAATTAAGTTCTTAGTTGTTAAAAAAACAAATCTTGGATATACTGTATACTTTTAGTATTGTATGTTGTGATGATCCAGCTATGGGTGAGGAATTAATGAGAACTTCATTAGATTACAACACATATGTCAACTCAAATGTTTTTTATATAGAAAAATATAGAATGCAGGAAGGGTACAACAAAGAAAGTTGAGAGAAAAAAAACATGGGAAATGTGACATAAGCATCCATGGAGCTAGTAATAAATTAAATAAGAAAATAAAATGCTTAGATTTGATTGCTTGATAAAATGTGAACAGCCTAGAATAAGGGATACTTACAATAATTGGTATGTACTGTACCGATGTACTGATATATACCGGTAATGGAAAGGGAGCGACAATTATTCACAAAATATTTCATATTTTCTATTTTTGCATTTAAGAATATTGAATCAACATAAACAAATATGTTTACATGTCAATAAAAATATATGATCTCTGGTAGGCTACCCGCTCAACAGAAAATGTGCGATCATTGCGTGGCTGCAGTGTACTTATGTGAACTAGCTTACAGAGATAAAGGATCGGAAGTGTACCCTATAGTGTGATTCATTGTATAGCGAACAATTAATATTCAAAAAGTACAAGCAACCTATGTGTGAAACTTTATATTTTTATTCATTTCCTGAACTTCTCTCCACACCTCATTTTTGTGCTTAGATAAAGTCGAGTATATTAGTATTCATTACACAAAATTTTTGACTGATTAAAGGAATATACTTAAAATATATGGAAAGTTTAATAAATGATGGTTGCTCCCCTTCCAAAACGTATATACATATACAGATACTGCTTATTGTAAGTATCCCTATTACTGGGAAATATTCGTCTTTAATATCAATTTCTGACTAAAGATCAAGTCAAACCTAGGAAGAACTTTTTCTCTTCTTTCTGAAGATCTTAATCAATATTTCTTACTTTGCCATGAATGATATGATGGTTTAGTCAAATTTTAGTATGTATACAAGAAAATGAAAATATCTGTATTCATAAGTATAATGATGAAGTTGGCAGACAATGAATAAAGCCCTGGGGTGTCAGATAAGCATGGAGTGGGAAATGGAAACAGTCAATGGGTAAAAAGTGATGTTTAATACTGGCAAACACAGATGTAATATTTATCAAGTATTAATAATGGAACTAAAGATTATCTTATGCTATAAAGTGCTTACAGGGTGTTACATTAAAATGCAAGGAGGATGCATATGCTTGTATTAGTTACAAAGTTCAATAGGCTATGTGGTGCCTTACTGGTATCAATAACTGATGGCAAGTGGTGCCCTATGTTTTAGTTAGAAAGGAACATACTATGTGGTGCCCTACAGGTGTTAGTTGCAGTTACATACTATGTGGTGCCCTACAGGTGTTAGTTACAGTTACATACTATGTGGTGCCCTACAGGTGTTAGTTACAGTTACATACTATGTGGTGCCCTACAGGTGTTAGTTACAGTTACATACTATGTGGTGCCCTACAGGTGTTAGTTACAGTTACATACTATGTGGTGCCCTACAGGTGTTAGTTACATACAATTACATAATATTTGGTGCCCTACAGGTGTTAGTTACAGTTACATACTATGTGGTGCCCTACAGGTGTTAGTTACAGTTACATACTATGTGGTGCCCTACAGGTGTTAGTTACAGTTACATACTATGTGGTGCCCTACAGGTGTTAGTTACAGTTACATACAGTTACATAATATGTGGTGCCCTACAGGTGTTAGTTACAGTTACATACTATGTGGTGCCCTACAGGTGTTAGTTACAGTTACATACTATGTGTTACAGGTGTTAGTTACAGTTACATACTATGTGGTGCCCTACAGGTGTTAGTTACAGTTACATACTATGTGGTGCCCTACAGGTGTTAGTTACAGTTACATACTATGTGGTGCCCTACAGGTGTTAGTTACAGTTACATACTATGTGGTGCCCTACAGGTGTTAGTTACAGTTACATACTATGTGATGCCCTACAGGTGTTAGTTACAGTTACATACTATGTGGTGCCCTACAGGTGTTAGTTACATACAGTTACATACTATGTGGTGCCCTACAGGTGTTAGTTACAGTTACATACTATGTGGTGCCCTACAGGTGTTAGTTACAGTTACATACTATGTGGTGCCCTACAGGTGTTAGTTACAGTCACATACTATGTGGTGCCCTACAGGTGTTAGTTACAGTTACATACTATGTGGTGCCCTACAGGTGTTAGTTACAGTTACATACTATGTGGTGCCCTACAGGTGTTAGTTACAGTTACATACTATGTGGTGCCCTACAGGTGTTAGTTACAGTTACATACTATGTGGTGCCCTACAGGTGTTAGTTACAGTTACATACTATGTGGTGCCCTACAGGTGTTAGTTACAGTTACATACTATGTGGTGCCCTACAGGTGTTAGTTACAGTTACATACAGTTACATACTATGTGGTGCCCTACAGGTGTTAGTTACAGTTACATACTATGTGGTGCCCTACAGGTGTTAGTTACAGTTACATACTATGTGGTGCCCTACAGGTGTTAGTTACAGTTACATACTATGTGGTGCCCTACAGGTGTTAGTTACAGTTACATACTATGTGGTGCCCTACAGGTGTTAGTTACAGTTACATACTATGTGGTGCCCTACAGGTGTTAGTTACAGTTACATACTATGTGGTGCCCTACAGGTGTTAGTTACAGTTACATACTATGTGGTGCCCTACAGGTGTTAGTTACAGTTACATACTATGTGGTGCCCTACAGGTGTTAGTTACAGTTACATACTATGGGGTGCCCTACAGGTGTTAGTTACAGTTACATACTATGTGGTGCCCTACAGGTGTTAGTTACAGTTACATACTATGTGGTGCCCTACAGGTGTTAGTTACAGTTACATACTATGTGGTGCCCTACAGGTGTTAGTTACAGTTACATACTATGTGGTGCCCTACAGGTGTTAGTTACAGTTACATACTATGTGGTGCCCTACAGGTGTTAGTTACAGTTACATACTATGTGGTGCCCTACAGGTGTTAGTTTACAGTTACATACTATGTGGTGCCCTACAGGTGTTAGTTACAGTTACATACTATGTGGTGCCCTACAGGTGTTAGTTACAGTTCACATACTATGTGGTGCCCTACAGGTGTTAGTTACAGTTACATACTATGTGGTGCCCTACAGGTGTTAGTTACAGTTACATACTATGTGGTGCCCTACAGGTGTTAGTTACAGTTACATACTATGTGGTGCCCTACAGGTGTTAGTTACAGTTACATACTATGTGGTGCCCTACAGGTGTTAGTTACAGTTACATACTATGTGGTGCCCTACAGGTGTTAGTTACAGTCACATACTATGTGGTGCCTACAGGTGTTAGTTTACAGTTACATACTATGTGGTGCCCTACAGGTGTTAGTTACAGTTACATACTATGTGGTGCCCTACAGGTGTTAGTTACAGTCACATACTATGTGGTGCCCTACAGGTGTTAGTTACAGTTACATACTATGTGGTGCCCTACAGGTGTTAGTTACAGTTACATACTATGTGGTGCCCTACAGGTGTTAGTTACAGTTACATACTATGTGGTGCCCTACAGGTGTTAGTTACAGTTACATACTATGTGGTGCCCTACAGGTGTTAGTTACAGTACATACTATGTGGTGCCCTACAGGTGTTAGTTACAGTTACATACTATGTGGTGCCCTACAGGTGTTAGTTACAGTTACATACTATGTGGTGCCCTACAGAGTGTTAGTTACAGTTACATACTATGTGGTGCCCTACAGGTGTTAGTTACGTTACATACTATGTGGTGCCCTACAGGTGTTAGTTACAGTTACATACTATGTGGTGCCCTACAGGGTGTTAGTTACAGTTACATTACTATTTGGTGCCCTACAGGTGTTAGTTACAGTTACATACTATGTGGTGCCCTACAGGTGTTAGTTACAGTTACAATTACATAATATGTGGTGCCCTACAGGTGTTAGTTACAGTTACATACTATGTGGTGCCCTACAGGTGTTAGTTTACAGTTACATACTATGTGGTGCCCTACAGGTGTTAGTTACAGTTACATACTATGTGGTGCCCTACAGGTGTTAGTTACAGTTACATACTATGTGGTGCCCTACAGGTGTTAGTTACAGTTACATACTATGTGGTGCCCTACAGGTGTTAGTTACAGTTACATACTATGTGGTGCCCTACAGGTGTTAGTTACAGTTACATACTATGTGGTGCCCTACAGGTGTTAGTTACAGTTACATACTATGTGGTGCCCTACAGGTGTTAGTTACAGTTACATACTATGTGGTGCCCTACAGGTGTTAGTTACAGTTACATACTATGTGGTGCCCTACAGGTGTTAGTTACAGTTACATATACTATGTGGTGCCCTACAGGTGTTAGTTACAGTTACATACTATGTGGTGCCCTACAGGTGTTAGTTACAGTTACATACTATGTGGTGCCCTACAGGTGTTAGTTACAGTTACATACTATGTGGTGCCCTACAGGTGTTAGTTACAGTTACATACTATGTGGTGCCCTACAGGTGTTAGTTACAGTTACATACTATGTGGTGCCCTACAGGTGTTAGTTACAGTTACATACTATGTGGTGCCCTACAGGTGTTAGTTACAGTTACATACTATGTGGTGCCCTACAGGTGTTAGTTACAGTTACATACTATGTGGTGCCCTACAGGTGTTAGTTACAGTTACATACTATGTGGTGCCCTACAGGTGTTAGTTACAGTTACATACTATGTGGTGCCCTACAGGTGTTAGTTACAGTTACATACTATGTGGTGCCCTACAGGTGTTAGTTACAGTTACATACTATGTGGTGCCCTACAGGTGTTAGTTAGTTACAGTTACATACTATGTGGTGCCCTACAGGTGTTAGTTACAGTTACATACTATGTGGTGCCCTACAGGTGTTAGTTACAGTTACATACTATGTGGTGCCCTACAGGTGTTAGTTACAGTTACATACTATGTGGTGCCCTACAGGTGTTAGTTACAGTTACATACTATGTGGTGCCCTACAGGTGTTAGTTACAGTTACATACTATGTGGTGCCCTACAGGTGTTAGTTACAGTTACATACTATGTGGTGCCCTACAGGTGTTAGTTACAGTTACATACTATGTGGTGCCCTACAGGTGTTAGTTACAGTTACATACTATGTGGTGCCCTACAGGTGTTAGTTACAGTTACATACTATGTGGTGCCCTACAGGTGTTAGTTACAGTTACATACTATGTGGTGCCCTACAGGTGTTAGTTACAGTTACATACTATGTGGTGCCCTACAGGTGTTAGTTACAGTTACATACTATGTGGTGCCCTACAGGTGTTAGTTACAGTTACATACTATGTGGTGCCCTACAGGTGTTAGTTACAGTTACATACTATGTGGTGCCCTACAGGTGTTAGTTACAGTTACATACTATGTGGTGCCCTACAGGTGTTAGTTACAGTCACATACTATGTGGTGCCCTACAGGTGTTAGTTACAGTTACATACTATGTGGTGCCCTACAGGTGTTAGTTACAGTTACATACTATGTGGTGCCCTACAGGTGTTAGTTACAGTTACATACTATATGTGGTGCCCTACAGGTGTTAGTTACAGTTACATACTATGTGGTGCCCTACAGGTGTTAGTTACAGTTACATACTATGTGGTGCCCTACAGGTGTTAGTTACAGTTACATACTATGTGGTGCCCTACAGGTGTTAGTTACAGTTACATACTATGTGGTGCCCTACAGGTGTTAGTTACAGTTACATACTATGTGGTGCCCTACAGGTGTTAGTTACAGTTACATACTATGTGGTGCCCTACAGGTGTTAGTTACAGTTACATACTATGTGGTGCCCTACAGGTGTTAGTTACAGTTATTACTATGTGGTGCCCTACAGGTGTTAGTTACAGTTATTTACTATGTGGTGCCCTACAGGTGTTAGTTACAGTTACATACTATGTGGTGCCCTACAGGTGTTAGTTACAGTTACATACTATGTGGTGCCCTACAGGTGTTAGTTACAGTTACATACTATGTGGTGCCCTACAGTGTTAGTTAGTTACATTACTCTATGTGGTGCCCTACAGGTGTTAGTTACAGTTACATACTATGTGGTGCCCTACAGGTGTTAGTTACAGTACATACTATGTGGTGCCCTACAGGTGTTAGTTACAGTTACATACTATGTGGTGCCCTACAGGTGTTAGTTACAGTTACATATATGTGGTGCCCTACAGGTGTTAGTTACAGTTACATACTATGTGGTGCCCTACAGGTGTTAGTTACAGTTACATACTATGTGGTGCCCTACAGGTGTTAGTTACAGTTACATACTATGTGGTGCCCTACAGGTGTTAGTTACAGTTACATACTATGTGGTGCCCTACAGGTGTTAGTTACAGTTACATACTATGTGGTGCCCTACAGGTGTTAGTTACAGTTACATACTATGTGGTGCCCTACAGGTGTTAGTTACAGTTACATACTATGTGGTGCCCTACAGGTGTTAGTTACAGTTACATACTATGTGGTGCCCTACAGGTGTTAGTTACAGTTACATACTATGTGGTGCCCTACAGGTGTTAGTTACAGTCACATACTATGTGGTGCCCTACAGGTGTTAGTTACAGTTACATACTATGTGGTGCCCTACAGGTGTTAGTTACAGTTACATACTATGTGGTGCCCTACAGGTGTTAGTTACATACAGTTACATACTATGTGGTGCCCTACAGGTGTTAGTTACAGTTACATACTATGTGGTGCCCTACAGGTGTTAGTTACATACTATGTGGTGCCCTACAGGTGTTAGTTACAGTTACATACTATGTGGTGCCCTACAGGTGTTAGTTACAGTTACATACTATGTGGTGCCCTACAGGTGTTAGTTACAGTTACATACTATGTGGTGCCCTACAGGTGTTAGTTACAGTTACATACTATGTGGTGCCCTACAGGTGTTAGTTACAGTTACATACTATGTGGTGCCCTACAGGTGTTAGTTACAGTTACATACTATGTGGTGCCCTACAGGTGTTAGTTACTGTTACATACTATGTGGTGCCCTACAGGTGTTAGTTACAGTTACATACTATGTGGTGCCCTACAGGTGTTAGTTACAGTCACATACTATGTGGTGCCCTACAGGTGTTAGTTACATACAGTTACATACTATGTGGTGCCCTACAGGTGTTAGTTACAGTTACATACTATGTGGTGCCCTACAGGTGTTAGTTACAGTTACATACTATGTGGTGCCCTACAGGTGTTAGTTACAGTCACATACTATGTGGTGCCCTACAGGTGTTAGTTACAGTCACATACTATGTGGTGCCCTACAGGTGTTAGTTACAGTCACATACTATGTGGTGCCCTACAGGTGTTAGTTACAGTCACATACTATGTGGTGCCCTACAGGTGTTAGTTACATACAGTTACATACTATGTGGTGCCCTACAGGTGTTAGTTACAGTCACATACTATGTGGTGCCCTACAGGTGTTAGTTACAGTTACATACTATGTGGTGCCCTACAGGTGTTAGTTACAGTTACATACTATGTGGTGCCCTACAGGTGTTAGTTACAGTTACATACTATGTGGTGCCCTACAGGTGTTAGTTACAGTTACATACTATGTGGTGCCCTACAGGTGTTAGTTACAGTTACATACTATGTGGTGCCCTACAGGTGTTAGTTTACAGTTACATACTATGTGGTGCCCTACAGGTGTTAGTTACAGTACTAGTTGCCACAGGTAGTTACATACTAGTGGTGCCCTACAGGTGTTAGTTACAGTTACATACTATGTGGTGCCCTACAGGTGTTAGTTACAGTTACATACTATGTGGTGCCCTACAGGTGTTAGTTACAGTTACATACTATGTGGTGCCCTACAGGTGTTAGTTACAGTTACATACTATGTGGTGCCCTACAGGTGTTAGTTACAGTTACATACTATGTGGTGCCCTACAGGTGTTAGTTACAGTCACATATTATGTGGTGCCCTATACATGTAGGTTTTAATAACAGATAGTAACATCTGTTGTGCCATAAGTGTAAGTTAAAGAGAGTAAGAAGTTATCTGGTGCCCGGCAGTGTTAGGTTTAATGATAAACAAGCTATGAGGTGCTTAGTGTGTTAGGTGAAGGGACTAACATGCTACAAGGTATATAAATTCAGGGTTGTTATTTAAATGATTTATTTACTAGGACTGTCCATCTACAAGGTGACATTGAGGTATCAGACATAGGTACTAGCATGCTACTGGACCTAGGGTTTGGTCATCAGCTGAACACAGGGACTGGCATGCTATGTGGTGCCCACTCCCTACAGCCTGGGAGGCCTACCTTCTGTCGGATACTGAGTGAGTTTGGGGTAGTCGGTCGCAGGAACAATGTGTCTTGAGATGTGAAGCCGGAGTCCTGTGATGACACACTAGTTAGGCGTACTACCCCACCTACTTGGGGGTGCTGCTGGACGAAATGGAGACATGCATGTATGACAGTTCTGATTACAAACATATAGTATACTACATGCAAAGCTCACATGATCTGTCAGGGTGGGTAATTATTATTTCTATTTTTTGGAGTTTGTTTGGTTTTTATTTTCTGTTTAACTCTATTTCTTTCTTATATTTATTCATTTTTGTTTCATTAATAATAGGCTATCCGAAGAATCAAATGAAAAAGGAAAATCTTCCATACAGAACTGAAGAAATCATATTAAAACATTTCAGAAGAAAACCAAAAATTGAAATCCAAGATGACCACTTGCCAGGCCTTTTTCCATGCATACAAAGTAAGAAAGCTTAAGTCACTAAGAGATATATGCATGAGATATAAATGGCTACCTCAGTCTTACATTAAATCGTGTCTGAACAATAAAAAAATGTAAAGATAGGATTAACATGATATTCTGTTTGATTTGTTTAGAGCTTAACATTGTACCACATTTACTTTTTTCTTTAAGACCTACCCAGTACACTTCATGTGCGAATGTAGCAACACCTGTGTTCAGAACAAATATATATATATGTATTTATATGTGTGTGTTTTCAGTGTAACTGCATGTGTGCTGAAGGTAGATGCATGTGTGTTCAGAGGCTGCATGTGTGTTGAGGGTGTCTACATGTGTGTTGATTGTGGCAGTATGTGTGGCTGCATCTGTGTTGAGGGTAGCTGCATATGTGTTGAGAGCAGCTGTATGTGTGTTGAGAGCATCTGCATGTGTGTTGAGGGTATCAATATGTGTGTTGAGGGTGGCAGCATGTGTGTTGAGGGTATCAGTATGTGTGGTGAGGGTAGCAGCATGTGTGTTGAGGGTAGCTGCTGCATGTTGAGGGTAGCTGCATGTGTGTTGATGGTAACTGCATGTGTGTTGAGGGTAGCTGCATGTGTCTTGAGAGCAGCTGAACGTGTTGAGGGTAGCAGCATGTGTGTTGAGGGTAGCAGCATGTGTTTTGATGGTAGCAGCATGTGTGTTGAGAGTAGCTGCATGTGTGTTGCTGGTAACTGCATGTGTGTTGAGGACAGCTACATGTGTGTTGAGGGTAGAAGTATGCATTTTGAGAGAAGCTGTGTGTGTGTTGAGGGCAGCTGCATGTCTGTTTAGTGCAACTTCATTACTTCCTCCTGGTAATAGCAAAATAAATGTCAATACAGGTATGGTAATGTGATAACATAAATAAAGTTTGTAAAGGGGTACAAATCTCGTGGAATCTACATTCATCAAAAATATTTCATTCCCAGATCTACAATTTGTTATGATTGTTAAGGTGCAATGAAAGTGCATGTTGATTAGTCATGTGTGACAAATTAATTAGCATCATTTTTAATCACGCATGACAAAATGTTAGAATCATAAGTCAAAAAGCACTTTGAAGGCAAATTTTCAGCTATTGCTCTAGGCATAGTTTTTTTCTATGAAAAGATTACACATGATATGAAAGCTATAAGAAAGCTATTTTTACACACCCAAAATATATCACATGATTACAAAATGTATGAGATTTTAGAGCAAAAAAATCAATACTTAGATAACCAAGGTAAAATCACAAACAAAACCTATGTGAATGTTCAGTTTTTCTAGATAATTACATTGGAAAGTCATTTTACATGTAAATCAGACACTTTCACAATTCCTGCCTGTCATTCAAGATTTAATTCCAATATCAAGGTTTAATAATGTGGTAAAATTTAGGCCAATCAAGAGCTTTTGTGGCCATCTTGGATTGCTGATAGAACACTGAGATTAGCAACAGAAACAAGAGGCCCATGGGCCTTAACAGTCACCTGAGTTAGAACATATAATGGAACAAATTAAAGACATATAAACACTATAAGCTGGTCCTTGAAGTTGGTCAGTGATTTATAAATTTGACTTTTTAGACTATAAAGAGTATTTGCTTCCATCAAACCTGTGAACTTAGAGGTATTTTTTGAAATTTTAATCATTTTGACCCTGTTTGGTCCTGCCCCTCTGGTCCCCCAGGGGATCGAGGACAGATATGGATGTTAAAATGCTATATATTAGGCTAATAATTCTAATCAAGTTTGACTAATTTCCTACGAAAATTGGGCAAATAATGTTCACAAATATGTTTTTCCTATATAAACTAAAGTAAACTTGACCTCTCCCCAGGGGGTAACGTGAGACCCCAAGGTCATATAATTCACAATTTTTATAAGACACCTTAAGACCTTTGCATCTATAATTATTTGATTCTACTATATCCAGAATTTTAGAAGATTTTTGAAGTTTTAGCCTATTTGACCCTTTTTTAGCCCCGCCCCTCTGCCCCCAGGGGGTCGGCCAGGACCTATGTGGATATGATATTAAAATGCTATCTCAGGCTAATAATTCTAACCAAGTTTGACTCATTTCCTATGAAAATTGAGCAAAAAATGTTCATTAATGTGTTTTTCCTATATAAACTATAGTAAACTTGACCCCCTCCCCAAGGGGAAACAGGAGACCCCAGGGTCATATAATTTACAATTTTTATAAACAAACTTTAAGACCTTTTCATCTATAAAGTGTATTTGATTATACCATTTCCAGAATTTCAGAAGAAGATTTTTGAAGTTTTAGCCTATTTGACCCTTTTTTAGCCCCGCCCCTCTGCCCCCAGGGGGTCGACCATGACCTATGTGGATATGATATTAAAATGCTATCTCAGGCTAATAATTCTAACCAAGTTTGACTCATTTCCTATGAAAATTGAGCAAAAAATGTTCATTAATGTGTTTTTCCTATATAAACTATAGTAAACTTGACCCCCTCCCCAAGGGGAAACAGGAGACCCCAGGGTCATATAATTTACAATTTTTATAAACAAACTTTAAGACCTTTTCATCTATAAAGTGTATTTGATTATACCATTTCCAGAATTTTAGAAGAATATTTTTAAAGTTTTAGCCTATTTGACCTTTTTTGGCCCCGCCCCTCTGCCCCCAAGGGTCGGCCTGGACCAATATGGATATGATGTTAAAATGCTATTTCAGGCAAATAATTCTAACCAAGGTTGACTCATTTCCAATGAAAATTGAGCAAAAAATGCTCATAAATGTGTTTTCCCTATATAAACTATAGTAAATTTGACCCCCTCCCCAGGGGGAAACGTGAGACTCCAGGGTCATATAATTCACAATTTTTTGTAAAGGACCTTAAGACCTTTCTATTTATGAAAAGTATTTGATTCTACCATTTCCAGAATTTCAGAAGAAGATTTTTGAAGTTTTAGCCTATTTGACCCCTTTTGACCCCGCCCCTAAGGCCCCTGGGGGTCAGTCATAGAAAATTTGTTAATAGGATTAAATGGCCATTTCATACTCATAATTCTGACAACATTTGACTCATTTTGCTATTACAAATGACCAAATAATGCGCAAAAATGTGTTTTCCCAATATAAACTAAAGTAAACTTAACCCCCTCCCCAGGGGGAAACTAGAGACCCCAGGGTCATATAATTCAAATTTTTTTATTCTACCACATCTGTGTGTAGAGAAGAAGATTTTTGTAATTATACTCAATTTTACCCCTTTTGGCTCCTCCCCCCTGGGGGGTGGGGACCATATTATTCACAATTTTGATTGGCCTTATGCCTTAGAAGGTTTGTGCAAATCTTCATTGAAATTGCTTCAGCAGTTTTGGAGAAGAAGTCGAAAATGTAAATTATTTATGGACATACGACGCACGACGACGGACAAAAGGCAATTAGAATAGGTCACTTGGGACTTCGTCTCAGGTGACCTAAAAACTGGAAATGAACTGTGGAGGTAAAATTCTAAGAAAAATGTATAGATCACCAAAATTACCATGAAAGATAGTTTATCTCGATGGAAATTACAGGATGAGAAAAAACAATTTTGAATATCATGGTTTATTATTAATTGTGACTGCTATTAGTATTTAATGCATTAACCTATTCTGTCATAGACCTGGTTAAATTCCTAGTCATATGTTCAATGTAGGACCTAACACAGAAGACAATCTGTCATATCACTTTATCATTACAAAATGCTTTTTCTGTGTAATGAAATGCAAACATGCTAAAAAATACTAGAAATAATAACGGAAATAGTATGAACAAGATCCTCTCACAGAATCAAACCTGTATTGAGGAGCCATCACTGATAAACAAATGATAACCTTATATTGTAAAATAATCTTCTTTCTCAGCCACTTTTCAAGATTTTGATATTAAAACAACTCAGGCAAGATTCAAAATAAAAGATAACAAATTTACAAGAATTCCACTGAAGTGGATGCGTCGCCTGCACAGCATCACAAAATATATCTATTTACAGTTGAAAATATTTTTAATAATTAGAGGTGAAGTTATAAAGTCCTGTAACTCTTGCAAATATTGATGATCTAGGATCTCATTGATACAAAGAAATCAACCAATTTTTTTTTTAAATGTTGAAATCAGACAATAAAACTTAAGTTATTAAGCGGAAACCATGGATTTATCTGTTTTGACGATTTTAAAGTCCCATAACTCTTGCAAATATTGACAGATTTTGACCATTATCAATCTCATCCGAGATCACATTGATATAAAGCAATATACCCAATTTGGTTGAAATCAGACAATAAATACTTAAGTTATCGCATGAAAACCTTTTCCCGGACAGCAACGACACCGACATAGTGATACCTAAGTGTCACTTGTGTTGCAGGCGACACAATAAACTGAATGGAAATACCTTTCAATATAACATAGGTAGATATTTATTTGAGATCAACTTCCATGATTAACTTTGATCATGAAATTTGGAAAAATAAACTGCACATGAAAGTTTAGAGTAATTATAAAGCTTTGTATCACCAGACATAAAGGTTTTTTATAAACTATAATCATTTTTGGTGGTTTCTCAAACAGGTTTAATTGTACCTTACATAGCTAAACTGCAGACATCATGCAGGAACTAACAACTAGAAGATAGACTATCAGGTAAAAAACTTTTTTTGTGGGAGAGAAATGAACAGTTATGGTTCCTTAGGATAACCTGCTATTCACAAACATATTGATATTGACAACTACTGACCTATACAAATTTAAAGCCATCATCATTTATATCTACAAACATTTTATGTTACAATTCCTTATGGATACCAACCTTTACATAGCTATGGTTCCTGACTGGCCACCAAAAACTCTTTCAGAGTTATGGTTCCCAAGTGGTTACCAACCTTTACAGATAGTTCCCAATGGTTACCTTTAAGAGTTATGGTTCCCAAGTGGTTACCAACCTTTACAGAGTTATGGTTCCCAAGTGGTTACCAACCTTTACAGATATGTTATGGTTCCCAAGTGGTTACCAACCTTTACAGAGTTATGGTTCCCAAGTGGTTACCAACCTTTACAGAGTTATGGTTCCCAAGTGGTTACCAACCTTTACAGAGTTATGGTTCCCAAGTGGTTACCAACCTTTACAGAGTTATGGTTCCCAAGTGGTTACCAACCTTTACAGAGTTATGGTTCCCAAGTGGTTACCAACCTTTACAGAGTTATGGTTCCCAAGTGGTTACCAACCTTTACAGAGTTATGGTTCCCAAGTGGTTACCAACCTTTACAGAGTTATGGTTCCCAAGTGGTTACCAACCTTTACAGAGTTATGGTTCCCAAGTGGTTACCAACCTTTACAGAGTTATGGTTCCCAAGTGGTTACCAACCTTTACAGAGTTATGGTTCCCAAGTGGTTACCAACCTTTACAGAGTTATGGTTCCCAAGTGGTTACCAACCTTTACAGAGTTATGGTTCCCAAGTGGTTACCAACCTTTACAGAGTTATGGTTCTTGAGGGTTCCTAACTTTTATGTATGGTTCCTGACTACCATTTTACCTGTACCGATGGATCATTCTCTGAAGAATCACAGTTTCTGTTATATATTTACCTGTACAGAGTTGCGGTTCCTGGTTAGGTGACTAGGAGAATGTGACTTGAGGGAGCCACTAGATGAACTATTGATACTGTTGATGCTGCACATACTGGATTTCCTGGAGCCTAGAGAACTGGGAGAGCTGGGTGGGGACTGTTGCTGCAAAACAATACAAACCTCAAATTATTGACTTTCTAACAAAAATCAATGAAAATCAATATACCTGTCAATCTTCCAAATGATCTTTTACAATAATAAGACAATTTATTACATTTACATAAATGTAAAGGTTACCTCATCTTCAGTCAAATCTTTCATTACACTACATTATGTACACTATTCATGAAGGTCTAACGAAGCCCCCTAGGTCTTTCTATAATGACCGATCTAGTGTACATGTTTTAATAGTGCAATGAAAGATCTTTATGTTAAAGCTGACAATGCAAGTTGAAATTATTAAAATGATTTTTTTTTAAAAATAAGTATACTCGTTTTTCAAGAATCGTTTATGAGACATTCCCCGGTTGAGGACAGCCATTTTTGTTTTACATTCCGACGACTCACCGACCCCTATATAAAGCGTGTGACTAGACACACGTGCGCTCATTCATGTACCTATACACCTAGCAGTCCACAGGTTATATCACCTACAAATAGGTAAACAAAACCCTCACCTGTAAAACTATATGGGACTTTTTTTTAGCAAGAAAATATGTCAACTCCTCTAAGTTGTCATTTAGATGTTTCTCAAAATAAAATTCCAACGCAAGTGAATAGAAATCCAAACAATAATCCGTCCACATATCTCCACGTATATCATCGTACCCGATGCACTCAACTGACCATATACACGTAGCTACGTACCTGACCCGAACGAGCGACAACTATCAAGGACACACACGTGTCGTTGTACATGTACGTGTAAAACTTAGTGTATATTGAAGTGTTTTATTAGTTCGTATTGGACATATTTTGGGATATAGCTGACAACACATTCATCTATTACTTCAATGAAATATTGTCAGGTGAGTGCCAGTGTTTATTTTCAATTTGACATTGTTATTTGCAATATCGGGGCATGTGTACATTATGTACCTCAGACAAGACATGTTTAGAATGATACACGTGTGTCGAATCCCGTGCTTTATATAGGGGGTTGGCCAGTAAAGGTTACCAAGCAGAGCAACAGAAAAATGGCTGCCACTTCCCTAGATACCACACTGTCATAACTAGGGGATGTCTCAGAAACAATTTTTGAAGAAAAAAAAATTCGTTAATATATCTTTTTTTTAATTTCAAATGCATGTTTTTAACTTGACTCATTGTCAGCTTTTAAGCTTTACAATGTTGTAGTGACAGAAACAAGAATTAAGATTTTTAATCAAGTAACAGCAAATGTTTGCGATATAGTATGCACATTATCTGAAGATTGAAGGAGACAATATCAACTAATTTTCAGGTGAAATGTAGCTAACTTTTCTAAAACTAAAAATCAGGCGGGAAAGATAGAGTGAGCAGAGGGGGGAGAGAGTGACTTCATACCTGGGCCTAGTTTTATGAACATCCTTAAATTTAAGAAATTTCTTAACTTCAAATTCTATATAGGAAAGCATTACAAATTTTAAGGAAGACTCCTTCACTTTTTAGATTTTTTTTCCATAACTTCTAGAATGCTTTCCTACGTGGAATTTTAAGTTAGGAGATTCCTTAAAGTTAAGAAATATTCGTGAAACTGGGCTCTGGAAATCTTGGGTGAGTGGAGGGGGACATCATACCTGGAAATTCCATGTGGATGAATCCTGGCCTTTGATATCATTGATGCATTGTTCACTAGCTGTTGGTAGTTTGTCTGGCTCACTGGCTCCGTAACACAGGCTATCCATGATCTCCTGTAGATGAGTGATCTCTGTCAGCAATCCTATCTCGTGTTCCTGTACACAGGTGAAATTACAATAATACATACTATGTGGTCTAAGCTGGATTGTTTCATCTATTACATACAACACAATTACAGGAACATCTCAAGTTAAAATATAAACTTTATTTCTTTTACATCGATTATGAAACAAGTTATACAACTTATGCAAATCACTCTTGATGGCCCGGATGTAAGCGTGCGAGGGGTCTTAGTGTGGGAGGAAACTGGAGTGCCCAGAGAAAACCCACGTGATCGGCAGATGACCCCTAACCTTTTCACGTCCGTGCGGGGGATTGAACCCCGGCCGACTAGATGAAAGGCGAGCGGCTTAACCTCTACACCACCCGATCACCTAAAGTTAGTCACGTTTGTGTCCCAAAGTGGTAACCTACAAATAGCTATCGGACATGGGAAGGTTACCCAACAAGTTCCTGATAAAATGAAATTCAGGTTTTGATAGGAACACTGATTTGATTATTTCACTTTTGCTTAAAGATGCTCCACTGCTGACAAATGGTATTTTTTTCACTATCAAAAACAGAAGCAGATGATTTAGTATTTTTCTTCTGCTACAAAAGTTACTTACTTTACACCATTACCACCATTGAAAAGTTTGAGCTTCTAATTTTACTTCAAGTTAAAAATATGAAAAAAATTAATTGTATCCCGAAAAAATTCCGTGGTACTATATTCTATATGAAATGAAGTACTGATTGCGCATGCACCAAAGGCGAAATAAATTATTTTATATTATTTTTTGTGTTAATTAGGCATATATATACACGATTAAACACAAATTATTGTTCGAATGATGAATATCATTAATGCTCTGTTGGCGATGGAGCATCTTTAACCAAAATTAGATTGACACAGTTCATAAAAAGTTGACAATTTATTTCTCGTTCGTCTTACCACAAAAGGCCGGAGACAGCTTATGAAGAGACAGAAGCGTCCCCGTTCCTCGATGAGAGCTGTCCGTACTGCATTCTTCTCCGTCTCCTCCAATAGTAGATATTTATCATTGACATCCTGCATAGCACTGTCTAACTTCATTTGCATATCACTCTTCCCTGGAAACATACATTAACGGTACAACAAAGTTCAACACTGTACCTTATAGAAAGTCAAATCTGGAACTTCTGATAAAGTCAAGTTACCTTTAATAGTACAATTTTAAATAAGTTAATATGTCAGCTATGATCCAAAATTTCATTTTGTGAAAAAGATTTGATGAGAAGATTTACCTGTAGTCTTCTTGGCCTTTTTCTGTAGTCTCATGGTGTCTGATGCTGCTTTCTTTATCTCCTGCCTGGCACGCTTGTATTCTAGGTAACAAAATCAATTATTTCAGTTATACCAACTTCAATTAACAGAATTGATCAACTTGAATATCAACAAAATCATGGTAAATCTGTAATTTTAATTGAATTTTTCAAATGTGTCACTTCACTATGAAACAACTCATTTTCTCGGCAACTTACCGTAATTTCATGTTTTCATGTGTAACTACTTTCCTGTGACTATATCTAATTTTTTTTTTTTTACGTTTCTGTGACTACGATATTTAATTTTGTTTAGTGATAAGGTTCTACTGCAATTATATGCCTAGCACATTTTCAGGGTATTATTTTCATGGTTTCTAGAATTATGCCTAGCACATTTTCAGAGTATTATTTTCATGGTTTCTACTTGCACATGAAATAGTTAGCAGTATTAAGACACATTGTAACTTTTCTTTCACACATAAATCATACAAACAATGAAAGGATTACACCAAGGGAGACTACTCCTTCTTTAGTTTTTCATTGTCTTTTGTAAGTTTGTTTCAGTTTTATTTCTCTGATTATGTTTTAATGCCTTTACAAATGTTGTCAATCCTGCCTCAGATTTCTCAAAAGCAATCTACATATGTACATCAAATTCAGACAGAAACCAACGAAACCAACCAAAGAAGTATACAACCTTTGGACCTTACACTTTCATGTCCCTGACCTATGGACCTTAATATTTCACCTCATTACCTCTGAAACTTTTCAACTTTCTTGTCTGACACTTACCTTTTGCATGTTCTTTATCTAATTGTGATACTGTTTTCTTCCAGTCTTCTCCTTTTTCTTGTAGAGGGTTCACTAAGTTATCAATGATTGATCTGTCAAAAAGTTCAAAGGCCATAAAGCACATATATCTAATATCTAAACAAAACATTACAACCTTTGAGATTAACATATTAAAACATGTATCATATCAACAATTGAAACATTTTAATCATAATGCTGAAATAGAATTTATCTCCAATAGAGCATGTCATCTAACTTTTCAAATTAAGTCATAAGCTTCTTCTAAATCAAAGACATTATGAAGGGGTGAATAAAGGATTATTTATTGTCTTCTCTCTCTGAATTAATTTAAAGAACTATAATGGATGACCCTGAATGGAGAGTTCACACTACATGTATATAGTGGGATCAGTGGAACCTGAGATTGATCATTGCATGATGGAGAACCAACACAAGAGGCCCAGAGGGCCTGTATTGCTCACCTGTTTTCTTGTTAGTAATTATCACAAGACTCTGATAATTAGAAAAATCAGCAAAATTGACTCCCAAAGTTTAATTTTGAATACAAAATAGTAGCCTAATTGACCTTTTTGACCTAGCATCTATTGCCGTTTAAGGCCCCGGGGGTCAGCCCTATCATTTGTACAATTTCAAATCCCAACCCTATTAGGATGCTACCATTGCATTATAAGTGCTCTTCCATTCTTAGTTGCAGAGAAGAAGTCGTTTATATGGAAATAGCCAAATTGAACCCTTTTGACCCCACCCTTCAGGCCCCCGGGGAGTCAGCCCCATCATTTGCAAAATTTTGAATCCAAACCCTATAAGGATGTAACCATTGCATTATGAGCGCAATCCCATGTTAAGTTGCAGAGAAAAAGTCATTTATATGGAAATTGACCACTTTTGACCCCGCCCCTCAGGCCCCCGGGGGTCAGCCCTATCATTTGCTCAATTTGGAATCCCCAGCCTACAAGGATGCTACCATTGCATTATGGGTGCTATACCATGCTTAGTTGCAGAGAAGAAGTCATTTATATGGAAATAGCCAAAATGTACCCTTTTGACCCCGCCCCTCAGGCCCCCGGGGGGTCAGCCCTATCATTTGCACAATTTTGAATCCCCACACTATAAGGATGTAACCATTGCATTATGAGCGCAATACCATGCTTAGTTTCAGAGAAGAAGTCGTTTATATGGAAATAGCCAAATTGACCCATTTGACCCCGCCCCTCAGGGCCCCCGGGGGGTCAGCCTCATCATTTACACAATTTGGAATCCCCACCCTATAAGGATGCTACCATTGCATAATGGGTGCTATACCATGCTTAGTTGCAGAGAAGAAGTCATTTATATGAAAATAGCCAAATTAACCCCTTTTGACCCCGCCCCTCAGGCCCCCGGGGGGTCAGCCCTATCATTTACACAATTTTGAATCCCCACCCTATACGGATGCTACCATTGCATTATGGGTGCTATACCATGCTTAGTTTCAGAGAAGAAGTCGTTTATATGGAAATAGCCAAATTGGCCCCTTTTGACCCCGCCCCTCAGGCCCCCGGGGGGTCAGCCCCATTATTTGTACAATTTTGAATCCCCACCCTATAAGGATGCTACCATTGCATTATGGGTGCTATCCCATTCTTGGTTTCAGAGAAGAAGTCGTTTATATGGAAATAGCCAAATTAACCCCTTTTGACCCCGCCCCTCAGGCCCCCGGGGGGTCAGCCCCGTCATTTGTACAATTTTGAATCCCCATCCTATAATGATACTACAATTGCATTATGAGTGCTATCTCATGCTTAGCTTCAGAGAAGAAGTCGTTTATATGGAAATAGCCAAATTGACCACATTTGACCCCGCCCCTCAGGCCCCCGGGGGGTCAGCCCCATCATTTGTACAATTTTGAATCCCCACCCTATAAGGATGCTACCATTGCATTATGGGTGCTATCCCATGCTTGGTTTCAGAGAAGAAGTCGTTTATATGGAAATAGCCAAATTGACCCCTTTTGGCCCCGCCCCTCAGGCCCCCGGGGGTCAGCCCCATCATTTGTACAATTTTCAGTTAGTAGCCCATAAGGATGCTACCAGTCAAATTTTGTTGAAATCCGACCAGCGGTTATGGAGAAGAAGTTGATTGTTGACGGACGCCGGACGACGGACGACGGACGCCGGACGCTGCGGTATCCCATAAGCTCACCTCGGTCCTTTGGACCAGGTGAGCTAATAAACTAGAAGAGCTGAATGTCTTACGTAGTAAGGCCTTTGAGTTTGGACTCTATTGTCCTGTGTCGAATACAAAGTCTTGTTAGAGCTGAGCCAATGTCCTTTGTAGCCCCTGGAAAGACATAAGATGGTGTAAACAATGGACACGTTAATACAGGGTAAGAATATATAGAGTTGTCTCCATTCTTTTCCTCATATTTACCTAGGTAAAGCAGAATACATAATCACTGAGCAGAATGGTGCCGGTTAATTAGTAATACAGGTACATATATAGCACTGTCAATATTAAATGTGTTGGAAAATTACATTCTTTTTTTACAATTCATTTGTTGACAAAAGGAAATGTGTATACAATGTTGTTTATTATCTTGTGTTCAACTCTATAAGTCACAAAGCTGCAGTTACATGTATATAGTATATACATATCAAATCCTGCCTTTAATTGAAAATGACCAAAATATATCAAAATGACCATAATATATCAAAATGACCAAAATATATAAAACTAAGGGATTATGCAAAAACCCTGGCACATCACTAAATCACTCTAGCTATTAATAACACACACAAAATAACCGACCTGAACTAAAATTTACAGACAAACACATAATCACTCAGTCTGAGGTGATGCTCATGCTGGGGCAGATTTAATGGTACAGATGGTGGTACATACCTATATCTAATGTAAGCTGATAATCAGAGGTCCTTCAACCCAGTCTCTGGGTTTTAAGTTGCTTGAAAAGGCATCCTATCTGTCTATATGCTGGTATAAACATAGACTTACCTCTGGACCCTGTAGCCATGTCTGCAACTTTCTGAAAGGCATCCAGGAATGCTCCAATAGCTCCTAGGGTGGCTCTGTTAAGAAATAGATTTAGGCTTATACATCTAAATATGAACGGTTCATCACTTTAATTCATTATCTATTTTTATGATCACAATAATTCTCTGGTAAAGAAAAGTCAATACTATTAGAGATTTAATAATATTAGAGATTTCAGACAAAGTATAAAGTCTCCACAAAATTCATTCATTCTTAATACCATATTTGACCCAATAAGTGCCCCCATCCCTGTAAGTGTCCATTCCCCTTTTTTAGGATTCAATATAATTTATTTACTTTGAATTAATTAAATGAAAACTAAAAATATTATAACTTTGTTGGTTTTCTTTTGCAAATTAATATGGCTTACCTCATAGAATAATTTATGAAAGGCTTGTCCAAATTTTCCTATTAAATGCCCCTTTATTTGCTTCATTTTTAGCGCCCTGGTCGCTTATTGGATCAAATACAGAATATAAAGGAGGTGTTGCATATAGGGTGAAAATCCGCCCACAATAATTTTTTGATTTTTGAATTTAAATTAGTTAATTGCATTAATACACATATTTCTATAATACTTTAAACCCGATTGGACCATTATTAGGACTACAGCGCCCCCTACATTAACACAGGTTATCATCGTTTTACCATAAACAGCTAAAGTTGATGAATCATTGGATATGCCACGTTTGTTTAGGTTAATTTCGTCTACCCCCTGTTTTTTCCATAATATCAAAGTACTGAGAGAACACTGTCTAATATTACCGACTTTACTGTTGGAGTAGAATGTGATTATGAGGTGCGTATTTCGACCAAACCTTGAAATTATCATCATAAACTCATGTTTAAATAATATTTTTCAGAAATTCTACTTATCCGTTTTGAAACAGTGGGACGCATAAAACTGACAGTTATGATCTAGCATATACACAATGCCATGTTGCATTCCAGAAACTGTATAAGCATTAAGGTAATAAATACGACAGTATGTGTCCTTTGCCCATTGATATTTAAAGGGAACCATCAATGTTGCAATCGTCTCAGGTAGGGTGTTAGAATTGCACCTGCTATACCCATTGCATGATCGTAAAAGGCAACTAAATTTAGTACCTTTTTTGCTGGCGTCAATCAGACATCAGACGAGGCGCTATTCTCATTTTACCTTTAGTAACCTATAGGTATCGCGAAATAATACCACCAAAATGTTTACCAGGTACTGATTACAAGTTATAAGTTTTTTTCTCATCCAACAACCTTCATGAAAGTGCATGCTTTCTAGCAGCTTCATTTTGCTAGATATTTTCGTCTAACTTCTTAGAACAAAAGGAGACCAAAATACCTATATCAATGAGTTTAGATTAGAATTTGTCGGTTAATGTTTATATCAGATTCACTATTTTCAAAACAAGAGGCCCAGAGGGCCTGTATCGCTCACCTGGTTTGTAATGCCAAGTAATGTTCTGAATACAGGTTCATTGTTTCTTTTCTGAAGGAATTTTAATATTAACCTCTAAATCCCCTATTGGGCCCCACCCCTCCTTCCCCGGGGGGTCAGAGCCAAAATTTATACAAGTTCTGTTTCCCTTTCCAAAAAAGGATTTATTTATGGCCAAATTTGGTTACAAATTCCATGCAGAACTCTATGACTAGTAGCGATTTAAAGGATTTACCTTTATTTCCCCTATTGGGCGCCCCCCCTCTCCTGCCCCCGGAGGGTCAGAGCCAAAATTTATACAAGTTCTGTTTCTCCTACCCCCAAGGATGTTTATGGCCAAATTTGGTTACAATCCATGCAGAACTCTAGGACAAGTACCGATTTTTAGGATTTACTTATAATTCCCCTATTGGGCCCCGCCCTTCTGCCCCCCGGGACCAGAGCCAAAATTTATACAAACTCAGTTCATATTCTCCCAAGGGATATTTCTGGCCAAATTTGGTTACATTCCATGCAGAACTCTGACTAGTAGCGATTTAAAGGATTTACCTCTATTTCCCCTATTGGGCCCCGCCCCTCTTGCCCTTGGGGGATCAGAGCCAAAATTTATACAAGTTCTGTTCCCTTTCCCCCAAGGATGTTTGTGGCTAATTTTGGTTACAATCCATGCAGAACTCTAGGACAAGTAGGGTTTTAAAGGATTTACCTCTATTTCCCCTATTGGACCCTGCCCCTCCTACCCCCGGGGGTCAGAGCCAAAATTTATACAAGTTCTGTTCCCCCTCCCCCAAGGATGTTTGTGGCCAAATTTGGTTACAATCCATGCAGAACTCTAGGACAAGTAGCGATTTATAGGATTTCCTTTATTTCCCCTATTGGGCCCCACCCCTCCTGCCCCCGGGGGGTCAGAGCCAAAATTTATACAAGTTCTTTTACCCCTCCCCCAAGGATGCTTGTGGCCAAATTTGGTTACAATCCATGCAAAACTCTATGACTAGTAGCGATTTAAAGGAAATGTTGACGGACAAACGGACGGACGGACGACGGACGGACGACGGACGGCGGACGGACGACGGACGCCGCGCCATGACATAAGCTCACCGGCCCTTCGGGCCAGGTGAGCTAAAAATACTATTGTTACTAAATTAATTATGGGGAAAAACTTTGATGAAATATCTTGGTTCTGTCCTTTGATGGGGCAACACCATAGAATATATGAAATGACTATAGCTGTAGTAGTACGTCAATAAAAATCAGCGAATCAACCAGTTTACTTTTGCAGTAGACCAATTCCTGCATTCGTGACTCTATAAAATTGTTTTCATTGTTTGTTTGATTAAATCAACGCCCTATTAATAGCCAGGATCATGTAAGGACGGCATCCTATGTATGCAGTGTCCTGAGTGTATGAAGTGCGTAGTGTGCGATATGGGAGACTGCGGTATATTCATGTTGTGTCTTCTTCAATAGTGGAACTCTTGCCCTTTTCATAGTGCTGTATCACTGAAACATGCCCCCGAAGACACCAATCAACACATCCCCCAGTCACATTATACTGACAACAGGCGAACAACTCGTCCTACTCCCTTAATGCTGAGCGCTAAGCAGGGTGTGTCTCCGCCAGGTGACAGAACCCAGAGCCTACCTCACAGGGGCGAGCTCTCAACCGAAGGCCAAATGTGAGACAGTGTCAAGGAAGACGTTAGGAAGTATAAATTAAGTTAGGAAGAAGAGATGCTATATGATACAATCCTAAATTTAGTCGCCTTTTCTTATCATGCGATAGGGGCAGTAGGTACAATTCTAACGCCCTACCTGCAGGACCGTGTTTTCATTATTATTTCATTTTAATGTTATAAGGTCATCTAACCGGAAGGGTCAGGATGACCTATAGTCACCATGCTTTGCCCATTGTTGTACGCTGTTTGCATTTCGTCGTTCCTATAAACTTTTCATTCAAACGACTTCTTCTCAATATCCGAAAGGCCCAAGAAACTGATATTAGGTATGTAGAATGCTGAAAGGATGGACCACCAAGTTTGTGGAAATGAATTACCTTGACCTTCATTCAAGGTCGTAGAATTCAAAAAGGTTATTTCTTGTGAATAACTTAGATGCATAGATACCTGATATCAGGCATGTAGTATGCTGGCATGAAAGACTACCAAGTTCATTTAAGGTTACAAGGGTCAAATAGGCTAAAAACTTTAAACGACTTATTGTGAATATCTAAGAGGCATTGGAATCAAGGTCGTAGAATTCAAAAAGGTTATTTCTTGTGAATAACTTAGATGCCTAGATACCTGATATCAGGCATGTAGTATGCTGGCATGAAAGACTACCATTTTTTTTTGGTTTGTTTATTTTTACGTCCTATTAACAGCCAGGGTCATGCAAGGACGTGCCAGGTTTGTTGGTGGAGGAAAGCCGGAGTACCCGGAGAAAAACCACAGGCCAACGGTCAGTACCTGGCAACTGCCCCACATGGGATTCGAACCCGCTTCCCAGAGGTGGAGGGCTTGTGGTAATATGTCGGGACATCTTAACCACTCGGCCACCGCGGCCCCTAAAAAGACTACCAAGTTCATTTAAGGTTACAAGGGTCAAATAGGCTAAAAACTTTAAACGACTTATTGTGAATATCTAAGAGGCATTGGAATCTGATGCCTAGATACCTGATATCAGGCATGTAGTATGCTGGCATGAAAGACTACCAAGTTCATTTAAGGTTACAAGGGTCAAATAGGCTAAAAACTTTAAACGACTTATTGTGAATATCTAAGAGGCATTGGAATCTGATATTGGGACTGTAGAATGATAGCTTAAACGACTACCAATACAAGTTTGTCTAAATGAATGACCTTGACCTATCTTCATGGTCACATGAGTTAAATAGACTAAAATCTTTAAACGACTTCTTGTGAATAACTAAGAGGACTAGAGACCTGGTATTGTACATGTAGCATGTTGGGATGAAAGGCAAATGTTCCTAAATCATCTTGCCCGATAGGTCAGGGTGACCTTTAGTGATCGTACTTCGTGCGCCGTCGTCCATAAACTTTTCATTCAAACGACTTCTCAATAATTGGAAGGCATCAAACATGATGTTAGACCTAACATATTCTTAAATAAAGGGCTACCAAGTTGTTTGTCAAATGAATGACATTGACGTTAATTGAAGGTCACAGGGTTCAAATTGGCAAACATAAACGACTTCTTAACAATAACTAAGACGCAGTGTTTTTTTCACTTACTATTTTCAACAGCCCATGCCTTTTCAATTGGGAAAATAACTCGGAATTTAGAAGAAATTGGGAAAAATTTCAGGGGTGTAAAATTTTTTCAAAACTACTGGCCCCGGGCAAGTAGAGCCCAATTATTACCTTGCAATTGCCCAAAATTAAATTCCATTGCCTCCAAAATATACCATATTTTTATCGCAGTACTGTACTTACTAGAAAATTGAAAATCAAAAACTTAAGAATTAGCTAATAAATATTTCTGATGCTATTTCACAAGATATTTTCCTTCTATAATTAGAAGAAAAATAAAACAATTAATTTTCAGAACTATTTGCATTTTTAAAACTTTTTTTTTCGTTTCACTTTTACATTTTTTCTAAATTCCTGAATTCCGGAAACCGGATTCCGGCTCCATTATTAGATCCCAAGTGCTACTTTCTACCTTGAACAGAGATCGTTTTACACAGAAAAACTCCTTGATTATGTCGAAAAAAATAATAATTAGACGACTAAAAATGGAAGTTAACTCTGGAAACATTGTTGTATAACTTAAAAGCAGTTAACTATTGATTTTATCAGCTTGAATGTCTGTAAAACGTCTCTGAACTGAAGGTGCACCTTGCGACCTAGTTTATGCTAGTTTTTGTGAAATAAAAATTGTTTCTAATCCCAAATCATTTGTTTAAGTAATGAAGACTATATTTCCACATTTTCGGAATGAAAATCTGTTACAAATTATCAACACAAAAGTCACTGAATTTGATCAGTTTTTATTGGGAAATTTGATTTCAAAATTGGGAAAATAAGGCATTTTTTGGCTAGGGGAAACAGCCGAAGTTCGGCTGTAGATTCGACCAAAAAAACCACACTCAGACGCCTTGCAGTATGCTGGCCTAAAGGGCTTCAGACAGGTCAAATGTATGAAAATCTTCAAACAGTTTGAACATGTTTTATTGTGTGAATATTAGTCCGAGATGGGCTGTTTGGCTGAAGAATGAAATCCTAATTATCCATGACATGTTGATGACATAAAAACAACAGTATATTCTTTTGAGAAATATCTAAGGTCAACATATGAGTTACACAGATATACCATAATACGTTTCGCTAAACGGAACATTTGCTTATTATTAAGTAAATAAACCCATGAAGACAGAAATACTTCTGACGATTGGTGTAGGAAATATTATAGGACCTTATTTAACATATTGTCTAGTTCAATATATGACCCTAAAATTAACATTTTGTGATATATAGGCAAAATAAGTTTTTATTTAGATGTAGGTCAAATGTCAATATATATGTCAGTTTGACCTAACTTTGGTACACCAACTTATATAAGATACGTTTTACTCAAGTATGAAGTCGCTAAAGCGGCTTTTGATACATGATAGAGCCTAGAGAAGGACAGCTTTCGTTTAACATTTTTAACTCTCAGTACTCTCAGTACTTTGATATTGGGTAAGAAATAAAGGGGGTAGCCGTACAAAAGTTGCAAAAAAGTCGGCATACCCAGTGATTCATCGACACAATATCTTCTTGAGTCAATAAATGATATATGAAGATATTTTTGATTGCTGAAATTTTAGGGTACTCGGGGTTTGCCATTGTTATATAAGGAATCAAAATTTTTAAAAACTAATGAAATGAAATTCCTCTACTTTCATGAACAGTGATAACAAACTTTAACTATCAAATTCCAAGATGGCAGCCTGGCGGCCATTTTGTTGACCGATCGATCCAAAAACGCATTATGCACAACAAGAGCCCTAGGGAAACCTACATATGAAATATGAGAAAGATCCCTTCAGTACTTTGTGAGAAATAGCGATAACAAACTTTAACTATCAAATTCCAAGATGGCAGCCTGGCGGCCATTTTGTTGACCGATCGATCCAAAAACGCATTATGCACAACAAGAGCCCTAGGGAAACCTACATATGAAATATGAGAAAGATCCCTTCAGTACTTTGTGAGAAATAGCGATATTAATCTTTAACTATCAAAATCCAAGATGGCTGCCTGGTGGCCATTTGTTGACCGATCGAGTCCAAAAAACGCATTATGCACAACTAGGGCCCTAGGGGAAACCTACATATGAAATTTGAGAAAGATCCCTTCAGTACTTTCTGAGAAATAGCGATAACAAACTTTAAGTATTAAAATCCAAGATGGCTGCCTGGCGGCCATCTTGTTAACCGATTGGTCCCAAAATGCAATATGCACAACTAGGGCCCTAGGGGAACCTACATATGAAATTTGAGAAAGATCCCTTCAGTACTTTCTGAGAAATAGCGATAACAAACTTTAAGTATTAAAATCCAAGATGGCTGCCTGGCGGCCATCTTGTTAACCGATTGGTCCCAAAATGCAATATGCACAACTAGGGCCCTAGGGGAACCTACATATGAAATTTGAGAAAGATCCCTTCAGTACTTTCTGAGAAATAGCGATAACAAACTTTAAGTATCAAAATCCAAGATGGCTGCCTGGCGGCCATCTTGTTAACCGATTGGTCCCAAAATGCAATATGCACAACTAGGGCCCTAGGGGAACCTACATATGAAATTTGAGAAAGATCTCTTCAGTACTTTCTGAGAAATAGCGATAACAAACTTTAAGTATCAAAATCCAAGATGGCTGCCTGGCGGCCATCTTGTTAACCGATTGGTCCCAAAATGCAATATGCACAACTAGGGCCCTAGGGGAACCTACATATGAAATTTGAGAAAGATCCCTTCAGTGCTTTCTGAGAAATAGCGATAACAAGAATTGTTAACGGACGGACGGACGGAAGGACGGACGGAAGGACGGACGGACCACGGACAAAAAGCGATTTGAATAGCCCACCATCTGATGATGGTGGGCTAAAAACTAATGAAATGAAATTCCTCTACTTTCATGAAAAATTAAGAGCAAAACTGGAAATTGCAAGGAAACCCCAACAGATCTAATGACGTATTGTATATCGTTAAAAAGATAATATGAAATACTATGTTATTACACCAAAATAATTTATCTTTTGGTTTTGTATGCCTTAATATGATACATTAAAGACGCACAAGTAGGAATCGGACATAAAACTTACAAAAGGTGGCACTGTAGTCGCATGATTAATCTATTCATGGAATAAGTACTGTTCCGATACGTATTATGTGCTGATTGATGTATTTGCACCAAAAAATTAACAAGAGGCCCAAGGGCCTTAACGGTCATCTGACTACCTTGGCAATAGCTGTATAGGGAATTAATTAGATATATGGTGTCATGGTTAAAAAATAAAAACACTTGGTCATGACCATGTAAGGATCATTTCATGCAAGTTTCAGTCAAACTGCATGGGTAGAACTTTAGAAGAAGTTCAAAATGTGTTTTCAAGATGGCAGCTTTGGTGGCCATCTTGGTTTTCGGGTCAACCCGTCAAACAACAACACTTTGTTGGGACAATGTCAGTATCCTTAAAATTATTCAGAAAAGTTCCAGCAAAATCACACTGGAAGAACTTAAGAATAAGTTCAAAATATATTTTCAAGATGGCGGGACTGGTGGCCATCTTGGATTTCAGATCAACATAAAATATAAAAACACTTGGTCAGGACCATGACAAGGATCATTTCATATGCAAGTATCAGCTAAATCACACTGGCAGAATTTGAGAAGAAGTTCAAAATTCAAGATATTAGCCTAATTGACCCCTGACCTTGAAAGAAAGTCAAGGTCATTCATTTCAATAACTTTGGTAACCCTTCATCCCAGCATGCCACAGGCCAAATATGAGTACCCTGGACCTTTCGGTTAGTTACAAGAAGTCATTCAAAGAATTGAGCCTATTTGACCCCTGTGACCTAGAAAATAAGTCAAGGTAATCCATTTTCACACCTTTAGTAGGCCTTCATTACAGCATAAAACAGGCAAAATATGAGTACTCTGGGTCTTACGGTTATTGAGAAAAAAATGTTCAAAGATTTTAGCCTTTTTTACCCTTGTGACCTTGACAGCAGGTCAAAGTCATTTATCTTCATAACTTTGGTAACTCTTTATCCCAGCATGCTACAGGCTAGTGTTGTATTGATGATTGGCAATAATCGATTAACTACTAGATGATCCTCAACCGATCCGATAATCGATTAAAATTTTTATTATCGATTAATCGGGTAAATATTGGAACTTATTGTGATTTTAACAATTTTCCAATAAAAACACAAATTGTGTGAATGCCTCCATACATTTCTCCATTACAATAATTTTCACCTTTTATAGTAAAAAAAAAATTGTAAGAAAAACATTCAACATTCTCTTCACTGCTTACAATGAAGACAAAAGTAGCCATAAATTGGCAATTTGACTACAATAATGAACCGATCATTTTGTGCGATTATCAGATCGGATGGGTCATCTGATTTGAACTGATGATCGATTGTCATTTTTAGCCGATTATACAACACTACTACAGGCCAAATATAAGTACTTTGAGCCTTACAGTTATTGAGAAGTCGTTCAAAGATTTAAGCCTATTTAACCCCTGTGACCTTGAAAGTAGGTCAAGGTCATTCCTATTCATAACTTTTGTAGCTCTTCATCCCAGCATGCTACGGGCCAAATATGAGTACTCTGGGCCTTATGGCTATTGAGAAGAAGTCGTTCAAAGATTTGAGCCTATTTGACCCCTGTGACCTTGAAAGTAGGTCAAGGTCATAAATTTTCACAACTTTGGTAATCCTTCATCCCAGCATGCTACAGGCAAAATAAGAGTATTCTGGGCCTTATGGTTATTGACAAGAAGTCGTTCAAAGATTTTCGCCTTCTTGACCCCTGTGACCTTGAAAGTAGGTCAAGGTCATTCCTTTTCACAACTTTTGTAGCTCTTCATCCCAGCATGCTACGGGCCAAATATGAATACTCTGGGCCTTATGGTTATTGAGAAGAAGTCTTTCAAAGATTTCAGCCTATTTGAGCCCTGTGACCTTAAAAGTAGGTCTAGGTCATAAATTTTCACAACTTTGGTAGTCCTTAATCCCAGCATGCTACAGGCAGAATATGAGTACTCTGGGCCTTATGGTTATTGAGAAGCAGTCGTTCAAAGATTTTAGCCTTTTTGACCCCTGTGACCTTGAAAGTAGGTCAAGGTCATTCCTTTTCACAACTTTTGTAGCTCTTCATCCCAGCATGCTACGGGCCAAATATGAATACTCTGGGCCTTATGGTTATTGAGAAGAAGACGTTCAAAGATTTGAGCCTATTTGACCCCTGTGACCTTGAAAGTAGGTCTAGGTCATTAATTTTCACAACTTTGGTAGCCATTTATCCCAGCATGCTACAGGCCAAATATGAGTACTCTGAGCCTTACAGTTATTGAGAAGAAGTCGTTCAAAGATTTCAGCCTATTTGAGCCCTGTGACCTTGAAAGTAGGTCAAGGTCATAAATTTTCACAAATTTGGTAGCCCTTCATCCCAGCATGCTACAGGCCAAATATGAGTACTCTGGGCCTTATGGTTATTGAGAAGAAGTCGTTCAAAGATTTCAGCCTTTTTGACCCCTGTGACCTTGAAAGTAGGTCAAGGTCAATAATTTTCACAACTTTGGTAGCCCTTCATCCCAGCATGCTTCAGGCCAAATATGAGTACTTTCGGCCTTACGGTTATTGAGAAGAAGTCGTTTGAATGAAAAGTTTACGCACGGCGGACGCCGACGGACGGTGCATGATGACTAAAGGTCATCCTGACCCTTCGGGTCAGATTATCTAAAAATCGATCGAGGGCGGCCATGCAACACCTCCTTTACAGATACATGTCAATAAAGGCTGATGAAAACATTAGCTAGCTAGTGCCTCATAACCAATTCTGATGGTAATATGAAGCTTTATATTAACTTCATTTAGGATCACAACATAATCAGTTTGCTTTTAATTGCCTTTCAAATACATACTAAGGCAAATTACCCTAACATATTTAATGAATTAAATAATGCAATTTTAAAAACAAAACTGCACTACAATATTATGAGATTTTAATGTGAAATGCAAAACTGGTATAAAGCTAAATCTCAATTCAAGTTATAACAAAATTAGGTTTGACCACAGCTAGGTTTGTTGGTTTACAATGTTGACTCCTGTATGATACATTGGAGTAATAAGTACAGCGTTGTTCCCTATTCATTTATTCTACTTCTAAAGCCAAGAGGCCTTCAGACTGATTGAGAGATGCTCAGATATTCTTGATTGTCAAGTATGGCCACTTTAGTTTGTCGTGTTACGGCTATAAATTGGAGGAGCCTGCAGGTTACACAATGTGGTATACTAAGTACTGGCGTGGCGTGGCCCACAACTGCTCAGGAAGTGCTGAGAGGCTCAAGATCACTCAAAATATCACATGGCAAACAGTTTCCTGTACAAATGGCTGATTGTAAATATAATTGTAACAAGGATACTGTACATGTATGTGGGCCTGTTGTACTCTGAGGTACAGATATTTAACGATCACAATCATCAGACACTGGATACTGTCTCCTGTCTCTAGTTTAGATCAATATATTTATATGTGCATGCATATATGTATTGATCTACAAAAGAGGTCCGATTGCAAGGACTTTATACAAGTACCACTACACCACTATATTGGTCGTCTGAAATCCGAAACACTTCCAACATATCACCATACATGTATATCCATTTTGGCACTCAGTCTGTCAGGAACACATATATAAGAGACAATAAAATAAACTAACTACCATATAAATCATGCATGGAGTAATATGACACCCATTGGGATAATAAAATTCACAATCTTAGTAAAGGACCAAGTCATCCTACTTTGGCCTTGAAGAAAATAATGTTAGAAAAATATACATACTAGTAGCCCATTTAACTTTTTTTAAGAAATGTACTACAGCTTTATATCACCTTGGAGTCAGTCAGGACCAACACTTCATAAAAATTAAACTATTTATTTTTTAAATTATTTTAGATTATTGAATTGAACCCATAAAATTCAAAAATGTTGTCATGATTTTCTTTATAACCTTTCTATACATGTACATATCTTAAATTTACTACATGTACCTGTGTTTCAAGGGACAAATTAAAGTTGAGATGTTTATACTCATGAAATTATCACAATTGGTAAGACTAATTTCATGGGGATTCAAGCTTTCTATCTAAGGGTAGTATTTTATTACAGGAAAAATAATAATTTGAATATTGTACAAAATAAAAAAAATCATAGGTTGGTGACATTATTTGTTTACCTGTACAGCATGCATGCACATACAGCTTGTATGTCATGCCCTGATAGTAGTGTTGGAAGTTAGAACAAACATTTGCCACTACATTTAAAAGCAGCCTCGAGCTTGCATACACACACACATATATATACATTGCAATTGGTATATATCATGTGTGTTTGCCAGACAGAATTTTAAGTGTTTTCACATCCAGTGACTTGGATTTGGTTCTGTACATGTTTTCTATTTTTTCCCCTTTGGCCAGACATCATAGCCTGTGCTTCTACCTGGGTTATTAACCAACATTGTACAAATTCTGTGCATTTTACTTAAAGAACCCCTGTAAAATACTATTTTTAGAGAAATTTATCACCATATTATCTATAATTATATTGATATTATATATAGCACCAAATCCTCCATCTGTGGAAATCCCTTATATATCACTACAAGTAATTAATTGTTCTTCCTGTCATTCTAGATCTCTGGACTGAAGAGATTTCTACTTACATGTGGATAATAGCATATTATGTTTCTACTTATTCCATCTGATGTACATTGCATATATATATATATATATACAAGTAGATTACTCAGAACACACTAGCTTTTACTTACCTCTTCCGATGCTTGCAAATTTAATTTGTTTGCAGCAAATTTTTAGCCTTTAGATTCACATATATAATGCATTGATGAAAACATACCACTTGACCAGAAAAGTACAGTACTGTATATATATACACTTTAGAGGACTTAGCATACAGCTTTTTGTAATATTTTATGCGAGGTTTGACTGAATACCCTAGAGAATTAAGATTCATTCAAAGTTGTTTTCAGTATTTTGAATACCCGGGGCTATCATATATACATGTTCTGTTGTAAAGAAAATCTTGCAAACTGACTTTCTATTATCGTATTTACCTAATTTGTTCAAATTAACTCAACACCTTGTAGATGACTTTAACAAGCAATATGATGCATTCAGCATTTGTATATTATATATTATAGTTATTTGTCCTTGCAGAACGGTAGTGATTGCTACATCATGTTTTGTGACTCCCAAGGACGATAATTAATATTAACATTAATATCTGCAGCAACAAGGATCATTTTGAAGACAGGCGGGCATGACGCCGACTTTAAAGACCACGAGTTCAATAGTCTTGAAATTGACTAATTTATTTGGACCAGAAGAATAAGGTCATTGTACAAAGGGTGTTACTAAAGGCAGGTTTATCAGTAGATGTTGTTTTTCATAATTCATGTACGTGTATAAACCGGGTAATATTAATGGAGAATGGTAGACAGCTTAAGGTAGATCTTTTTTTTCCAACTTGTATCTTATATTTGCCACAATGGCCCCCTGGTCTATTATCTTGGCACTCAGATAAACATAAAGTCTGTACATGTGATGACAGTAACTTTTGTTGAGATGAAGAGCTACTGTTAAACAGATATAACCAGCTGTATGTAGCTCACACAGGCATGTACAGCCTGCCTACAGCAAGCTAAAAATACTGGAGGGTTTGACCTGCTGACTGGTCAGCTGGTAGCTAGCTACTTACTTGAGGGAGGAGTGAAGTTTGGCTGCTTTACTGGTGAAGTCCTCCCAGATAAACGTACTGCCCTGAAACACAAGATTAACACAAACCAATCAATACAGTTAGAAGCAATATGAAAGGCTAATAATTAAATTTGTGATGGCAAACTGAATATGATTCTTTTTAAACAAAGTACTGTAAAATATAGAATTTGTAAAGACTTTGAGATGGTTTTGCACTCGATGACCTATAGTCCTTGTATGAAAAAAAGACCACAAAGGTCATATCATGATCGCATTTGATAAGTCGTCCCTGTATGTACGATATATTATAATCTTCCAATATCAGGATGCATGCAACCAACATCTTTATGTACCTAAATGTGTGTGTATTAGTGTCAATAAACTAGATTAATTAATTGTAATAAGGACAATGCAACTAACTAGCATACTAATTCAATACTTACTGTCCTTAATTACAACGAATCATTCACTGATTATATTTCATTTTTATGATCCTCTATAAGGTGGTTCACCTTCAGGAAGAAACCTTGATGGGAAATGAATTTATCAAATTTTAACCATGAATGTGTTTTAAGTGTGTTCTATTTTGTTATTCAAAGTTGTTTTTACTGAAAAACCACTTTAGTTTGGTAAGGTGCACATATACCAGTAGTGGCCTCAAATTAAAAGAGACTGTTTCATGACTATACATCATATGGTCTATATATATGCATTTATTATTCATGAATATAGACCATTCATATTTTACAAAAATACTTCCCATTCTTAACAAATAAGCCTAAGACTGTGTAAGAGTACTGTCAGAGATATGGACACAAAGAAACGATACATAACCAATCACACAAGCATCTGGCATTTAAAACAAAGATGGCCTTTCTGATTTAGACTGGAGCAGCTGACATATCTTGAGCTGAGAAGTTAGAACAGAAGTTTCCTACAGAGGCTGATGTGTGTGGAGATGAGGAATGTAGATAGAGTGACTTATCAACAGGAACCACCGGCCAGGATATGAATCATAATATATAGCACTATAACAGCTATATACAGTATTTAATATGTCTTACATAAAGCAACTAATACTGTCTTTAGTACAAGCTTTATACAGTAGCTATACAGAATTGCCAACATGTGTCACCTGTACAAGTGTAATAGAGACAAAGAAGCGCGGCACATATATATGGCTGAAAAAAATGCCTTTACAGCAACCACAATTGGGGCAATGTCATATGTTGTGTATGCTTTGTGACATGTATACATATTTAAACACATACACATGTACTGAACTTCTGGTGACATAACCCTAACTCTTTATATTTAGACCACATTAAAACAAAATGCACTCTTGCAGCTGCTACTATATGGGGAAATTGGGAAAGGACAACTTATATTTTAAGGAAGAAAATTGCCACTGTTCAGAATTACAAAATAAAACAGTTTGGGAGCTTAGCAAAAAAATAACCCTTATGGGTCATTTAAACTTGCCCAAATCTAATTATAAATTCCCTAGAATTGAAAGTGATATAATGTTCTGAAACACTTACAGGAACAGTAATATGCATAGCAAGCTTACTAATAGATTGGATTTTAACCCAGGCCAGCGACCTTTTAACCTCTAGAAAAGGCATTTTGATCTGCAAATTCATGTGTATTGCCATTTAGAGTTAGATCCTCTTGCAGGTAGGATTTGATTGTGACAATATTATGAATATATATTTTAAGTTATGTAATTACATAAGAATTAATATATAGACATATCTACACCCAATAGCATTTCATTTCAAAATATTTTATTAAATCAAAAAAATTCAATTTTGGATCGGGCAGCAAAGCCTCTATGTGTCTTCTCCACAGTGACATGATTTGACACCTGCATATATATATGTAAATTTATTTAGAAGCTTAAGCTTAAGAGCAGATAACTCTTTGATCATATATCCTTTCGACGGCCGGCAGGATTCGAACTGGACTCTATTTTGATAGTAGGTTATTACAAATGCCATCTATGAAATCAGTTTACATCTAGATTACGGTTTGATGCCATTTTCACGATGATAACAAACAGCACACACTACAAACAAGTAAAAACAGTCACCGGAAGTCCCCTAAAGGTCACCACGCACAGGTCATGGAAGGCAGAAACCTGCGCGTGGGACTTGTTTTTTTTTTTGTTTTTTTTTAAATCGGTGCTATTTTCCCCTTCCTTTCCCCTTTCTCTCTATTTTCTCTTACTTTGATATCTCTTCTATCGTTTAAGACCATCTGCATGTCTGTATCTTGATAATTAAGCTCACAACGACAGGTTTCCAGGCACACACTAAAATCCGGGTTTCAGACCTCAATTTTTGACTTATTTGGGCATGTTCAAAGGTGATTTGTGACGTCACTAATGCAATGACCGAATCGATATTGACATGCTATATAGGGATGAACATCTTCTTTTCAAAAAACTAGTATTTAGTTTTCAACGGTCTCAGTGGGGCTCCAGAAGGGTGCATGAAATGGGGCAAATGCATAATTACGCATAAATACGTTACGGCCGTCCAAAGGATATAGTGATGTCCGGATAATGGAAAATCTCCCGGTTTTCGAGTCGAAATCATAATAAACCATTGTGTAGACACATTTTATGAAATAAAAATAAGTTTCTAGCCGATTTTGAGTTTTTCTGTATATCCTTTCGACGGCCGGCAGGATTCGAACTGGACTCTATTTTGATAGTAGGTTATTACAAATGCCATCTATGAAATCAGTTTGCATCTAGATTACGGTTTGATGCCATTTTCACGATGATAACAAACAGCACACACTACAAACAAGTAAAAACAGTCACCGGAAGTCCCCTAAAGGTCACCACGCACGGGTCATGGAAGGCAGAAACCTGCGCGTGGGACTTGTTTTTTTTTTTTTTTTTTTTTTTTTTTTTGAAATCGGTGCTATTTTCCCCTTCCTTTCCCCTTTCTCTCTATTTTCTCTTACTTTGATATCTCTTCTATCGTTTAAGACCATCTGCATATCTGTATCTTGATAATTAAGCTCACAACGACAGGTTTCCAGGCACACACTAAAATCCAGGTTTCAGACCTCAATTTTTGACTTATTTGGGCATGTTCAAGGCAAGGTGATTTGTGACGTCACTAATGCAATGACCGAATCGATATTGACATGCTATATAGGGATGAACATCTTCTTTTCAAAAAACTAGTATTTAGTTTTCAACGGTCTCAGTGGGGCTCCAGAAGGGTGCATGAAATGGGGCAAATGCATAATTACGCATAAATACGTTACGGCCGTCCAAAGGATATATACCAACACTCGAGAGCAGATAACTCTTTAATCACTTACCTACACTCAAGAGCAGATAACTCTTTAATCACTTACCTACACTCAAGAGCAGATATCTCTTTAGTTATATACACTCAAGAGCAGATAACTCTTTGATCATATGTATACCTACTCTCAAGAGCAAATAACTCTTTAATCCCTACACTCAAGAGTATATAACTCTTTAATCATTTACCTACACTCAAGAGCAGATAACTCTTTATTAATTTACCAACACTCAAGAGCAGATAACTCTTTAACCCTTTACCACATGTAAGCGCCTTTGGGCGCAGATAACTCTTTAATCATTTACCTACATACACTTATAATTAAGAACACATAACTCTTTAATCATTTACCTACACTCAAGAGCAGATATCTCTTTAGTTATATACACTCAAGAGCAAATAACTCTTTAATCATTTACCTACACTCAAGAGCAGATAACTCTTTAATCATTTACCTACTCTCAAGAGCAGATAACTCTTTAAATATACCAACACTCAAGAGCAGGTAAATCTTTGATTATTTACCTACACTTATGAGCATATAACTCTTTAGTTTATACCTACAATCAAGAGCAGTTAACTCTTTGATCATTTACCTACACTCAATAGCAGCTAACTCTTTTGTTATTTACCTACAATCAAGAGCAGATAACTCTTTAATCATTTACCTACACTAATGGGCAGGTTACTCTTTAGCTATATACCTACACTCAAGAGCACATAACTGTTTAATCACTTATATAATTACCTACACTCATGAGCAGATAACTCTTTAATCATTTACCTACATACACTCAAGAGCACATAACTCTTTAATCATTTACCTACACTCATGAGCAGATAACTGTAATCATTTACCAACACTCAAGAGCAGATAACTCTTTCACACAAATAACTGACTGAATTGAGCAAAAGTAGATATAGTTTTATACATAGAATAGTTGCATTGATTATCAGCCATGGTCGGTTTTGACAGTGACACTGATCATATAATTACCACATATGTATATACTCTTCTGTATCTATATAATTTTTCACCTTTGAGTAGTTAAAGATTCAATGTATCAGTATCAAAACCAAGAACTAAGTATCCTCTTGACTTGTCACAATCAATGCAAACTTTCACAACTCTTGAAACAATTTTTGGTCTATGACATGGAAAAGATACACATATCCAGACCATAGTTCAAACCAGACTGATGTTATAAATTAAATTGATCTTAAGTAATATTTATACATAGATATAAATTAAGATTGGTTATTTTGCAAGTCTCTAGAAGATCAATTTAAAATTGTCACAGAGATATTTTGCTGAATTATTTTTGTCTCTAGATAAGATCAACTCGCCTAGGGGAGATAATCTAGTACAATCTATCAACAAATTCAGTTAAGAAATTAAACTCTATCAACAACTTGAGTCTGGTGGCCATGCATGTCCAGTCTAATACAAATTATATAACCTTCATCTTTATTTGTAGGTACAGGGGCCTGGCAAGTTGAGATCTAGATCTCGTATTATAACATTTATGGTACATGTATTTAGTTGCTATATACAGGGCGTATTTTATAATTACCATACTGCAGACCATGAACCAGTAATGAAAGGATGGGTCTTGCAATACACTTACATGGTCTATTGCCTTATTGGGCGCTACTCCAGTTTGCTCCTGTCTATCACAGTATTCGATCAGTCAGTTGGCCCAGCTGACATGCACCAGATCTTATTTCTACCATATGTAAAAACCTACTTCATCATTATTAATTTGATGTGGATTTGAAGAGGATAGATGCCTACTTAGCAAACCTATAACAACATTACCGTATTATAGATGCCTGAACCCCTCCATGCTTCCATGCAGCCATGGGATAATATATAGGTAACAGTACATTGTATATGATTAATTTTCTATTTCTAGTTACCGCAACAATTGTAGGATGTTTTAGGGCAAGTTCAGAGCACTTATTTTCAAATTTTGATGAGTCCCAGTGCAAAGAAATATTGATAGTTCAGAAAATTTTGTTGAGTTCCAAAGGAAAATGTTGAGTCCAGGACTCGTCTATGCAAGACTAGTCCCATAAATCGCAGTTAGGTGAAAAATATGCTACATTTTACCATCTATATCAAGTGATATAGATAATGAGTGTCTATGTTTATGTATATTGAGAAGCTGCAGTATGTCGGTATTTGTCCAGGTGATATTTAATTTAAGCAGTATACAATATATTCCTGGCTCGAGACAAAATATTTATGGCTTTTTTTTTGCATCATAACTAAAGGCTGAACATGAGACATTACCAAAGGCGATATAAAGGGAGAAGAAAGACACTCATAAACAAGAATCAAGGGAACAGAAAGCCAGAAACTGAATCATGGTCTCTGACAAAGTTGCCCCTACCACAACTTGCAACTGAGAGCCAATACAAAGAAGTATTCTTTGTCATTTGAGTGACAGAGACCAAATATATAACTATACGTACAAGCCCCACCAACTGACTACTGGAGCTTTAACAGAGTAAAGATGGTCTCAGTTTTAGTTTCCTTGTTAATGCAATGTGGATGGTGTTGGTGGTAGAGGGTAAGATTCTCAGTTTTTTTGCATTATTAGTCTACAACTACAGAGAATCAAACTGTTTATTACAGTAACAAGGACATCACAGTGATTATACAAATATATGGGAAATGAAAACTAACAAGAGACCCATGGGCCTTAACGGTCATCTGACTATTGGCACAATACAACACCTCAAAGAATATAGTAATGGCAAACAATATTACAAAAGAACTCTTTTATTAAAAGAAGTACAGGTTCTGATATATTTGATGATTTAGACCATGAATGAAGGTCCCTTGATCCCCACCATGCTACAAATCCAATATCCAGTCTCTAGGCCTCTTAGTTATTCACAAGAAGTCATTTGAAAGATTTTAGCTTATTTGACCCCTTTGACCTTGAATGAAGGTCAATGCAAGGTCATTTTTTTAACAAACTTTGTAGCCTTAGCCCTTCAACTCAGCATGCAGCAGGCCCAATATCAGGTCTCTAGGCCTCTTAGTTATTTACAAGAAGTTGTTTAACTTTTAGATTTCAGCCTATTTGACCTCGGTGACCTTGAATGAAGGTCAAGGTCATTTATTTGAACAAACTTGGTAGCCCTTCATCCCAGCATGCTACAGGCTAAATATCAGTACCCTGGGCCTTTCGGTTATTGAGTAGAAGTCATTTGAATGAAAAGTTTACGCAGGGAAAATAGCGCATGACAAGTTAAGGGACGATGCATGATGCCTGACCCTTCGGGTCAGATGACCTAAAAATGTCTAAGACTTAAGATGCCCACAATTTCATATATGGAATATCAAACATAGACTAATTGGAAAGAGTCGGACGCGATAAGATGAACAGACACACTGAGTATTTATAAATATATGTATTTGTGGGGTGGGAGTAGGATGGCACTGGAGTGCCTGAGAAGGGGGGTGTTTAATATAAACTAGGTAGCTAGGCGGGGGGATAATTATTCCATTTAGGTCTGATAATGCTGCCAGCTATCTACCAATCCTTACAATGGTGGGTACATAAAAATGTCTTGACTTGTGCTGAACAGCTGATGCATGGCCTCATCAGTGATACAGCAGAAATATTTGTGTTTACCTGTAATAAGACTTTACCTGCTGATGTACCCTGTATAACTGTGTACACCTGAGTTATTACTTACCTGCATCTCTGCAAGCTACCTAAGGTAGAATTGTCATTGTGACCTATTTACAGCTGTCACTTCAATAATCATTATCTATATGGCCACACACCTCTTTACATATTTACGAAACAGTGGTGACCTAAAAAGCGCCAGACTACCACTACCCATATTACTTGTCACAACTTCTACGTGCAAAGCATAAATCAATTTCTCTACTGTTTAGATCTTAACGGCTGGCTTTTCAATTTAACTATCAGCTGACTTCTACGAGCTCTCAAGGCGCTCTGAACGTACCTTCAGCTGGTACTTATAATGCACATATATGTACCATATTCATCTGGGCGACAGTCTGAATGCTGTAATATTATGCACTTCTATTACTAAGATCTATAACATAATTACAAATATCAAGATATGTGCTAGACCAGGACAGATTGTCACTTGGTCACATTAAATATTCACCAATAATAAAAGAATCATAGCTATCGATATTAGCAAACCTGGTGGTTGGAAGGATATAATTTGTGTCTTATCTGGGACTTGATCAATTCTAGTATCTGGGTCGGGATTTAGATGACAATCCAAACTTCCGGAAACCTCTCAAGTTATGAGCATAGCAGTTTACACACACAGGAAATTCTGTTTCCTTGGAAAGTTGTATGTAACCATGGATTCACAAAGGCGTATGATATCTCAATACGGTTGCAGCTAGACACAGCACTCAGTAAACCTACCATTCAAATGTACTTGGGGAGCTGGGGGGATTAATGTTATCAAAAGAGACTGGGACTAGAACACGGGGTCTCTAATGCCTTCGAGCTACCGACGCTGTCAATGACATGCAACTCCCTCATCGTACCCCGGGGAACACAGCGGGCCCACAAAAGGGGCGGCACCCTTGCAGCGCGACCCCCGCGGAGTGAGAGGAATCTGGTAATTCGTTACAGTGTATACGTACCCTCATATCGTTGACTATGGTCTGAAAAAGACCTCCGAGTGCTGTACAGTCTTTGTCTATACACTCCATGGCGAATCGTTAGGTATGAAACCCAAAGGAAACCGGTGAAGTTCTTTACGCTTGATCCGTGAAGAACATAGGCCTAATATACACACACACTTCCGTTCCAAACAAAGATGAAGACGTTGATTTTTACGTAATAATCCACATAAAACAACCGATACACTGTTTCCATACAGTCGAGTTATTAAATCACCTCAACGAACTACACTGCCTGTATAGGCAGAGTGACAGATCGGCCATATCTGATACACACAGTTTATCCATATTTTCTGAACAATCATGCATCAGTGCTTCGTGTTCGTGTTCCTCCGTTTCCGCTGGGAGAATTACACACACACACATACACACACGACTGTAAACCACGTGATGCCCTGGTGATGTTTTGATTGGCTGAGCCGGAAAGTGACGTGAGGACTGGCTCTCATTCATCGAGCACACGAGCCTGCTAATTAATTGACTTTTAAAATAATACTGTTAACGGCCTTAAAACAAAATTAATCTAATATAGCTGGATAAAGTAATGGCAAATATTTAACTTTTCAACCAAATTCATTAGAACTGAACAAATTCAGTAGTCCGGAGAGGATTACGTACAAGTCAATCCTACATGAAGACATATCCATGTATGTGCAATATTTGGGATAGGCTTAAATAATGATATAACATAAAAGTACCTGTGCATTTCATTGTTTGCTTTGTCGAAAGAAAAAAGAAGACACGTGAAAGGAAAAAAGAAAACACGAACATTGTCCCTTTCCGTGCATTTTTTGTGTGAACGTGAATGGAAGTCCATGCAGTCTCCGCTACACGTTTGATCTATTTAATTAATTATTAAACGCGCACCTGTTGTCCTTTCTTATAAATATGACAAATTGTGCTTATTGAATTAATAAGATCTGATAAAGACTTAATATTTTCTACTATACCTCATTACAAATATTCCCTGACGTGAGTAATATTGAGTGTTTATAAATAGTTATGCTTTTTTACTGTGGGGACGATAAGATATTTTCGAGGGCAAGGAACCAGTTAGAATTATTTGAATATTGTGTTGTTCGAATCTATATATTTTCAACACACTGTGACACGTTGAAGATGAAATTTAAGCGATATATATCATATCAGAAACATGTATACATATGTATATATGTTTCTGATCAGTATACAACCTACATATGTTTCTGCCTACATACAGACTTGGATTTACATATGATGCAGACATGTGGTTTGTTTCCCCAACTAAAAAAGTACATTTTTGCATGCCGAACATAACTTGATTGTGACGTCACATTACAGACAATCAACCTGGGACGATCCCACTACCGTCACCGAGTCCGTTTCAGCCAGAAACATATTTTATGTATGTATGTTTCTGTTTACAAAGATTTTTTTTTTATTAAAACATACATGCATTGCATAATGCATCTAAATTGTGCTCCTTTATATATTCTATGAAACTCTATTCGGACAAAAGCTACTAAATGTTATATGAAGCGATGATACTAATTGATGACTACGTGTATTTTACACACGCGTACGATACGTCTTTAAACTGCTACATGTATGACCGAAAAGTCCGTATGATTGTTTGATTAATTAACGTCCTATTTATATACTATTGCCTTCTTTCGAGGTCACTGTGGCATCTCACCATATTGTTGTCGAGGGATGGCATAGTACCCGAGCCGGAGGCGAGGGTTACTATGCCATCACAAGACAACACTCGATGAAACCATAGTGCCCTCAAAAGAAAGCAATAATGTTTTTAGTACATAACGAATTGAAAAAAATGATAGGACAAACAATTATGTACGATCACCAATAATAATTTATTTAAACGGGTGCGGCCACGTCTACTGTAACGTTTAGAAATGTCATGGTTGGAGGCGTCTAAATACATTTTCCGGGCACGGAAATCTTTGAAAATACTCACTGCATATATTTCGTTGCCTGCTCAGTTCAATTTGCTATTTGTTCTTTTGTAAATTCGTCAGCATTCAAGTTTCCAAACCGTGACATTTATGTTTGTAAAACGTCGTCCGCACACAGCTTGTTTGCCAGTGGACAGCGCAGATAGCGACAGTGACGTCATTTTCTTCAATATGACGTTCGTAACACAAAGCGCGCCAAACCATAGTCCCGCGGGAAACCATAGTCCTGCGGGAAACCATAGTCCCGGGACTATGGCTAAATAATGCCCGGGGGCTGAGCCAATGAAAACGCGAAAAAAAAGTCACGTTATGTACTAATAACAGAGCTCTATGGTCATGTAAGGACGGCATCCCATGTATGCGGTGTGTTGCGTGTATGTTGTGTGAGGTGCGTGTTTTGGGAGACTGCGGTATATATTCAGGTTGTGTCTTCTTGTATAGTGGAACTGTTGCCCTTTTTATAGTGCTATATCACTGAAGCATGATTTTGAATGGCTGAGATGTGTTTTACGATGTATTTTGATTTGCGAGCACCGAAGGCGTGATATTTTTGTTGTTTTGGGGTCGTGATATTTTTGTTGTTTTGGGGTCCTGGGTTCTCCCCCTGGAAAAAAATTACGATTTAGAATGGCTTAGATGAGTTTTACGATGTACAAAATACTGTGTTACACATACAAAATACTGTGTTACACATACAAATTTATATCTATAGAGGTGTCCGTATATATATATCTATAGAGCCAAAAGCCAGTGATCAAACACAACGAAGTCTCATGGTCTGCAGCAACACAAGGTTCCGTGTGTGTGTGTGTGTGGGGGGGGGGGGGGGTGAAGGGGGTGAAGGGGGGGGGGGGGGGGGGCAAAGGTCCTCAATATTTCGTAACACCTCCCCCTCGCGCGCCCCTCACCCACAGGAGATACTTGATATATTTTTTTTCATGTGTCATTACATATAATCCTTGTACACATCTATAGACAGTAGTGTCGCTAACACATAATTAATGAATACGCAAAATAGCGTGCGAGTTTGGGGGGGGGGGGGGGGGTCGTGTTAACCCCTGGAAAAATATTACGATTTAGAATGACTGAGATGAGATTTACGATGTATTTTGATTATTTCTATGCGAGCGCTGAAGGCGCGAGATTTTGGTGCCGGGGTCCGGGTCTCCCTCGGGAAAAAATTATACGATTTTGAATGGTAAAGTTGAGTTTAACGATGCATTTTGTTTAATTTGGTGTTTGGGGATCCGGGGATCTCCCCGGGAAAACATTTTACGATTGAAAATGGCTGAGATGAGTTTTACGATGTATTTTGATGAATTTGTGAGCACCGAAGGCGTGAGATTTTGTTGTTTTGGGGTCCTGCATAGGTTCTCCCCCTGGAAAAAAAATTACGATTTAGAAAGGCTGAGATGAGTTTTGCGATGTATTTTGATGAATATGCGAGCGCCGAAGGCGCGAAATTTTGTCGTTTGGGGGTCCGGGGGTCTCCTCCGAGAAAAAATATTACTATTTTGAATGGCTGAGATGATTTTTACAATGTATTTTGATGATTTTAAAGCGTTCTTAATATGGTAATTTTTCGATTTAAAGTTACCTGCATTTAGAAATGATAATTGTGAGTGACGTCATACCATTATGCAACCCAACTCGATCTGAACATACACGTTTCACACCATCGGCACATAGTTGTGTAACTCAAAATAATAATGAGTTGATTGCCTTGCTAAGACATGTTATAAACATATTAATCTTTTAAGAAGCATTTTCTTAAATAGTATACTCCCTTGATGGACATTTTAGTCTAGTTCGTGTGTATTGAGAATTTATCATTGCCCCTCCCCCCCGCGCTTCCTAAACCCCTGCTATAGTACCCTGCTTCAAATGACCAGACTAACAAAGATTTCGCTAGTAAACGTGTACCAAATGGTAACGAAATATAACTTGTAGTAGCAATGTACATACTTACTAAATATAAGAAAATATATACGTGTACCAAATGGTAACGAAATATAACTTGTAGTAGCAATGTACATACTTACTAAATATAAGAAAATATATACGTGTACCAAATGGTAACGAAATATAACTTGTAGTAGCAATGTACATACTTACTAAATATAAGAAAAATATATACGTGTACCAAATGGTAACGAAATATAACTTGTAGTAGCAATGTACATACTTACTAAATATAAGAAAATATATACGTGTACCAAATGGTAACGAAATATAACTTGTAGTAGCAATGTACATACTTACTAAATATAAGAAAATATATACGTGTACCAAATGGTAACGAAATATAACTTGTAGTAACAATGTACATACTTACTAAATATAAGAAAATATATACGTGTACCAAATGGTAACGAAATATAACTTGTAGTAGCAATGTACATACTTACTAAATATAAGAAAATATATACGTGTACCAAATGGTAACGAAATATAACTTGTAGTAGCAATGTACATACTTACTAAATATAAGAAAATATATACGTGTACCAAATGGTAACGAAATATAACTTGTAGTAGCAATGTACATACTTACTAAATATAAGAAAATATATACGTGTACCAAATGGTAACGAAATATAACTTGTAGTAGCAATGTACATACTTACTAAATATAAGAAAATATATACGTGTACCAAATGGTAACGAAATATAACTTGTAGTAGCAATGTACATACTTACTAAATATAAGAAAATATATACGTGTACCAAATGGTAACGAAATATAACTTGTAGTAGCAATGTACATACTTACTAAATATAAGAAAATATATACGTGTACCAAATGGTAACGAAATATAATGTAGTAGCAATGTACATACTTACTAAATATAAGAAAATATATACGTGTACCAAATGGTAACGAAATATAACTTGTAGTAGCAATGTACATACTTACTAAATATAAGAAAATATATACGTGTACCAAATGGTAACGAAATATAACTTGTAGTAGCAATGTACATACTTACTAAATATAAGAAAATATATACGTGTACCAAATGGTAACGAAATATAACTTGTAGTAGCAATGTACATACTTACTAAATATAAGAAAATATATACGTGTACCAAATGGTAACGAAATATAACTTGTAGTAGCAATGTACATACTTACTAAATATAAGAAAATATATACGTGTACCAAATGGTAACGAAATATATATAGGCACGCTGTGGCATATTGAAAAATAGCGTTCTCCGTCAATTGAGGCTTTCGTTCAACAACATTGTCATATTGTCATATTTATGTTGTATATCATAATATTTTGAACCTTTTGGTTTTGTAGATTAATCACTCATTTATATCAGAGATTTATCTCTGTTTATATGGGTATCTTGACTTTGTGTTATTTTTATTAGCGTTTCAAAATTATTCAGGAAATGTTCATATTCTTGCTCGCAAAGCTCACAAATTTAATAAAAATGAAAATATTGCCCTATTAAGGATCAAACCCAATATCTTTGGCATTTTAATTTAGCAGTCAAACGTTCAGTTGATTAAACTGACATTGTTTTACAAGACAACAGAAAATAAATGTAAATTTCCACAGAGTGTGTATAATATAGTACAAAAGAACATTCTATACATATTTATCTTCACATATGAAATGATGATTTAATTTCACGGACACGTTCTTTCACTGACAGGATACATTATTATTTTTATAACATCGACAGGATATGTACATGATTATCCATGTGGTACATGTATATATAATATACATAGCTTGTGAGACAACATTTTGTAATTCCCCTGATACATTTTTTGTATATCTTTAACAACGCTCTTAAGATTGTCTCATAAACATGATGATGTCAAGGAAACAATGCTATTGGCTTACCTTCAATATTCAATTCAATCGCTCTTTATGGGACATTTAATATAACATGAAAAATGTAGATTTTATCATTTGTTAGGTAAAAACAAACCTGGTGATCGATTTTCTAAATATTGATATAGTTCGTGAAGAGATTTATCGATGTTTTTACAAACTTTGGTATGCCCTTTTAGGACTATAGATGTCCTCTGTGTCAAAATGTCCTTATTTCCGAAGTACACCCATAGTACGACTTTACTCTGGCCTTGGCAGCGGACTCTGACATCTTTGACTTTTATTATATATACATGTAATAATAATATTGCTATCCGCTATTTTGGCTATGCAGACACGGATTAGGGGGTCAAATCGCTTTTTATTTCATGTGTATTTTATCGACGATATAATGTTTATGTATTCGATTACATTAATAGCATTTCTACAAGTTGTATCTTTGTATCAAACGTTATAAGCTTGTCGGATACGAATTATTCCCGAAAATACTAGAATTAATAACATTGGCTACACGTTGGCAAACATGCAAACAGTCGATGTGACTTGTACAATATTGCAAAGCGTTACAGTATGTTAAGGTCATCTGACCCGAAGGGTCAGAATGACATATTGTCATCATGCACCGTCCGTCGTCGTGCGCCGTGTGCCGTCAGTAAACTTTTCATTCAAACGACTTCTTCTCAATAACCGAACTGCCTGTGGTACTGATATTTGGTCTGTAGCATGCTGGGATGAAGGCCTACCAAGTTTGTTCAAATGAATGACCTTGATCTTCATTCAAGGTCATGGGGGCCAAAAAGGCTAAAATCTTTAAACGACTTCTTCTCAAGAACCAAAAGGCCCAGAATACTCAAATTGGGCCTGCAGCATGCTGGGATGAAGGGCTAACAAGTTTGTTCAAATGAATGACCTTGACCTTCATTCAAGGTCACAGGGGTAAAATAGGCTAAAATCCTTTAAACAACTTCTTGTGAATAACTAAGAGGCCTAGAGATCTGATATTGGGCCCTTGACATGCTTTGATGAAAGGCTATCAAGTTTGTTCAAATGAAGGACCTTGACCTTCATTCAAGGTCACACGGGTCAAATATGCTAAGATCTTTATACTACTTCTCAAGAACAAAAGGCACAGGGTACTCATATTGGGCCTGCAGCATGCTGGGATGAAGGGCTATCGAGTTTGTTCAAATAAAGGACCTTGACCTTCATTCAAGGTCACACGGGTCAAATATGCTAAGATCTTTAAACTACTTCTTCTCAAGAACAAAAGGCCCAGGATACTCATATTGGGCCTGCAGCATGCTGTAATGAAGGGCTACCAAGTTTGTTCAAATGAAGGACCTTGACCTTCATTCAGGTCACATGGGTTAAATAGGCTAAAATCTTTAAACGACTTCTTCTCAAGAACCAGAAACCTCAGGGTACTGATATCAGGCCTGCAGCATGCTGGGATGAAGGACTACCAAGTTTGTTCAAATCAGAAACATATATACATAGAGATTGGCAACTTCGCTATTTTTACGATCGGCAGATGTACCTCTGTATGTCCCTAGGGGATTTTAGATAAACTCTTAAATAGTTAAATACAGCAGAATGATTTTGATATGTTATAAAAGTTAAGAAATTTTCAGATGGTTTGAGTACGATTTTGGAAAGAAAAAATAATATTTTAACTTATATATTAATAAAACAAAATGCACTTCCGCTTTTGAATGCCTAACTTTCGAAAAACCAGGTAAAATTGCAAATTTTCATACTTTCAAAAATCATATTAAATAACTTAAATTGGAAAAACTGATCACGATCACATCAAACCATGATATAATGTTTAAATTTTGTGTTGATGCAAAAATATCATGTTTAAAAGAGTACACTTAAAAGAAGTTTACCAAAGGAAAATGCCTATAAACCGGAGGTCCCTCTGCCTGTCAACAAAGAAGGAGTTTCCAAATCTCTATGTATATATGTTTCTGTTCAAATGAAGGACCTTAAACTTCATTCAAGGTCACAGGGGTCAAAATGGCTAAAATCTTTAAAGATGCTCCACCGCTGACAAATGGTATTTTTTCACTATCAAAAACAGGAGCAGACGATTTAGTATTTTTCTTCAGTTACAAAAGTTACTTACTTTACACCATTACCACCATTGAAAAGTTTGAGCTTCTTATTTTACTTCAAGTTAAAAATATGAAAAATAATTAATTGCATCCCGAAAAAATTCCGTGGCACTATATCCTATATGGAATGAAGTAATGATTGCGCATGCACCAAAGGCGAACTAAATTATTTTATGTTATTTTTTGTGCTAATTAGGCGTATATATACACGATTAAATGCCAATTATTGTTCAAATGATGAATATCATTTATGCTCTGACGGCGGTGGAGCATCTTTAAATAACTTCTTGTGAATAATTAAGAGGCCTAGAGACCTGATATTGGCCTTTGACATGCTGGGATGAAGTGCTACCAAGTTTGTTCAAATGAATGACCTTGATCTTCAATCAAAGTCACAGGGGTCAAATAGGCTAAAATCTTTAAACGACCATGTTGTGTTGTACTAATAGTCAGATGACCGTTAAGGTCCATGAGCCTCTTGTTTAAAATAGGTCTTCTACAAAGTGACCTTGACGCTTATTTATTTAAATGTGTTTGTAACATTTCTTGTACATGGCCAAATTCCAAGAACACTGACAAAGCTAATGCCAGATATACATTCGACACCCGTTCATGGGTGCTGATAAACTTTCTTGCACCTTAACACATTTTCTGTAATCACTTCTTCCACGTACGAAAGAACCTGACAAGTTAATGAAGTTTCCAGTACTGTAGGTTCAACTTGTCAGACTCAAACACGTTTGTATTTCTTGTTACATTTAACAAAGTTTCAAGTACGTTTACAACCCCGTGTTGAACAAATTTTTAAGCATGCTAACAAATTATCGCTGCACTCACTTTGACACAAATTCAAACATGTTTGCATTCCTTTGTTGCATGTTGACAAAGTTTCAAACAAGTTTACAACCCTTTTTCGCAATGTGACTGGAGACTCTTGGAACATGAAATCAATGGTAAGAATTCAGCGATGTATGTGATCACTCTCATCTCAGTTTAATGAGAAATTCAATATAAATTAAGTCTTAAAATATGTAATCTTGGTCAAGTCGTTTATTTAAATTAAACATAATAAATAATATGTGATTCATGTATAAACAATAATAAAACAAGAAATGATGCAAGAAATGGTACAACATTGACAGAGCATTACACAGAGTATATTCATACACATCCTTGATAATCCAGGGGTTACTACCCTTGTCGTATATCAAATCCACCCCAATGATTATGGCATAACAAAACTGAAGGCAGTTGAGGAGAAGAAAAAAAAAGCCACTAAGAGGCCCACAAAGTCTTCCGTTGAAGAATATGTGTGAGGGATGCCCAACAGTCAATCACAGTGTAACATTGATTCATTCTTTCGATGTACATCGAAGGACAAAACTACCTGTTGCATCAGACAGCCTTCAGATTGTCATGATTCCAGGGGCGGATACCAAAAAATTGATGGTAACCTCTGGAATATCGAGAATGACTCGTACAACTCTTTAGAATTTAAAGATGCTCCACTGCCCACAGAGCATAAATGAATAAATGATACTCATCATTTGAACAATAATTGGTGTTTAATCGTATAAATGTAAAGTAAGTAACTTTTGTAACTGAAGAATAATACAAAATCGTCTGCTCCTGTTTTTTATAGTGAAAAAAATACTATTTGTCAGCGGTGGAGCATCTTTAAGTTGAAATATCTATAAATATCTTACTACATTTTGTATTTAACCCTCCTTCTCCTCCTGTTTAGATGATCAAGTTCAACACGGATTAACACATAATAGATATGTGTATAATGACAAAATCAAACACTGAACTTACATTACATGCTTGTAGCTAACACTGATTTATAATAATAATAATATTCATTTGAAATTTCATTAGGTCAACCCACAACATCTGATGATGGTGGGCTTACTAGTAAACAACTAGAGTGATAAGCTGAGAACTAACTATTACCCCTCATATAAAACCATATGACAAACCAAATGTCATTTTTTTTAATAAGACCATTGTATTTGTCATCCCTCAAAAGTATACAACTTGCTCACCAACCATCCACACATACATCAACACAAATCGGTGGTTCAATACCTGAAATAACCTTTTACAAAATGTAGCGCTGTACAAAATACACATGAATTGGCACTTCAAAGACAGCACAGAAACCACTAAAATAAAATAACCATTAAAATAAGTACTTTTACAGTACCATTGTATTTGTTATCCTTCATAACTATATTCCAATTTTCAGCTTAACCAATGAAATGATTATATTAAGTTTTGATACAGATTCAGCATAAGCTTTATTTTGATTTTTACATGATTGACGTTCATACCCCCAAAAACCTGTATATAATTGTAGTCTATCCTTAAATACATGTACAAATGCAGATAGAAAATTCTATTAACTTCTATAGGCAGATTGTTCTAAATGTTTACAGTTCATGTCGACATGGACTACCGTATTTGTTTCTTGATTTTTTTTTTGGTTTTTCCTGAAATTGAACTTGATGGATCTTCAGCAGTTAGGTAGCCTAGAAATTTAAAAAAAATATTTGGTCATGTTGATTTGCAATTTTTGTGCTAATATTCTATGTAAATTTTTAGCTCTTTAAACAGAACTTAATTGACAAAGATATGAGGATATTTCTTGCACATTGCCCGTTTCTTGAGATTGCTTGCACAAGCCTGCAAGAAAAATTGACTTATTCATTCAAATGACACATTGCATATTGGTGAATATTTTTTGTGGTTATGAGTTTTCAATCATTTTATGGGAAGTAATAATGGTGGTTAGCCAATGAAAAAATGTATAACATATTGTATATACAGCAAATTCTATGTAAACCAAGAAATTTTCTACCCATTCTTTTAAACAGTATCTTCACGTTGTACAGATATGAAGTTTACCACTCCCACAAACTATGATGATCAAGCTATATCACAGATAATCCCTCTGTACACCAACTTATTTCTGGGTCATTTCTCAGCTAAAAAAATATCTAAATCATTGAAATTTGAGATTTAGACTCATGTAGCTCTATTTTGCCTGTGCTCGAATCTCCAGTGCTGCAATTAGTTTTCCTGATTTCCAATCTCCTCTGACCAATATTGCTGTTGGGGCTACTAGACAGATCCAGTTTACATGTAGTTCACCTTAAAGGTTATTCTGAAGTAAAAACACACATATCAGTTATACGGTATAGTGCTTAATTTGGTTTGTTTAGTCTTATGTCCTATTAACAGCCAGGGTCTTGTAAGGACCTGCTAGGTGTGTTGGTGGAGGAAAGCCGGAGTACCCAGAGAAAAACCACCGGCCAGCGGTCAGTACCTGGCAACTGCCTCACATGGGATTTGAACCCGCATCCCAGAGGTGGAGGGCTTGGGGTAATATGTTGGGACATCTTAACCACTCGGCGATACGGGTATAATGCTTAAAGTCTGTGGGGTCAATATTTCAGTTTTCCAGGGACATATTTGCGTTTTACCAATCCCTACATTTCATAATTTAAACAAACTCTGTGAAAACTATTTCTCAAACCAAGTCACCGACATCTGGAACAGTTTATCAACAACAGCAGTAACTGCAAAAACCCTGAACATGTTCAAATCGCGTCTGAATACAGCCTGGAAACAACACCCTACAAAATTCAGTCCATCATTTCTACAATACAGGAACCATCAGAGCAACCACACTGGTACAACCATTAGTAGAAAAAGAAACATCAATAGTAGTCACAGACTAATGGTGTGACGTTATAAAAAACGTGGTAACAGTAAGTTATGAATCTAAACTGTTGTTGTCAGGTACATTACCGGGAAATGATTTCCTGAATATTTCTGCTGGTGTTAACTTTGGTTTGGTTGATATGCTTAATGTCATATTAACACCTAAGGTCATTTAACGTAGACCGTCCCTTCTGTGACGTCATACGTTTGTTACGTCGCTATCCGAATCCCGGCAAACGTATTTTATTTCCCCGTACCCATCTATTACAACCCGCTTCTGAAATCGGCATTCGAGCAAGTATTTCGTCTAGAACGTTTTCCAGTGTTAACTTGAAGTGTATCAATCTAATGACTAACAAGGGTAAATGAATAACACAAAACGTTGAAAAGTGCTACTTATTCGTCTATTTTTTAACATTTTCAGGCCAAAATTTAAGGGGTATTAGAAAGCAAATCGGTCATAATTTGAAAAGTAATGCGGTGAGGTGTACTTTTTATTGGCTTTTCGTAATGCAAATAAGCCAATCTTCATGGAAATTCTAAAAAATCGATTTTTCTTGAGATCATTTTTTCAGAAGAAAAGAAAACATGACTATTTTTATGCAATTTCTCACTAAAATTGGGTCCGAACTTAATTTTAAGATAACGATATTTCGTTTTATTGTGGAAAACCCAGCTTATTGGATATAGCAATGAATTCTCTATCACCTACTGATGGTATGACCATGTTACAGGCATATTATTTACATGTTAAGGGATGCTACAGGGAGGAAATATTATTTATTTAAAAATCCTTAAAATCCGGATTATTAAGTCATTTGTACATATCTTTAAGCAACCCTGGAAGAAAAGTTAACCCGGTGACATATGATTTTTATGCGGATTTTGTGATCAGGGTATACTTAAAATCAAAATATCAAAAAATGAACGAAATCTATGAGAGGAAACCAGAAGGGACGGTCTACCTTAAGGAATTGGTAGTGTTTAAAATTTGTGGATTTTAATGAAAACACAAATATGGCAAACATAAACCACAAGTGAAGTTAAACCACTATACAGTAATCTTATCATTTGTGTGTTGTAATTATAACATATAATGTGAGTATGTTAAGTTACAATGTCCAATCCATCACATAGTGCCAAAACCTGCACATCTAAAATCCTTCAAAATTCATCTCGGTATACAATGTATATTAACATAATGAAACACAAAAATGAACAAAGAATTTTTGTTTCAACATATTTGAAACGGCTAGTAAGGGCTGTTCCAGAAAAACATCCATGGTAGGGGGGGAAGGCACTTTGAAATAGGGAGACCCATCGATAGAAGTGATTTTTAATTTTGTTGACCCAACCACATATCTATTTTTTAGTGAATGATACTATGGCATAGAAGCAATTTTTTTTTTTTTCTCCAATATCTTTTTGGGTTTACATATTTTGATTTCTAGCATCACCGAAGAGTCCTAGGACAAATTGTGCCATATATGGTGCAGTGAACTATTGTTTGATGTGCTGCATCAATTACTAGATTTGTATAAAGGTACAATCTTCCTAGAACCAGTTGAAAATCTAAAGATGCTTAAGTGTTGCACAAGGGTACTGCAAGAGTAGACATCTGGACATTGACACTTAAAAGCTTGTGAACTTCCACTCTTTCCTCAACTTAATACCAGTGAATTTAAATGAAGATCTTTTGATGACTTCAGTATTTTGCCAATACTAATCAATTGTTTCTCTGTACCATTGCCAAGTTTGATTGAATATGATATGTTTCAAATAAATATTCTGTCATTATTATATTAAAACACCCAGAATTTTTTTTTTTTTTTTTTATTGAATAACATATTAATATTGTTTTCTCGACAGTTATTTTTATAGTCAGGATGACTGACAACAACATTATATTAAACCACAAATTTTGCATTTTATTTCAAAAGGTTACAAATTCTCTCAGATAGACCCACCCACTGAAGTGATTTTATTGAAACGCCACCCTGGCACAGAAGTGATTTTATTTTTAACCCACCATGGCACATACTATTTTTTAAAGTGCCTTCCCTGGGTGCCATATATGTTTTGCTGGAACAGCCCTAAGAGGCAAGTTAATATCTATTGATAATATTTGTAAGCTTCTATTCTTCCTATTGAGATCAAATACTTTGTATTTGGCCATTCCAACCTGAATCTAATGAAAAGGTGTTTTTTTTGTTTGATTCTCTTTCCAGTCACTTTGTGTTATATTCACCATTTTATCATTTGTGTAATGCTCGGCCTCGGAAAGCCAATTTGTGTCGTGCTTCTCGATGCTTTTCCTGGACTCTCTGAAAGTGTTTCAGTAGATCTGTGAAGTTGATCTTTGACACCAGAGGGCGCTGATCCACGAGAGATTTTCCTTTGCTCCTGTTGATATATTGCAGGTAAAATAAATTCATTGATTGTATATATATACATCTCTCATATTTAATAATTTCAAAACACACTCTTGGAAGTCTTTATATATGATAAGCTAAATTTAAACTTAAGTTCAGCTATGTTTTATGATCCTGGAGATTGATGTTGGAGCCAGAGAAAATTTGAAGTAAACATACATTTGTATATTTTCAATAATCACAATAAAAATCAAACAGCTGTTTTTTTAAAGATAAATGATGGATGCAGACACGGAATAATAGAGAATGTTGAGTAAAAACTTACTTTTCAGTAATGGTGGCTAGTTGATAGTGTGGTATACAGTCCAGTCGGTAACGTAGAAGTTTGAAAGCTTCAGACTGAGGCAGTAACATAAGCAGGCCATACAGACTCTTTATCAGATCCTGGTTGTTCTGCACATCTAGGAGTTGCAGTCGTAGATCTGGAAATCATTACGGGATTGTTGATAAACTTTTATCAATAATACACTTTTGGAAAGGTTAATTTGATATTATATCAACATCATAAGAACAAATATCAACCTCATATTTACGTGTAATGAAACAAAAGTTTTTCAAATTACCATAGATTTTAATTTCCCATAAATGAGATAGATTTCATTAATGAGCTTCGATTTGCCATTGTTCTAATTTTTCATCTATGTAGTGAGGATTACAAACAGCCATGTAGGGCCATAACCGGTAGAAGATTTCCCATTAAGGACTTTGTGATGACCTCCATTACGTAACGATAAGAAAATGTTTTGTACAGCTTTTATTGGTAACACTTACAAGCAAAAATAGGCGATTCTATTAGCTGGACTAATTTGTCAATCTCTTTTAAAAAGTCTACTGTCACTTCAAGGTTCCCACTGAGCTGGAGTCAAGGAATGTAACAAAAGGCCAAAAGTACCTGTATCTCTCACCTGGAGCTACAGAACTATTTGATGATCTCAGTGACCTTAACTTCATTCTCAAACACAAATGGTAGCACATTACACAAGCAAACTATAGACTAAAAAAAATTACATTTCTTGGCATTTTTGAGAATTTGGCATAAAATAAACAGCTCCAGCGGATTAAGAAATTGATGGCAATCACTAGACCTTGATTGAAGTCAAAGGATACAATGATAGCAGCAGGTCACAAGCGTGTTTGTAGTTCTGGGACAGATAACACAATGAAACTGTGGCAACTGGACTGTGGCACCAGGACTGATATAGACAGCAAAACAGGACACAGCTCTCCTACAAAAGAAAACATTCAAATCATCAACACTCTCCTACAACAAAAACATCAAAATCATCAACACTCTCCTCTCCTACAACACAAAACATCAAAATCACTTACACTCTCTTACAACAAAAACATCAAAATCATCAACACTCTCCTACGACACAAAACATCAAAATCACTTACACTCTCCTACAACACAAAACATCAAAATCACTTTCTTACAACAAAAACATCAAAATCATCAACACTCTCCTACGACACAAAACATCACAATCATCAACACTCTCCTACAACAGAACTTTTTATGACACTTGGGTCTAGTGACCTTGAATTGCCTGAAATAGTACAATTTTATGTATAATACACATGTACTGAAGAACATCATACTATATTTGAACTTTTGTAATTTGAATGATGGTTGTGTTCTTTCAGATTGAAACTCTAGCATTTTATGTTACTGACTTCTGAAACCTTGAATGACCACACTAAATAGAACTTAATAAAGGATACCTGTGTGCTGAGTGATTTCAGTTGATTCCTCATATCAAACAGTTCTGTAGATGTGAGGAGGATAGTGTTGAGGCTCTGTACCATCTTACAGGCAAAATTAACGTCTTCTTCCTCCACTAGAATCTGTGACAAGGATTGGAATACATCTACCGCATTTAACAGCTGTGACAACTGTCTGAAATATACAACATTTAACATCTGTGACAACTGTCTGAAATGTACAACATTTAACAGCTGTGACAACTGTCTGAAATATACAACATTTAACAGCTATGACAACTGTTTAAAATATACAACATTTAACATCTGTGACAACTGTCTGAAATATACAACATTTAACAACTGTGACAGTTGTATGAAACATACAACATTTAACTACTGTGACAACTGCCTGAAATATACAACATTTAACAGCTGTGACAGTTCAAGACTTGTCTGAAATACATGATGAATGCAAATAAAATATTAAGATACTGTATAACACAAAACCACTTAATTGCCAATTTCTGGATAAAAGTTTTTGAAAATAGGCCATATGTATTGAATCAATCTTCATTTTTTAAGCTATTTAGAATTAAACCATACGAAAATCTATTTGACTTGTTATATTTAGCTGACAATTGAAAATATTGAAAATTTTCTGATATATTCAACGCTTTGTTTGATCCTAAATATCCCTTACCCTGAAACACCTACCTTATAATCTACCTAGATGACTATTGATAGTCAAACTTACCTGATAATAAAATATCCCCTCTCCTCAGGCTCCAGTAAATTCTGATCTTTTTTGAACAGATCCAGCAAAGCCTTCATAAACTTTGTGAAGTACTTATTAAGTCCTGATTTACATTCACTAGCTTCTTCCTCCTTGGTTTCTGTTTTGTTCCCTGATTTGGACGGAGTTGTCTGCCCTTCCTTACTTTTGCTATTTGATCCTAATTTTTGTCCTGATACTTCATTTGGAACAAGATGTCCTGCAGGGTTGGAAGAAATTTCTGCAAGTGTTTCTAAGTCTAGAAGAACAACCTGCAAAAGAGAGAATATTTTACCTGTATATCATAGGCTTATTACTTCACCCATACAGTAGGTCTTTCTTGCTATCTCCGACCTAATTTATAAGTTATGTCTACCTAGTCCTTGACAAGATATCAACCTTAAGCTACTATCTCTCAGATTCAGTACAATCTGTTAAACTATCAATTTTCAAAATTGTGTATTGTCAGCAATAGTTACCTGTTAGAATAGTCACTAAAACATTCACCACAAAGTTTCAGTTAATTTCTCAAGTAGGCACCAAAACCCGCATTTTGAAGCAACATCTAAAAACTTGACGTCTCAACCATAGACTACCAGAGAGACAGTCATAAACTGCCCTCAATCATTAAAATGTGTTGGTATGGTATGGTTGGTAATATAAGGCAGGCAGAGAATATCACATACCTCTGTGGAAGTATCAGAGAGGGTTTCCAAAAGGACGGGGAAAAACCGGTCAACATGTTGAAATGTCTGGAATAACAAAGTGAATAGAAAATTATTCCAGGTACAGGTTATACCCAAACAAAATGAAAGTCATAAAAAAGGCAAAGATGATACTAAAGGTGATGAACAGTATGACATCTTTTCCTGTTGTTCGAAGTCCACTATGTACTTTGAAAGAGTAGATGTCTTTTTGACCAAATGTGGAAAATCGGTTTTTAGTTCTTGCCTAATTTTTTAAATGTTAAGTCTTTTCCTACCTTATTTGGTACTTTGAGTAACAGATGTGAGAGCCATTCTAGTGCAGCAATTCTGGTCCTTAAGCTCTGGTGTTGTAACATTCGGCACAGCACAGATATCACATTAGCTACATTCAGTCTAATTGTACTGGAATATATAACACATCATAATACAATATCAGTTCAATTGTTTTATCACACAGATATTATCTAGCCGCTTCATCCAGTCGACTGACACTACAATGTACTGAGCTTCAAAGGAATATCAGATCTGTTGTTTTACATATAAAACAATAAATATGTAATGGAAGGAAATACATGTATAAAGCATACCACTGATTTATGAGCATATGTGTTATTAAGTTTATTAAAATGTTTGCTATGTTAAGATTTTATCAAATTACCATTTTGTCAGAGTGCCTATCTGAGTAACATTTTAGCCTGAACATCCTACATAACAAGTATTACATTGGTCCCAACCAAAATTTCACAATACATTGAGGTACACTTAACTCCAATACTCATATATGTCAGAGGTTTTCCATCATCCTGTTAACTTTGGGTTAAAAAGGAAGTTTGACTGTAACCTGAAATTGTATCAATTGTATAATACACTTTTAATTGTACCTACCTGCCTGTTGTTACCACTTGACTGCCATCAGGATTTTGTACCTTTGAGTCTGGACTTTGAAGGTCTGAGTTAATAGGACTACTAGGAGCTGGGTCGGAGTTGACTGGACTCCCTAGGACTGGAGTAGGAAGGTCATCCTCCTCACAGATCAGGTTCAGTAAGGCAAGATTTAGGTGTTTAGCCGCCTCACTCACACTATCAGGGTTAAGTTTATATCACGTTATAAATCTGGTACAGAGGCACAACAGAAAAAGACTGAAATACAAACAGCTGTCCATCTCAATTTTTTTTTTAATTAAGGATACTTTTGTTTGATGTGACCCTCTGTAGCCAGACTAAATTATTTTGTAATTAAGGATACTTTTGTTTGATGTAACCTTCTGTAGCCAGACTAAAGTATTTTTTAATTAAGGATACTTTTGTTTGATGTGACCCTCTGTAGCCAGACAAGGCAGCACTGCGTCTATAATTCCAGATGTGTACTGTAACATGGTGCGCTCAGCCTGGGCCACAAACTCCTGGAGCCAGCAGATAGCTGTGTACTGGATCAGTGGACCTGGTTAGGGTGAAACAATCATCAGGTGTTCAGTTGTAATACAACCCATGAAATAGCTCTAAAATTATCAATGTGATTTTTAATGATACAAGCACCCAACAAATAAAATAAGAAATTATACTGATACCTGTTACCACTACCAGTAAACAACTTCTGGCATTGATGTTATCTAATTTTGTAAGGAACCATAATTTACATCAAAAGAAATTGGGGAGAGGTGATTAGGGAAATGGAGGGGGTGTTACATTATAGGTAGTGGAGTAACTACAATCCCGATAATGATAAATATACATACGATCAGAGAGACTATGAGTTATCAGGATGTTGGCCATTCCCTCATAGTTAACACCACTCTGTGTCTTCTTGATACCGTTTAGGAACTCTTGTAGCACGTCTCGGCACCTAGGTAACATAAACAACATTACAATCTACACCAACGTTTAGGAACTCTTGTAGTACGTCTCGGCACCTAGGTAACATAAACAACATTACAATCTACACCAAACACACTTGACTCTATTGCAAAACTACATTTCATCAAGACAAAATATAAAACCATAATAAATGTTTCTTACATTTTACTGATTTCTGGGTTTGGATCACCAAGAATCTCAAAAAGACCGTGCAATATTTCAGGTAACAGCACAAGCATATTGATGTCTGGCACAGCATCCAGGACAGCAATCTGTAACACACAAACTGATAACTGGAGACCATACACTCAAATACTCCTCAATTCAAACAATAATATCTACTACAAGATTATGTATATCTATTTACTTCCTGTAGTTTCTTTACATACGGGTATTTAAAATTTGAATGTCCTTTTTTCAAAAATGCCTCTGACAAGATATTGTCAAAATCTCATTATCAGCGCATGATATGAAGTGTTTTTAACTATATCAAACAGTTTATATATTGTATCTCTTTAAAGGTCACATAAAGAAAAAGTTTAACAGACTTCAGGTGACAGGTCATGTAAGCTAAATGTTAATACAGATACATGATACTATTGAGTATATGTATTTACAATTTTACCTAAGTAACAAGACATTATCACAATTTATTATTTTTCTTTTTAAATAGCTGATAAACCAGACGGTAATTGGCAGAGAAACTTACCCATGACACGATGAATTGGCGTGGATATTGTTCTTTCACATATAATTTTTCTCTCAGAATTGGTATGAATGCCCGGAGGTCAAATGCCGAACTTTCTGTTACAATGTCCTGTGGAGATAAGAAGTTATCACATCCTTATGCAAAGAGCATAAGATAATGAATAAAAAAAGATACCGTAAAAACTGGTATAATTTGCGCACCAGTGTAATTTGCGCAGGTACTTGTTAGGGCTGAAAATGCTGAAAAAAATCTACTATCAGTATATTTTGCGCATCAAAAAATTTGGAAAACAAACAATGTCCAGGGAGTCCCAAAATCGATGTACCTTTTATCATATAAATAGGTTACCATAAACAGAGCATTACCTCGACATTCATAGATCGTCAGCCCCTCAGAATTGACAGATTTTTTCCCGTAAAATTTTTAAATCACCTCTATCAATGTATTTTGCACACCCCCAACTTCATATTTTATTTTTGCACAGAAAAATTGCGCAAATTACACAAGTTTTTACGGTAAGTAATTCATTATCTTCATATAGTTGGTATTATATATGATAAACATGCTATATATAGCGTAATTTTTGAGGATTTTTGAAACAACAGATATGACAATGTAATACATAGAGTACAGAAGTTAACAGAAACGATACCTTTTGATGACATATTGGAAATAAAAGGCAGGTATAAAAAGAAATTTTACCAGTCCAAGGATAATTACTACCATAAAAATTCACACATAACTGGCATATTTTTTTCAATATACATGTATACGAACTTTGATTATTTTAAAACCTTTGTAAAACCCTTTATAGTGGATTTGTATTTGAGAGTTATTTCTGAGTCTGGTCATAATATAATGTGCCTTAGGTGTGGTGATCTGGTAAGAAATCTATCTATTTACTAAATAACAGTACCTCTCATATTCTTGTAAATTAGTTAATCAACAACATTGCATGTATAATGAGGTACTAATAATAACTTACCTTGATAAGTCTGTCAAGTAGCTCTGTCCCATTCTTGACATTCTGATCGGTGTCTGAGGATAGCTGTCAAATAATTAATAACAATATATATAATCATCCTACTGGTGCCCATATTTACACATGTAACTGATGGATCTCACCTTTAACTCATAATTTGTCCAAAAGCTGACATAAGTTAATGACAATTAACTAGCTTTAACTCCATGAGCTGTATCACTAGTGGATCCCAAGATGAATTGGAAGTGATCCCAACACAAAAGCGTGATCTAATACTAACTTCCTTAATAAGTGTGATAGTGATATAGTGTACATGTTGTTCCCTATAAGTCCAGTTTTATGAACATTCCAGTGGGAAAAGTAATTTTTTGTTGGTAAATAGATTATCATTGCATTAAAGAAAAGTAAGGAAAGGTATCTAGGCAAATGTTCATACCTTACTCAGTCCATCAAAGATCTCGTTGAAGTAAGGCAGGACAAAACCACGACAGACTTTAGAGATGTTGTATAAAGCTTCACAGGCGTAGTACCTCACTCTGCTATCCTGGTCAGTGAACGAGTCCAGAACTGGCTTGACCAGCTCAGCCACATAATTAGTAGACTCCTAGCAGCAAAAAACACTAAAGGTTATACATATGACATATCAATATCAATTTCATATACAGGTATGTATGATCTGAGGGATTCACAGTGTAGTGTATTCAATTAAAAATTAAAAATGGGAAGTTTCCCTAGTAGATATAAAATATATCAACATGACAAAAGAATTGTATGCATATACAAATGATTTCTTTGAGAAATAATCCCAGTAATGGAATAACAGTATGCTTATAAGACTAACAAATTCACTATTGATGATTAAAAATTCACAATTAAAAAGGCCATAGGCCTCAATTTTGCAAGCTGGAAGATGGACCATGCAACTGAAATAAGGTCAGTTATGGTAAATGCTACAAGATACATGTCAAGATCAGTGTGCCAGTGATATGAGGGAACTTTTAGCATCATCAATCTTAGAAAATTTAAATTAAACAATTAAGTTAGGAGAAGCAATAATTAACCAAATAAATAAACAATGTATGGACTTAAATTAAGATAGACTGTCCCTTCTAGTTTCCTCTCAAGAATTTTGGTTATTTTTTGATAGTGAAAAATTGCATCAAAATAGTCATATTTTCTTTTTTTCGCAAAAAAAATGATCTCAAGAAAAATCATTTTTTAGAATTTCCATGAAGATTGACATATTTGCAATAAGAAAAGCCAATAAAAAGTATAACTCAGCACATTATTTTTCAAAATATGACAGATTTGCTTAAATTGGCTTAATACCCCTTAAATTTTGACATGAAAACGTTTATAAGTGAAGATTTTGATTAAAAACCAAAATGAAAATATTTTCCAGCAATTTTATTTCTGTATTTTGTTTGTCCGTTTCCGGATGAAAATTAGTATATCGGTAAGTTACGAAGAGTGCCTATTGAAGCTCGAAACTTGAATGTTTCCATTCAAAACACCAGCAACTAGATAGGTACAGAGAAATAAAATATGTTTGCCGGGCTCCGGATAGCGACGTTACAAACAAATGACGTCACAGAAGGGAGGATTCTACGTTTACTCTTTTGAATTTCAGCAAAAACATCACCTGACAGAACCAATAAAAGCGGCTAGCCTAATTAGCTTTTCACTTGTCATTTTATACCACTAATTAATAATAAACCAAAAAGTAGTAATCTTTGGACACCTATGAACTGTTTGACTCTTTCCCCTTCGACTTTATCATTTCAACCTTTCACTAAAACTGGAAACCTACCTTGCCTAAAGCAATGGCTGTAGCTGCTAAACCTATGACACCACCTTTACGTGAATTAGGGTTGTGAGACAATGCCAGATCTTCTCCAAGAACTTTCAGGATTCGCTTAATCTGGATGGTCTGGCCATTAGTGGAAAAGTCTCTCACCATCCTGGAAGTAAACAATATTTGCCTATTTGAAATAAAGAGTTAATTCCGCTTATTACAATATTCTTATCTACATACTAGAGAAACTATAACAACAAAACAAGTTTCTAACAAACAGACTACACAGCAGATTCATAATTATGACATACATATATTGTAATTTTCATTCCTCGCCAATGTTACTATTACTACGAAATGGAAATGCATGTGGAATTCTTCAACATAAATATGTATGCATACACAAATGTGTATTTACATACATATGTCCGATAGAATCAATGGAAAGACAAGATAAATAGTTTAATTAGTTTTTAGGCAAAATTGAATGTTTTTCTATACACTAAATACTCTTTAATTTGCCTACTACAAAATTGATCAAGCAATGTAACACATGTCTCTCTCCTTGTTTGGCACATTGAGAAAAGGTGCCAAATGTTTAGCTTCAAACTATTTTGCCCAAAACAAAATTCTGTACCATCTTAAAATTTCAGTATCCAATTTATTTACCATGGTAATTTGCCCCTAAAATCATAATGCCAAAACCAATGTCACAGGGTGCAGGATTTATAATAAATTTAATCACATGTCTCTGCCAGGATCAAACTCAGGACATCTAGATTACTAGTCTGACACTCAATCAATCAATCTAAAGAGAATATCTCTCTATCTGAGTGGTATATTGCGTCTAGTAATAAGTATTGACCAGGGTTGCACCAATTTGTAATTTTTGTTTTGTTTTATTTTTTTTTTATTTCTTTGTCTTAGTACATATAGTTGTATTAAAGTTGTATTTCTGGTAATTTTCACTGTAACGATATGTCGTTTTAACATTTGATATTTGAACATGGACATGTAACTTGATGATTTAGCTCCCCAAAAGCATATGTCGGCCTATAAGAGAGCCGAAATCTAGGGATAATATATTCCTGGTTTTGAATAAAACACCTCCAATCTCCGCCATATTCAGTACCTTCGGGTTTTGTCGGAATTCCGAATCGTATCACGTGACTGGCGTCAACACATCCTGCACGTGGAAATCCAGATAACTAGCGTAAGCGCACATATGTTTGTTTACGTTTTCCTTCTGGCTGCATAATATGAGCAAATTGTGCTGGTTTATGTCCACAGAGCGATAATTTGAAACATCTCATTCACACATTGCCGTAATTCAATATTGTGTGTATCAAAAATTGTAATGTTTCAGCATTAATTTCTTTGTAGATCCAGTCAGCTGAGGTCGACCACGTGTTTTGTTTACAAAAAATGGTCGACATTTCTCTTGGTTTCACAACTCTCGTATAACTTTGAGATTGTCGCAACGATGTTCGGAAGAGTTCGGAATGATTCGGTATCTTTCGAGCCTATTTTTTACCTGTACACGTTAAAAAGATTTTTTTACTTTGGTAAATAAAATACTTCCATTGCTGCAACTTTATAAAAAGTGGTAAAATTAGAAAGTTTAAACCTCGGACAGACGGAGAAAAATGTGTATAGCACCTATACAGTTTTTACTATGACAAAAAGAGCGAAAGTGATAGACCATACAACTTTAAATTCCTCTACGGTATCGATCGTTACCACACAAAATGTAACAGTTGTCTCCCCTGATATCATATTTGGTGCATTTGACAGTTTGAACGATCCAAAGGACCAAAACAAATGATTTTTGGGCATATATTTGCTAATCTGGAACTTAATGATTAATTATTGGGCAGATTTGAGTTACATTAATGACGAAATAGTTTGAGACAAAACAGTTTTGGGCTGGAACACCAGTATTTTTCAGATTCGATTGCCTGCTACAGAAAAGTTCTACTTAATCGACCTACTGCAACGTTACCTTTCCACTTCCAAAGCCCCCATTTTGCGCTTCTCGTATAATTTATCATTCAGATTTCGCACACATAGTGCCGTTAGAGGCGCAAAGTCTTTGTCGTTTCCACTCATGGCGCTATTTGCGGCATGTGTTGCTGAATGTACCGATTTGCCGGATGACAATCATAGAATAATATTTCCACTAATGGGGGCTGCCATTTTGATTATCACGTGATTTTTGCTGAGCCGCTTCTAACATTAAAAATGATTTATCTGTTTCAATCAGTTAAATACATATCTTTTTGGTGTATGGAATATAAAAATCAATATATAATAGACAAATATTAAGGTACAAAAGATGCCAGGTAAAGCAAAATTAATGAAGCGTGAAACCGATAATAAAATTTTGTAAATACTTAAGCGACATAAGTCGGCTGCTGGAACTGAACATGAAAAGATGTTGAACAGGAAGAAGAATTTGCCAAGAAGCATTTGATTTTCTGAAAAGGAAAATATCACGACGTAAGTTCAAGCTAAACGTTAGTATTGCCTTGCTTTTAGAGACCAATGCCCTTTGGATAATTTATGTTATTAAATAGGTCTAATAAATTAGATGCAGATTCTACAACGTGTAGAAGAACAGGGAAAATACACATTCCTGTCGAGTGCCCCGACCAGGAATCGAACCCGGGTCTCCGGCGTGGAAATCTACGGCTCTACCGACTGAGCCAAAGAAGCATGCTCCGTCAGCTTAGTGACAGAGACTGTATTTAACACTATGTACAAGTCACACTGACCCGCTCCTTTTACACTACTCCCCCTGTTTTTCTTGAGATTTCCTAAATCTCAACCCGAGACTCTTTAACCACCTTCCATGGGTTATTTAGTTGGGCGCCAATGTAGAAGAACAGGGAAAATGCACATTCCTGTCGAGTGCCCCGACCAGGAATCGAACCCGGGTCTCCGGTGTGGAAATCTACGGCTCTACCGACTGAGCCAAAGAAGCATGCTCCGTCAGCTGAGTGACAGAGACCGTATTTAACACTATGTACAAGTCACACCGACCCGCTCCTTTTACAAACGTAACGTGTTACATTTTTGAACTGAAAGGTTTACTTGCTGTACAGTAGGCCTATATTGTAACTGTAAAGCTTACTACAGTACACACTGTATACAGTACCGAATAAGTCACTGTACAGTACAACAGTCATAGAAACAAGTGGAAAGGGGAGGGATATGTTAAATTTAACCTTTTTTTTAACTGATGAAATATAATAGTCATGGTAACGCACAGGGCCATGTATAGTCTCTATATGAAAAAATAGCAAGAAAAACATATAGATAAATGTATTTCTGGCTATTTTTCATAAAGAGACTATACATGGCCCTGTGGTTAACGTTAAGTTTTAGCTTGACATTAAGTTAAAGTCATGAGTACATACTGTACAGTGTACATGTATGCACAGTGTATATACTGTTGTACTAGAAAGGCATAGAACTAAAGCTTTATACATTTATGACAACTCTGTTCCAGCTGTAAAATTCTTGTAGTGTATTACCAGTATGTTTTTCTGCTACATCCATATGATGATGGTGGTTATATAATGATGATAGATTCTATTTCAGATAATGGAGGAAAGTGATCCAGATCTTAGTCCTATACAAGAACGGACCAGTCTATGTGACTCAGAATCATCTAGTGTTGCTAACATGAACTATTCTGGACCTGGATCACCCCACAATGGGGTTAAACCAGATTTACGTGGCCAGTATCAACATGCCCCCAAAAAACACAGTTCAGAGCCAACAGAGGTTGTGGTCCTGTTCTGTAATAAGCCCTACTTTAAATCATGTACAGGAATGCTTCGCTTATTTCAAGTTGTAAGTACATCTCATGGGCCAAACACTCGTATGTAGTTTATATCCCTTTTCATTTGCATTTTTTATCATTTTTATTCATTTGTTCTTCTCACTTATTCTTTCCACATTTACAAATAAATTTTGTGTTTAAAACTGAAGGTAAAATTTCCTTTCCTGCAATTAGATTGCAAATTCTGTCCTAGCTCATGTCATGATCATTTAACTGATGCTTAAAAATAAAATATACATGTAAATGTTTGTAATAACCTGACGCCGACGTGACGTAATAGTCACTATTAACAGAGTCATGATAAACAAAGAAGAAGAAAACCTACCTAGATAAGTTTACTGACTCAGAATATTTTATTGTCACTCTATGGTTTGTTGGGATTTTTTTACTTAAATTGTTTCCTTGCAAGCACTACACACTTCTTACAAGTGAGTAAACAAGCTTAAGACACTGCAAGTTCTATGTCAAAATAAAATAAATATATTTTTAAATTTTAGAATAAAACTTTTTTTTTTACTTAGTACACCAACCTTCCATCATGGCAGACAAGCAATTTATTAATTTATAATTAGGTCTAAGTTAGTATGATCATTGACCTATGAGTATATGATGCCTTGATTGAGAGGTATTCAAATTACCAATAATATGAATTATCTTGAATCTGCAATCATTTTAGGTAAAATTTGTATATATACCTGTATATAGCAGTAGCTGTTTCTGAATATTCTTGATTATATAATTGCACCTGAATTATGAGACTTATTGCAATATAAAATATATGAAATAGATGCTTATAAAGAATTTGAGTTGAGAGTTTGAATTATGCCATATTTGATTTTTTTATCCCAGATTCTGTCAGTAATATCCTTGGTAAGTCTGACATCTTCTTTTGGACAAAATAGTGAAGACTTCCTCCAACTTCCTCTCAGCTGGCACTTCCGTGTGATGTTATTTGTCCTTGTCCTCACCATCACCACCAGCACCTTCCTCTGGTCCGTACACTGCACAGGACTAATATATATGTTACCTGTCAACTGGTACTTTATAGTGAGTATTCACCTGTCAACTTGTACTTTATAGTGAGTATTCACCTGTCAACTGGTACTTTATAGTGAGTATTCACCTGTCAACTGGTACTTTATAGTGAGTATTCACCTGTCAACTTGTACTTTATAATGAGTACATGTATTCACCAGTCAACTGGTACTTTATAGTGAGTATTCACCTGTCAACTTGTACTTTATAATGAGTTTTCACCTGTCAACTGGTACTTTATAGTGAGTATTCACCTGTCATCTTGTACTTTATAATGAGTACATGTATTCACCAGTCAACTGGTACTTTAATATATGGGTGTGTTGCAATGGTATAAGCAACAGGTAAGAAGTTTAAGCAAGCTCTTTGAGGCATTTGTTTTACTTGATAGAGTGTAATGTTTTGATATAAAACTTCAGATTGTACTTTTTTGTAATCCCTATAGGATATGGTTGTGTACTCTATATTTTCCTTCCTGTATCTGGTTGGATCTTCACTGGTGGCGAGCGCCTTCGACTTCTATCAGAAAATGGGCAGTGATGTGCCGAGCTCTACCATCCATAAACTCATATTGTGTGTGGTAGGTTACCATGTCAGTGCCCTGTATGTATGTCACTTGTATATTTGTGATGAGTTAAAAAAATGCAATAAAATACCTGGGTATTTGAATTTGTATAGGTCACAACTGATGAGGGTAGCTCACCATTTTGTGTATGGTAGATTTTGATATCATCATTGTGGTAATTTCACTAATTATAAGACACCATATCATAATTATGGGTATGGTAATACTTTACACAAACACAAGACAGACATGGGTACGATAGTACTTTACACAAGAACCGGACTGACATGGGTATGGTAGTACTTTACACAAGAACAGGACAGACATGGGTATGGTAGTACTTTACACAAGAACAGGACAGACATGGGTATGGTAGTACTTTACACAAGAACGGGACAGACATGGGTATGGTAGTACTTTACACAAGAACGGGACAGACATGGGTACAGTAGTACTTTACACAAGAATGGGACAGACATGGGTACGATAGTACTTTACACAAGAATGGGACAGACATGGGTATGATAGTACTTTACACAAGAACGGGACAGACATGGGTATGGTTATACTTTACACAATAACAGGACAGACATGGGTATGGTTATACTTTACACAATAACAGGACAGACATGGGTATGGTAGTACTTCACACAAGAACGGGACAGACATGGGTATGGTTATACTTTACACAATAACAGGACAGACATGGGTATGATAGTACTTTACACAAGAACGGGACAGACATGGGTACGATAGTACTTTACACAAGAACGGGACAGACATGGGTATGGTAGTACTTTACACAAGAACGGGACAGACATGGGTATGGTTATACTTTACACAAGAACGGGACAGACATGGGTATGATAGTACTTTACACAAGAACGGGACAGACATGGGTATGGTAGTACTTTACACAATAACAGGACAGACATGGGTATGATAGTACTTTACACAAGAACGGGACAGACATGGGTACGATAGTACTTTACACAAGAACGGGACAGACATGGGTATGGTTATACTTTACACAATAACGGGACAGACATGGGTATGGTAGTACTTTACACAAGAACGGGACAGACATGGGTATGGTTATACTTTACACATAAACAGGACAGCATGGGAATGGCAGTACTTTACACAAGAATGGGGCACACATGGGTACGGTAGTACTTTACACAATAACAGGACTGACATGGGTACGATAGTACTTTACACAAGAACGGGACAGACATGGTACGGTTATACTTTACACATGAACAGGACAGCATGGGTATGGTTATACTTTACACATAAACAGGACAGCATGGGAATGGCAGTACTTTACACAAGAATGGGGCACACATGGGTACGGTAGTACTTTACACAAGAACGGGACAGACATGGGTACGGTAGTACTTTACACAAGAATGGGACAGACATGGGTACAGTAGTACTTTACACAAGAATGGGACAGACAAGGGTATGGTAATACTTTACCCAAGAACGGGGCAGAAATGGGTATGGCAGTACTTACACAAGAACAGGACAGACATGGGTATGGTAGTACTTTACACAAGAACGGGACAGACATGGGTATGGTAGTACTTTACACATGAACAGGACAGCATGGGTATGGCAGTACTTTACACAAGAACAGGACAGACATGGGTACGGACCCTACGTTTCAATTCTATGACCGGGTCATAACAAAGAGTCCTAGAGTAGGATGACTAGCTCTATACAATGGATCGAAGGTGATAGATTGTATTCACAAGAAATCCCTTTCTGGTACTTTCTGGCGCAGCGTCCGTCGTCCGTCCGTTCCTCCATCAACATTTCCTTTAAATCGCTACTAGTCATAGAGTTCTACATGGATTGTAACCAAATTTGGCCACAAACATCCTTGGGGGAAGGGGAACAGAACTTGTATAAATTTTGGCTCTGACCCCTGGGGGCAGGAGGGGTGGGGCCCAATAGGGGAAATAGAGGTAAAACATATAAATCGCTACTTGTCCTAGAGTTATGCATGCATTGTGACCAAATTTGGCCACAAACATCCTTGAGGAAAGGGGAACAGAACTTGTATAAATTTTGGCTCTGACCCCCCGGGGGCAGGAGGGGCGGGGCCCAATAGGGGAAATAGAGGTAAATCCTATAAATCGCTACTTGTCCTAGAGTTCTGCATGGATGGTGACCAAATTTGGCCACAAACATCCATGGGGGAAGGGGAACAGAACTTGTATAAATTTTGGATCTGACCCCCTGGGGGCAGGAGGAGTGGGGCCCAATAGGTGAAATAGAGGTAAATCCTATAATCGCTACTTGTCCTAGAGTTATGCATGGATTGTAACCAAATTTGGCCACAAACATCCTTGGGGGAAGAATAAAAGAACTTGTATAAATTTTGGCTCTGACCCCCCGGGGGCAGGAGGGGCGGGGCCCAATAGGGGAAATAGAGGTAAATCCTATAAATCACTACTTGTCCTAGAGTTCTGCATGGATTGTAACCAAATTTGGCCACAAACATCCTTGGGGGAAGGGGAACAGAACTTGTATAAAGTTTGGCTCTGACCCCCCGGGGGCAGGAGTGGTGGGGCCCAATAGGGGAATTAGAGGTAAATATTCGAATTCCTTCAGAAAAGAAACAATGAACCTGTATTTAGAACATTACTTGGCATTACAAACCAGGTGAGCGATACAGGCCCTCTGGGCCTCTTGTTTATAAATAAATAAAATTCTTGTTTTCATACCTATCATAATCTTAGTGTAGATCGGTGATCTCATCTGTTTGTTATTTCAGGTTGTGGGGTACATCTGTATGTTTGTGTATGGTCTGACAGCCCTGGTTGGTTACAGGCGTTGGAAGATACAGCATCGGTTGTTTAAGAGGAAACGTCTGCTAGAAGAGGAGGAAGATTTTGAGATATAGTCCACATATTGTCCAAGGCTTGAGTTCAAATCTGTGAAAATTGACTGAAAGTGTGACACATTAATATGTCCATGTGTAGAGGTGTCCTAGAACACTTAGTAGAGCTAATGAGTGTATTTCTGTCCAGGGTCATTGTTGTGGTTTCCAGAACTGCATATAATTATGAACAGACATTATATAAAGAACTTTTGTATCAAGCCTGATATGAAATATATATCAGTGACGTTTACCTCAAACTGTATACAGCATTTGATGATCAGCAAAACCTTTTCAATTAGCGGTATATGTTCCAAAACCTGTGTAACATCCATAATGATGAAATGATAAAAGTCCACTGTGACAGCAGCAGTAGACAAGTGTGAACTTAAGTACTTATAAAGACTTAGTAGTGACAGCGTAATGTGTACGTGGATTAAAGGCCCACTACCTTTTGGAAGCTTTCGATTGTAAAATGAGATTGATAATTCTAGATTCACAATAGTTTATTGGCTTAACATTAATACTTCACTTATTATCATCTTCTGAACAATTTAATTGAAATAAATTAATAATGATTAATTATAATAAGTTAATTTTTACTACACAGGTCATCTTATGTTTCCCACTGTCATCCTAATACTGCACATTAGTTGACTATCGCTGTGCCAGACAGCATAACAGCAAAATTAATCTTCACTGCATGTTAACATTGATTATGCTAGGAAACTTGCATTTGTTTGGTGCTGTATACCTTAGATCATCGATATAAATTTTCTTATATTATCATTGTTTTTAAGAAACTTTTTTTTTGTTTAAGAATGGTAGTGGGCCTTTTAAAAGTGGAGTATTTACATATCATATAATTCATTGTTATAAATAATTAGCCTGCCATATGCATATTGTAGATTGTAGACATACTAAGTCACCCGAGACCAAGTCTTCAGTTTCGTGTGCTTCTGCCCTTTACCCCTCGTCATGTTTCCTCCTAAAGTTTGTATATGTAGTCCTTTGATCTACAACATCGCTAGGGTCAGATTGGCTTGAATTTCTTCACATTCACACAGAGACCTGGCATTTGATATTGTGTCAGTTGAATCTTGGAACAAACTTGAAGGGTTATGTATATTTTTTGATACAGACAATTTTAAGGCCAGAAATGACAAAAGTGTTAAGTATTTCAATAACTTCTTCTCAATAACCAGGAGACCCAGATCAATAGATGTGACGTTATGGAAGCAAGCTGAAGTGGAGGGCTAAATCCCCCAACCATATATTTTTTTTCCACTGAATGACCTTGACCTTTATTTTAAATCAAAGATGTCTTTAAATGACTTCATCTTAACAAACACATCCTGATCTATCAGAGTCAGTACTGACAGAGTGAAGGGAGGTAAATCTGATAGATGGAAAGGAACAAGAAGCACAGAGACCTCAATTGTATCATCTCAGAGTAATTTCCTTCGATTGCTGGAAATTTCTCCAATGTGATACAATAGACAGAGATCTAGACCTAGCTATCAATAGGTTGACATAATTAACCTTGACCTTTTTGGGTTTTGAAAAAAGCACTTTCCATACAACATGATTTTTAGATAGATTTACAACTTTTTAGCTTATTAGTTGTTATATTTAGATGTACATACTGGTACATGTGTTTTTCATTTTGAATCCTTTATTTTTGACACTTACATGGTCAAGGTTCAAAGCTAACTTTGGTACATGATGGACATTGATTGTTATATATCATAACACAAAACTCAAGTTAAAAACCATTGTTTTTATAACAGATTATGATGGAAGCCAACGTCCTACTCAGATGTCTTGATTTATGGTTGTGATATTATGGCTGTATGTTACAGCATAGCTTAACATGTTGTGATTTCATCATCATGTGTATCATATTTCATGTGACTTTCATGCTTTTTGGATCAAATACGATCATCTTATTTATACGGATGTGCTTTCATAATTGTCATGTCATTCATATTTTATAGTTAACATTAAAAATATTTTACTTTTTCTTGAACAGGATTTGTATGAATTACTTAATTGAGTGCAATGTATTCATCTTTTTATGAAAGAAGCCAAAAGGATATGGATTTCTGTGTTTCAAACAATCTTGGAAATACATAGAATTCCATTTCAATGTTATTATGTTCAAAGAATTGTTTTGAGGACTTGATGTCTTCCATGGCCAATTATTTACAGACTTTATGTTTTTAGCCGGTTTTATAATCCCACCGATGTTGGAGGAACAAATAATCTTTTCTTGTCTATAATTATAGGGCATTGTTATATATTTATAAAGAAATGATCACTTATTTATGATCAATTGTCTTTGTTTTGTCCAGTTTCTTATTGATGCTTTGCCATGTCTAGATCTGTAGTTGATGCATTTGACAGAATTTATCTCAGAGAATGTATTTCTTTGAAAGCGATTTCATTGAAAAAGAAATAAAAATGTGTAAGTATTTATGGCATCTTTTGACAGTTCATATTCTGTATTTTCCATAATTTCATGAGTGCTTTTGTTAAAGATGATCCACCGTCGACAGAGCATAATTGATACTCATCATTTGAACAATAATTGGGGTTTAATCATGTATATATATATGTCTAATTAAGCGCAATCAGTACTTCATTCCATATAGGAAATAGTGCCACGGAAATTTTTCGGGATGCAATTAATTATTTTGTTTATTTCTATCCCGAAGTAAAAAAAAAGCTCAAACTTTTCAATGGTGGTAATGCTGTAAAGTAAGTAACTTTTATAACTGAAGAAAAATACTGAATCGTCTGGTCCTGTTTTTGATAGAGTAAAAGAACAATTCGTCAGCAGTGGAGTATCTTTAATAAGAAAAAATACATGTATCAATTTTGAATTTAATTATTATTTTCTCCAGGTTATATATCAGGTATTGCATCATTTTAATGGATCATATTTCTGTGATAAAGGACTGTTTATGGTTTTGGCCCTTGTTGGCTTCCAAATCCATCAAATTTTCCAAATGGTTTTTTAGTGATGAAATTGTTGTATTTGACATATTTAGTATACCCTTGCTTCATATGTAAGGACTGTTTTCTAATTCCACAACTGTAGTTGCCATGGAAACCATGCAAAATATGCATAAATTATGAAAAATTATGAAATTGTGGAAATGTTGTCAGTTTTGGCCATTTTTGCTAAGTTTTTGTCTATAAACTATAGAATGCATCCTTAACAAAGTTACTATTTACTGAGAACATGAATGTACTGCCAATATATCTTTAGGGGAAATATAAAGGACTCAAACCATACATAGTCCTTTAGGGGAAATATGAAGGGCCCAAACCATACATAGTCCTTTTCTTATTTTTTGTCTTGTATAATAATATACATACCGTATTGCCGTAATTAGTGCCCAAGACGATTATAAAATTATAACAAATTGGAGCTCTTATTAGGGAAGTTAAATGTAGGTTGTGGACGAAAAAATCCTAAAAAACAAATGGTAGCCTATTTTAACTATTTCCGTACTTGTGACACACTAATTGTCACAGTAAACATGCATTAGATGCCTTCTTTCCTTTGAAACACTTTATTAAAAATGATTAAAATTTGAATGTTTATACACATGCGATAACTTGAATTTCATGTAATTTTGGATACAACGCAGATAAAATGTTGTAAAACGTTGTTTAATCCATGAGATGGGGATTGCTTATATAACTTCAACTCCTTCTCCATATAAGGGAAGTGGCGCTAGTTACAGTGAATACAGTATTTAATTTGCGGTTTCAAATAATTATAAGATCATCATTATTGCAATATTTTGTCTATTTTAACATTATGAGTAATGGAAAAGATGTACTGAAATGATAGTTTTGAAAGTAAGTAAATGGAGAAAAAAGACAAAACTGAATTAGTGGTTGGTGACATTTTGTAAGATTTTACTCTAGTAATTGGAAAATGAGATTTTGAGCATGTTTTGTTGTGAACAAATAACTCCACTTTCAAATAAAATAAACTGAAACAAATAAACTGCCAGTGAATGAGATGTGAATTGTATTGATGTGTTTTTATTCTAACAGACCTCTTGCATTTATTGTAATAGTTTTAACATGTCGAAAAAGGCTTTTTTTAGTGAGAAATATGGTGTTACCATCCACTTTCTCAAAATATAATATATTATTGTATATTGTTCAAAATTTTGACATTGAAAACCATCACTGTACATGTGTTTCAAACGAAAAAATTGTGCTAATTTTTTGGTCTAATATTGAGTGATGGACAAATGTTTACATATACATTGTAAATCCAAATTAGTGATAAAACCCATGTGAAACTATAGTTCAAAACACTTTCTTTCAGTAGGATTTACTGTACACTTGAGAATCCTCTACAATATTGCAAATTTCGCAGAACTGGTGCTGGCAAGGTATCTGTTTTGTCCTACCAACATCAATTTCTAGGTTGTGATTACCAAGGACGTATATCCTTGTGATTACTGATCCTAATTTTAAGTTTTGCCAGCAATTTTGGATATTCAAAATTTTGCAAAGAAAAAATAACATTCCTCTTTATAGTTTTGTTTGAGTTTACTATATAGAAATAGCTTATTACTTCAATCTAAAAGCTGCATTTTGCTTTAGAAGATAATGTCAAATCTACAATGTATATAGTTTTTTTTAAAATGACCGTTTTTATCTGCTCCTTCCTACTAAAAATTTTCTGTTTTATTTTCAAATGTGATGATCTTTTTTGTTGATAATACTTGATACGTATGAAAACCACGAATATGATCCACTTTCATGAATATTTTTACAGACCTTTGTAGCCAGAGCTTTGTAGACAATCATTTCATAGTGAGCTAGATCTAGTGCGCATTATGAAGATTGTCTGCAAAGCTCTTGCATCAAAATAGACCATAACAAGATGCTATAGCATGATATAGTTTAATGCTTAAATAGATCACGAGTTAGTACTGTTTAACATGACGTTACCCGTTTACACAAATTGTAGATTATGAACTCGTCTAGATTAGTATCGGCCATATATATACGTAGCTAGCTGTGATCAAGCAGAGTTCAACAGACGTCCTTTATATCTTTGTTATCTGACGATATAAGGGGGGTAACTCTAACATAATTTAGGTGACTATGATCTATAAACAGTGAGCGCGATGTCAATATCTAGGAGACTGCTGGTGGGACTGCTCCGAGTACCATCGACATTAGGGGTCCGTCAACTGTCATCAGAAGTACTTGGCATGTCACTAAAACACCTAGGGAAAGGTAAGCATTAAAACTTCACTTACATTCCGCTTTATGGTATTACATTTGAAAGCCCTGACCGGGTCGACAGTCTTGACACCCAATGACCCACGTTCAAGTTTTAGCATACACTCATAAACAATCAGGCCTGACACATGTATGTCATGGGTGCATATAAGATATATTATAACCGAACATTGCAATGTAGATTCTTTATACAGTCAATGACTTGCAAGTAATGTTTCCGCAGTTAATGAAGGACATTTTAAAGTTACAGTAGGCCTAATACATCCTGAATAGTCCAGGGGTTACTATCACTGTCGTGATATCTACCCTTGAACTACACTGATTGTGCTGTCCGCACAACTTCTTCTCAACTACTGGCTCGCTTTGTAACATCACAGTACCTATAATGTACATGTTACATCCTCCATACTCCAGGGGAGAGAGAGCTAGCTGATATTGGGCCTGTACCGTTATAGCATGCTGGGATATAAAGGGTTATATACAGTGTTGTCCTATGAATGACCTTGAGTTAAACTGACAAAGATCTGGCTTGATTGATTTCAGTTAGTAATAAATTGACCAAAAGGCCTTTTCAGATTGTATTATCTAGCATAGACTGAACTACCAGGTAACAGGTGAGCGATTCAGGCCTATTGGACCTATTGATGTTTTGTTATTCCATTGATCATGTTCAGCAACAGTTCTACATTTAAAAGTATGCCGTAATATAACTTGTACAGGGTGTCCCATAAATTATGTTACACTTTCAAAGTTCAATATTTTCTTTAATACAGCAGATAACGCACCAGGATTTCATCCCCAAAAAGTCTTCAATCATACATTTCATATTTTCATTTACAAACAAATCTAGGTAATCTTAGCAATGATTTTCGCAAAAGACACATTTTTGAAAAAAGTGGTATAAATGATGTTACCCTTGATATTTGAAGAACCTTTCAACAGTAGCATTGAAGATTTGTTCATATTTTTTAATGCCCATTTAATGCATTGAACAATATTTTTTGGTGTTGGTGATTATTTTCTGTACTTCTGGTAATACTCACACAGAAAAGATTTGAGTTATTGATAACTTGGGCATTACATGACCAAAAACACAGTTTTACTAATTATAAAACATTTTACAGTGCCTGTAGAATGTCCTCTTGATGTGCCAATATCTTAAAAGTGACGACGTCATTATGATGTCAATGGTTTTCAGCAGAATCAAATTATTATTTCATATTAAGCATACAATAATATATGACTCTTTCATATGTACATATGTAGGATAGAACTATTCCACCCGAGGGTACAGAATTTTGGGTCAGAACCGAGGCTTGCCGAGGTTTCTGACCCAAAATTCTGTACCCGAGGGTGGAATAGTTCTATCCTACATAATTTACATATGAAAGAGTTATTTTCTCACATTGCTTGTCGGGTTACTTGCACGAAAGGTGAATCAGCCATTTTGTGACAAAATCTTAACTTCTTAAATAATTGATCGATTTTAAAAATAAGAACGCCATTCGAAAGAGCTCATCAAAGTTTGGTTTATATTAATAAATATAAACAAGAAATCTTAGGTAAAACGGTTTGAAATGCAAATTAAACAAATGAAATGGTAAATAATCGCAATCAAACGTTTGATTACATGTCTTTCATATACCAAAATATCAAAATATCTTTTTTGTTGCTCATGTATGTCAAAAGTAATAACATTTTGAAAGTGTAACCTGATTTATGAGACACCCTATACAATTTAAACATTGTCAGGACAACTTCAATGTCAGTAAGTAGGCCAACTGGTTTGAATATTTAAATAGTGACATTAAGTTTTAAAGCTCTGAAATATATCTAACATGGTCCATATTGTAAACTTTATTTACTTATAATTACTATAAACTTATTTATTACCATTAAATCATCAGTCTAAATTGTAATCATGTAAACTAAATATGTGATTCTATTTACTTCAGCAGTTGACTTTGTTACTTATATGCTTTAAAATTCAGTCACCAACAAAGATAAGTTCAGTTAAACAGTCTAGATTGTGACCTTACCTGAATGTATAAACAATCTAAATTGTGACCCTTGTTATCACAGGTAGCTGGTGATAAAAGTCCTAAATTGTGACCTGTAAAACATAAGTTACTAACAGATAGAAGTGTGACCTTACTGGTGTTATTCTATGTACCATCATCAGAGGACTGGGCTATTCTAATCTCCTTTTGCCGTTGGTCCTTCATCTTTCATTCCATCCATCTATCTTTCCAAAAACATATATACATATGTATTTATGTTTCTGATCTTTCATCTGGTCATAAACAATGTTAATTCTTTTTACTGCTATTTCTCAGAAAGTAATGAAGGGATCTATCTCAAATTTCACATATATACTCTACTTATGTCAATATGTGCATTGAAAGATTGATTGGGAAACAAGATGGCTGACAGGCAAACAAATTAAATTTTGGCAATTAAAGCATATATGTGATATTACTATTTCTCAAGAAGTATTGAAGTGTTCTCTCTGAAATTTCATGTTGGTTCATCCAGGTCCCTAGAGTTCTGCCATTTCAATGATTTGTATTTTTTCTGCTTGGTTCTTAGTTCTACATACCTATTTATTTTGAAACAAATTGAATCACAATTTGGCAGACAGTGGCCATATTGAAATGGACAACAGAAGTATGTATGTAGACTAATGTGAAATTTCCCTATGTGTATAAAACAATTTCACTATTTTCATATGAAGGAAAGGCGGAAAAAAGGGGCTTCTTTTCATTGACTGAAATAGATTTCTTGTTTATTGACATTACTGATAATATATAAGGATAGTGCAGCCTATATTATGAACCCAGTAGGATATCACAGCCTACATTATGATCTCAGGATAAAACTGCAGCCTATATTATGAACCCAGTAGGATATCACAGCCAACATTATGATCTCAGGATAAAACTGCAGCCTATATTATGAACCCAGTAGGATATCACAGCCAACATTATGATCTCAGGATAAAACTGCAGCCTATATTATGAACCCAGTAGGATATCACAGCCTACATTATGATCTCAGGATAAAACTGAAGCCTATATTATGAACCCAGTAGGATATCACAGTCAACATTATGATCTCAGGATAAAACTGCAGCCTATATTATGAACCCAGTACGATATCACAGCCTACATTATGATCTCAGGATAAAACTGCAGCCTATATTATGAACCCAGTACGATATCACAGCCTACATTATGATCTCAGGATAAAAGTGCATCCTACATTGTATATTATGAACCCAGTAGGACAAAACTGCAGCCTATATTATGACTCCAGTAGGATACAAAAGTCAGTATCTAGTACGGACTGATTTAAGGACATGTCAACATGTTTGTCATTGTGTTTGGGTGCAGATGATATGCTTTAGATACAGATATCAATGAAGGATTGGTCCTAAATTATGACACAGGTGGTCTTGTAAGATCTAATGAGTAGAGTTCTGATATGATGATTTGTTTTCATACCTCAATGGATATTGGGTTTGTCTGTAAATAAAACAAATGCTGACATTTTTTCTTCAGTCTTTGTAACATGGTTATAATTGCATAGTCCCGACGAAGTGTTGTTATTTTTCGGGTCGATCCAAACTCCAAGATGGCCGCCACAGCAGCCATCTTGAAAACACATTTTGAACTTCTTCTCATGTTCTACCACATCGATTTGGTTAAAACTTGCATGAAATGATCCTGCATGGTCCCCACAAAGTGTTGTTATTTTTCGGGTCAATTCGAAATCCAAGATGGCCGTCTTAGCCACCATCTTGAAAACACATTTTGAACTTCTTCTCAAGTTCTACTGGTGTGATTTGGCTGAAACTTGCATGAATTGATCCTGACATGGTCCCGACAAAGTGTTGTTACATCTCTTGTTGATTCCAAATCGAAGATTGCTGCCATGTAACTATATCTTATTAATTTCCTATACGATTATTGCCAAGGTAGTCATATGACCATTAAGGGCCTTGGGCCTCTTGTTTTATATATATTGTTTTTTTATCGGCAATCTATTGAAAATCATAAGGTTTGATGAATTTAGCTATGAAAATCATTCAAATGGACAAACAAACATGTATGGTGCCTTAAAAACATAAGATAAAACACAGAATTTATGCACTGTACAATTATTGTTTTGTATGCCAAGGTCTACATGTATGTTTAAATGGAAACATACCAGCATAAATTACTTTATACTTAATAATAACACCGTATATTATAAACCACAACATGGCTTCATGGTCTGGCCGTAGGTACTCATATCACTGCACTGTAAAGTAATTCTATATATAATGATATTTGGCAGTACTGCCAAAAATCATTTTCAGAACTTTCTTGTACTTGTAAAATTAAAACCTATGCATTGTAAATATTTGTAATTCTCAAAATGTTGGTAAACTTGGTGGTAAATTACATACCGGTATTAAAAGATTTCCCTGGTATGACACAAATTATATCTTAAGATGTTTACATCTTACGTAATCACCTGAGGCTGTCAACTTTATTATCTTGTGTTACTGTATTGTTATAGATTTCAGGTTTAAACATATCAGAATGAGTTACAGTTTAGTTGTATCAATGATTTATCCAACTGCGGAATTTTGTAATTAATAATAGGAGCAATTAACCAATCACCAATCAGCCTGCCAGTATACATAAATGATAAATTTCAGGGACCACTTGTCCCCCGTTGACAGGAGGTCGTCTACGATTGTACAGCATGAAGTTCTGTCCGTATGCCCAGCGTACCAGACTTGTGTTGGAATACAAGAAAATTCCGTAAGTATCTTGTCTTTTTGGTTACCTCAAAAATATGTTCTATTTCAAAGTTTTCATGGTTTATGGTTACTAAGTTCTTCATTGTATTACTAGAAACAATTTAAACAGATAAAAATCTAAACAAAAAATTAAAGATTCTCTACCTCCGACAGCATATACGAATAACTAATAAGTAATCATTTAAACAATAACTGATATTTAATCATATATATCTGTTTAATTATACAGCATATTTACATATAACTAATACAAAAGTACATATAGAATAATTTATTTTGCTCTTAGTACATGCACAATCAATACTTTATTACGTATAGGATATAGTGCATATACAGCGTCGTGCCATGGATTTCTTTTGGGATGCAATTCATTATTTTTAATATTTTACCTTAAAGTAAAATAAAATGTTCAAACTTTTCAAAGTTGTTAATGGTTTTTAGTAAGAAACTATGGTAACGGAAGAAAACTACTAATTTGCCTGCTCCTATTTTTGATAGATAAAAAATACCATTTGTCAACGGTGTAGCATCTTTAAATTAACAGCATATATAACACTGAGAGATCAGAAAGAAAAATATTTTATTAGAATCTAGGCATCTATAATTTTACATCCAGTAGATTACTTTTGTACACCTTTATAGTTTTGGATTATGAAAGGAAACAAAATCCAATACCAATATGGGTGTACGTAAATTATTATTTGATATTTAATCACAGATATGAAACGGTAAACATCAATTTAAAGAGTAAGCCTGACTGGTTTCGAGATCGTTACATTAATGGTTTGGTGCCTGTCCTGGAGAAGGATGGCACTGTGATTTATGAGTCGACTGTTTGTAACGAGTATTTGGATGAAGTTTACCCCGAGCCACGACTCATACCCACCGACCCAGTACTCAAGGCCAAAGACAAGATGTTAGCAGAACAATTCGGGAAGGTTTGTAGTTCATTATGTCTCCCCCAAAGGAAATTGTATGTAGTAAAGTTATTGCCCAAAGCCCATACAGGACGATTATAAGTACATATGTACCAGTACTTTATTGATGTTTTGATATGTTTGATATTTTCACTCAGACACTTTCACAGTAAAGACAAATCGTACACCAGGGTTTGCCTTGACACAGTTTTTATCTGTCTCTTGACACAAAAAACTGCAGAGCACCCCTAAGATAACATAATGGTGGTCAATGAAAATTAGAGATCTGATATGAAGTGTACTTCAAGTTACAAAAGTGAAAAAATACATGTAGAAGTGTACATGCAAATTAAGTACAATGAAGTAAAGAAATTGAATTGAAATCAATTTTAACAAATGAAACTCTTTTAATAATGTTAAACAAGATAATCAAAATATTTTGTTTCATATCATAACCACGTTTACATCAGAAACATTACATAAGTGTACTTCTGTTCCTTTAGGTAACAGCCCTATTCTATGAAATACCTAAATCTAAGGGAGAGGACTCCTACGAAAAGAGTGTGCGAATGTTCCATTACCAGATGCAGTTCTATGATCGGGAGCTTAGTAAGCGAGGAGTATTCTTTGGAGGTAGGTGGGAAAGCTCTGATCTGCAGGGTTTATTATATAAATAATTTATCAAATGCTTGAATTTCTGATTATATAACTGGATGAATACACTTGATTTTAAATAATTGATAGCAAAATGGAAATGTATAGAGCAGATCCAGATTGATGATTAGACAAAGCTCCCACTGGCCATCTCTTCATTAATTAACAATGCTTAATCATGATATTTAGTTCTTGAACATAATTGAAGGTACTGTAGGAAATCCATAACACAGTAATTTATGTATGAATGATCACTTATCATTTAAATCATTTTAATGTCCTGTTTACTACAGGTTCTCAGCCATGCAATGTAGACTTTATGATCTGGCCTTGGTTTGAGAGGCTAGGTGTGATGACAGTTGTGGCTCCAGAGTCGGCTATTACTGCTGATAAGTACCCACACCTGGCCCCTTGGCAGGACCGTATGTACTCACTACCATGTGTCCAGGACACCTACGTTAAACCCGAGGACCACATCCACTTCTTCACCACCTTACGACAGGGGACGCCGGACTACGACTACGGAACTCCACTGTAATGCATACGACATGGGCAGGCCTAACTACGACTACGAACTTCACTACGCAGGTACAAAGTCTGGTCTGTACATGGGTCATAGTGTGTCTGTCAAATACAATCCAACTTCAGTCAGCAGGACCAATTTGATGCTTCAAGAAATCCGGATGTTCTAGTTAGGATTACAAAATGTTTTTTGTAATGAAAAAAATTTTGTTGAGACTAAAAAGTGTATTAAACCTACATGTTTGCAAGTTTCAGTTAACGAGGTTCATCTGTATTTGTATAGAAACTCTGAATCTTAGTGAAATATGACATTAATTATGCCATTATCAAAGAACTGAGAGGTTGCGAGCGATTCTCATCATATTTTAGATTAAAGACTTTTTTTAAGTATTTGAAGTTATGACAAAAGCTTATGACACAAGAGAATAATACATTGGTCAAAGAAATTAATATAAACGGTTGTATTCCAGATAGCATTAGATCCTTAAAATTGTATTTCTATAGGACACGAATTACTTGAAGTACTAAAAATACGGGGCAAAGAACTAATTCCAACAGTGTAAAAAAATATTGTCGAATATTTATCCCAGCCAAGCCTAGATCATAAAGTCCTCATTGAACAAGCGAATACATGTGTCAAAATTTTCGTAATTTTAATTAAAAACGAGAAATTTAAACTTTGATGGTTTTAGATGTTGAATGATTTATAATATTCACTGAACTCAACATTTCTGTAAAGATATTCTTAATGATGTCATGTTATGGCATACTGTCAGTATACTTATTTTGAAATAATGAATTTGCAGTAGTTTCTAAATAAATGTTGTGCACTGCGAAAATAAAAATTTCGCGATTATAATTTAGTGCAGATCTTCTAGCTGAAAAAGGTTAACATATGGTCATTGCTAAAATACAAAATTATGACAGTGAAACACACAGTCCTTCATATGAGCTTCAGGAAAATACTTTTCTTTAGATGAGCTTCAGGGAAATACTTTTCTTTAGTTTCATTTTGCTCATTCAAACAAATTGAAATGAGTAAATGTCCCTAATCTTTATGTACTAGATCAAATGACCTTAATCTTTGCCAGTGTAGAGGTATTTATTTGATTGTGATTAAATCAGTATTTTATTAATAATTATATGCCACTAAGGGAGTAATGAAAGTGAAGTGTGATATGCTATTATATTTGTTAACTATTAACTTATAACCAAATATTTTGTAATAAAATTAATTTGAAATTGTTTACTGGATTTGAATTATTTCTGGTGCTTATTTTAATTGAAATGCATTGAACATAGATAGATGGTACATTTTCTTTCGAGAAAATGGGGCTTTTTATACACTTTACAAATTGATCAAGCGAGTTTATCTACCTTAGTTGTAGCATCGCCAGCTATGTAAGTTCTTCCTTTGAGACAATACTTGGTTGTCATTCAGATGAGTTGTCATTCAGATGGATTCTTTCGTTTATTCTTCTGTTATTTCCAGATAGACTATAGGGTATAAAGACATTCATTTACTTTTATCCTCCTCTCCTCTTCCACTTCCCGGTATCGCCCGCTGGTCCTAAATATGCATGTATAATGCTTCTGTGAGAGGCGATTTTCTGTCCACATTGCCTTTTCTTCCAAAGTATCATTTTAATGTTCGAAAAGTTTGTCAAATGCCAAACACGGGATTCCTCTCGTCATGTACATTAGTAATTTATTCAAATTTGGCCAGGACAAACGTCATGGATTTACCGCATTCCTGATCCCCCCATTTCGGCAATCTGTTTACTTTCTTACAACGTTAACTAATTAGCTCTATATATTTGGTCAGTTTATGTATACTTTACATTCTAGCATTTCCCATGACCCATGCACAGTATGTTTCTGATGGCGTCTTGAAACTAAATAGTTCTTGATGATTGTTTCTCTTTGGTAGCTTCCCATGGTGACCGAACCATTTAGCTTTCTATCCTCTGATATCATCTGGTGGTTTTGTTTCGATGAATCTTACATCTTGCATTAATCTGCTCTCTATTGCAAACCCTATCTGTGAACTCATTGAGAAACATGTAAGTACGCCAATGAAGAGATAGAATTATCGGGGAACGTGTTAAATTCCTGAACTACATTATCAAGCTGTCGCTTGTGGAGGTCTAAAGATTGTGTATCAATTTTTAACAAGAGATCAGAGGTATCTTCGCGCCAGCCAAAGATCGATCTATGTGTGACAATTGTCAGGTGAATCTTTTCTCTACTTTTCAAGCTTCAACTATCAAAATCCTGTCGGCCATCTTGTTGACAGATCGGTTCCAAAATGCGTAATGCACAACTAGGGCCAAAGGTCACCCTGCATATGGAATTTGGTACAGATCCTTGCATTACTTGATGAGAAATAGTGGTAACAAATTTCAACTATCTGCCTGGTGGCCATCTTGTTGACTAATTGGTCCCAAAATGCAATATGCACAACTGGGGCCCTGGGAAACATGCAAATGAAATTTGAGAATGATCCATTCAGTTCTATCTGAGAAATAGCGATAACAAACTTTAACTATCAAAATCCAAGATGGCGGCCTGACTGCCATTTTGTTGACAGATTGGTCCCAAAATGCAATATGCACAACTAGGGCTCTAGAGGAACCTACATATGAAATTTGAGAACGATCCCTTCTGTACTTTCTGAAAAATAACAAGAAATGTTAACGGACGAACGGACGGACCACGGACGAAAAGCGATTTGAATAGCCCACCATCTGATGATGGTGGACTTAAAATGTATACTTCTACAAATTTTCTTTTTTTCTCCTTTCATATTGCTACACCTTTAAAAGAACAAAAAGACTTGAACGTGCAATTCCTTACCTCACACTGAAGACAGGTAGCAGTGCAGTAAATGCGAGTTGTTCTCTGATTATCATTATATAATAGATATGCTATATGCATATGTACATTGTATACAAATATACAACATAACACACAGCTCAAGATTTGTCCATCTCGGAAGAAACCATTGGGCTCGGTCATTTACCATTCTGACGTTCCTCCTCAATTTTATATATATATATCTTACCAGAAACTAGGAATATTATTTTATATACATATGCTAACTCAATCACACGTATAACTTTAAACCATATATTACCATATATCTATATAAGCCAACAATTGCTTTCCAATGATGTTTTGATCTTTTGTATGGCGGGTGTCGTCGAACAACTCTTGGTCTTTTTTGCTTTAATTGTCGACTTGTCTCGCGTTCGTCAACATTAAGTTATATCGATACTAGTCATAAAGTATAGGGATTCATTTGAATCGAACCGAAAATGCTCAGGATATTCCTTTCGGGAACTAACAAATTTTGTATAAATGGTAGCCCAATTCTTTTAGATGAAATATATGGCAAGTCTTTACATTACTCTTGTCATAAAATACTGAATCTGTTTGAATTTTAAATTGTGATAATCTTTTTAGGAATGGGAAATAACTTTTGTTTAAGGAGCGCACTGATCACCCTTGGATTACAGGGGCGTGATCCAATACAGGAAATAAATATTGGGATTTTCAAGAATTTATAAGCGAGAACTACGTCCGTGGTATTTTGAATCACTAATATATAATGAATGTTCCATTAAAAAAAGCGAGTCCCTTGGACCTCTTGTTTTATTGTAACGTCTTATAAAAATCAGTGCTTCATTTGTGAGCGCTACATTGCTATATTGACTTTGTGCATATTTAGATTGCTGTAATAAAGGACAATCTGACGAGGTTTACTACCTAGCAACTGAAGTATAGTCGAGGACCACCAGCAGCGCAAGCAATAGGGTCATTATATGTTGAGCCGCCGTCTCTCACCAACAATGCACTGACAAGAGGAAACTATCGTTGTCATACATTTGGTATGTGTCGGCTGTGACGCCAAGTCTTAAGTCTCGGTATTTGAAGCATACTAGATTCTTCTGATACCAATACTCAAAACTGTTCCTTCGGTCAGATTGTTTTATTTGTGTTGAAGTTTATTCAACATATTTAAAGGTGTAAAGAGTTACTAGTATTTAGAAAGAACAACATGAAAATTACTACATATACATACTGTGCGTAGCTTTTGTGGTGGATACAATTGCTGAAGGTTTTAAAGGCAACTCACACTGCCTAAAAATCCACCAAAATAGGATCAATGTTGATGTCGCCCTTTGTTCTTGTTCTAAATACGATTGGACGCTACTAAAATATGATTCAATTATAATATATTAGGTTGAATGTAGAGCAAATGTTACTCTTCATTACGTCATTATATCTACGGGAATGAAGTCAGTGCACAGAAAGCATTGGTAACAAGTTTCGTCAACAGACAAGAGGGATGTTCTTGTCAATCAATTTAATGAGATCTTCACTCCTATCAATAAGTTGTTTAGCTAAGGACGGATGCCACGTGGTGACCGCACCATGTCACAATAACAAGGGGACGCCCCATTTAAAGCCACGTGGTGACCGCACCATGTCACAGTAACAAGGGGACGCCCCATTTAAAGCTATACTCCGCGCCTTACAGGCGAGCACTCTATACGTACATTCGACATGACTGCCATATGTCATATTAATTAAAATCACAGATATAACGTCAACAACTGATGTTATGAGAACATAAACTCCTGCATTCCATCACGTGACAATGATGTGAATAATTTAGTGGAATGTTGCATCTTGTAGGCTAGAGCCGATGATATACTCTTCTCTGATTCGGCCCACGTGACCCTGGTAATAAACTGGTCCAGTGAATGCAGTCCCCGTATCCCCTGATTAATGTCCATACCTGGAACAAACCAATCATCGTGTTAGGTCACTGGATAATCAGTTGTGTGTGTCAGACCGAGCGAGGCTATGTCGCTGACGCAACAGGTAAATGGTAATGCTCATCATGTAAATATTTCACGAGATTCATCTCGAAATGAATATCAAATTGTATATCTATATACCATGTGGTTTACTCATGGTTTTTATCGCACGATTAGTCGATTATCACGTTTTTATCGCAAACTATCGGTGTATAACGTGGTTTATTATGATATCAGTTTTTGTTCAGTTGAGTACATTATCGGTAAATACGAGAACTATCCCATGTTTGTTACCTGTATGGAAGTTACAGGAGAGTGCCGCCTCCCCTTCCACCACCACAAACATGTCACAGTCATCGAAATACGCCACCGTCTCACACCTCTGTGTGTACCGGACCTCGAACAGGCGCGGACTGTACTTCATGTGGTTGAGGACGAAAGACTCACTTAAACACGGCTCTGTCTTCAGTTTGTACGTATTGAAACATTTCAGGAATATATTTCGCATCATCTGTGGAGAGAAGAGAAAAGTTCTTAGTTTTCCTGATAGGAAACTGAAATTTCAAAAATACATGATTAACAATACTTTGTGATAGAAAGTACTATCACCTACCATGCACCAGCACTTGCCGACCAATGTTTATTATAGCTTACGGACAATCTAGCCAAGCAATGGAGATTTGATATTACTGACACACATTATAACCAATAGGAGATTTCAGAAAAGATGGCGTGACGTCACAGAAAGTTTACATCCGGGTCCTCAAAGGTACAAGCACAGTATGACGACTAATAAAAACAATAACAGATACGTACATCCCATCTACACAATCGATACTTTGACAAAAGTAACCACATTCATACTTGCAAATTCCGATTTTAAAATTGTTTCTAATTTTTTCAGAGGTTACAGACATTTAAATTTTTATATTTACAATTGTTTATTGCTAAATATATTTGTGTAGATTTAGTGTTGAAGCCAGCTTGCGAAGCGGTGTCGGGCCGCCACAGTACCCGTTTTTTCTTAACAAGTAGAAATCCATGTTGTGAAAAAGTTATGAATAGATAATTGATTTTATTGTATAATGTTTCTGTTATACATGAAAAAGCTGTTCACAACACTATTTGATAAAACGAAATGTGAACCACCTTGCCAGACCACGGCCGCTCGTGCATGGCTTCGCTGGTAGATCACCTCAGGCCACAGCCCATAGTTAGGAATTTAATAATATAAATACGTAATTACCAACACATATCTCAATAAGTACTTGTAAAAGATATATATTTCGTTCTTTACCATGTATATCTTGTTTTAAAGGAATGATATAAACCACTGTGTTACACTTATATGCAGATCTACGCAATGTACATGTTTACGTAAACGTATGGCTGCTGATCGCGATATCTCGAAAAATAAAATGGTGAAATCGTTCAGTTTTAATGCTGTGAAGTTTATTTTTTTAATTTCAGTCGTTTTGATTCCATGGCTGCTAAGTGAAGTCTCAAAAATCCTAAAATACTAATTTTTTTGTTTAAAACTATGATAAAAAGTAACTATAAACTGACTCATTTGTATGTCATACACTAAATTCGAAAATTTCTGACGAAAAAATTATCCAGAATACGTAATTTTGTGACCCTGAAAAAGGACGAAATTCGAGATCTCGACAGCGCTGTACGTAATGGCTGCCGTGCGCTTGGGGTAATCTACGAAAGCAAACTTTAATTTGGTCATAATCACACATCGTAAGGTGTTTTACCAAGTAAGAAAACAGTAATCGCCTATTAAAATTTCAGTACGATATTTGCGGAACTTGGAATTTAATTTGTAATTTCAAGCTGATATTTACAATATTCTCTCAGTGTTTATACATAATGGCAGAGATTTAAATCTCTGATAATGACGACCGTATTTTTTCTCGTGTCAGTCGAAAATAGAGTATACTCATCGTAAAATGTATGATTACCATATGGTTATATCTATATATTATCGTTACATATTTTTATTTACACCTTTTGAAATTAAGATAAAGCAACAATTCTCGGATTGCCGTACTATTTATTACAATAAAATGTAAACAAACATCGAAGCGGCTGTGTTCCCACCTTGTTAATGTGTACAGATTATACGGAGTTGTACCTTTGAGCGCCCGGATGTACCTTTGTGTGACGTCATCGCCATCTTTTCTGAAATCTCCTATATGAGGCTCGCCGTAGCTACACACTCTCGTGTCAATCAACGATTGGGTTACAGTAAGCGAATTATAGCCAATCAGCGATTGTATAACGGAACTTAGCCAATCACTGGTCTGATCAGTTATTAAAGGTAGGTTTCGCCCAATGAAATATAAAGACTACGAAATTGAAATTTATCCTATACATAGATATAATCTTCAGATCATTTTCAATGCATACAGCGAACAATATGGGTGGTCAGTTGCCTAACTTGACCAGGAAAATACCCCTCTAAAAATAGAGCGAAGTCAAGCTTTACATAGAACATGACGTATTTTTTCCAAAACGAGGCCGCAGCAACAAACGGAAGCGTGCAACAAAATGTCAGATAGAAGTGACAGTCTTGCCACGGCATGTTTATTTAAAAAACAACAACAACAAATCGAAGTGCGAGGGACTGTTTATACATATCATATAATCTAAAACACGTCATGTTACTTACATACGCTCGCTAACTTTGTACACCAAATATACATGTAGTTAGTCTGCGGCTGTTTATGCGCTGGCATATGTGTTGAAATTTAACTCACCACTTGCAATGCCGTTACACGAGTCCCAACAGATCCCGGCAAGTTCCGCTTGAGATGTGGCTTCTGTTTCTTCTATTGCTACATGCCATCTCTGAATTTAATTCCCTATAGATATCCTAGGGTGCTACCGAATCCATTATAATTTCCTCCACTTTGTTGCCGATTCAGATATATTTTTTTCATCTCTCACACACTTTCGTTCAGCCATTTTGTTTACTTTTAGTGCGTGACAATGCGCATGCGCCAAACTTCGACAACACATCCATCGCAGCTTCATTTGCATATTATTTTGTCTGACGGACACCGTAATAAATCAAGGATTTCCTTCAATTTTGTATTCAAGACACATTTGTTCAATCTCAAACACATAAAGAAATTAAATTGAGATATTCTAATATGTTTTTTCATCTTTTCTTCCACTTATCGCATTACACAAAAAAAAAATGTTTATTTGGTTGGGCGAAACCTACCTTTAACAAACACAATTTCTAACCCACACTCCTTCTAGTGAACCAACGAAAATAAAGAAATGTCCTTGTTGCAAACTAAATCCTGCAAATAATACAAAGACACACCGAAAAATACTAATTTTAGTAAATTATAACTTATGATAGGTAGGAATATTTATTGCACGTGGTTTATGACTCCAACTCAAAATGGGATGAGAACAAATACATACCAAAAGTGAACATGTAATGATGACGATACTTACCGACCTATCTAGTATTGTACGTAAAGCCTTTAAAGTTGGCGAATCACATCTTCTTATCGCTAAACACATATATCTGTATTTACTATTCCCAAATATCTTCAAACTAAATCCAGACGTCCCATTTTGATCTTGACTATATGGTCCATATGCTGATAGGTCAAAGTTCAAATTATGTGCCCGTATTTCCTGTGTGGGAACTTCGCGCAAGTGCGGGCGTTCGATTCCAGCCATGGCGCCGAATGTATGGCATGATACTTGGTCCGTGAATTCGTCCAACCCCAGGAGACTGGCCGACTGTCCCTTCTTCCCATCACATACGATGACAAGTGTCCGGCCATTTCCTCTTTCCAAGTTCTTGCGAAGCTCTTTATCGAACTAAAACGATAAAAAATCAGTAACCACAAATATGAAATCATGAGAATAGCTATTTAATCGTGCGCAAATTTTATGTCAACACCACTTTGTTGACGAAATGATTAAAACAGACGAGGAACATGATGTTTTTATATTTACAGAAGCATTGACAAGAGTACACGGAAGTTTAACAAGTTCAAATATGATTTGGCAAAAAGTATTCACTCTAATATAAACCTGCTGAGATAAAATTACCACCAAACCACATTATTTCGATCTTAGACAATTATTAGGCCATGATACACTCGAGGTACTGTTTATATTTTCCTATCTTGTATTTTTGTATTCTAATTTCACTCAACTTTATTTGAATAATATTATAAGTATTGGGTTGCAGGCAAAACCTCATTAAATCTTCTCCAAGAATGCCAAGTAATCTTTGTTCAAATATTTATACATTGGCATCAAAGCATCTTCTGAATGGAAGGTCATGGACATTGAATCAGACTTCAGATAAAGTACACTGAAAACATCATTTTCCTGTGATAAAAACAAAACGTCGATAATTCCCAAATGTCAAAATCAAAGATGACCAATCATGTTGATCAGCTGTTTTCTTTAAATGAAGATTGACAAGTATTCGCTCTCTGTACGTGGCCTTATATTCCACACTGTCAGTTATCGTTCCCAGAGATCAAACTCGAACGCCCGGACATTCTTATACCAGTGGGGACGTGTCTGCCAGATTCTGTGTTCTAGGTGTAGTTAGGTACTTGTCCTCCCAACTGTTATAACTCATGTGTGTGTGTACCTTGTTCACACTCGGCTATAAACCAGTATAGAAGACACGGATTACATGCACACAGTATTTCCTATGGTATTACTTCTCTGTACGTGCTGTGCAGCAGTAAAATTTGTAATGAGAGTGAAAGTTATTTAGGTAAAGCACATATTGCTCAGACAAAGGACAGTCTGGTGAATTAAACTACAGTATATTATAAAGTCGGTGCTTTTGACACGATATAAAATCATGTCATCATTATTGACGCCGATTAATTGAATCCCTTCACGCGTATTATCTATGATACACCAGTCCGTGGTATTGATGGAGGTGTAAAAAAGACGATTTACATCTATCACGGGAATAAACCTTGCGGTAGTTATTAACCTTCTGAAATCGCGAAATGTTTGTCCACGAAAATTGCCATCACAGAGTTGATAACTGGCAGCAGATCGATTGTGTAGGGGTAAATGTGGTGTAGTGATTTAGTGCTGTTTTTATACAGAATCCATGTTAAGTCGACCGCAAAACGCAAATACCAATCTAATCCAAATTTAAACACGTTGATGTATTTCATTACAGCGAGGTGTGCCCATTGTCCGTTATTATTTGGTGCATGCATGAATTAGCATCTTACACTGATGAAAGCACAGTCTTTGTTACATGCATACAAATGTATATGTCCATGCCGTTTGGACTAGCCTTCTAGTTGCGGTGCATATGGTATCATTCATGAATGTCTGGTCTTTCTATCCACATGAAGTAAGAATGCAGCAGGAGCTGCCATTTGGACCACTAGTTTCCTAAAATAGAATGATATATATATCTGCTATAAAATTTTATTCTTAATACGGGGAAGCAAACCCTACCTTGCTTGGAACTAGCCTACCTTCGGTTGTCTACTATTATACTTGTACCAAAGTACATACAAAACTCGACGTGATACCTCGCATTTGATCTAATAATTCTCATTTAAATAAAGGCTTCTTCAGACTACCTAATGAATATACAACAGACAAAGATTAAGTACATGTTTAAGTACATCAAACGAACCCTAGCTTACGCGATCAATAAGGTGCGATTGATTTACACAACACGAGAGTTTCAAACTCCGCAGGCGATTTATTACTTCCGGTTAAATAACACAATATGAAAGCATTATTTATACCTTGGTGTTCAGCAACATAACAACGATTCAAGGAGAAAGTTAATCATTATCCGGGTTGCTGTTTTATTGTGGAGTAATAAAGCAGGTTGCTATGGTTACCTCACTAAACTTAAGACTAAATAGATCATGCTATTATGGTTACCTCACCAAACTTTAGACTGAATTTGAGAACATGTTGCTATGGTTAGAACATTCTGCTATGGTTAGAACATGTTGCTATGGTTATCTCACTAAACTTCAGACTGAATGTGAGAACATGCTGCTATGGTTAGAACATGTTGCTATGGTATCTCACTAAACTTTAGACTGAATATGAGAATATTTTTCTATGGTTAGAACATTTTGCTATGGTTAGAACATGTTGCTATGGTTATCTCACTGAACTTTAGACTGAATATGAGAATATTTTTCTATGGTTAGAACATTTTGCTATGGTTAGAATATGTTGCCATGGTTATCTTGTCAAATTTTAAACTGAAAACGAGAAAGATTCAAAATTCAAGAAATTGACAATTGAATGGTTTACAAAATATCACAGACATAATCATACACTGATAAACTTACAACGACAATGACATTTGAGATATCATAACAATTGAAGGAAGCATAGTCACATGGAGTAAAACAGTAAGTTAATATTGAACACAAGTATATCACATTGGCGTTATACTTATAGAGTATTAAGACACTGTAAAATGTTGCTATGGTTAGAACATGTTGTTATGGTTAGAACATGTTGCTATGGTTATCTCACCAAGTTTTAAACTGATTATTAGAACATATTGTTATGGTTAGATCATGATACTGTGGTATATTACATGTTGGTATGGTTAGAACATGTTGGTATGGTTAGAATATGTTGCTATGGTTAGAGCACAATGCTATGGTACGAACATGTTGCTATTATAAGAACATGTTGCTATCATAAGAACATGTTGCTATGGTTAGGGCATGTTGTTATGGTTAGGGCATGTTGTTATGGTTAGGGCATGTTGTTATGGTTAAAGCATGTTGTTATGATAAGAAAATGTTGTTATGGTAAGAATATGTTGCTATGGTTAGAACATTGTGCTATGGTTAGAACATGTTGGTATGGTTAAAACATGTTGTTATGGTAGGAACATGTTGTTATGGTTGAAGCATGTTGTTATGGTAAGAACATGTTGCTATTGTTAGACCATTTTGCTATGGTTAGAACAAGTTGCTATGGTTAGATCATGTTGCTATGGTTAGAACATGTTGCTATGGTTAGAACATGTTGCTATGGTTAGATCATGTTGCTATGGTTAGATCATGTGGCTATGGTTAGATCATGTTGCTGTGGTTAGAACATGTTGCTATGGTTAGAACATGTTGCTATGGTTAGATCATGTTGCTATGGTTAGATCATGTGGCTGTGGTTAGATCGGGTTACTGTTGTTAGAACATGTTGCTATGGTTAGAACATGTTGGTTGCTATGGTTAGAACATGTTGTTATGGTAAGAACATGTTGTTATGGTAAGAACATGTTGCTATGGTTAGGTCATGTGGCTGTGGTTAGATCATGTTGCTGTGGTTAGAACATGTTGCTATGGTTAGAACATGTTGCTATGGTTAGAACATGTTGGTTGCTATGGTTAGAACATGTTGTTATGGTAAGAACATGTTGTTATGGTAAGAACATGTTGCTATGGTTAGATCATGTTGCTATGGTTAGATCATGTTGCTGTGGTTAGAACATGTTGCTATGGTTAGAACATGTTGCTATGGTAAGAACATGTTGCTATGGTTAGAACATGTTGCTATGGTAAGAACATGTTGCTATGGTTAGAACATGTTGCTATGGTTAGATCATGTTGCTATGGTTAGATCATGTTGCTGTGGTTAGAACATGTTGCTATGGTTAGATCATGTTGCTATGGTTAGATCATGTTGCTATGGTTAGAACATGTTGCTATGGTTAGAACATGTTGCTATGGTTAGATCGTGTTGCTATGGTTAGATCATGTGGCTGTGGTTATAACATGTTGCTATGGTATGTTGCTATAGAAATGTTGCTATGGTTAGAACATGTTGCTATGGTTAGAACATGTTGCTATGGTTAGAACATGTTGCTATGGTTAGAACATGTTGCTATGGTTAGAACATGTTGCTATGGTTAGAACATGTTGCTATGGTTAGAACATGTTGCTATGGTTAGAACATGTTGCTATGGTTAGAAATTTGCTATGGTATGTTGCTATGGTTAGAACATGTTGCTATGGTTAGAACATGTTGCTATGGTTAGAACATGTTGCTATGGTTAGAGCATGTTGCTATGGTTAGAACATGTTGCTTGGTTAGAACATGTTGCTATGGTTAGAGCATGTTGCTGTGGTTAAAGCATGTTGCTATGGTTAGAACATGTTGCTATGGTTAAACATGTTGCTATGGTTAGATCATGTTGCTGTGGTTATAACATGTTGCTATGGTTAGAACATGTTGCTATGGTTAGAAAATGTTGCTATTATAAGAAAATGTTGCTATGGTTAGAGCATGTTGTTATGGTAAGAACATGTTGCTATTGTTAGAACATGTTGCTGTGGTTATAACATGTTGCTTTGGTTATAACATGTTGCTGTGGTTATAACATGTTGCTATGGTTATAACATGTTGCTATGGTTAGAACATGTTGCTATGGTTAGTTCATGTTGCTATGGTTAGAACATGTTGCTATGGTTAGAACATGTTGCTATGGTATGTTGCTATGGTTAGAACATGTTGCTATGGTTAGAACATGTTGCTATGGTTAGAACATGTTGCTATGGTTAGAACATGTTGCTATGGTTAGATCATGTTGCTGTGGTTAGAACATGTTGCTATGGTTAGATCATGTTGCTATGGTTAGAACATGTTGCTATGGTTAGAACATGTTGCTATGGTTAGAACATGTTGCTATGGTTAGAACATGTTGCTATGGTATGTTGCTATGGTTAGAACATGTTGCTATGGTTAGATCATGTTGCTGTGGTTAGAACATGTTGCTATGGTTAAGAACATGTTGCTATGGTTAGAACATGTTGCTATGGTTAGAACATGTTGCTATGGTTAGAACATGTTGCTATGGTTAGAACATGTTGCTATGGTTAGAACATGTTGCTATGGTTAGATCATGTTGCTGTGGTTAGAACATGTTGCTATGGTTAGAACATGTTGCTATGGTATGTTGCTATGGTTAGAACATGTTGCTATGGTTAGAACATGTTGCTATGGTTAGATCATGTTGCTATGGTTAGAACATGTTGCTATGGTTAGAACATGTTGCTATGGTTAGAACATGTTGCTATGGTTAGAACATGTTGCTATGGTTAGAACATGTTGCTATGGTATGTTGCTATGGTTAGAACATGTTGCTATGGTTAGAACATGTTGCTATGGTTAGAACATGTTGCTATGGTTAGAACATGTTGCTGTGGTTAGAACATGTTGCTATGGTTAGAACATGTTGCTATGGTTAGAACATGTTGCTATGGTTAGAGCATGTTGCTATGGTTAAAGCATGTTGCTATGGTTAGAACATGTTGCTATGGTTAGAACATGTTGCTATGGTTAGAACATTTTGCTTTGGTTAGAGCACGTTGTTGTGGTAAGAACATGTTGCTATATTTTTTCACCAAACTTTAGACTGACCATATCATGTTGCTAGGTTTTTTTTCTCGCCAAACTAAATATCATACCTGCCGTGACTCTTTATTTTTCTTTATAGTGTTATGTTACCGAACCATTTGACTTCATACTGTAGCAACTCAATTCATCACGTGACTAGCTTTCGTGGTAACCCAACCATTCTTTGGTAATTCATCACGTGGTTTTATATGTCTAGTTCAAGCAAGAATTAGGTCACATGACATATGATTGTATATAATCAAGCCCCTGATGGATATTTGTGTCGCATTACTTCAGTAGCATGGTTATCAACTGTCATCAAACGACATTTCCGTCATACGTATTTAGCTGTTAAGTAAGCCCATAGATATCTGTGACAGTAGGGTATCATGGAACCGATGCTGAAGATGGATGATTCCTGACTAGATATTTACGTGTAATACGTTATGTCAAAGAAACGATATTTTAGATCGCCTGATGTACTGAGGACAATATGTTAACGTGATGGGACAACATACTGAAATAAACATGTCATGTATGATTAGTACCCGCCATATATATAGTATATATACATATGTAAATCAGCCTTCTAGGCCCAGCATGCATGCTCCCTCGCATGAGCTGCAACGATTTGGTGCATTTATTGCAACTTTATGATCCTATATACGATTCCATTTTCCATCCGAAGCTGACGTCAACAGAACAATATACTCAATCTGACTTTTTAAAGCACGTTACGTAAGGCGTGCCATTCTAAGTGCAATACCAACCCTCAAAGTTCTAAAAGGCCAGGAGTTGGCATTTTAATGGATCATTCATTTTAGTTAACGTGGAAATCAAGACGGATAGGTTGAGTTGCTCGTAGAACACTAAATCGATCCTTCCGAGAAGGCACGAAATGCAATGTTCCTCTATCCGAATATCAGATACCGACACTCGGAGTATCTCGGAATTCTCTTCGGGAAACAGAAGTAAAATTAATGACGTTTTCACCAATACGATGTTAATTCGAACCGTTAACCGCTTAACATAAGTGATTGGACTTAATTACTGGCTGACAGGTTAAATACGAGGGGTTATCAGCGATCGGCTTTCCTCTGACACGGGATCAAAGACCTCTATATGTGACTTTAAGTTTATATCGCAGCAAAGTCATCGTTAATCGATCGCTTTGTTCATTTTATCGCTAACTAAATATTGAATCGCTGGGGTAGCACCACCACTATTGATCAATATCCTTTTCGATACCTGAGTACATAGGGAGTTACTGAAGATAACATTGATCGATAGATGTATCATATGGCCCTTTGGGGGTCCACTGAGAGCCCTGTAAATTGACAGCTGAGAGCACTAGAATGGACAGAATATTGGTGTATTACAAGTCATAATTACATACTGAAGAAACATTATGCGTTCATTGAGCATTCGTGAAAGGCTGTTTCTGCATGGCAAAAAAAGTGGATTTCATGTGTTGTTAAAATATTATCACGTGGACTGAAAATCATATACGTTTGATGTATTGTACTAAATACATATGCTGTTTGGAACACGAATATCTTACATACAAAACCCTTTACACGTCGTTCTGTAAACACCGAAACAAAATCATTTATTATGCATAATCATTTTGAACAGGAAAGTATAGACCAATAATTGTCTGGCCTTTGCACTGATATAATGTTCTGATCAAGAAATCCTTTGTTTTTTACCAAATCACGAAAAGCACGCATCTTTTGAACAAATCATGAAATGTATTTCTTCGAAATATCGGTCTGAAGGAATTCTTTGACCTAATAACCATAGAATTGTTCTCAACACACATTTCTTTGTCATATCAGTAGACCTATTCATCGAAAATATTTTTCCTGAACATGCATTTCTGTTCAAAAGCATCGAAACAATGTTCTGAATAGTGCACCCATTTCTGTACACAATCATCGTCACAATGTTCTGAGCAAGATACTCATCGAGACTTTGTTCTGAACACACCGTTTTGTAGAAAATCATCAAAACAATCTAAACACGCATTTTTGTACAGAATTAACGAATCACCTAATTACATTTCTGTATGCATTTCTATGCTATGGATCTGAACATCACTGATGATGAACAAACTCCACCGTCTCAGGCTGCCACACACCAATGGCTGGATGTTGGTGAATTAGTGGTGCTGTATGGCACATACTAATAAAGCCGTTGTTTATCAATATAACTGAGTTAATTCCCCGGGGCATTCTCAGAAATAATAAATGAACCTTAACCATCAAGTTTATGACACCTCCCTGGGGACCTTACCTTCGCTCCGAACAAAACTTTACAGCGGTGTCCCGTGCACTGAATTTGGTCTAGTATATATTGCAGATAGACTCCGACTTTGGTATAGAACAGTCCTAAATCGTGACATCCTTCCATGTTGTTGAAATCTACACCAATTGTTTCTAAGAAACTGAAACTGGTCGAGTCAAATGTAATTTGGTATGGGCTGTTGATGACATACTCCCGAGGGGATTCCTCATAAACCGTAATTTGTCCCACCCTCGGGCTACGCATTGCTATAAATGTGGCGGTGAGACCCACGGGGCCTGCACCGATGACCACGACATCTAATTTCCGAACCCTCCTACGAAATTGTCCGTACACTGCCCGGCCCCCAAGGAAAGCTAGTAAGAATAACACAGTCATAAAAAGATGTCCATCTGGGGCGACGTATCGCGAAATTAGCCATCCATCAGAAAAATCATCGTGAGACATGTTGTCTTCTATTCGCTGATTGTTGGCTAAAGTTTAGCATAGATGTAGACTAATCGGTCTGTCCTTCAAATCTCTATCGAATTCCGCTAATACACCGCAGATTATGGTGGCATTAGATGTCAAATAGATATGGCTAGATCGAACAAGAGGAAAAACAAACCTCTTCAAGTGGCGGAAATTAGAACTTAGAACACCACTCCATCTGGCATCTGTTCGGTTTTTACCTGTACTTGTAATTAATTAACAGCGCAGGTAAATAAATTAACGCTTGTCAAAATGAATCTAATATATTCAGGTAACATCTGGTGGGCTCGTTAAAAACCCGTGCATATTCACCTTATTAAGAAATCAATTTCACCTGATATCTTCCAAACATTTTTATATACACACGCGTAAAGTTAGTCTCCAGAGTGTGTAAAACCAGGTGGCATTTTGTATATACATTATTCCTCTCTGGGTACCTGTGAAATCGGCCAGTCTTACTCACAAATCACTTTACTTGGATGCTGCTAATCCTGGCGCAGCATTCCTGATCCAAAATCCATTGATACGTACAATAAGGTGACAGGCCGTGTAATCCCCAGAAAGGCTTAGTTGTGGTCGTGTCATAGGCCAAGAGCGACACACACCGGGTCTACGTCTAATGTCGGCAATAATAAGAAATGATCTGCTGGTTTCACCTACTGTATAAATGACTCGATAATGCAGGGTGAAACTCGCTAAAGGTGACGCTAATCGAACGCGCTGCATATGTGTAACTGTTTTATACATGTGTTATTTATCATACATATAGGTCTAAATAGAGGACAAAGGCCTTTCACTTTATCTACATGACGTGAAATGACTAATTCAAATACGTTCATGTATAACACCAAGTCCTGCGGCAAATCGGCATGTTATATACAAACTAGCTGTAAATATCTCTGTACACTCACAGTGTGGTCTAGTGCAGCTTTCGGTTAATAGTACATTTCTGTTCAAGTGGCATTTAGAACTTACTGGGTATTTACTTCTGTGTTTTAGAAAAATCCCTCTTAACCTCTATTCACTTAAAGTGGAATTAAGTTACGGTACATTAGATTTATTTTTTTTACATTGTCGTTTTTCGCTATCGTTATTTTGTCGCTTTCCAATCTTGGTTTCAAATCGCGTTAATCTGGAGTTAGATAGACAAGACAAAATTACTAGTCGCAATTTCAAAGTCAACAAGTTAGAGACACACCAAAGCAACATTTCAAAGTATAAAGTTAGTCGCGAAATAAAACGGTCCCGATTTAAAGTTAAGTCCAAGGGAAGTTTCCTTATATTTTCGTTGTCTCTTTCAGCAGATAAAGGTGTAAAATGTGTACGAATAGTCTTCGAAACAAAAGTCGACGATCGGTGATTGATTTCGGCACTGCTGGAGTGTGCAACGTTTAATGAACCTATACTCTTTACTGGTCACCTGTATATATGCGAGAGTCTATATGCCCCTCGTCTCGATTTAGTACTGATCCTTTATCTGTCACTTCAAGAGTTTACTTTCTCTATTTAACACTTTGTAGTTCCCAAAGCGTTCACACAGTTCTCCTGTGTGGCATGGTCTGTCATTGCCGATTTGTTGATCAAGGACTCCAACTTTTTATGACATGGATTTCGCCTAGTTTCGGTGTTCATCAAGGCGAAGCTCAAAAGGTGCCTCCAATAATCCCTCGCAGTTCTCACATCCGACTTTTTTGTCACACTGTGACATTTCCTTTGGGAAGATTTATCCCATGGATGTACTAGGACTATGTGGATTATCTTGTGTGGTTTCGGTCGTTGTTATAGTCCGAACTGTGTTATACGGGGTGACCACTTGACCTTTGGCTCTGTTGTCATATTTCCTGATACGGTCCCCTTTGTTTAACTCTGGTTTAGGATCCATTTCAGATTTCCTCAAGGTTTCATTGACCTAGATATGTGTACATCTATTGATGAGGGAGGTGGTCCACCCTTGGAAGTGTTGTTTCCAAAAATGTTTTTAAAACTTATTACCAAAATAACACATTTTAAATAAAATGGTTTTGTAACTTTGTGATCTTTTTTAAAAATGTTCCGTAGTATCATTATATTTACTATGAAAATGTTGCAAAAATATATATGAAGTATTTTAAGAATTCATTTTTTTTAAATTTGTTTTCATTTATCTATTTATTTATTTCTAAAACTGCTGCTGATAAAAAAGTCCGTAAATAAAGGACTTGATACTTATATATATTTGGTTTGCCCTCATATACATATATAATACACATCACAACGCTGACTTATTGGATATAGTGTAATGGGTTCCGGGACGATATCGTTTAGTTACAATGTGTGGGAGATGAAAGCAAACAGCGTCAATTGCTTCGCATAAAGTCTTCGATTCATCATTTACCACCAAAGGTTTACGAGGTATAAACCTGTATAGGGGGTTGAGTTTCAGCTTATGACTTCGAATACCTGAAAAGTTATGGGAAGTAAATCCTAATTGGTTTTCTATGCGTTGAGTTTACGGGAAATGCGTATTTTCAAAGAAGATGTACTAGATATTATTTAAGAGTGAAGATGTGTTTTTGCATACGATATTTTAGGTAAATTAGGATGAACTTAAGAGTTTTATTGAATTGATATTTTGCTTCATACGAAGGGAGGTAACTCCTGTTCTTGTACATTAATCATGGGAATTAAAGTCGATTTTAGTCGTACTTTTTGTACTACATGTAACTTTCTGGACGTTCTTGTTGCTACTCAGTTAAACCTATCACTTACTAGCTGTTATGTGGTTGACAGATATAACAGGTAATTGATAATATTAACTAGTATTTTGCCACCTTTAGACAGCTTTTTATATGAAGATTCATGTAGCTTAGTTTGCTGCTGAACGAAATATATTGAAAGTTATTGACAATTGCCTAATTTTACATGCTTATCGGTGACAATCATGCCAAATCGTTACTTTCTGTGTTGGCTCTTTGGTTTAAGGTTGAATTTTTTATAGACTTAGAGTCTAATGACTCATCAGTATAGAAATACAATACAATACCGTAACATTTAAAATGTATACCATGAAATACAAACGTAAATGTCGACAGTACTACCTTCGGAAGTGTATAATCAAATAACTCATTGAATAATAAAGAATTTTTTGCGTTATAAATTTAAGATTATAAGTTCTTAAATCCTTTGCATTTTTTTATATTAAAAAGTTGCATTAATTTTTACATGCAATGTACTTTGAAATAAATGTTCTTTGTGATTTTTTAATGGATATCAGAATAACATGGGCATATGAAACAAATTGAAATTCATCTTCAACGTATTTTTCTTTTTTTTATACAATCCGTCAAAGTAAAACATTTTAAAATGTTTTGGTATATTTTTGAAACGACCGTTTTCCATTAAGGATGTACTCCTCTGAGAAGTCAAAATTTTCTTGTATTAAACTTTTTTTTTCTCATATAGATTTTTGGAAATAGCAGTTCACACCATAAAAGAAAATGGAATGAAAAACATGTCCATGTCTATGTCACTCAAAGACCTAGTTGACAAAATATTAGATTTTATGGGAATTTTGCCATTTGATCACATACACGAGAGATTAAGGCCACAATTTCCTAATGATGTGTTTGATATGTATGGATGTTTGTAGAATTTATGATTAATAAACTCATATTTAGTGTCAGAATAACAACATATGATACACCTACCCGTTATTTTTGAGCTATAAAACGCACCATTTTCAACCATTTTCAACCATTTTTGCAAAATTTAACCCTTTATTGAAAAAGTTCTGATATTAAACTTTTGTGAATATTTTGCATATCAATAGGGAAAGGGTTGTTCTTTCTTAATCAGGCAGAAAAATTGGGGGTCCGACTGCTAACATTTTTGTCCCATTTAAAGATGCTCCACCGCCGGCAGAGCATAAATGATATTCATCACTTGAACAATAATTAGTGTTTAATCGTGTATACATACATGTATGTATGATTCACACAAAAAAAATAATATAAAATAATTCATTTTGCCTTTGGTGCATGCGCAATAAGTACTTAATTCCATATAGGATATAGTGCAACGGAATTTTTTCGGGATGTAATTAATCATATTTTGCAATTTTAACATGAAATAAAATTAGAAGCTCAAACTTTTCAATTGTGGTAATGGTGTAAAGTAAGTAACATTTGTAACCGAAGAAAAATACTAAATCCTCTGCTCCTGTTTTTGATAGTGAAAAATACCACTTGTAAGCGGTGGAGCATCTTTAAATATTTGTTATTTTTCAATATTTTAGGGTAAAAAATAAAAGTGCTCAAATAACCATTAAATGGAAAATTAAAGTGGCCAAAGTGTATCATTTCACACACCACACGCAACTAGTAAAGATTTACAGCAAAAATTAACTCGATACAGCTAAAAATGCTAGCACAGTGATGATTTAAGTAAAAACAATTTAAGTAAAAATGGTAAAACTGTGGCTCTACTCAAAGCGAAAAAAAGACACAATTTTAAAATCCCTGTATAAAAAAAAACCTACTAAGAATAGAAATGTAATTTTTTTTATAAAACTTATAACTGCCAACTTACAACAGACATTGATAGTTTGTTTTTGAAAATCTCATAACTTTTTTATCTATGTCGAACCGAGACTTCAACGGGACTGAAAGCTCAGAAGAATACATCCTTAAGATTGTGATTCGCGTTTTGTAAATTTGTTGAAGGCGATATTTCAAAATTTGTTTTCTTGAATAACATTGTAAACTGAATTCGTGGTCAAAACATAAGTAAAAAATCCTTTTGAGGATGTTATTACCTGTCCAAAACAAACTTGTTTACGAACATCCATTAACCTTTGCTTGATTAGACCTGCTACTTACATGTATATTATCTGTCTGCCAAAGGTAAACTTAACCTATTCTATATATATTTGATACATTGTATACATCTCTACTTCAAGGAAAGTAATATACCGATTATTCTTTTTTCAACAATCTTGGATGTATCAATAAAAATATTATTTGTTGACATAGAATTCTATGAATCACCCGATTTCCACGTGAAAATCGATAAAATCTTTCTCGTTAGGCCAACAACAAGTAATTAGGATCAACATGTCACAGATCCATATCAGAGGCATCCCAGACTAATTATACTGACATATGTATAGCTTCATCGTTCATTAACTTAGACAACAGAAGCTGGTGTGCTATTCTTAATAGTTTGGCCTTTTTTACACTGTAACCTACCCTCACCAAATAAAGTCATTTGTTTGTTTTTGGTGCACTGTCTGTCGGCCAATACTCGGAGAATATGTGTCATTTTCCCTCAATTAAATTCCATTTGTGTGTTCTCGACATAAAATCTTGTGGCGTTGTGTGTTCTCCAAGACTATAACAACTTCGAATTCCGATATGGCAAATTCTCAAAAGGCACCTAAAAATATAAGTTTTCTTTCTGATTTCATTTGTAGGATTTTTGTTTGTTTTTTTTTTAGCTAAAAAAAGCATGAAAATATTTTTAAAAATTCCATTTTTCATTTGACTTATAAACATGATTAAGGTGTTTAGATACCGCTAGGATCCACTTTTATCCTGCTTTATCGCGATACGTATCGGAAGAACATTTTCTACGATATCAAGAATATCATCATTTTACTAATGAATTCTTAGATGACAAAATAGTCATGAAACAACCTTTGTTTATCGGATTGGTTTGACAGATTGTCTCTCATCCTGTGATGCTTTCTTTGGATGTGATTAAGACTATCTCATTGTGGATCGTTTGATTTAACGCGCAGACGATAAAATCAATGAGTTCAGAAAAGCGATCTGGGAAGGGATTAGATCTGGGGTCGGATAGGTCCGGATATCGGCCAGTGGCTTAGACCGGATTTCGGCCAGAGACGAGTTTTGAATGGATAAGTCCGGAGTTCGACCAAACACGGGCTGGGAACGGCTGAGTCCAGATTGCGAGCTGAGAATGGGTTAGGGTTTCGAACGGAGAAAAGGCTTTGATTGGTTTATAGTTTCGAACGGAGGCGAACTGTGAATGTTTGAGCCCGGGTTTCAGTCAGTCTGTTTCAGTAATATAATACTGTAAAGTAAAATATCCGCTGCAGCAAAGAGGCATAAAATAACAAGAGGCCCATGGGCCTCAACGGTCATCTGACTATTGGCACAATACAACATAGTCGTTTAAAGGTTTTAGCCTATTTGACCCCTGTGAATGAAGATCAAGGTCATTTAAAAAACAACCACATATGGTAGTCCTTCATCCCAGCATATCACAGGCCCGATATCAGGTCTCTAGCCCTCTTAATTATTCACAAAAAGTTATTTCAAGATTTTAGTGCCTATCTGACCCATGTGACCTTGGATGAAGGTCAAGGTCATTCATTTGAACAAACTTGGTAGCTCTCCATCCAAGCATGTCACAGGCCCAATATCGGGTCTCTAGGCCTCCTAGTTATTCTCAAGAAGTCGTTTAAAGATTTTAAGCTATTTGAACCCTGTGACCTTGAATGAAGGTCAAGGTCATTCATTTGAACAAACTTGGTAGCCCTTCATCCCAACATGTCGCAGACCCAATATGAGAACCCTGAGCCTTTCTGATCTTGAGAAGAAGTCGTTTAAATATTTTAGCCTATTTGACCCATGTGACCTTGAATGAAGGTCAAGGTCATTTATTTGAACAAACTTGGCAGTCCTTCATCACAGCATGCTGCAAGTCAAATATGAGCATCCTAGACCTTTCGGTGCTTGAGAAGCTGTTTAAAATGTTGAGCCTATTTGACCCCTGTGACCTTGAATGAAGGTCATGGTCATTTATTTAAACAAACTTGGTAGTCCTTTATTCCATCATGCTGCAGGCCAAATATGGGTATTCTGGGTCTTTCGGTTATTGAGAAGTCGTTGAAAGATTTTAGCCTATTTGACCCCTGTGACCTTGAATGAAGGTCAAGGTAATTCATTTGAACAAACTTGATAGCCCTTCGTCCCAGCATGCTGTAGGCCCAATATGGGTATTCTTTGTCTTTCGGTTCTAGAGAAGATGCCGTTTAAAGATTTTAGCTTATTTGACCCCTGTGACCTTGAATGACTTGACAGCCCTTCATCCCCGCATGTCGCGGCCCCAATATCAGGTCTCTAGGCCTCTTAGTTATTCACAAGAAGTTGTTTAAATAATTTTAGCTGTTTTGACCCATGTGGCCGTGAATGAAGGTCAAGGTCATTCATTTAAACAAACCTGGTAACCCTTCATCCCAGCATGCTACAGGCCAAATATCAGTATCCTGGGCCTTTCGGTTATGAGAAGAAGTCGTTTGAATGCGCATGGCGCACGGCGCACGGCGCACGGCGCACGGCGCACGGCACACGGCGCACGGCACACGGCACACGGCAATTGGTCATCCTGACCCGAAGGCGCACGGCACACGGCGCACGGCACACGGCACACGGCACACGGCACACGGCACACGGCACACGGCAATTGGTCATCCTGACCCTTCGGGTCAGATGACCTAAAAATATCATATCCTCCGTAATGACAAACTGTCCTCTGCTTCGGTTACTAAAGAAAAGAAATTCTTACCAACCTAGAAACACTCTAGTCACGTTATTACGGTTGTTAAGGGGGCAACCTATACAAGTGCGTGCCTACCTTCCTACCCGTGGTGGACATCGAATCAGTTCAACTGACCAATATACAATATAGCTAATTGGAACCGAGGGCGCGATATTGAAGCGCCACATTAGCTTCGTCATTTCCCGAGTCACGCTCGGTGAGAGAATGTGCCGTGTTATTGTGGCCCGAGGAGCTGACCAAGATGGACACAATCAAATCAGAGTAGACAAGGAAAGACTACTGCCATAGCTGCCTAATAGGCTTGTCATTGCCCATTACCTCCACGTCATCACCAATTTCATCTATCCCCCAGAGACCAGAGGTATTAATTACAATAGCAAATGTTCCGTCCTAATCCAATCGGATTCCCTGTAGATGTCTATGGCGACCAGGTTAGCCTCAGCTTCTGTATTAACTGACAATACGGCATTGTATTACATCCAGGTGTCAAAACACTGGCGACACACATATCAATATAGTGTCGGTTCATTATTAGACCGTTCGGTAACTGATATGTTTATGAACGAGAGGTGTTCAGTATGTTGTTATGATCGAGGTGAGAACGTCAGAAGGCTGGGGTTCTCCGTACGGGAGAGGTAGCCAGGATTACGTTACTTACACTTCTTGTACACGAGTTTACGATAATTCCGGATATAGATTGGTTATCTATAAGTCAGGTCTTTTGTTTTTATTCTTAGGATTGAAAGGGAAGAACGATCGGGTTTTCCCCATAGATAAAGGCGAAGTTTCCGTATGGGAGGGATCGCAAACGTAGGGTATTTTTTATTGAAGGTTTACAGCATTCTCGTTACACGATGTCCAGGGGCATTGCAACAGTCATCTGACTACTTTGCAACCCAATCTCATACATATTGAGAATGGTGAGATAAGCATGATGGTAGCGAAAATGATATCGATTCCATGACTTTTTAAAGATCATTCCAACACATTTCATACAAAGCTGAAAGTCGATGGTGAAAATTAATCAAAGTGCCAAGGCCACTCATAGATGCTGTGAATGAAGGACTCAAACAAAGGAATAAACAAATTGGTTTTTCATTTAAATATAAAATTTAGTAAACTATACATAAGTGTGCAGTGTTGAATTTCGGAGTTTAATAAAAAAAATATTTACGATAACGTATTTATTTTATGATATTTGAAGTTTTTCAAGAACAATAAGTTGAATAACTTATTATCCTGAAATAACTATTATAAATTTTATTTCTAAATTATTTTTGAAATAACGATTTCAACACCAATGAAAACGTTCAGAATCTGAGTATCATTTTTTATAATTCTTTATTAATTGCTAAATTATCAATTTCATCAATGTCTCATAAAAGACAAAAAAAATAATAAGAAAACATTTTCGTATCTTAATATCCTCTTAACATTGGAGAATATTTTCGGAAAAATATAACATTAGAAATATTACCATTTCCGGATATGTTTTGGTTTTCTTTTTAGAAAACTAACATGGGATGTTTGACGACTTTTGACTAATAAATCATGGCCAGATACTTTTGCCAAATAAAAGGTACATTATTTCATTACGTATATCACTCGGATTTCTTTTAAATTCACAAGAACGCTAGCCGTTTACATCAAGAAAACATCATGTAATGTATCGGACTTTAGCAAGTCTTCGTAAGCCAATAATAACTGGTTGACGAGATATTATCGTGCAGAACATTTATCGTGAGTTTTGCTTTGCCGACTTTTGACTTATAATAAAACATGGCCATATACGTTTGTCAAGTAAAGGGTACATTATTTGGTTACTTATAACAGTCAAATTTCTTTCGAATTCATAAGAACGCTATCATCAAGAAAACTTCCTGCAATACATCGGACTTTAGCAAGTCTTCATAAGGCTACCGTACATTACACGGCAATATAAGTTAATTTGTCACTTTAAGTTGTTCGAACATAAATATATCTATATTATCATTATATTTTGTAAGTTTATGTTGATAGATTTGGTACTTTTTCCCTTTCAATATACCGCAGTTGTCGATAAACAAAAGACAGAACTCCCAGTGACAGATCAAGGGAGGAGGCACGTACTCAAAACTATTAACTTTTAGTGCGCAATAATATCTCAGATATAGTTCGTCAATACAACCAACACAAAAAGCTTTATAAGCGTTATAAGAACTTTCTTTTGCAGTTACCTTCCTAACATTTGATTACAATAACGATCATTAGCATGAATTACGTAAAATTTAAATAAACATACACAATCCAAAATCCATCGAAAGTCTGTCGCGGAGGAAGACAGCGAAGAAGGCGTTGTTCGTGATTTCGGGAGACCAGTGTTCTCGGAGTAATACCAAATATCATAGTCCCAACTGAACACATAAAACACTTCATCCATGGTGTATACCTATGTACAAATTCTATGTCTATGGTTTTGAATATTGGGGTTTTATTTTTCATATCATCAAGTAATACGTGAAATGAAAAAAAAAAACTTTTATTTTTCATCGCGGAGTGGTTTCATTGTTTTGATGTGCACAGGCTGTCCGAGCGTACCTTTGTCGTTACGTTAGACCAATTTAGACTACGGAGAACGTGGAAAGGTCTCGTCATGCTTGTCTTTACGTTAGACCAATTTAGACTACGGAGAACGTGGAAAGGTCTCGTCATGCTTGTCTTTACGTTAGACCAATTTAGACTACGGAGAACGTGGAAAGGTCTCGTCATGCTTGTCTTTACGTTAGACCATTTAAGACCAAGTTTGACTATTGGAAAACGTGGAAAGGTCTCGTCATGCTTGTCTTTACGTTAGACCAATTTAGACTATGGAGAACGTGGAAAGGTCTCGTCATGCTTGTCTTTACGTTAGACCAAGTTTGACTATTGGAAAACGTGGAAAGGTCTCGTCATGCTTGTCTTTACGTTAGACCAATTTAGACTACGGAGAACGTGGAAAGGTCTCGTCATGCTTGTCTTTACGTTAGACCAATTTAGACTACGGAGAACGTGGAAAGGTCTCGTCATGCTTGTCTTTACGTTAGACCAATTTAGACTACGGAGAACGTGGAAAGGTCTCGTCATGCTTGTCTTTACGTTAGACCAAATTTAGACTACGGAGAACGTGGAAAGGTCTCGTCATGCTTGTCTTTACGTTAGACCAATTTAGACTACGGAGAACGTGGAAAGGTCTCGTCATGCTTGTCTTTACGTTAGACCAAATTTAGACTACGGAGAACGTGGAAAGGTCTCGTCATGCTTGTCTTTACGTTAGACCAATTTAGACTACGGACAACGTGGAAAGGTCTCGTCATGCTTGTCTTTACGTTAGACCAAGTTTGACTATTGGAAAACGTGGAAAGGTCTCGTCATGCTTGTCTTTACGTTAGACCAATTTAGACTACGGAGAACGTGGAAAGGTCTCGTCATGCTTGTCTTTACGTTAGACCAAATTTGACTACGGAGAACGTGGAAAGGTCTCGTCATGCTTGTCTTTACGTTAGACCAATTTAGACTACGGAGAACGTGGAAAGGTCTCGTCATGCTTGTCTTTACGTTAGACCAATTTAGACTACGGACAACGTGGAAAGGTCTCGTCATGCTTGTCTTTACGTTAGACCAAGTTTGATTATAGGAAAACGTGGAAAGGTCTCGTCATGCTTGTCTTTACGTTAGACCAATTTAGACTACGGAGAACGTGGAAAGGTCTCGTCATGCTTGTCTTTACGTTAGACCAATTTGACTACGGAGAACGTGGAAAGGTCTCGTCATGCTTGTCTTTACGTTAGACCAAATTTAGACTACGGAGAACGTGGAAAGGTCTCGTCATGCTTGTCTTTACGTTAGACCAATTTAGACTACGGAGAACGTGGAAAGGTCTCGTCATGCTTGTCTTTACTAGATTAGACCAAATTTGACTAGGAGAACGTGGAAAGGTCTCGTCATGCTTGTCTTTACGTTAGACCAATTTTGACTACGGAGAACGTGGAAAGGTCTCGTCATGCTTGTCTTTACGTTAGACCAATTTTGACTAGAGAACGTAGGACTAGGAGAACGTGGAAAGGTCTCGTCATGCTTGTCTTTACGTTAGACCAATTTAGACTACGGAGAACGTGGAAAGGTCTCGTCATGCTTGTCTTTACGTTAGACCAAATTTGACTACGGAGAACGTGGAAAGGTCTCGTCATGCTTGTCTTTACGTTAGACCAATTTAGACTACGGAGAACGTGGAAAGGTCTCGTCATGCTTGTCTTTACGTTAGACCAAATTTGACTATTGGAGAACGTGGAAAGGTCTCGTCATGCTTGTCTTTACGTTAGACCAATTTAGACTACGGAAAACGTGGAAAGGTCTCGTCATGCTTGTCTTTACGTTAGACCAAGTTTGACTATTGGAGAACGTGGAAAGGTCTCGTCATGCTTGTCTTTACGTTAGACCAATTTAGACTACGGAGAACGTGGAAAGGTCTCGTCATGCTTGTCTTTACGTTAGACCAAGTTTGACTATTGGAAAACGTGGAAAGGTCTCGTCATGCTTGTCTTTACGTTAGACCAAGTTTGACTATTGGAGAACGTGGAAAGGTCTCGTCATGCTTGTCTTTACGTTAGACCAAGTTTGACTATTGGAGAACGTGGAAAGGTCTCGTCATGCTTGTCTTTACGTTAGACCAATTTAGACTACGGAGAACGTGGAAAGGTCTCGTCATGCTTGTCTTTACGTTAGACCAAATTTAGACTACGGAGAACGTGGAAAGGTCTCGTCATGCTTGTCTTTACGTTAGACCAATTTAGACTACGGAGAACGTGGAAAGGTCTCGTCATGCTTGTCTTTACGTTAGACCAATTTAGACTACGGAGAACGTGGAAAGGTCTCGTCATGCTTGTCTTTACGTTAGACCAATTTAGACTACGGAGAACGTGGAAAGGTCTCGTCATGCTTGTCTTTACGTTAGACCAATTTAGACTACGGAGAACGTGGAAAGGTCTCGTCATGCTTGTCTTTACGTTAGACCAAGTTTGATTATAGGAAAACGTGGAAAGGTCTCGTCATGCATGTCTGTACGTTAGACCAAGTTTGACTATTGGAGAACGTGGAAAGGTCTCGTCATGCTTGTCTTTACGTTAGACCAATTTAGACTACGGAGAACGTGGAAAGGTCTCGGTCATGCTTGTCTTTACGTTAGACCAATTTAGACTATGGAGAACGTGGAAAGGTCTCGTCATGCTTGTCTTTACGTTAGACCAAATTTAGACTACGGAGAACGTGGAAAGGTCTCGTCATGCTTGTCTTTACGTTAGACCAATTTAGACTACGGAGAACGTGGAAAGGTCTCGTCATGCTTGTCTTTACGTTAGACCAATTTAGACTACGGAGAACGTGGAAAGGTCTTTGCTTGTCTTTACGTTAGACCAATTTTGACTACGGAGAACGTGGAAAGGTCTCGTCATGCTTGTCTTTACGTTAGACCAAATTTGACTATTGGAAAACGTGGAAAGGTCTCGTCATGCTTGTCTTTACGTTAGACCAATTTAGACTACGGAGAACGTGGAAAGGTCTCGTCATGCTTGTCTTTACGTTAGACCAATTTAGACTACGGAGAACGTGGAAAGGTCTCGTCATGCTTGTCTTTACGTTAGACCAATTTAGACTACGGAGAACGTGGAAAGGTCTCGTCATGCTTGTCTTTACGTTAGACCAATTTAGACTACGGAGAACGTGGAAAGGTCTCGTCATGCTTGTCTTTACGTTAGACCAATTTAGACTACGGGAGAACGTGGAAAGGTCTCGTCATGCTTGTCTTTACGTTAGACCAATTTAGACTACGGAGAACGTGGAAAGGTCTCGTCATGCTTGTCTTTACGTTAGACCAAATTTAGACTAGGAGAACGTGGAAAGGTCTCGTCATGCTTGTCTTTACGTTAGACCAATTTAGACTACGGACAACGTGGAAAGGTCTCGTCATGCTTGTCTTTACGTTAGACCAATTTAGACTACGGAGAAAGTGGAAAGGTCTCGTCATGCTTGTCTTTACATTAGACCAATTTAGACTACGGAGAACGTGGAAAGGTCTCGTCATGCTTGTCTTTACGTTAGACCAATTTAGACTACGGAGAACGTGGAAAGGTCTCGTCATGCTTGTCTTTACGTTAGACCAATTTAGACTACGGAGAACGTGGAAAGGTCTCGTCATGCTTGTCTTTACGTTAGACCAATTTAGACTACGGAGAACGTGGAAAGGTCTCGTCATGCTTGTCTTTACGTTAGACCAATTTGACTAGGAGAACGTGGAAAGGTCTCGTCATGCTTGTCTTTACGTTAGACCAATTTAGACTACGGAGAACGTGGAAAGGTCTCGTCATGCTTGTCTTTACGTTAGACCAATTTAGACTACGGAGAACGTGGAAAGGTCTCGTCATGCTTGTCTTTACGTTAGACCAAATTTAGACAACGGAGAACGTGGAAAGGTCTCGTCATGCTTGTCTTTACGTTAGACCAAATTTTACGGACAACGTGGAAAGGTCTCGTCATGCTTGTCTTTACGTTAGACCAAATTTAGACTACGGAGAACGTGGAAAGGTCTCATCATGCTTGTCTTTACGTTAGACAAAATTTAGACAACGGAGAACGTGGAAAGGTCTCGTCATGCTTGTCTTTACGTTAGACCAAATTTAGACTACGGAGAACGTGGAAAGGTCTCGTCATGCTTGTCTTTACGTTAGACCAATTTAGACTACGGAGAACGTGGAAAGGTCTCGTCATGCTTGTCTTTACGTTAGACCAAGTTTGACTATTGGAAAACGTGGAAAGGTCTCGTCATGCTTGTCTTTACGTTAGACCAATTTAGACTACGGAGAACGTGGAAAGGTCTCGTCATGCTTGTCTTTACGTTAGACCAATTTAGACTACGGAGAACGTGGAAAGGTCTCGTCATGCTTGTCTTTACGTTAGACCAATTTAGACTACGGAAAACGTGGAAAGGTCTCGTCATGCTTGTCTTTACGTTAGACCAATTTAGACTACGGAGAACGTGGAAAGGTCTCGTCATGCTTGTCTTTACGTTAGACCAATTTTGACTACGGAGAACGTGGAAAGGTCTCGTCATGCTTGTCTTTACGTTAGACCAAATTTAGACTACGGAGAACGTGGAAAGGTCTCGTCATGCTTGTCTTTACGTTAGACCAATTTAGACTACGGAGAACGTGGAAAGGTCTCGTCATGCTTGTCTTTACGTTAGACCAATTTAGACTACGGAGAACGTGGAAAGGTCTCGTCATGCTTGTCTTTACGTTAGACCAAATTTAGACTACGGAGAACGTGGAAAGGTCTCGTCATGCTTGTCTGTACGTTAGACCAAGTTTGACTATTGGAAAACGTGGAAAGGTCTCGTCATGCTTGTCTTTACGTTAGACCAATTTAGACTACGGAGAACGTGGAAAGGTCTCGTCATGCTTGTCTTTACGTTAGACCAATTTAGACTACGGAGAACGTGGAAAGGTCTCGTCATGCTTGTCTTTACGTTAGACCAATTTAGACTACGGAGAACGTGGAAAGGTCTCGTCATGCTTGTCTTTACGTTAGACCAAATTTAGACTACGGAGAACGTGGAAAGGTCTCGTCATGCTTGTCTTTACGTTAGACCAATTTAGACTACGGAGAACGTGGAAAGGTCTCGTCATGCTTGTCTTTACGTTAGACCAATTTTGACTACGGAGAACGTGGAAAGGTCTCGTCATGCTTGTCTTTACGTTAGACCAAATTTGACTATTGGAGAACGTGGAAAGGTCTCGTCATGCTTGTCTTTACGTTAGACCAATTTAGACTACGGAGAACGTGGAAAGGTCTCGTCATGCTTGTCTTTACGTTAGACCAAGTTTGACTATTGGAAAACGTGGAAAGGTCTCGTCATGCTTGTCTTTACGTTAGACCAAGTTTGACTATTGGAGAACGTGGAAAGGTCTCGTCATGCTTGTCTTTACGTTAGACCAATTTAGACTACGGAGAACGTGGAAAGGTCTCGTCATGCTTGTCTTTACGTTAGACCAAGTTTGACTATTGGAAAACGTGGAAAGGTCTCGTCATGCTTGTCTTTACGTTAGACCAATTTAGACTATTGGAGAACGTGGAAAGGTCTCGTCATGCTTGTCTTTACGTTAGACCAATTTAGACTACGGAGAACGTGGAAAGGTCTCGTCATGCTTGTCTTTACGTTAGACCAATTTAGACTACGGAAAACGTGGAAAGGTCTCGTCATGCTTGTCTTTACGTTAGACCAAGTTTGACTATTGGAGAACGTGGAAAGGTCTCGTCATGCTTGTCTTTACGTTAGACCAATTTTGACTACGGAGAACGTGGAAAGGTCTCGTCATGCTTGTCTTTACGTTAGACCAATTTAGACTACGGAGAACGTGGAAAGGTCTCGTCATGCTTGTCTTTACGTTAGACCAATTTAGACTACGGAGAACGTGGAAAGGTCTCGTCATGCTTGTCTTTACGTTAGACCAATTTAGACTACGGAGAACGTGGAAAGGTCTCGTCATGCTTGTCTTTACGTTAGACCAATTTAGACTACGGAGAACGTGGAAAGGTCTCGTCATGCTTGTCTTTACGTTAGACCAATTTAGACTACGGAGAACGTGGAAAGGTCTCGTCATGCTTGTCTTTACGTTAGACCAATTTAGACTTTGGGAGAACGTGGAAAGGTCTCGTCATGCTTGTCTTTACGTTAGACCAAATTTGACTACGGAGAACGTGGAAAGGTCTCGTCATGCTTGTCTTTACGTTAGACCAATTTAGACTACGGAGAACGTGGAAAGGTCTCGTCATGCTTGTCTTTACGTTAGACCAATTTAGACTACGAGAACGTGGAAAGGTCTCGTCATGCTTGTCTTTACGTTAGACCAATTTTGACTATTGGAAAACGTGGAAAGGTCTCGTCATGCTTGTCTTTACGTTAGACCAATTTAGACTACGGAGAACGTGGAAAGGTCTCGTCATGCTTGTCTTTACGTTAGACTAAATTTTGAATACGGAGAACGTGGAAAGGTCTCGTCATGCTTGTCTTTACGTTAGACCAATTTAGACTACGGAGAACGTGGAAAGGTCTCGTCATGCTTGTCTTTACGTTAGACCAATTTTGACTACGGAGAACGTGGAAAGGTCTCGTCATGCTTGTCTTTACGTTAGACCAATTTAGACTACGGAGAACGTGGAAAGGTCTCGTCATGCTTGTCTTTACGTTAGACCAAATTAGACTACGGAGAACGTGGAAAGGTCTCGTCATGCTTGTCTTTACTATTTTTTGTAGACCAATTTTGACTATAGGAAAACGTGGAAAGGTCTCGTCATGCTTGTCTTTACGTTAGACCAATTTAGACTACGGAGAACGTGGAAAGGTCTCGTCATGCTTGTCTTTACGTTAGACCAAATTTAGACTACGGAGAACGTGGAAAGGTCTCGTCATGCTTGTCTTTACGTTAGACCAATTTAGACTACGGAGAACGTGGAAAGGTCTCGTCATGCTTGTCTTTACGTTAGACCAAATTTAGACTACGGAGAACGTGGAAAGGTCTCGTCATGCTTGTCTTTACGTTAGACCAATTTAGACTACGGAGAACGTGGAAAGGTCTCGTCATGCTTGTCTTTACGTTAGACCAATTTAGACTACGGAGAACGTGGAAAGGTCTCGTCATGCTTGTCTTTACGTTAGACCAAGTTTGATTATAGGAAAACGTGGAAAGGTCTCGTCATGCTTGTCTTTACGTTAGACCAAATTTAGACTACGGAGAACGTGGAAAGGTCTCGTCATGCTTGTCTTTACGTTAGACCAATTTAGACTACGGACAACGTGGAAAGGTCTCGTCATGCTTGTCTTTACGTTAGACCAATTTTGAGACTACGGAGAACGTGGAAAGGTCTCGTCATGCTTGTCTTTACGTTAGACCAATTTAGACTACGGAGAACGTGGAAAGGTCTCGTCATGCTTGTCTTTACGTTAGACCAATTTGACTACGGAGAACGTGGAAAGGTCTCGTCATGCTTGTCTTTACGTTAGACCAATTTGACTACGGAGAACGTGGAAAGGTCTCGTCATGCTTGTCTTTACGTTAGACCAATTTGACTATTGGAGAACGTGGAAAGGTCTCGTCATGCTTGTCTTTACGTTAGACCAATTTAGACTACGGAGAACGTGGAAAGGTCTCGTCATGCTTGTCTTTACGTTAGACCAAATTTAGACTACGGAGAACGTGGAAAGGTCTCGTCATGCTTGTCTTTACGTTAGACCAATTTGACTATACGGAGAACGTGGAAAGGTCTCGTCATGCTTGTCTTTACGTTAGACCAATTTAGACTACGGAGAACGTGGAAAGGTCTCGTCATGCTTGTCGTTACGTTAGACCAAATTAGACTACGGAGAACGTGGAAAGGTCTCGTCATGCTTGTCTTTACGTTAGACCAATTTAGACTACGGAGAACGTGGAAAGGTCTCGTCATGCTTGTCTTTACGTTAGACCAAGTTTGACTATTGGAGAACGTGGAAAGGTCTCGTCATGCTTGTCTTTACGTTAGACCAATTTGACTAGGAAACGTGGAAAGGTCTCGTCATGCTTGTCTTTACGTTAGACCAATTTAGACTACGGAGAACGTGGAAAGGTCTCGTCATGCTTGTCTTTACGTTAGACCAATTTAGACTACGGAAAACGTGGAAAGGTCTCGTCATGCTTGTCTTTACGTTAGACCAATTTAGACTACGGAGAACGTGGAAAGGTCTCGTCATGCTTGTCTTTACGTTAGACCAATTTAGACTACGGAGAACGTGGAAAGGTCTCGTCATGCTTGTCTTTACGTTAGACCAATTTAGACTACGGAGAACGTGGAAAGGTCTCGTCATGCTTGTCTTTACGTTAGACCAAATTTAGACTACGGAGAACGTGGAAAGGTCTCGTCATGCTTGTCTTTACGTTAGACCAAATTAGACTACGGAGAACGTGGAAAGGTCTCGTCATGCTTGTCTTTACGTTAGACCAATTTAGACTACGGAGAACGTGGAAAGGTCTCGTCATGCTTGTCTTTACGTTAGACCAAGTTTGACTATTGGAAAACGTGGAAAGGTCTCGTCATGCTTGTCTTTACGTTAGACCAATTTAGACTACGGAAAACGTGGAAAGGTCTCGTCATGCTTGTCTTTACGTTAGACCAATTTAGACTATTGGAAAACGTGGAAAGGTCTCGTCATGCTTGTCTTTACGTTAGACCAAATTTGACTATAGGAAAACGTGGAAAGGTCTCGTCATGCTTGTCTTTACGTTAGACCAATTTAGACTACGGAGAACGTGGAAAGGTCTCGTCATGCTTGTCTTTACGTTAGACCAATTTAGACTACGGAGAACGTGGAAAGGTCTCGTCATGCTTGTCTTTACGTTAGACCAATTTTGACTACGGAGAACGTGGAAAGGTCTCGTCATGCTTGTCTTTACGTTAGACCAATTTAGACTACGGAGAACGTGGAAAGGTCTCGTCATGCTTGTCTTTACGTTAGACCAAGTTTGACTATTGGAAAACGTGGAAAGGTCTCGTCATGCTTGTCTTTACGTTAGACCAATTTAGACTACGGAGAACGTGGAAAGGTCTCGTCATGCTTGTCTTTACGTTAGACCAATTTAGACTACGGAGAACGTGGAAAGGTCTCGTCATGCTTGTCTTTACGTTAGACCAAGTTTGACTATTGGAAAACGTGGAAAGGTCTCGTCATGCTTGTCTTTACGTTAGACCAATTTAGACTACGGAGAACGTGGAAAGGTCTCGTCATGCTTGTCTTTACGTTAGACCAATTTAGACTACGGAGAACGTGGAAAGGTCTCGTCATGCTTGTCTTTACGTTAGACCAAGTTTGACTATTGGAGAACGTGGAAAGGTCTCGTCATGCTTGTCTTTACGTTAGACCAAGTTTGACTATTGGAGAACGTGGAAAGGTCTCGTCATGCTTGTCTTTACGTTAGACCAAATTTAGACTACGGAGAACGTGGAAAGGTCTCGTCATGCTTGTCTTTACGTTAGACCAAGTTTGACTATTGGAAAACGTGGAAAGGTCTCGTCATGCTTGTCTTTACGTTAGACCAATTTAGACTACGGAGAACGTGGAAAGGTCTCGTCATGCTTGTCTTTACGTTAGACCAATTTAGACTACGGAGAACGTGGAAAGGTCTCGTCATGCTTGTCTTTACGTTAGACCAATTTAGACTACGGAGAACGTGGAAAGGTCTCGTCATGCTTGTCTTTACGTTAGACCAAATTTAGACTACGGAGAACGTGGAAAGGTCTCGTCATGCTTGTCTTTACGTTAGACCAATTTAGACTACGGAGAACGTGGAAAGGTCTCGTCATGCTTGTCTTTACGTTAGACCAAATTTGACTATTGGAGAACGTGGAAAGGTCTCGTCATGCTTGTCTTTACGTTAGACCAATTTAGACTACGGAGAACGTGGAAAGGTCTCGTCATGCTTGTCTTTACGTTAGACCAATTTAGACTACGGAGAACGTGGAAAGGTCTCGTCATGCTTGTCTTTACGTTAGACCAAGTTTGACTATAGGAAAACGTGGAAAGGTCTCGTCATGCTTGTCTTTACGTTAGACCAATTTAGACTACGGAGAACGTGGAAAGGTCTCGTCATGCTTGTCTTTACGTTAGACCAATTTAGACTACGGAGAACGTGGAAAGGTCTCGTCATGCTTGTCTTTACGTTAGACCAATTTAGACTACGGAGAACGTGGAAAGGTCTCGTCATGCTTGTCTTTACGTTAGACCAATTTAGACTACGGAGAACGTGGAAAGGTCTCGTCATGCTTGTCTTTACGTTAGACCAATTTAGACTACGGAGAACGTGGAAAGGTCTCGTCATGCTTGTCTTTACGTTAGACCAAATTTAGACTACGGAGAACGTGGAAAGGTCTCGTCATGCTTGTCTGTACGTTAGACCAAGTTTGACTATTGGAAAACGTGGAAAGGTCTCGTCATGCTTGTCTTTACGTTAGACCAATTTAGACTATTATTGGAGAACGTGGAAAGGTCTCGTCATGCTTGTCTTTACGTTAGACCAAGTTTGACTATAGGAAAACGTGGAAAGGTCTCGTCATGCTTGTCTTTACGTTAGACCAAGTTTGACTATTGGAGAACGTGGAAAGGTCTCGTCATGCTTGTCTTTACGTTAGACCAATTTAGACTACGGAGAACGTGGAAAGGTCTCGTCATGCTTGTCTTTACGTTAGACCAATTTAGACTACGGAGAACGTGGAAAGGTCTCGTCATGCTTGTCTTTACGTTAGACCAATTTAGACTAGGAGAACGTGGAAAGGTCTCGTCATGCTTGTCTTTACGTTAGACCAATTTAGACTACGGAGAACGTGGAAAGGTCTCGTCATGCTTGTCTTTACGTTAGACCAATTTAGACTACGGAGAACGTGGAAAGGTCTCGTCGTATGCTTGTCTTTACGTTAGACCAATTTAGACTACGGAGAACGTGGAAAGGTCTCGTCATGCTTGTCTTTACGTTAGACCAATTTAGACTACGGAGAACGTGGAAAGGTCTCGTCATGCTTGTCTTTACGTTAGACCAAGTTTGACTATTGGAAAACGTGGAAAGGTCTCGTCATGCTTGTCTTTACGTTAGACCAATTTAGACTACGGAGAACGTGGAAAGGTCTCGTCATGCTTGTCTTTACGTTAGACCAATTTAGACTACGGAGAACGTGGAAAGGTCTCGTCATGCTTGTCTTTACGTTAGACCAAATTTAGACTACGGAGAACGTGGAAAGGAGGAGTATGGACAATACTGAACATGGACAATACTTAACATGGACAATACTGAACATGGACAATACTGAACATGGACAATTACTGAACATGGACCATACTGAACATGGACAATACTTAACATGGACAATACTTAACATGGACAATACTGAACATGGACAATACTGAACATGGACAATACTGAACATGGACAAATACTGAACATGGACCATACTGAACATGGACAATACTTAACATGGACAATACTGAACATGGCCAACACTGAACATGGACAATACTGAACATGGACAATACTTAACATGGACAACACTGAACATGGACAATACTGAACATAGACAATACTTAACATGGACAAATACTGAACGTGGACAATACTGAACATAGACAATACTTAACATGGACAATACTGAACATGGACAATACTGAACTATGGACAATACTTAACATGGACAATACTGAACATGGACAATACTGAACATGGACAATACTGAACATGGACAATACTGAACATGGACAATACTGAACATGGACAATACTGAACATGGACAATACTGAACATGGACAATACTGAACATGGACAATACTGAACATGGACAATACTGAACATGGACAATACTGAACATGGACAATACTGAACATGGACAATACTGAACATGGACAATACTGAACATGGACAAATACTGAACATGGACCATACTGAACATGGACAATACTGAACATGGACAATACTGAACATGGACAATATTGAACATGGACAACACTGAACATGGACAATACTGAAAATTGCGGACATTACTGAACATGGACCATACTGAACATGGACAAAGCTGAACATGGACAATACTGAACATGGACAATACTGGAACATGGACAATACTTAACATGGACAATACTGAACATGGACCATACTGAACATGGACAACACTGAACATGGACAATACTGAACATGGACAATACTGAACATGGACAATACTGAACATGGACCATACTGAACATGGACAATACTGAACATGGACAATACTGAACATGGACCATACTGAACATGGACAAATACTGAACATGGACAATACTGAACATGGATAATACTTAACATGGACAATACTGAACATGGACAATACAGAACATGGACCATATTGAACATGGACAAAACTGAACATGGACAAATACTGTAAACCAACTTATTGTCGCGTGCAATTAAATTTCGCAGGCAATGAGAAATCGCAAAAATCAATCTACCGCGAAAAGGGTTTAAATACAAGTAAAATTGGTCATGACATCAAAAGGTAAAGTTGGACAAAAAACATCTGATACTGGTAAAGTTGGACGAAAGACATAAAATACAAGTAAAGTAGGACGAAAGACATCAATATACAGCTAAAGTAGGAACAAGGAAAACAAATACAGGTAAAGTAGAACCAAGGACATCAAATACAGGTAAAGTAGGACTAAAGACATCAAATACAGGTAAAGTAGAACAAAGGACATCAAATAAAGGTAAAGTAGGACCAAGGACATCAAATACAGGAAAAGTAGGACCAAAGACATCAAATATAGGTAAAAAAGGGCCTAAAACATCAAATACAGGTAAAGCAGGACCAAGGACATCAAATACAGGTAAAGTAGGACCTAAGACATCAAATACAGGTAAAGTTGGACTATAGACATCAAATACAGGTAAAGTAAGACCTATGACATCAAAAACAGGTAAAATATGACCAAACACATCAAAAACAGGTAAAGTAGGACCTAAGACATCAAATACAGGTACAGTAGGACCAAACACATCAAAAACAGGTAAAGTATGACCAAACACATCAAATACAGGTAAAGTAAGACCTAAGACATCAAAAACAGGTAAAGTAGGACCAAACACATCAAATACAGGAGAAGTAGGACCAAACACATCAAAAACAGGTAAAAAAGTAGGACCAAACACATCAAATACAGGTGAAGTAGGACCAAACACATCAAATACAGGTAAAGTAGGACCTAAGACATCAAATACAGGTAAAGTTGGACCAAACACATCAAATACAGGTAAAGTAGGACCAAAGACATCAAAAACAGGTAAAGTAGGACCAAAGACATCAAATACAGGTAAAGTAGGACCAAAGACATCAAATACAGGTAAAGTAGGACCTAACACATCAAATACAGGTTAAGTAGGACCAAAGACATTAAATACAGGTAAAGTTGGACCTAACACATCAAATACAGGTAATACTGAACATGGACAATACTTAACATGGACAATACTGAACATGGACAATACAGAACATGGACCATATTGAACATGGACAAAACTGAACATGGACAAAACTGAACATGGACAAATACTGTAAACCAACTTATTGTCCCGTGCAATTAAATTTCGCAGGCAATGAGAAATCGCAAAAATCAATCTACCGCGAAAAGGGTTTAAATACAAGTAAAATTGGTCATGACATCAAAAGGTAAAGTAGGACAAAAAACATCTGATACTGGTAAAGTTGGACGAAAGACATAAAATACAAGTAAAGTAGGACGAAAGACATCAATATACAGCTAAAGTAGGACCAAGGACATCAAATACAGGTAAAGTAGGACCTAAGACATCAAATACAGGTAAAGTTGGACTATAGACATCAAATACAGGTAAAGTAAGACCTATGACATCAAAAACAGGTAAAATATGACCAAACACATCAAAAACAGGTAAAGTATGACCAAAGACATCAAATACAGGTAAAGTAGGACCAAAGACATCAAATACAGGTAAAGTAGGACCTAACACATCAAATACAGGTTAAGTAGGACCAAAGACATTAAATACAGGTAAAGTTGGACCTAACACATCAAATACAGGTAATACTGAACATGGACAATACTTAACATGGACAATACTGAACATGGACAATACAGAACATGGACCATATTGAACATGGACAAAACTGAACATGGACAAAACTGAACATGGACAAATACTGTAAACCAACTTATTGTCCCGTGCAATTAAATTTCGCAGGCAATGAGAAATCGCAAAAATCAATCTACCGCGAAAAGGGTTTAAATACAAGTAAAATTGGTCATGACATCAAAAGGTAAAGTAGGACAAAAAACATCTGATACTGGTAAAGTTGGACGAAAGACATAAAATACAAGTAAAGTAGGACGAAAGACATCAATATACAGCTAAAGTAGGACCAAGGACATCAAATACAGGTAAAGTAGGACCTAAGACATCAAATACAGGTAAAGTTGGACTATAGACATCAAATACAGGTAAAGTAAGACCTATGACATCAAAAACAGGTAAAATATGACCAAACACATCAAAAACAGGTAAAGTAGGACCTAAGACATCAAATACAGGTACAGTAGGACCAAACACATCAAAAACAGGTAAAGTATGACCAAACACATCAAATACAGGTAAAGTAAGACCTAAGACATCAAAAACAGGTAAAGTAGGACCAAACACATCAAAAACAGGTAAAGTAGGACCAAACACATCAAATACAGGTAAAGTAGGACCAAACACATCAAATACAGGTAAAGTAGGACCAAACACATCAAAAACAGGTGAAGTAGGACCAAACACATCAAAAACAGGTAAAGTAGGACCTAACACATCAAATACAGGTTAAGTAGACCCAAAGGCATCAAAAACAGGTAAAGTAGGACCAAACACATCAAATACAGGTAAAGTAGGACCAAAGACATCAAATACAGGTAAAGTAGGACCTAACACATCAAATACAGGTTAAGTAGGACCAAAGACATTAAATACAGGTAAAGTTGGACCTAACACATCAAATACAGGTAATACTGAACATGGACAATACTTAACATGGACAATACTGAACATGGACAATACAGAACATGGACCATATTGAACATGGACAAAACTGAACATGGACAAAACTGAACATGGACAAATACTGTAAACCAACTTATTGTCCCGTGCAATTAAATTTCGCAGGCAATGAGAAATCGCAAAAATCAATCTACCGCGAAAAGGGTTTAAATACAAGTTAAATTGGTCATGACATCAAAAGGTAAAGTAGGACAAAAAACATCTGATACTGGTAAAGTTGGACGAAAGACATAAAATACAAGTAAAGTAGGACGAAAGACATCAATATTCAGCTAAAGTAGGAACAAGGAAAACAAATACAGGTAAAGTAGAACCAAGGACATCAAATACAGGTAAAGTAGAACAAAGGACATCAAATACAGGTAAAGTAGGACTAAAGACATCAAATACAGGTAAAGTAGAACAAAGGACATCAAATAAAGATAAAGTAGGATCAAGGACATCAAATACTGGAAAAGTAGGACCAAAGACATCAAATATAGGTAAAGTAGGGCCTAAAACATCAAATACATGTAAAGCAGGACCAAGGACATCAAATACAGGTAAAGTAGGACCTAAGACATCAAATACAGGTAAAGTTGGACTATAGACATCAAATACAGGTAAAGTAAGACCTAAGACATCAAAAACAGGTAAAATATGACCAAACACATCAAAAACAGGTAAAGTAGGACCTAAGACATCAAATACAGGTACAGTAGGACCAAACACATCAAAAACAGGTAAAGTATGACCAAACACATCAAATACAGGTAAAGTAAGACCTAAGACATCAAAAACAGGTAAAGTAGGACCAAACACATAAAAAACAGGTAAAGTAGGACCAAACACATCAAATACAGGTGAAGTAGGACCAAACACATCAAAAACAGGTAAAGTATGACCAAACACATCAAATACAGGTAAAGTAGGACCTAACACATCAAATACAGGTAAAGTATGACCAAACATATCAAATACAGGTAAAGTAGGACCTAACACATCAAATACAGGTTAAGTAGACCCAAAGGCATCAAAAACAGGTAAAGTAGGACCAAACACATCAAATACAGGTAAAGTAGGACCAAACACATCAAATACAGGTAAAGTAGGACCTAACACATCAAATACAGGTTAAGTAGGACCAAGGACATTAAATACAGGTAAAGTTGGACCTAACACATCAAATACAGGTAAAGTAGGACCTAAGACATCAATATTCAGCTAAAGTAGGAACAAGGAAAACAAATACAGGTAAAGTAGAACCAAGGACATCAAATACAGGTAAAGTAGAACAAAGGACATCAAATACAGGTAAAGTAGGACCAAACACATCAAATACAGGTAAAGTAGGACCTAAGACATCAAATACAGTTAAAGTAGGAGCAAGGACATCAAATACAGGTAAAGTATGACCAAGGACATCAAATACAGGTAAAGTAGGACCTAAGACATCAAATACAGGTAAAGTTGGACTATAGACATCAAATACAGGTAAAGTAGGACCAAAGACATCAAATACAGTTAAAGTAGGACCAAGGACATCAAATACAGGTAAAGTAGGACCTAAGACATCAAAATACAGGTTAAGTAGACCCAAAGGCATCAAAAACAGGTAAAGTAGGACCTAAGACATCAAATACAGGTAAAGTAGGACCAAGGACATCAAATACAGGTAAAGTAGGACCTATCACATCAAATACAGGTAAAGTAGGACCTAACACATCAAATACAGGTAAAGTTGGACTATAGACATCAAATACAGGTAAAGTAGGACCAAAGAGCTCAGTCGTTGGCGAAATCGAATCGTCATGAAAAACTCAGTATGAGTGAAAACTCGAGATTAAGTCGGCGATATGAAAAACATCATGTTCTCCCTTCCTACATATGACAAAGAGCATTCTTAGATTAGAAAATAAAAATATTGAATATCTAGAAAAGCAATACATCTAAAATGGAAGATTGTCTCATTCACTCATTTGAATATAATGTGGAATTATCACTGTTTACAAGGAACTCTACTTTTTCTCGACCGAATTTGATAATTAGAAATGATACAGATTTCGCACTTTTTGCAAGTATTATTTGAACGGCAAACTGATAATTAGAAGGCGTGGTTATAGGGATCTGAAAATATGTTACAGTATATATATCTTTGTATGTAGTGATAATTAGAAGGCGTTATCACAGGGATCTGAGAATATGTTACAGTATATATACCTTTGTATGTAGTGATAATTAGAAGGCGTTATCACAGGGAACTGAGAATATGTTAAAGTATATATACCTTTGTATATTAAAGTGATAATTAGAAGGCGTTATCACAGGGATCTGAGAATATGTTACAGCATATATACCTTTGTATATTAAAGTGATAATGAGAAGGCGTTATCACAGGGATCAGAGAATATGTAACAGTATGTTTACATTTATTTGGTAAACTGATAACCAGAAGGCGTTATCATAGGGATCTGAGAATATGTTACAGTTTTTATACATTTATTTGGTAAAGTGATAATAAGAAGGCGTGATCACAGGGATCTGAAAATATATTACAGTATGTTTACATTTATATGGTAAACTGATAATAAGAAGGTGTTATCACAGGGATCTGAGAATATGTTAGAGTATATATACCTTTGTATATTAAAGTGATAATGAGAAGGCATTATCACAGGGATCTGAGAATATATAACAGTATATATACCTTTATATAGTAAAGTGATAGTTAGCAGGCTTGATAACAGGGATCTGAGAATATGTTACAGTATATATACCTTTGTATAGTAAAGTGATAATGAGAAGGCATTATCACCGGGATCTGAGAATATATAACAGTATATATACCTTTATATAGTAAAGTGATAATTAGAAGGCATTATCACAGGGATCTGAGAATATATAACAGTATATATACCTTTATATAGTAGAGTGATAATTAGCAGGCTTGATAACAGGGATCTGAGAATATGTTACAGTATATATACAATTGTATGGTAAACTGATAATTAGAAGACGTTATCACAGGGATCTGAGAATATGCTACAGTATATATACAATAAGAACCAATATACGTAACAGGCCTACTATACCTTTCGGCCGGGTACGAATTGGTCAGTATGTGTTGTAGTGGAGCACTGCCTCTGAAAATCACTTGAGCACAGTTTTCTATACTTTTTTGCAGGTTTCCAATTATTTTGTGCGTATAAAAGCATTTACATATTATTTTTGTCCAAAACAAACATAACTACCATTCTTAATATCTACCATACCGTTCATAAGACGTCAAATTCACAATTTGTGGACTTGCCGTATAAATTCCCTTCAGAAAGACCTTCATATGTATTGTGTAAAAAATAATGCCTCAATGAGAATTTTATATTTTATGTGGTTCAGTTTTATTGCCTAGTAGGTCAGCGATATCAAACAAGTACGATAAAATGCAAACAAACATTTTAATAATGGTTTGCATTATCATTTCTTTGCTCCATTAGCAGTAATAGGCACCAATTGTAGCTCTAAAGACAACACCATTTTCTGTCTAAAAGTCTTTTGAGCTACAATATTGCAGCTAATATACAATTGTATAGTAAACTGATAATTAGAAAGCGTAATCACAGGGATCTGAAAATATGTTACTGTATCTATACCTATGTATAGTAAAGTGATAATGAGAAGGCGTTATCACAGGGATCTGAGAATATGTTACAGTATATATACCTTTGTATGGTAAGGTGATAATTAGAAAGCGTAATCACAGGGATCTGAAAATATGTTACTGTATATATACCTTTATATAGTAAAGTGATAATAAGAAGGCGTTATCACAGGGATCTGAGAATATGATACAGTATATATACATTTGTATGGTAAACTGATAATTGGAAGGCGTTATCACAGGGATCTGAGAATATGTTACAGTATATATACATTTGTATGGTAAACTGATAATTGGAAGGCGTTATCACAGGGATCTGAGAATATGTTACAGTATATATACATTTGTATGGTAAACTGATAATTGGAAGGCGTTATCACAGGGATCTGAGAATATGTTACAGTATATATACATTTGTATGGTAAACTGATAATTAGAAGGCATGATCACAGGGATCGGAGAATATGTTACAGTATATATACAATTGTATGGTAAACTGATAACTAGAAGGCGTTATCACAGGGATCTGAGAATATGCTACAGTATATATACATTTGTATGGTAAACTGATAATTAGAAAGCGTAATCACAGGGATCTGAAAATATATTACAGTATATATACCTTTGTATAGTAAAGTGATAATAATTAAGGAGAAGGCATTATCACAGGGATCTGAGAATATGCTACAGTATATATACATTTGTATGGTAAACTGATAATTGGAAGGTGTTATCACAGGGATCTGAGAATATGATACAGTATATATACACCCAACAGAGTGTTTTAATGACCAGCTTTAAAGGTTTTAGGGGTCTAAGATGTATACTATGATTTAATCGATTTTTTTATCCATTCCCTAAAACTGTCTATTGATAGTCTGGTGGGTCCAAATATATATAAAGTTAAAACCCTGTAACTATTTCTCAGATCCCTGTGGACGTGATCATGTATAACGATACAGCGACACTATTGCATGGACGTGATACATATTACTTAAATCTAACATTTTAATGTCGACATAAGATAGCACTTTGAACGTACAGTAAAGAGTAATTTGGTAAAATAAATTCGATATGCGATTATACTAACTTTTCAAATTGATCCAATCGATAATAAGGCACCGACTTATGACTAGGCCTGTTCTTATATGTATATCGATTTATGGTAATCTATTAATCAAATTAGGACATCAATAAATCAGTAAGGATATCGATAAACGAATTGTGGATATCCATAATCCATTCAATAATCCGTTTATGAATATCCATATATAATCGTCCTCCTCCCCTTGCTTTGCATCTAAAAACGTTGAGTTATAAGGAACTTACCTTTTTCTCAAACAAAAAATTCACGTTCTTTTCCGAATTCTCTAGAATAGTTAGGCAGTAATCCAGGAATATCCCAACACTAGTGTAAAACCCGTGCTTATCTCGGCAGCCTTCAATACTGTCAAACTCCACACCGATTTTTCTGAGAAAGGCAGCGTTCGTAGTGTCGAAACAAACTTGGTATTCACGTTTCGTCAGGTCTCGCCTGCTTTCTGATTCAATCACCGTAAGCTTTCCTAGTCGTTCCGATTTCAATGCCAAGAGAGCGGCTGCCAAACCGACTGGGCCACCACCGAGAATGTAAATGTCAAGTCTTCTCCAACTCTCACTCGCCCTCCGGTACAGGAACCGTACCACACAAAATAAGGCTACTACCAACCCCGTCAGTACCACGCTATCCTTAATTTGGCGAGAGCTTCGAAAATTAGACTGCATTTCAGCACAATTAAAAGAAGACGAGTTGGTAGCGTAAGTCATGATGGGATGTCTGTGGCTCGATTATTCTCTGCTGAAATTCGAAATAAATCCCAATTAAGCGTCCAGCGTTGGCAGGCTCAGAGGACCAGAGTGAAGCAATATAATTATATGTACATTCGCTCTAAGCGATAATTACAAAATCTGTTATCACCTTTTCATAGCCTGCGTAATGTACATCTCGATCGAGCTCCAATATCATCACTTACAGAATATCCCCGATATATTTATCGCGTTTGTCAATTGTTTAATGCGCCCGTCAAGTATGTGTTTCTCATCAAGTAAATTGCACATAGCGTTACACCGGTGATGGATAGTGTTTAGCACATATCGGGTGTCCATCAACGCGACACTAATCTGTGTAACAACAGTGACTGCTATTGTCATACCAGTGGTGCTGCTTCTTCAAACTCAATATTTCTACACTTTTATAGTATGCCTTAGCAACAAAAACAAAGGCATGCCTTACCATGTCTGCAGGTAATATGCGAATAACATTGTCTGTATCGATTTTCTGGCTAATCATTCTAAGAATAACGAAAACTCTACTCCCATTGATATTTTAAGAGAAGTCCTTTTAATTTAAACAACTGATATCAAATTTATGTACATGTTATACCGTATACATGTATGTTTAATCACCAGCTGAGAGAACCACCTGGACACATTTATGTATGGGGTTTCAAACCGATCGATATGAATGATACAGAAAGTCATCTCATGATATCAAATTCCCCTGACTACAATGTATGTAATTATGACCATCACATACTCTATCCACATGGTATGAAGGTACATAGATGTATATAGTCTGTAAGGTTACGAAGTTTATCACATTTTATAAATCAGCCCGAGGAGAAACATCTGTCACGTTACAATCTAAGGCAAGGCAGTTTTGCAGAGTTATCTGTCCTTGCTAAGAGGTATTGATTGTAATGTCACCAACTTGCGAGCGAAACGTTATGCTTTCAATTAACGTCGCCAGTTTTGTTCACAATGACGTCACAATGGATATTAATCCACAAGGGAGTTTAAATCACTGTAATATGCAAACACAAAGTGTCCGTCATTTAATAATCCCTTGTAAATGTCCGTCATGTTATAATTCTCAGTTACGACGTTTAGTGTCCGTCATGTTATAATCTCCGGTTACGATGTTAAGTGTCCGTCATGTTATAATCCCCGGTTACGAGGTTTAGTGTCCATCATGTTACAGTACTCGGTTACGATGTGTTAAGTGTCCGTCATGTTATAATCCTCGGTTACGATGTTTAGTGTCCGTCATGTTACAGTCCTCGGCTACGATGTTAAGTGTCCGTCATGTTATATTAAAGAACTAAGTTGTATACTGATGTTGGTGTGAACAGTTTATATGATGTCATAATCAATTTAAAATGCATAATTTTAGTGTCAGTATATTTATAAAGCATTTTATGTTATGTCACATGCATCCTATCAACACTTTGAAGGCGACCAAGCTTTAACACGTGTTAACTACCGTTTAAATCATACTTATTCGACTGTTAAGAGAAAAAACAACGCGGCAGATGAAACTTGTCCGTCATGTTATAATCTCCGGCTACGATGTTTGTGTGTCGTCATGTTATAATCTCCGGTTACGATGTTTAGTGTCCGTCATGTTATAATCTCCGGCTACGATGTTTGGTGTCCGTCATGTTATAATCTCCGGCTACGATGTTTAGTGTCCGTCATGTTATAATCTCCGGCTACGATGTTTAGTGTCCGTCATGTTATAATCTCCGGCTACGATGTTTAATGTCCGTCATGTTATAATCTCCGGCTACGATGTTTAGTGTCCGTCATGTTATAATCTCCGGTTACGAGGTTTAGTGTCCGTCATGTTATAATCTCCGGCTACGATGTTTAGTGTCCGTCATGTTATAATCTCCGGTTACGAGGTTTAGTGTCCGTCATGTTATAATCTCCGGCTACGATGTTTAGTGTCCGTCATGTTATAATCTCCGGTTACGATGTTTAGTGTCCGTCATGTTATAATCTCCGGCTACGATGTTTAGTGTCCGTCATGTTATAATCTCCGGTTACGATGTTTAGTGTCCGTCATGTTATAATCTCCGGCTACGATGTTTAGTGTCCGTCATGTTATAATGCCAGGTTACGATGTTTAGTGTCCGTCATGTTACAGTCCTCGGTTACGATGTTAAGTGTCCGTCATGTTATAATCCTCGGTTACGATGTTTAGTGTCCGTCATGTTACAGTACTCGGTTACGATGTTAAGTGTTTGTCATGTTATATTAAACAATAAGTTTATTCGGGTGTTGGTGTGAACAGTTTATCATGATGTCATAAATCAATTTAAAATGCATAATTTTAGGTCAGTAGTTCACATGCATCCTATAAACACTTTGAAGGCGAGTCAAGCTATTAACACGTGTTAACTACCGTTCAAATCATACTTATTCGACTGTTAAGAGAGAAAAAAACCACGCGGCAGATGGAAACTATTCTGTTTGGTCGAAGGGTACGATGGGAACTTTGGATATACACTTGCCGCAGGAGACTACTATTTTATGTATAACTACCTGATGTTATTCGTGAGACAGCCCTTCGACCAAAGGGGAATAACTACGATAATCTCAACAGCGATGTTCGACTTGATCCGAAAAAGAGTTGTTTCTCTTTGGCTTATAAAAGAAATTGCGAAGACTATTGTGTTTAGTTGATCTGCAACTATAGGCCAAATTGTCTCCTTGATCTAAAGCATTTCATTTAATATGTATTTCTCTCAATATACGTTGCAAGTTATGTCTATCATTAACAGAAGCAGGAGTTTCAAGATAAAATGCCGACTAACATTCAGTATAAGGTAACTGTCCTGTGTGCGTTTCATGACCTGTGGCAAAATGCGGTTTAAATACCAATCTCATGCAATGTATAAATGATTCTTAAGCACAGTGCATATCTCACAGCGGGCGGCGAGAACTCAATCTAAGGCCAAAAGTGAGGCGGTGTCAAAGGAGACGTTAGGAAGAATAAATGTGATCCTAACTTAAGTTGCCTTTTACAAACATGCTGTATGGGTATCAGGTACAATTCTAACGCCTTACATGCAAGGTAGAATTTCAGTTTCAGAAGTAAATGTAGCAACACAATCAACTGTCAGACATTTCTTTTTGCTGGAGCAGATCCGACATTAGAAGTCTAAAACTATAGCGATTAAACGAGTTACATTTTTTCTCTCTATTAGGTCGTGTTCCTCCTGCAACATGGGGTCAGAGTCAAGACTTATGCAAACTCAGTTACCCTTTCCCCGAAACTCTATGACTAGTAGTGGTTTGCAGGGAATGTTAACGGACGGACGACGGATGCCGCGCCATTACATACGTCTCGGGGCAGGTGAGATAAAAAGACGCACGTGTAGATGTAATCAAGCTTAATCAATTTAAAAATAATAATAAATAAATGAAAATACATTGTAATAAATTTAAGGTTGCGTTTACAATCTATGTTCATTGACGGACGACCTCAGCGTGTTTTATGAGACAGTATCTCCATTTTGTGACACATTGTGTCATTGTGAACGCTCCAATCTATACCTCACTGAAGCATACTGCCACAGACGCTGAACAGCACACCCAATCAATCACGCTACTCTGACATGACCTTATTGTGTTCTGACCGAGGGCTAAAACTCAACGCAAACAGGAGCCATACATATAACATGCATTTTTTCCAAATGTCGAATTTTATCCAGCAATTAAAATATCAAAATCATTTAATGTCCGGCGGTTGAAATAAAGTATTGCTAAATGTATTTATGAATTAGAGAGAGTCGATCAGACTGAGAGAGGGTTATGTAAGAGTTCAATCATTATTATTGCAAAGGGCAATAACTCCATACATAATTACCGTCGAATCAAGCTGATTTTCAAACTTATCAGGGATCTCTCCAATGTTAGACTTCATACAAAATCTCATTAAGCTCGGTTCATATTTTCTCAAGTTATAGTGTTCACAAGGTCCAATAATAATTATTAGCGCAAAGGGCAAGAACTCCGTAATTTACCGTTGAATACAGCTGATTTTCTAACTCGCCCGAGATCTTTTCAATTTTAGTCTACATATAAATTTTCATTAAGCTCGCTTTATATCAACCTTGGTTTATATTTATAAAGTTATCGCGTCCACAAGTAAATGTTAACGGACGTCGCACCACGAACAACGGACGACGCAGGACGGCGGACTGTCACAAGCCTATCGCAATATGTCACCTAAAAGGCAGCCATATTGAAGAATACCGAGAATGAGACCAATGAGTCTTCAGTCAACTAGTCTACACTATGGACAAGGAGAGAAATAGTCCTTAAAGAACAACAAAAGGCAAATATTCCACAAAAATGAGAGTCTTATTTAGCAGAAACAACCAGAAATAATTAAGTAAACTAAGAAGGAAAGGGAAGGAAGCATTGCTACATTTAGAAGGAGTTTAGTTTGCCAACTGCAAGAAACAGAGGGACCTTAGTCCTCACCATAGATTGATGTATGCCAATCAATGCACAGAAGGGTAAGTTTTTTTCTTCATTTTCCCCTTCCTTTAAAGATGCTCCACCGCCGACATAGCATAAATGATATTCATTATTTGAATAATAATTGGTGTATTGTCGAATATATATGTCTGATTAACACAAAAAAAATATGAAATAATTTATTTTGCCTTTGGTGCATGCACAATCAGTACTTCATTCCATATAGGCTATAGTGCCAAGGAATTTTTTCGGGATGCAATGAATAATAGTAAGTAACTTTTGTAAGTGAAGAAAAATACAAAATCGTCTTCTCCTGTTTTTGATAGTGAAAAAAATACCATTTGTCGGCGGTGGAGCATCTTTAAAAATATTGAATACACATAAGGAAACTCCACTTAAAGTCAACATAGCAGCATACTTCTACTGTCAAATTCAGTATGGCCATTGTGCGTCATGATGTGCTTGAATTTATTTTGAAATATGCAGAACCAAGTAGACCCTACAAGACCTCTTTTGTTCTTTCTGTAACAGTATTAATTTCAGAGAATACTGCATTCACAAAATACAATTGGTAGACATCTTGAGACTAAGAGAACCCTGCATAAGGAGTTTAAGAGAGGTAGCATCATACCTCCAGTACATTTGGAGAAACAATAATAATGTCAAATGTTGATATCCAAGATACCTGTTGACCATCTTGTTATCTGATTCATACTTTAATGTATCCAAGAAGAGCCTACATATAAAATTGGAGACAAATCCCTAGAGTACTTTCTCGGAGAAATAATAACAAACTTTAATTGTTGAAATCTATGAGGGCTGCCTGTCGGCGATCTTGTTGTGCAATGTTGTTGTGATTTGTTTATATTAGGTAAAACCTAATGACTCTAAATGTCTAGAGCCCAACATAAGAGCTTACCGGTACATTTTGAGACTGATCCCTTCAATAACTTCTGAGAAATAGCAGAAACAAAAACTTCAGAATTGTTTCTCAAACTTCGACTATTGATATCCAAGATGGATGCCTGTTGGCCATCTTGTTGACAGATTGTCCTAGGGGAACCTATGGATAACCAGATGGATCTTGGCGTACACCAAAGAATGATCTATGTCTGACAAACGAATGAGGGATCTTTTTTCTGCTGTTCAAACTTTTTCAAACATACAACATATAGCGTTAACTATCAAAATCCAAGATGGCCACCGGTCAGCCATCTTCTTGACCGATCGGTCCTAAATGCAATATGCACAACTAGGGCCCTATGGGAATCTACATATGAAATTTGAGAAAGATCCCTTCATGAAGTTTTGAGAAATAGCAGTAACAAACTTTAACTATCAAAATACAAGATGACTGCCTGGCGGCCATATTGTTCACCTATGTGTCCTAAAATGCAATATGCACAACTAAGGCCCTAGGTGAACCTACTTATGAAAATTGAAAAAGATCCCTTAAGTGCTTTCTAAGAAATAGCGGTAACAAACTTTAACTATCAAAATCCAAGATGGCCGCCGCTCGGCCATTTTTAATGACCGATCGGTCCCAAAATGCAATATGCACAACTAGGGTCCCAGGGGAACCTACATATGAAATTTGAAAAAGGTCCCTTAAGGACTTTCTGAGAAATAGCAGCAACAAGAATTGTTTATGGATGGAACGATGGATGGATGATTGATGAGAGACAAAATTTCTAGGAAAATATTCCCTCAAAATGTATTCAATATCAATTGAAACTGATCTGACAAAATATGACATTGGTACCTGTCAGCCATTTTGTTTTATAGTCTGAATAGTTTCAAAATTGAAATGCCAACAGTAAACAGCAATGTAAAAATGTTAATCTGCACGTTAAAAAATTACAAAATTTTTCTCACAAACATAAATGAATAATCTACAACAGTAAACTCAAAACGGAATATGCAGAAGTAAGGACCAAGACTATGCAAGATTTCTGTTTGTTTGAGTATTTAGGGCCTAACCACAAGACCAGTACAAGTCATGCATTAGCTTTATGTAAAGACCCAAATAGAATAGATATGATTGCATCTAAAAGATCATGATAAGACATAGGCAAGTAAGAACTAAAACACATATATTAAATTTCAATTTTGTAAAAAGATTGTATGGAATTAAATAGCTTAGGCTAAAACATAAGATAAATCTCATGCACAATGTTGATGAAATGATAAAATGTTGAGTTGATACGATGATAAGATGGGAACACGTTCATATTTTGTTAAAAATGCCGATTTTTTTAGATACCCCGGTCATTGAAAATACGATTATGTCTCACGACATTGAACAAAGTTCGTAATACTTATCTCTTATCTGTTAAAAATCAATACAATGCACTAAAATATGCTACACAGTGTGAGGAGAATCCTCCTCTCCCAACAGATAGGAATGTGTAAAATATGTGTGTCCAGTTCGGAGCCGAGAGAGAACAACTTTCTCTCTGCGGTCTCTCCGACTGGACAGGTTAGGATTGATCGTAGGTTGTATTTTAAACAGTTTATTGTTTGTTTCGGTATACCACCATTGTTGCCAGTGATGTTTAATGGCTGACTGAATTGAAGGTTTGATGTCAGTGTATAGCAGCTTCAAATCTGTTTGTGATAAGCGAAGAGCAATCTTATTATGCCTACATGACTGGGGATCCAGAAATATGTAATTTCGGATTTACAACATAATCGAAATGTTCGGATTAAAGATTTTAAATTATTATATCTAGGGTTTCTTGATTTCAGAGCATGAAGAACCGAAAGAGAGGCAGAACAGGAGATTGCCTTTTCAATGCGGTGTTCTTCAATGTGGTCTAGAGCCAGACCGAAAGTACATGCTTCCGCAGAGAAAATTGCGGTAACATCCGGGAGTCGGATAGAGGAACAGTGATTAGATGTATAGCATGCTGCCGCAACGTGTAAATCTGAACATGATCATGAGAAGTCCTAATGCACTCCCGAAAACAGGATTTATGTTCTTCGGGTAAAGCACCGGACTTTGTAATTTGCCTAAACATTGTAGTTGTCGTTCTATAGTGTGCATGTTCTTTGATCTATAACAGATCAAAAATCATCCACAAATAGAAACCCTTCTGCAGATTGGTCGAGACAATTTGTTATGCTGTTAATTTTTAAACCAAAAGGTTTGACAGGCAGGATACCACCCCGAGGGACACCCATCTCTTGTTTTGCTGTTTTCGAATACGTTGAACCTGTGCAAAATTAAAAATATTATCGGATATAAAACTCGAAATAAATTGTGACAAATTACCACGTATACCGATATCGAGGAGATCGTTCACGATTCCATATTGCCAAGTTGTGTCGTATATATTAAGCCTTTTCAAGGTCGAAGAATACGGCTTCAAGATATTCTTTCTTGGAAAAGGCTTCTCGTATAAATGTTTCTAGGATATCTAGGTGGTTACCGTACCCCTACGGTTTCTAAAGCTGCTTTGCAGTGGAATTATAATATATATTTTCCTAGGAACCAAACTAATCTAGTATTTATCATACGTTCAAAGTTTTACAAATGCAGCTCGTCAGTGAAATAGGGCGATAGTTATTGGCTTCAGTAGCAACCTTCCTGGGCTTCGGAAGGGGTATGATAATAAATCCCTTCCAAGATCGGGAATTTGGCCAGAAGAATAAACTTTGTTCAATATATTTTAAAGGCATTTTAGTGAAGGGTCTGGTAATTGTTTTAAAAACATATATGGAATTTCGTCTGGTCCAGCTGTCGAGTCCTTTGATTTCTCGAGGGATTCAAGCAGTTGTGGGTAACTCGAAAGGCCTGTTATAACTTTAAGCATTGGATGATTTAAAATTTAAACGACTCTTTTCTTTCTCTTGAAGCATGAATTTTCATCATAAGCTTTTACATCATTTGTAAAGGGGTGGTTATCTTCATCATTAGTGAGTGAGTAATGTGGTGGTGATCCCTATTAATTGTATAACGTGGTCATCTTCAACATTGGTTGGAGGGGAAGGTGGTCGTGATCCCCATTAATTGTACAGGGTGGTCATCTCCATCATGGGTAGGAGGGGAAGGTGGTGATGATCCCCATGAATAGTATAGGGTGGTCATCTCCATCATTGGTAGGAGGGGAAGGTGGTGTTGATCCCAATTAATTGTATAGAGTGGTCATCTGCATCATTGGTAGGAGAGGAAGGTGGTGATGATCCCTATTAATTGTATAGGGTGGTCATCTCAAACAGTGGTAGGAGGGGAAAGTGGCAGTGATCCCCATTAATTGTATAGGGTGGTCATTTCAAACAGTGGTAGGAGGGGAAGGTGGCAGTGATCCCCATTAATTGTATAGGGCGGTCATCTCCATTCTTTGTTGGAGGGGAAGGTGGTGGTGATCCCCATAAATTGTACAGTGTGGTCATCTCCATCATTGGTAGGAGAAGAAGGTGGTGTTGATCTCTATGAATTGTATAGAGGCGGTCATCTCCATTCTTGGTGGGAGGGGAAGGTTATGGTGATCCCCATTAATTGTATAGAGGCGGTCATCTCCATCATTGGTGGGAGGGGAAGGTGGTGGTGATCCCTATGAATTGTATAGAGGTGGTCATCTCCATCATTGGTAGGAGGGGAAGGTGGTGTTGATCCCCATTAATTGTATAGAGGCAGTCATCTCCATTCTTGGTAGGAGGGGAAGGTGGTGTTGATCCCCATTAATTGTATAGGGTGGTCATCTCAAACAGTGGTAGGAGGGGAAGGTGGCAGTGAATCCCCAATAATTGTATATGGTGGTCATCTCCATCATTGGTGGGAGAGTAGAAGGTGTGTTGATCCATATAATTGTATAGAGGTGGTCATCTCCATTCTTGGTTGGAGGGGAAGGTGGTGGTGATCCCCATTAATTGTATAGAGGCGGTCATCTCCATCATTGGTAGGAGAAGAAGGTTGTGGTGATCAACATTAATTGTATAGGGTGGTCATCTCAAACAGTGGTAGGAGGGGAAGGTGGCAGTGATCCCCATTAATTGTATATGGTGGTCATCTCCATCATTGGCAGGAGTAGAAGGTGGTGTTGATCCATATAAATTGTATAGAGGTGGTCATCTCCAACTTGGTTGGAGGGGAAGGTGGTGTGATCCCCATTAATTGTATAGAGGTGGTCATCTCCATCATTGGCAGGAGTGGAGGGGAAGGTGGTGTTGATCCCCATTAAATTGTATAGAGGTGGTCATCTCCATTCTTGGTTGGAGGGGAAGGTGGTGGTGATCCCCATTAATTGTATAGAGGCGGTCATCTCCATCATTGGTAGGAGAAGAAGGTTGTGTTGATCCCTATGAATTGTATAGAGGCAGTCATCTCCATTCTTGGTTGGAGGGGAAGGTGGTGGTGATCCCCATTTATTGTATAGAGGCGGTCATCTCCATCATGGGTAGGAGGGGAAGTTGGTGGTGATCCCCATTATATGTATAGGGTGGCCATCTCCATCCTTGGTAGGAGAAGGTGGTGATGATCCCTTTGAATTGTATAGAGGCGGTCATCTCCATTCTTGGTAGGAGGGGAAGGTGGTGTTGATCCCCATTAATTGTATAGGGTGGTAATCTCAAACAGTGGTAGGAGGTGAAGGTGGCAGTGATCCCCATTAATTGTATAGGGTGGTCATCTCCATCATTGGTGGGAAGGGAAGGTGGTGGTGATCCCCATTAATTGTATAGAGGCGGTCATCTCCATCATTGGTAGGAGGGGAAGGTGATGTTGATCCCCATTATATTTATAGGGTGGCCATCTCTATGATTGGTGGGAGAAGAAGGTGGTGTTGATCCATATGAATTATATAGAGGTGGTCATCTCCATTCTTGGTTGGAGGGGAAGGTGGTGGTGATCCCCATTAATTGTATAGAGGCGGTCATCTCCATCATTGGTGGGAGAAGAGGGTGGTGTTGATCCCCATTAATAGTATAGAGGCGGTCATCTCCATTCTTGGTAGGAGGGGAAGGTGGTGTTGATCCCCATTAATTGTATAGGGTGGTCATCTCAAATAGTGGTAGGAGGGGAAGGTGGCAGTGATCCCCATTAATTGTATAGGGTGGTCATCTCTATTATTGGTAGGAGAGGAAGGTGGTGGTGATCCCCATTAATTGTATAGAGGCGGTCATCTCCATCATTGGTAGAGAAGAAGGTTGTGTTGATCCATATTAATTGTATAGAGGCGGTCATCTCCATTCTTGGTTGGAGGGGAAGGTGGTGGTGATCCCCATTAATTGTATAGAGGCGGTCATCTCCATCATTGGTAGGAGGGGAAGGTGGTGTTGATCCCCATTAAATTGTATAGGGTGGTCATCTCCATCTTGGTAGGAGGGGAAGGTGGTTGTTGATCCCCATTAATTGTATAGGGTGGTCATCTCCATCATTGGTAGGAGGGGAAGGTGGTGTTGATCCCATTAATTGTATAGGTGGTCATCTCCATTCATTGGTAGGAGGGGAAGGTGGTGTTGATCCCCATTAATTGTATAGAGGTGGTCATCTCCATTCTTGGTTGGAGGGGAAGGTGGTGGTGATCCCCATTAATTGTATAGAGGCGGTCATCTCCATCATTGGTGGGAGGGGAAGGTGGTGGTGATCCCAATTAATTGTATAGAGGCGGTCATCTCCATCATGGGTAGGAGGGGAAGTTGGTGTTGATCCCCATTATATGTATAGGGTGGTCATCTCCATCCTTGGTAGGAGAAGAAGGTGGTGGTGATCCCTATGAATTGTATAGAGGTGGTCATCTCCATTCTTGGTTGGAGGGGAAGGTGGTGGTGATCCCCATTAATTGTATAGAGGCGGTCATCTCCATCATTGGTGGGAGAAGAGGGTGGTGTTGATCCCCATTAATAGTATAGAGGCGGTCATCTCCATTCTTGGTAGGAGGGGAAGGTGGTGTTGATCCCCATTAATTGTATAGGGTGGTCATCTCAAATAGTGGTAGGAGGGGAAGGTGGTGTTGATCCCCATTAATTGTATAGGGTGGTCATCTCTATTATTGGTAGGAGAGGAAGGTGGTGGTGATCCCCATTAATTGTATAGGGTGGTCATCTCAAACAGTGGTAGAAGGGGAAGGTGGCAGTGATCCCCATTAATTGTATAGGGCGGTCATCTCCATTCTTTGTTGGAGGGGAAGGTGGTGGTGATCCCCATTGATTGTATAGAGGCAGTCATCTCCATCATTGGGAGAAGAAGGTGGTGTTGATCCATATTAATTGTATAGAGGCGGTCATCTCCATCTTGGTTGGAGGGGAAGGTGGGTAGTGATCCCCATTAATTGTATAGAGGCGGTCATCTCTCCATTCTTGGTAGGAGGGGAAGGTGGTGTTGATCCCCATTAATTGTATAGGGTGGTCATCTCCATCATTGGTAGGAGGGGAAGGTGGTGTTGATCCCCATTAATTGTATAGGGTGGTCATCTCCAACATTGGTAGGAGGGGAAGGTGGTGGTGATCCCCATTAATTGTATAGGGTGGTCATCTCAAACAGTGGTAGAAGGGGAAGGTGGCAGTGATCCCCATTAATTGTATAGGGCGGTCATCTCCATTCTTTGTTGGAGGGGAAGGTGGTGGTGATCCCCATTGATTGTATAGAGGCAGTCATCTCCATCATTGGGAGAAGAAGGTGGTGTTGATCCATATTAATTGTATAGAGGCGGTCATCTCCATTCTTGGTTGGAGGGGAAGGTGGTAGTGATCCCCATTAATTGTATAGAGGCGGTCATCTCCATCATTGGTGGGAGGGGAAGGTGGTGTTGCTCCCTATGAAATGTATAGGGTGGTCATCTCCATCGTTGGTAGGAGGGGAAGGTGGTTGTTATCCTCATTATTTGTATAGGGTGGTCATCTCCATCATTGGTAGGAGGGGAAGGTGGTGTTGATCCCTATCAATTGTATAGTGTAGTCATCTCCATCATTGATAGGAGAGGAAGGTGGTGTTGATCCCTATGAATTGTATAGAGGAGGTCATCTCCATTCTTGGTTGGAGGGGAAGGTGGTGGTGATCCCCTTTAATTGTATAGAGGCGGTCATATCCATCATTGGTGGGGAGAAGGTGGTGGTGATCCCCATTTATTGTATAGAGGCGGTCATCTCCATCATGGGTAGGAGGGGAAGTTGGTGTTGATCCCCATTATATGTATAGGGTGGTCATCTCCATCCTTGGTAGGAGAAGAAGGTGGTGGTGATCCCTATGAATTGTAAAGAGGTGGTCATCTCCATCATTGGTAGGAGGGGAAGGTGGTGTTGATCCCCATAAATTGTATAGAGGTGGTCATCTCAAACAGTGGTAGGAGGTGAAGGTGGCAGAGATCCCCATTAATTGTATAGGGTGGTCATCTCCATCATTGGTAGGAGGGGAAGGTGGTGTTGATCCCCATTAATTGTATAGGGTGGTAATCTCAAACAGTGGTAGGAGGTGAAGGTGGCAGTGATCCCCATTAATTGTATAGGGTGGTCATCTCCATCATTGGTGGGAGGGGAAGGTGGTGGTGATCCCCATTAATTGTATAGAGGCGGTCATCTCCATCATTGGTAGGAGGGGAAGGTGGTGGTGATCCCCATTAATTGTATAGAGGCGGTCATAATTGTATAGAGGCGGTCATCTCCATCATTGGTAGGAGGGGAAGGTGGTGGTGATCCCCATTAATTGTATAGAGGTGGTCATCTCCATCATTGGTAGAGGGTGAAGGTGGTGTTGATCTCTATCAATTGTATAGTGTAGTCATCTCCATCATTGGTAGGTGGGGAAGGTGGTGGTCATCCCTATTAATTGTATAGAGGCGGTCATCTCCATTGGTAGGAGAAGAAGGTGGTGTTGATCCCTATTAATTGTATAAAGGTGGTCATCTCCATCATTGGTAGTGGGGGAAGGTGGTGGTCATCCCTATTAATTGTATAGAGGTGGTCATCTCCATCATTGGTAGGAGGGGAAGGTGGTGGTGATCTCCATTAATTGTATAGGGTGGTCATCTCCATCATTGGTAGGAGGGGAAGGTGTTGTTGATCCCTATGAATTCTAAAGGGTGGTCATCTCCATAATTGGTAGGTGGGGAAGGTGGTGGTGATCCCCATTAATTGTATAGAGGTGGTCATTTCCATTCTTGGTAGGAGGGGAAGGTGGTGGTCATCCCTATTAATTGTATAGAGGTGGTCATCTCCATCATTGGTAGGAGGGGAAGGTGGTAGTGATCCCCATTAATTGTATAGAGGTGGTCATCCCCATCAATGGTCGGAGGGGAAGGTGGTGGTGATCCCATTTAATTGTATAGAGGTGGTCATCTCCATCATTGGTAGGAGGGGAAGGTGGTAGTGATCCCCATTAATTGTATAGGGTGGTCATCTCCATCATTGGTAGGAGGGGAAGGTGGTGTTGATCCCCATTAATTGTATAGAGGTGGTCATCTCCATCATTGGTAGGAGGGGAAGGTGGTAGTGATCCCCATTAATTGTATAGGGTGGTCATCTCCATCATTGGTAGGAGGGGAAGGTGGTGTTGATCCCTATCAATGGTATAGTATAGTCATCTCCATCATTGGTAGGAAAGGAAGGTGGTGGTGATCCCTATGAATTGTATAGGGTGGTAATCTCCATCATTGGTAGTAGGGGAAGGTGGTGATGCTCCCTATTAATTGTATAGGGTGGTCATCTCAAACAGTGGTAGGAGGGAAAGGTTGCAGTGATCCCCATTAATTGTACAGGGTGGTCATCTCCATCATGGGTAGGAGGGGAAGGTGGTGATGATCCCCATGAATAGTATAGGGTGGTCATCTCCATCATTGGTAGGAGGGGAAGGTGGTGTTGATCCCAATTAATTGTATAGAGTGGTCATCTGCATCATTGGTAGGAGAGGAAGGTGGTGATGATCCCTATTAATTGTATAGGGTGGTCATCTCAAACAGTGGTAGGAGGGGAAAGTGGCAGTGATCCCCATTAATTGTATAGGGTGGTCATTTCAAACAGTGGTAGGAGGGGAAGGTGGCAGTGATCCCCATTAATTGTATAGGGCGGTCATCTCCATTCTTTGTTGGAGGGGAAGGTGGTGGTGATCCCCATAAATTGTATAGAGGTGGTCATCTCCATCATTGGTAGGAGAAGAAGGTGGTGTTGATCTCTATGAATTGTATAGAGGCGGTCATCTCCATTCTTGGTGGGAGGGGAAGGTGGTGGTGATCCCCATTAATTGTATAGAGGCGGTCATCTCCATCATTGGTGGGAGGGGAAGGTGGTGGTGATCCCTATGAATTGTATAGAGGTGGTCATCTCCATCATTGGTAGGAGGGGAAGGTGGTGTTGATCCCCATTAATTGTATAGAGGCAGTCATCTCCATTCTTGGTAGGAGGGGAAGGTGGTGTTGATCCCCAATAATTGTATATGGTGGTCATCTCCATCATTGGTAGGAGAGGAAGGTTGTGGTGATCAACATTAATTGTATAGGGTGGTCATCTCAAACAGTGGTAGGAGGGGAAGGTGGCAGTGATCCCCATTAATTGTATAGGGTGGTCATCTCATCATTGGTAGGAGGGGAAGGTGGGTGATCCCCATTAATTGTATAGGGTGGTCATCTCCATCATTGGAGGAGTAAAAGGTGGTGTTGATCCATATAAATTGTATAGAGGTGGTCATCTCCATTCTTGGTTGGAGGGGAAGGTGGTGGTGATCCCCATTAATTGTATAGTTGGTCATCTCCATCATTGGCAGGAGTAAAAGGTGGTGTTGATCCATATAAATTGTATAGAGGTGGTCATCTCCATTCTTGGTTGGAGGGGAAGGTGGTGGTGATCCCTATTTATTGTATAGAGGCGGTCATCTCCATCATGGGTAGGAGGGGAAGTTGGTGGTGATCCCCATTATATGTATAGGGTGGCCATCTCCATCCTTGGTGGAGAGAAGGTGGTGATGATCCCTTTGAATTGTATAGAGGCGGTCATCTCCATTCTTGGTAGGAGGGGAAGGTGGTGTTGATCCCCATTAATTGTATAGGGTGGTCATCTCAAATAGTGGTAGGAGGGGAAGGTGGTGTTGATCCCCATTAATTGTATAGGGTGGTCATCTCCATCATTGGTAGGAGGGGAAGGTGGTGGTGATCCCCATTAATTGTATAGAGGCGGTCATCTCCATCATTGGTAGGAGGGGAAGGTGGTGGTTGATCCCCATTATATATATAGGGTGGCCATCTCCATGATTGGTAGGAGAAGAAGGTGGTGTTGATCCCATATGAATTATATAGAGGTGGTCATCTCCATTCTTGGTTGGAGGGGAAGGTGGTGGTGATCCCCATTAATTGTATAGAGGCGGTCATCTCCATCATTGGTAGGAGGGGAAGGTGGTGTTGATCCCCATTAATTGTATAGAGGTGGTCATCTCCATCATTGGTAGGAGGGGAAGGTGGTGTTGATCCCCATTAATTGTATAGGGTGGTCATCTCCATCATTGGTAGGAGTAGAAGGTGGTGTTGATCCATATAAATTGTATAGAGGTGGTCATCTCCATTCTTGGTTGGAGGGGAAGGTGGTGGTGATCCCCATTAATTGTATAGAGGCGGTCATCTCCATCATTGGTGGGAGAAGAGGGTGGTGTTGATCCCCATTAATTGTATAGAGGCGGTCATCTCCATTCTTGGTAGGAGGGGAAGGTGGTGTTGATCCCCATTAATTGTATAGGGTGGTCATCTCCATCATTGGTAGGAGGGGAAGGTGGTGGTGATCCCCATTAATTGTATAGGGTGGTCATCTCCATCATTGGTAGGAGGGGAAGGTGGTGTTGATCCCTATTAATTGTATAGAGGTGGTCATCTCCATCATTGGTAGGAGGGGAAGGTGGTGTTGATCCCCATTAATTGTATAGAGGTGGTCATCTCCATCATTGGTAGGAGGGGAAGGTGGTGGTGATCCCCATTAATTGTATAGAGGTGGTCATCTCCATCATTGGTAGGAGGGGAAGGTGGTGTTGATCCCTATTAATTGTATAGGGTGGTCATCTCCATCATTGGTAGGAGGGGAAGGTGGTGGTGATCCCCATTAATTGTATAGGGTGGTCATCTCCATCATTGGTAGGAGGGGAAGGTGGTGGTGATCCCCATTAATTGTATAGAGGTGGTCATCTCCATCATTGGTAGGAGGGGAAGGTGGTGGTGATCCCCATTAATTGTATAGAGGTGGTCATCTCCATCATTGGTAGGAGGGGAAGGTGGTGTTGATCCCCATTAATTGTATAGAGGTGGTCATCTCCATCATTGGTAGGAGGGGAAGGTGGTGGTGATCCCCATTAATTGTATAGGGCGGTCATCTCCATCATTGGTAGGAGGGGAAGGTGGTGTGATCCCCATTAATTGTATAGGGTGGTCATCTCCATTCTTGGTAGGAGGGGAAGGTGGTGTGATCCCTATGAATTGTATAGAGGTGGTCATCTCCATTCATTGGTAGGAGGGGAAGGTGGTGTTGATCCCCATTAATTGTATAGAGGTGGTCATCTCCATCATTGGTAGGAGGGGAAGGTGGTAGTGATCCCCATTAATTGTATAGAGGTGGTCATCTCCATCATTGGTAGGAGGGGAAGGTGGTGTTGATCCCAATTAATTGTATAGAGGCGGTCATCTCCATCATTGGTAGGAGGGAGGTGGTGTTGATCCCCATTAATTGTATAGGGTGGTCATCTCCATCATTGGTAGGAGGGGAAGGTGGTGTTGATCCCCTATTAATTGTATAGAGGCGGTCATCTCCATTCTTGGTAGGAGGGGAAGGTGGTGGGATCCCCATTAATTGTATAGAGGTGGTCATCTCCATCTTGGTAGGAGGGGAAGGTGTGTGGTGATCCCCATTAATTGTATAGGGGTGGTCATCTCCATCATTGGTAGGAGGGGAAAGGTGGTGGTGATCCCATAATTGTATAGAGGCGGTCATCTCCATCATTGGTAGGAGGGGAAGGTGGTGTTGATCCCCATATTAATTGTATAGAGGTGGTCATCTCCATCAGTGGTAGGAGGTGAAGGTGGTGAGTGATCCCCATTAATTGTATAGGGTGGTCATCTCCATCATTGGTAGGAGGAAGGTGGTGGTGATCCCCATTAATTGTATAGAGGCGGTCATCTCCATCATTGGTAGGAGGGGAAGGTGGTGTGTTGATCCCCATTAATTGTATAGGGTGGTCATCTCATCATTGGTAGGAGAAGAAGGTGGTGTTGATCCCCATTAATTGTATAGAGGTGGTCATCTCCATCTTGGTGGAGGGGAAGGTGGTGGTGATCCCCATTAATTGTATAGAGGCGGTCATCTCCATCATTGGTAGGAGGGGAAGGTGGTGTTGATCCCCATTAATTGTATAGAGGTGGTCATCTCCATCATTGGTAGGAGGGGAAGGTGGTGTTGATCCCCATTAATTGTATAGAGGCGGTCATCTCCATCATTGGTAGGAGGGGAAGGTGGTGGTGATCCCCATTAATTGTATAGAGGTGGTCATCTCCATCATTGGTAGGAGGGGAAGGTGGTGGTGATCCCCATTAATTGTATAGAGGCGGTCATCTCCATCATTGGTGGGAGGGGAAGGTGGTGTTGATCCCCATAAATTGTATAGAGGCGGTCATCTCCATCATTGGTAGGAGGGGAAGGTGGTGTTGATCCCCATTAATTGTATAGGGTGGTCATCTCAAACAGTGGTAGAAGGGGAAGGTGGCAGTGATCCATTAATTGTATAGGGCGGTCATCTCCATTCTTTGGTTGGAGGGGAAGGTGGTGGTGATCCCCATTAATTGTATAGAGGCGGTCATCTCCATCATTGGGAGAAGGGGGTGTGGTGTTGATCCCCATATTAATTGTATAGAGGCGGTCATCTCCATTCTTGGTGGAGGGGAAGGTGGTGTGATCCCCATTAATTGTATAGAGGCGGTCATCTCCATCATTGGTGGGAGGGGAAGGTGGTGTTGATCCCCTATGAATTGTATAGGGTGGTCATCTCCATCGTTGGTAGGAGGGGAAGGTGGTGGTGATCCTCATTATTTGTATAGGGTGGTCATCTCCATCATTGGTAGGAGGGGAAGGTGGTGTTGATCCATATTAATTGTATAGAGGCGGTCATCTCCATCTTGGTGGAGGGGAAGGTGGTGTGATCCCCATTAATTGTATAGAGGCGGTCATCTCCATCATTGGTGGGAGGGGAAGGTGGTGTTGATCCCTATGAATTGTATAGAGGTGGTCATCTCCATTTTGGTAGGAGGGGAAGGTGGTGGTGATCCCCTTTAATTTGTATAGAGGCGGTCATCTCCATCATTGGTAGGAGGGGAAGGTGGTGTGTGATCCCAATTAATTGTATAGAGGGGTCATCTCCATCATGGTAGGAGGGGAAGGTGGTGGTGATCCATTGTATAGAGGTGGTCATCTCCATCATTGGTAGGAGGGGAAGGTGGTGGTGATCCCCATTAATTGTATAGAAGGGTGGTCATCTCCATCATTGGTAGGAGGGGAAGGTGGTGGTGATCCCCATTAATTGTATAGAGGTGGTCATCTCCATCATTGGTAGGAGGGGAAGGTGGTGGTGATCCCCATAATTGTATAGAGGTGGTCATCTCCATCATTGGTAGGAGGGGAAGGTGGTGTGATCCCCATAATTGTATAGAGGTGGTCATCTCCATCATTGTGGTAGGAGGGGAAGGTGGTGGTGATCCCCATTAATTGTATAGGGTGGTCATCTCCATCCTTAGTAGGAGAAGAAGGTGGTGGTGATCCCTATGAATTGTATAGAGGTGGTAATCTCCATCATTGGTAGGAGGGGAAAGTGGTGTTGATCCCCATAAATTGTATAGAGGCGGTTATCTCCATCATGGGTAGGAGGGGAAGGTGGTGTTGATCCCCATTAATTGTATAAGGGTGGTAATCTCAAACAGTGGTAGGAGGTGAAGGTGGCAGTGATCCCCATTGACAGTATAGGGTGGCCATCTCCATCCTTAGTAGGAGAAGAAGGTGGTGGTGATCCCTATGAATTGTATAGAGGTGGTAATCTCCATCATTGGTAGGAGGGGAAAGTGGTGTTGATCCCCATAAATTGTATAGAGGCGGTTATCTCCATCATGGGTAGGAGGGGAAGGTGGTGTTGATCCCCATTAATTGTATAGGGTGGTCATCTCAAACAGTGGTAGGAGGTGAAGGTGGCAGTGATCCCTATTAATAGTATAGGGTGGTCATCTCCATCATTGGTGGGAGGGGAAGGTGGTGGTGATCCCAATTAATTGTATAGAGGCGGTCATCTCCATCATTGGTAGGAGGGGAAGGTGGTGGTGATCCCTATGAATTGTATAGAGGTGGTAATCTCCATCATTGGTAGGAGGGGAAAAAAGTGGTGTTGATCCCCATAAATTGTATAGAGGCGGTCATCTCCATCATGGGTAGGAGGGGAAGGTGGTGTTGATCCCCATTAATTGTATAGGGTGGTCATCTCAAACAGTGGTAGGAGGTGAAGGTGGCAGTGATCCCTAGTAATAGTATAGGGTGGTCATCTCTATTATTGGTAGGAGGGGAAGGTGGTGTTGATCCCCATTAATTGTATAGAGGCGGTCATCTCCATCATTGGTAGGAGGGGAAGGTGATGCTGATCCCCATGATATTGTTTAGGGTGGCCATCTCTATGATTGGTGGGAGAAGAAGGTGGTGTTGATCCCCATTAATTGTAAAGGGTGGTCATCTCTATCATTGTTGGGAAGGGAAGGTGGTGATGATCCCCATTAATTGTATATAGCGGTCATCCCCATTCTTGGTAGGAGGGGAAGGTGGTGTTGATCCCCATTAATTTTATAGAGGCGCTCATCTCTATCATTGATGGGAGAGGAAGGTGGTGGTGATCCCTATGAATTGTATAGAGGCGGTCATCTCCATTCTTGGTAGGAGGGGAAGGTGGTGTTGATCCCCATTAATTGTATAGAGGCGGTCATCTCCATTCTTGGTAGGAGGGGAAGGTGGTGTTGATCCCCATTAATTGTATAGGGTGGTCATCTCAAACAGTGGTAGGAGGGGAAGGTGGCAGTGATCCCCATTAATTGTATAGGGTGGTCATCTCCATCATTGGTAGGAGGGGAAGGTGGTGGTGATCCCCATTAATTGTATAGAGGCGGTCATCTCCATCCTTGATAGGAGGTGAAGGTGGTGGTGATCCCCATTAATTGTATAGAGGTGGTCATCTCCATCTGATAGCATAAATGATAATTGGTGTTTATCACGTATATATATGTCTAATGAACACAAACAAGAGGCCCAGAGGGCCTGTGTCACTCACCCGTTTTTTTTTCTTTTTCTTTAATTTAGTTATTAGGGATTAAAAAATTACAAAGACAAATTGACCCCTCGATTTGTTTAATTTTGAATCCTAACCATATAATAATGCTATAAATACCATACGAATATGCTATCCAATACATAGTGTCAGAGAGGAAGCAATTTATATGAAAATAGTAGCTTAATCAACCGTTTTGGCCCCGTGCCTAAGGCCCCACGAGGTCAGCCCTATCATTTTTACAATTTTGAATCTCCATCCTATAAGGATGCTACCATTGCACTATGAGTACTATCCCATGCTTAGTTGCAGAGGAGTTGTTAATATGGTAACAGCCAAATTGATCCCTTTTGACCCCACTCCTCTGCCCCCGGGGGGGGTCAGCCCGATCATTTGTACAATTATAAATCCCCATCCTATAAGGATGCTACCATTGCATTATGGTTGCTATCCCATGCATAGTCGCAGTGGGGAAGAAGTTTTTTATATGGAAATTGACCATGCCCCTCAGGCCCCCGGAGGGATCAGCCCCATCATTTATACAATTATGAATCCCCACCCTATAAGGATGCTGCCATTGCATTATGGGTGCTATCCCATGCTTAGTTTCAGAGAAGAAGTCATTTATATATGGAAATAGCCAAATTGACCCCCTTTGGCCCCGCCTCTCAGGCTCTTGGGGGAGGTGGGGGGGTCAGCCCCATCAATTGTACAATTTTCAGTCAGTAACCCATAAGGATGCTACCAGTCAAATTTTGTTGAATTTCGACCAGCGGTTATAAAGAAGAAGTCGATTGTTGACGGACAAGCAGACTACAGACGACGGATGCCAGACGCCACGGTATGGCATAAGCTCACCTTGGTCCTTCAATTTATTTTGCTTTTGGTGCATGTGCAATCAGTACTTCATTGCATATAGGACATATAGTGCCATGAAATTTTTTCAGAATGCAAGTAATTATTTTTAATTTTTTTATCTTGAAGTAAAATTAGAAGCTCAAACTTTTCAATGGCAGTAACTTTTCAATGGCAGTAATAGTGTTAAGTAAGTAACTTTTTTAACTGACGAAAAATACTGAATCATTTGCTCTTGTTTTTTATAGAGAAAAAATATTATTTTGTCAGCGATGGAGCATCTTTAAGGGAGGGTGGTCATTCCTTGTAATTGAACAGGGTAAAGGTGTGTTGATTCCATCTACATTTTTGTTTTTATCAGCTAGGGGAGGGAGAAGGTCATCCTTATCATATGTAGAAAGAAGGGATGATCCCTCACCAATTATACAGCGGGTAGGGTGGCGTGGGGGTGTCTTTTAAAATGATTAAGCCGAGTATGGATGGATATTCAATGCATACTATGCCCAGGATTCCAAAAAGTACATTTATGTTTGTCGGCACAAATTATCAGATGAAATTCTGCTGATTTTTCCATTTTGAAATGTGAAAATTCCTCAATCTGTATCAAGTCGACAAATGTTTCTGGACTTGTCATGAAAAGTAGGTCTTTGGCAGAAACTACTGGAAAATGTTCATGGATAAGTCTTATGTTCCGCAGCGCACATGTTCTTATAACAAGTTATCTCAAAACAAGGAAAAATCCAAAATTAAAACCGAACATTCCTTAAATTGTGTAAAATAGAGATTCTCTCCCTCATTCAAGAGATTTCCCCCCGGTACTGCCTACACCCGGTGTGTATGGGCCATATGGGGATGGCTGTGTCCCCGCAAATTGTAGATGGGGAGGGTGGGGATTTGCTTAGTGCAGGGAGTGAGGGAGTCCCAATCGTTTGTAGAGAGGTGCGTATGCCTTTCCCATCCTTTGTTGGAGGGGGCAATCTCTATTTTACATAGAAGTCGAATTGGGATGGATGTGCCCTGTCAATTATATTGGGGGTGAGGAGGCTGAGGTGTCATCCCATTATTTTGTGTCCTATTATCCTGCCAACGAACATTATTTTAAATAGTCTAGAATTCTGTCACGAAGTAAAATGATTATCACTCTATTTTATTTTTATTTATTTCTATTGTTAAAGGCCCACTACCTTTTCAGAGTAAAACATAAACGTTTGTTAAAATCATTACCGGTAATAACATCAGGAAATATTCTAACAGACTTAGATGAGATCACTACGGGGGGTGGAACTGCAACGTCCTGGGTTATGGAAAATGTAGAAATTCTTGATGGAACCGGCCGTGGATTCAAAAGAATACAGAGGCCTCACTTGTAATCCAGGTAAATATATAAAAGAGCGAGTCCAACACGGTAGTTCCTTCCAGTAAGCTGATTTTTTAATCAGATAGTTGTTGACATGTTTCGACTCTAGACGACTCGCCTCGAGTTTAAACATGTCAACAACTATCTGATTAATAGACTTAGATGAGGTTACAACACCAAACATATATGCAATATTTCCTGCGTAATATATGATAACCTGTGGCATCGGAAGATGAAACGTAATGGGGAGGGGGCAAAGGTCCTCAATATTAAGTAATGATAATTGTGAATGTCATCATATCATAATGCAACCCTGCTAGATCTGATCCGCTTCTTACGCCCCTGATACCAGTGGAATCATTTTCCTGTTTTGCCGTCACGCGCAGTGATAATCAACTACCGCATGAGGATGTGTGCGAGATATCAATTTATCTAATGTTTAATTTGTATAAATGTTGTATATTTTAAACTGGAAGAGGGAAAGGGTTTACATAGGCACTGTCTGTTACCCAATCCCATTGTGTATAATCATATACAGTAAAATATTTTGAATTGAAAATTGAACTACGTAGATCTACTGTACCTCATGGTATTTAGAATGGCGGCGGGAAACATCAAACAGTCCGCGTTATGAAAATAAACGTTTTATTTATTTAAATCAAATTGTTCAGAAGGTGATGATAAGTGTAGTATTTACGGAAAGTAAATAGGTAACTTTTGCGACTCTGCAAAATTATCGATTCCCATTTTAAAAACAATATAACAGTTAGGCCTGTTATATGTAGGTAACGTTAGACTCAGTACAGTGTATGAGTATGTCAGCAGTTTTAAAGAGAAATTGAAAATAACAAATTAAAACACAATAGCAAATTCATTTATTTATAATATTACTTTTTTTCGTTCTCTAATCAGTCCTAGCTGCTAGCACGCATTCACATTTTGTGCGTGACCCGCCATTTGTAAATGGTCTTACTAAATGACAGCAGTGCAAATAATTGACAAATTAATTATAAACCCTTTACCTAAATATTATCAATAAATACGGTGTGATGACTAGAAAATAACTGTAATGTTTATATCTGTTTACAAAATAGTCTGCTTCTCTTCTTCGAGTCGCTTCTTAGTAATCCACATACTTATGTCGACTACGTAAGCGGTTTGGTTGGTGATGTCACCGTGTTCTGCGAATCTAATTTGTGGTTGGTTCCCATAATGCCCTTAAACCCCACCCAGCACTGTCAAATTGACGTATGGTTTTCAGAGATGATATGTCGGCTAAAGAGGAAAATACGACCATTTCAATGTATAATTGTGCCGGCTTGGAGGATATAAGGGATCTAAGTGTTGTCTAGGCACACTGCACCCTCATCATAGTGACAAAGGGCGCAGTTGTGACCGAGGACTATTCGCACAGCCGAATCGGCAGGGTATATTCGACGCCTAGTGTTCACCCAAAACAGGCAAAATTTCGTCCCTACTTTTCACGATGGGGTGTTGCAGTGGACCGGGCGGCCCGAGTGACGAGGACGAAAAAATTAAAAAGGAGGCTAATAAGAGGATAGAAAAACAACTACAGAAGGATAAACAGCTATACAGAGCCACACACAGGCTCTTATTATTAGGTACTAAGGGTCTATCATATTCTTAGCCGAATACTGCTTTCTTCTCGTGGTATTGCGACCTGCTCTTACCCATAATAGTGGTGGTACGACCCGTAATCAGATTTTTTTCTGTTTCTTCTGCAGGTGCCGGGGAATCAGGGAAATCGACAATTGTCAAACAAATGAGAATCCTTCACGTGAATGGGTTTGGGCAAGAGTGAGTAAAATATCTCAATAATGTGTCGATTTCTGTTTACTTGCCTATCTGCGTGTGTACACATTACTACACAACTCGTTCTCGACGTTCATAGCTAAATGTTTATGTATGCATGGCATTATCGAAACATATTGGTAAGGGGGTGATAGGTGAGAAGCGAATCGGCATTATCAATATTTACGCTAAATATGTGTCTAAAATCGGTTTCAGAGAACGGAAACAGAAGATCGAAGACATTAAAAAGAACATTAGGGATGCAATACTGGTGAGTTTTCCCGAAGACCTAATTCCATAATCATTGATTAGAATGTCTCCATCTTGGAAAATGGCGACCATTTCAGTGTCTGATTGAAACTTGCATTGGCACTTCCCGGTACAATGTAAATTCCATGGTTTAACAGTCAGTCGTGTTAGCTCAAGTGTGTTATATATTTATAGTGTCAATTTAATGTAAATAATTGAAATTGTCATGATCATGAGCAGTCAGAATATTATGAGCGAGATTAAAAATACTCTCAAAATAGATGCCCTTTTTTGACATCTTTACATGAATGTCTGGATTGGTGAATACATGTGAGCATCAAGTTTATATCTTAGGTGTGTTTTGAGTAATTTTATGTTGTGTGCAAATGTACATTAAGTTAATTATTTAGATAATGATGTGTGTTGGGCTGTTATATACAGATATTTGCCACAGATAAATTTTATGATGCCAACCTCTGACAGCAAAAATCAGGTGATCACTCAAGATAAAACAAGGGTGAAAGAAGCAAAACAAGTCTCTGTCTTGCATCATCATTTCTTACAAATGTTATTTAGTTGTACAGTGTACAAAGCCAAAATCACACCCAGAATGATGAAAATAGTTATATAATTAAAATAATTTAAAAATTATAATTTCAACATCCTAATCAATGCATTGCTGTACACCAGTACAATATACACATATACAAGTTTCTATCTTGTTATTTTTCAGTCATTATGAAATTCAAATGTATTCCATAGCATTAATTTTGTTTCATTAGATGGGGTTGGGGGTTAAAGATTGTCAAAAATCAAATGTTAAGATCATTCTTTCTTTCAGTTGAAAATTTCTTTCCTTTATATAGGGCAAGTTCCAGATTTAGATGACATATATATATATATTCACATATGGAATTTTCTTGAAAATATGTTACAAAAACACCCAACTTGAATTAGAAAGCATAACTTTTGCAACAGATCAACATGTGTTTAGGTCAACATGCATGACATATAGGCCTATATTTTTAGCAACACTGAGTCAAAATATTCCCTATTGTAATATCATGCACACCCGAGTCGATATTCTGTGATGTCACTTCCAAGTTGTTATTGCAATTATAATGTGACAATTCCGTCTTTGCATAGTACAATTAGCTCCCTTGCAGGTAAGTTTCGATTGTTATGACAAAAAATGTCATTATTTTGTGAGCGCAATTCACATCGTTTTTCTCCGAAAAGTATGACGCAACGCTCGCAAACACGACATCACAATCAATACCTAACCGCAAGGCCAGATAACTCTTAATATGCAAATACAGAATACCCAGACGTCGAGTTCTTTGGGAAGATGTTGTCAAGCCATACTCCATGCATTTACAACATTAACACTATCGGCCTTACTATATTTTCCCTATAAGGGTGCAGTACCACATTTAATAAGAACGCTCCCAAGTGTCATGTACAAATTTCTCAGTAGACATTAGCGATTAATGTCATTGTGGGTACCAATAAAATAATGTTTCACACCTGGTTGGTGCTTACTTATTCAAGTAAGGGTGTTCTATCTTAACATGTGGGCTTGATAGCAAATCTAGCAGACCATAATATTGACTAGGAAAAACTTATGGAAGGTTTGGCTACATTTTCACCAGGTTTTAGGATTTAATTTTTACAGTTTTCATGACATAATTGCATGGTGTTATGGATCATCATCATATTGTATAATATTCTTTTATTGTGTTGGCACCCCCATATAGTTTAGCTTTTCCAATATATCCTGCCCTTGTAGGGAGAATCGATAAGACTGAGAACATTTTAGGGTCAGCTTTCATTAATGTATGCAAAAAGCTAAAATTTAGAAAGGAAGGAGAATTTAAGTGATCAGAAAGAAAAATTACCAGATTAATAGATCTGTGACTAAATATCTAGACCATTCCACTTATTGTCAAGTGTTTAAATAATGCATTTGAATGGAAAATTGTCAAAATATTAGACTGAAAAAGAAAATGCTGAAGAGGCAGATATAAATTTAATCCTTTAGCATCCTCCAACAAAGCAATTTTTGTAAGAAACTAAGATGTACAATATTGAGGGTGATAAAAGATAGACCCGTAACATACAGGATAAACTTTAAATTATTGATGATAAACCTTACTTTGCTGCTCTTGAAAGTTTATAAGTGAATTTGTGATGTAATGTAAAAAACCTGACTTAAATAGCATAAAACAAAAACACAAAGAAGTCCAAACTGCAGGTGATAAAAAAAAAAGGTGACATCAATGGCATGTTTATTAAGAATATACAGCCATGCGATGCATCAGGTACACGAATGCGAAACAGACAAGTACAGATAGACTCAAGATCGAAGCATGATCAGAACGCACGAGTAACCAATAAAACACAGCTAGTAGTACTAGTGCATTGATAGTGTGCATCTAATGGCAAATTTTGTCTACTGATGTACATTCCTCATTTTGAACCTGTTCAAAATCTTTCACCAGATAGAAAAAACATTTATGGAGAAGGACTACAACAAGTGGTGCATAAGGAAGCTTAAGACGGAAGAAACACATGCAAATAAATAAGAACATGTCAAAACTTTTGTTAAACATTGAAAATTTGTCGGAATTAACAATGTAATGTGGCATTATATTAGCTTTAGTCATATTTCAACAAATTGCTATAGTATATCGGTATTAAGTCATTCCTGACAAGTTAAGATTGGGCATTGTACACCTGGTAGGATTGATTTTAATTATGTAATGGATATATTTTGATTTGTTTGGCATTATACAACACTCGTTACTGTTCATCTTTCAGACTGTCACAGGAGCCATGAGCACTTTAAATCCCCCAGTCTTATTGGAGAAACCTGAAAACCAGAGCAGGGTTGACTACATGCAGGAGCGGGCCAGTCAAACTGATTTTGAATATCCACCGGTATGTATAATTTCATCAGATTTGTTCCATTTAATTTTCCATTTAGATGTTGGTCAAATGTGAAATTCACATCTTGTTGTAGATCAATCACAGAATCACATTGGTCCAGCTGTGTTGCATATCCCGATTTGGTCACGGGACTCAAGTTACATATTGACCTTTGACCAGCTACATCAAAGAAAATTCTTCATCTAGTCTTTTAGCTAGTAAGGCTCTGAATTTTCGTATTGTTCATGATATGTTCAGTGGTAATAATATCTATACTATTTGTTTTTAATTCATCTCTTGCATCTTGCTAGACATTTATTGTCCTCTTGGTGAATTATAGAACAATATAATCTTACATACATGGCTGACAAGTGACAAGGATACATAACCCTCATGTAAGATTCTGGCAAATTAAAGCCTCAGGTCCACACCCAAAATTTTTCATGAGTGTTGATGAGATATATTCCTGTCCACTTGACAGGCCTATGTTTGATTATTTTTTCCATTCTTGGAAGAAAAAGGATAAAGTTTCAGCTGCTGACTAGCTTTTTCATCGCACCATCATCACAGAACATCATTATGCTTCAACATTGCGCGCTGCATTTACACCACATGTATTGATGATGCCGCATGATTTTCTAGTGCACATGAACTGTCATACACCTCTTTGTGTAAGATTAATAAAATCTTGCATGGGTCTGTCAAGTAGATTAGGATAAATCTTAACCCTTTGAAAGATTTTTGGCGTGGCTTGCTGGGGGTTGATGGCCAAAATTAGGATAAATCTTAACCTTTTGAAAGATTTTTGGCGAGGCTTGCTGAGGGTTGATGGCCAAAATCTTTCTTGAGGGTTGAGATATCCCTGTCCACATGATAGAACTCTGTTCATTTATTTTTCTCTGATACTTTATTGAAAAATGGTAATTAAAGAAAGATTCAGTTGTTAAAAAACATTCTCACATCACCATCATCACACAGACGTCTCGATGTCAAAATGATGCCATTGACAATGGTCACCGCATGTATTGATGACGTCACATCATTGTCTAGTGCATGTGAGCTGTACGTCTTTTACCTACCTCCTAGCAACCACGGGATAACCTTCGCAGGTATATATGGAAGAATAATTATATAAAATCTTTCACCCCTTTGGGGTAAGAGAATCTCAATCTAAAGGTAAGATATACTTCAGTTGTCAAACACAAGGCTTTGCTGAGTGTTTGACAGCTTAAAAATCTTAACCCTAGGGTTGAGATCACCTGTCTCACCCCAAAGATGGTGAATGATTATTTTTCTCTTACCCTATGTGAGCACGTGCAAAGATCCTGTGTAGCATGTCTTTACCCTTGGATGAGATAGAAAAATCTCACACCAGTAAAATTGTGGGTATCCCTATCGGGGTAAGAGAAAGAGTTATCTTTTCCTTTGCAATCCATCATTGGCATTTAATTTATATAATGATAACTAAACATTGAAAAAAATATTCAGTAAAATAAGCTAAGGTTATTAACAAGCCTCTAGGGACAACAAAATCACTAAAGTGACTGTAAACATTTTTTTATTTACACATTACAGACATCTTACATATGAACCTTGACAGTGAATAAAAATCACTACGCTTTAACCATGAATTTGTTGTAAGCATGTTTGTTATAATTATAAACATGTTTTACTGTATAATTATTATTTGGCATAGGAAGGTGTGATGTTAGCACAGTAAGATCAAACTTTGTTAACTTGAAGAACCCTCTCCAGTGTCCTATATGGATAAACCTCTAATTATATCCAGCACATGTAAATTGTAAACTGTGTGGTCTGGACCAACAATACACTTCAAATTAAAAAGTATCTCCAACCTTACAGTTTGACTCATACAAGGTTTTAATTTAAGCTCTACATGATCTTACAGGACCCCATATTTGAACTTTAATTTTAATTAAAAAGATGGCCATTCATGATTGTAAGAGTGTAGTACATTTGTTCAGGTGTTAGAATCTTGTAACAAACTAATTGATGTTTGATGTGTGTAGTATATGTTATGCATTTGTTACGCATTCCCTCTTTTAATTAAAATGGCGTTTTCATCTATGTGAGACTTCTTTATTTCTACAGAGTTTGGTAATTATAACTTACTTTATACGTACAATATGAACACTCTCTGCCATTACATCCTGTCCTGCTTTAACAGTAACAGACTTAAAACAGCTTTCTAGGTTTATTATTAATTTGTGATTGTCATCAACCTGCATTAGTACATATGATAATGCTTTGCTGTGCACCTTCATCTTTCCCAAACATCCAAAATGGCTTCCTTTGCTTCTGATCATGATTGGCTGATATTATATGTTGTGATGATGCCCAAACAGATATATTTGGGATAAATATGACTAAATATGAGATAATAATGTGTAACTAACAAGAAATTACAATCAACCCATGTTTGATTATATTCCTTTGATGCTAAGAAGATTATACGATTAAACTTTGGTTCTTTAAAGGCATTTTCATCTTCGTGATCACAGAAACGTTGTGCATCAAAATTGGTTGGTGATGATTGACATGTCGCTGTTGGAAGACCGAGTTAGACAGTATTGTGAACATATTCACTGGTAGTTGAGCAATATGGTTCCTTGAACATTTTAGTGTATATTTAATAATTACTTATTTTCTTATTTCTTTGAACAGGAATTCTATGAGCACACAGAAATCCTCTGGAAAGACAAAGGAGTGCAGTCTTGCTATGAAAGGTCCAATGAATACCAGCTCATTGACTGTGCTCAGTAGTAAGTGTTTTATATATTATGTCTTACTTTATATTCATGCTCAATTAAAGATGCTCCACTGCCAACAGAGCATAAACAACTCATCATTTGATATATGTGTCTAATTAACACAAATATGAAATCATTTGTTTTGCTTTTGGTGAATGCGCAATCAGTAATTCATTCCATATAGGGAACAGTGCGATGGAGGTTGTTATTAATTAATTTTGATATAATATTTTGAAATAAAGTAAGAATCTTTGAGTTTTCAATGATGTTAATGGTGTAAAGTAAGTAACGTTTGTGACTAAAGTAAAATACTGATTCGTTTGCTCCTGTTTTTGATAGAGAAAGAATACCATTCATCATCAATGGAGCATCTTTAAATAAAGCTGTCTTACTTATATACCACTCTATATTATGTTCATATCCAATTAATAATTATTATATAGTCTTCTTGATGTAATAAAACTCATGTCACCACTCTAGTTGTACTACCTGACATAATAGATACATTGACCAGAAGTCTAGTGGAAATATTTTCTTTGTGTTATTTGGTAAAATGATGGGTGGCTATTCAGAATCATATGTCTGTGGTTTGTCTGGAGATATATATTAATGGTAGGCTATTCAGACCTATCTGTGTCTATGGTTTGTCTGGAGATCTACTCATGCAAGTGGTAGGCTATTCAGATCTACCTGTGTCTGGTTTTTCTGGAGATATATATTAATGGTAGACTATTCATATCTATTTGTAACTGGTTTGTCTGGATATCTACTCCAGTGGTGGGCTATTCAGATCTACCTGTGTCTGTGGTTTGTCTGGAGATCTACTGAAGTGGTGGGCTATTCAGATCTACCTGTGTCTGTGGTTTTTTTGGAGATATATATTAATGGTAGACTATTCATATCTATTTGTAACTGGTTTGTCTGGATATCTACTCCAGTGGTAGGCTATTCAGATCTACTTGTGTCTGTGGTTTGTCTTGAGATCTATTCTATTGGTAGGCTATTCAGATCTACCTCTGTCTGTGGTTTGTCTGGAGATCTACTTCATTGGTAGGCTATTCAGATCTACTTGTGTCTGGTTTGTCTAGAGATATACTCCAGTGGTAGCCTATTTAGACCTACTTGTGTCTGTAGTTTGTCTGGAGACCTACTCCAGTGGTGGGCTATTCAGATCTACTTGTGTCTATGGTTTGTCTGGAGATCTACTCCAGTGGTAGGCTATTCAGATCTACCTGTGTCTGTGGTTTGTCTGGAGATATATATTAACGGTAGGCTATTCACATCTATTTCTGTCTGTGGTTTTTCTGGAGGTATACTCCAGTGATAGGCTTTTCAGATCTACCTGTGTCTATGGTTTGTCTAGAGATCTACTCAAGTGGTGGGCTATTCAGATCTAGTTGTGTATGTGGTTTGTCTGGAGATCTATTCAGATCTACCTGTGTCTATGGTTTGTTTGGAGATCTATTCCAGTGGTAGGCTATTCAGATCTATTAGTGTCTGTGGTTTTTCTAGAGATCTACTCCAGTGGTGGGCTATTCAGATCTACTTGTGTTTGTGGTTTGTCTGGGGATCTACTCAAGTGGTAGGCTATTCAGGGCCCGGCACCATAAAACTTTCTCAGACAGATTCTTTACTCAAGCCTATGTAAAATTATATACTTGAGTACAAAAATTGTCTGAGAATAGTTTTATGGTGCCAAGCTCTGATCTACCTGTGTCTGTGGTTTGTCTGGAGATCTACTCCAGTGGTAGGCTATTCAGATCAATTAGTGTCTGTGGTTTGTCGGGAGATATATATTAATGGTAGGCTATTCAGACCTATTTCTGTCTGTGGTTTGTCTGGATATCTACTCCAGTGGTTGGCTATTCAGACCTATTTCTGTTTGTGGTTTGTCTGCATATCTACTCCAGTGGTAGGCTATTCAGATCTACTTGTGTCTGTGGTTTGTCTTGAGATATGTATTAATGGTAGGCTATTCAGACCTATTTCTGTCTGTGGTTTGTCTGGATATCTACTCCAGTAGTAGGCTATTCAGATCTATTTGTGTCTGTGGTTTGTCTGGAGATCTACTAAAGTGGTGGGCTATTCAGATCTAGTTGTGTCTGTGGTTTGTCTGGGTATCTACTCTAGTGGTAGGTTATTCAGATCTACTAGTGTCTGTGGTTTGTCTAGAGATCTACACCAGTGGTAGGCTATTCAGATCTACTTGTGTCTGTGGTTTGTCTTGAGATATATATTAATGGTAGGCTATTCAGACCTATTTCTGTCTGTGTTTTGTCTGGATATCTACTCCAGTAGTAGGCTATTCAGATCTACCTGTGTCTGTGGTTTTTCTGGAGATCTACTTCATTGGTAGGCTATTCAGATCTAACTGTGTCTGTGGTTTGTCTAGAGATCTACTCCAGTGGTTGACTATTCAGATCTACTTGTGTCTGTTATTTGTCTGGAGATCTACTCCAGTGGTAGGCTATTCAGATCTGCATGTTGTGCAATAATGCAAACCAATTTTTCTGTGTGTTAGAATCTTTTGATCAACTCAGAAAGAATTTGTTGGGAAGTGACCTTGGTCCTAATTCAAGGTTATATGTTTAACATTTTGTTAAAAGCACACCAAGAAAGATAATTGTGAAAAATTGAGGGTTTTGTCTGCCAAGTATGAAGCAAAGTATAAAAGAATTCCATTGACTTAAGCCAAATTTTCTATTAGGTCTCTCAATCTAATCTGAGCATTACAGATCCATGGGGCCTCTTGTTATACCTGTTCTGTGAGCCACTCTTCAAATATGTATAATGAACAGCCACATTGCCTCACAAAAGATTTAAAAGTCTGAGAGCAACATTATATATGCAGAGGTGGGTAGTTTATATTTTATATGTGTGGCATGAAGCCTCCAGTGAGCTATTGATCGGAAGACAGAGAAGAAATCATATATAACCAGTGTGCGAGGTGGCTCAATCAAATATCAGTCCACTTGAAGCTACAGACAGCTGCTATATATAGCTGCAGCATAATGGCAGTGCTATAAATAGAGCAGGTGCTATTGACACTTGTTGACCTAGCCAAGGTAAACTTAAAGATCAAAGGGCAATTTAATAGAATTGAAGGTACCCAGACAAAGAGTATCGGGTAGGCAAGAAACTTGTCCATAATTCATTCTTACCCCTGCCTATATATATACACCTATTGCAGAAAGTGGATCTGATTTTAAATCATATCACTGCAAATAAAAGTACATGACAGTAATGAGATGTCCTACTTTCCTGCAATGACATTTTGATTCTAATGCATGGCTATCAAATTCTAGATCTGTTGAGAATGGTATCACTTAGTTACATCATCTACAATTACAAATATGCAAGGCAAAATTGCTAGTATTTGTTGGTCTGATTCTCAAGCTGGCTTTATCTTGTTACCAAGTCCCTCCACACCAGTTTTACATGAAATATTATATAAAACAAGTCTTAGAAGTTTTGTTTTTTTTGCAAGTCTTGGTGAACTAAAAATAAAAACATTTGAGAAGTTTCATAAAATATATGAAACGAACACAAATTTAAGTCTTTTTATCGCATATTAAACTGCAACAATCTCCATATTGCAAAAATCCAGCAGTGGTTGCCATTTTTTCATGAGGTCATAATGAATTTCCTGTCCAGCACAACCAATTAAAAATGCTTCATGGGAATATTACTCTAGTCACATGCACAAAAATATTATGGTGGTGAAGTTACTGGTTATCAGGTGTGATTATGTGACTTAATTGTATGCCCTTGCCATGAAACTATATGTATTATATGATTTTGTCGGTTTGAACTCGCACTGATGTATTTCTTTTACAAAGATATTGAATCATTAGATAGGGGAGCTATTCAAATCGCATTTCGTCTTTGTTCCGTCAGTCAATTCATCTGTCTGTCTGTTAACAGTTTTTGTTACTGCTATTTCTCAGAAAGTACTGAAGGGATCTGTCTCAAATTTCACATGCATGTGCCCCTAGAGTCCTAGTTATGCATATTGCATTTTGGGACCGATCAGTGAACAAGATGGCCGACAGGCCGCCATCTTGGATTTTGATACTTGAAGTTTAATAGTTACATCTATTTCTCAGAAAATACTGAAGCAATCTGTCTCAAATTTCATATTTAGATTCCCATGGGATCTTAATTGTGCATATTGCATTTTGAAATCAATTGATCAACAAGATGGACAACAGGTAGCCATCTTGGATTTTGCTAATTGAAGTTTGTTACTGCGATATATCTCAGAAAGTAATGAAAAGATCTTTTTCAAACTTTGTATGTAGTTTGTAGTAAAAGTTTAAAAACCAGAGAAAAGATCTGTCTTTCCATTGTCAGACGTAGATCATTGTTTGGTGGGCCCCAAGATCCCTCTGGGATCTCTTAATTTGATTTCAAATCCTTCCATGATTTCTTTCTAATCAAAATAAAGATCTCTCAAAGGATTTGTTCAACTCACTGTAAACATTACCCTGGCCTTAGATTGCCTGTACACACATAACATTACCCCGGCTTAGATTGTTTGTACACAAATAACATTACCCTGGCCTTAGATTGTCTGTACACAAATAACATTACCCTGGCCTTAGATTGTCTGTACACAAATGACATTACCTCGGCCTTAGATTGTCTATACACAAATAACATAACCCTGGCCTTAGATTGTCTGTACAAAAAAAAAACATTACCTTGGCCTAAGATTGTCTGTACACACATAACTTTACCCTAGCCTTAGATTGTCTGTACAAAAAAAACGCATTACCTTGGCCTTAGATTGTCTGTACACACATAACATTACCCTAGCCTTAGATTGTCTGTACAAAAAAAAACATAACCTTGGCCTTAGATTGTCTGTACACAAATGACATTACCTTGGCCTTAGATTGTCTATACACAAATAACATAACCCTGGCCTAAGATTGTCTGTACAAAAAAACCCATTACCTTGGCCTTAGATTGTCTGTACACACATAACATTACCCTAGCCTTAGATTGTCTGTACAAAAAAAAACATAACCTTGGCCTTAGATTGTCTGTACACAAATGACATTACCTTGGCCTTAGATTGTCTATACACAAATAACATAACCCTGGCCTAAGATTGTCTGTACAAAAAAACCCATTACCTTGGCCTTAGATTGTCTGTACACACATAACATTACCCTAGCCTTAGATTGTCTGTACAAAAAAAACGCATTACCTTGGCCTTAGATTGTCTGTACACACATAACATTACCCTAGCCTTAGATTGTCTGTACAAAAAAAACGCATTACCTTTGCCTTAGATTGTCTGTACACAAATAACATAACCCTGGCCTTAGATTGTCTGTACAAAAAAAATAACTTGCTTAGATTCTGTACACATAAAAAAATTAACCTGGCCTTAGAGATTGCCTGTACACATATAACATTACCCTGGCCTGAGATTGCCTGTAAACAAATAACATTACTCTGGCCTTAGATTGCCTGTACACAAATAACATTACTCTGGCCTTAAATTGCCTGTACACAAATAACATTACCCTGTCCTTAGATTGTCTGTAAACAAACAACATTATCCAGGCCTTAGATTGCCTGTACACAAATAACATTACCCTGGCCTTAGATTGTCTGTACACAAATAACGTTACTCTGGCCTTAGATTGTCTGTACACAAATAACATTACCCTGACCTTAGATTGTCTGTACACAAATAACGTTACCCCGGCCTAAGATTGTCTGTACACAAATAACATTACCCTGGCCTTAGATTGTCTGTACACAAATAACATTACCCTGGTCTTAGATTGCCTGTGCACAAATAACATTACCATGGCCTTAGATTGTCTGTAAACAAATAACATTACCCTGGCCTTAGATTGCCTGTACACAAATAACATTACCCTGGTCATAGAATGTCTGTAAACAAATAACATTACCCAGGCCTTAGATTGTCTGTACACAAATAACATTACCTTGGTCATAGATTGCCTGTACACAAATAACATTACCCTGTCCTTAGATTGTCTGTAAACAAACAACATTATCCTGGCCTTAGATTGCCTGTAAACAAATAACATTACCCTGGTGATAGATTGCCTGTACACAAATAACTTTACCCTGGCCTTAGATTGTCTGTAAACAAATAACATTATCCTGGCCTTAGATTGCCTGTACACAAATAACATTATACTGGCCTTAGATTGCCTGTTAACAAATAACATTACCCTGGCCTTAGATTGTCTGTACACAAATAACATTACCCTGGCCTTAGATTGCCTGTACACAAATAACATTACTCTGGCCTTAGATTGTCTGTACACAAATAACATTACCCTGGCCTTAGATTGTCTGTACACAAATAACATTATCCTGGCCTTAGATTGCCTGTACACAAATAACATTACCCTGGCCTTAGATTGCCTGTAAATGTCTATACACATAACATTTTGGAGATTTTGTGATTCAGAAATTTAAGTTCATTTTAAAATTATCAAGCAAAATTCATATAAAATTCACACCAACATATTAAATTGTTCACACCAAACTCTCACTAAATATGTTCCATTGTTTATTTAAATCTGGGAAATATAATTGTTCATTCAAAACTTGCACTAAACATGCTAAATCGTTCCTTCAAAATTCTCACTAAACATGCTAAATCGTTCCTACAAAACTTACAAAACTCACACTGAACTTGCTTAATCATTCATGCAAAACACACACTGAGCATTCTAAATCATTGATGCAAAATTTCCACATAACATGATTAATCATCCATGTAAACTCACAAACAAAGGTTCCAAATACACCTTTTTACAAATGCAAATGCTCACTGAAGAACACAAATCCCGATGAGATTCCATTCTACAGATTCCTTCTGACACTAGTTCTGTCTAGCACAGCTACCAGCAGTTGGTATGTAGTTATAGATATTTTCTGCTCTGTGCCATCTGACTACTTGGTAAAAGTATTTTATTGGTCCAGACCAAATTTCTTTACTGTATTATATTCCATTATGTACAAATACTCCATAACTTTGCCGATTTCCAACAGACTTTGAGATTAACAAAATTCAATTGAAATTTTACAAATTCTATCATTGTTTTGGTTTCTTTTAATTTTCTGAAGTAAAAATGCTATAGGAAAGAAATATCTTAAAACCTTTTTAAAAATGCATTGTACTGATAAATGACATGTCTGACAAATACAGAGACTTAACAGCATATTCCATTTAGCAAAATTTTCTGCTTGTCCCAACTTGGAACAGACTCACTAAATGAAACACAATATGATAAACCAATCACATTTGAGGCATGGGTTATCCAATATGGCGGCTATCAACATCAACTTGCTGTTATATCCAAACCTGTATTTTGTCTTCATGATACACAGTTACCTGCTCTTGTCACCTGATATGCTGAGATTATTACATGACCATTTTGATATCACACCCCTTATCAGCCCAGAGGGATATCACCCAGGCCAATATCAACATGTGGGATTTAGGTATTTGCTGCTTAAATTACAAAACGAGTGATATCAGTAGTTAACATGATAATGCTTGTGATATCATTTGCTTGCAAGAATTTGAATGGAATCTAAATTTAGGAGGAAATGGTATACTTAACTCTGCATAACAAAAAGAACAAAACAAAAAAACAAAGAAACATAAAAACTAAACAATAAACAAACTCTTGATAGATTAAAATGTCATTAGTTGGTATTATTATGATTCTAACCACATATTCCTTTACATAGAAATTTACCTTAGTTTAGCATATCAATGCAGTAATTGTTTGGGTAAAAATGTTTTATTGTATATTGTAATAATTACTTCACTTTCTTAAGGTATCAATTGATGAAGTAGTTTTTGGACAGCTGTAGAATTGTTAATGTTAAATAATATGTAGGAACACTTCCATGGAGTTTTATGATTATCCAGACCTTGTGTAGAAAATTCATGTGGAATTCTAACATAAAGCCAGGGGAAGTGATAGAACAATTTTTACTTGATGTTGAAACAATCCCAGTATTTGTTGCTGACACTTATAGAATATAAAGTGTGAAAAATTGAACACTTTATAGCGTGGAGGACAGTTGAAAGGCGATGACTGTACAAGTTAGGTGTGTATGTACATGTTGGGCTGGTAGAAATGGTGGCAATAGATATATGTAATTGACTTCACCCAAATAAAATCCATACACATGTTACACAGCGTTTTCATTATCTGAGCATTCTAAGTCTTTCTAAATGGGATTTGGGTCCAGTAAATGTATAAAGTTAAGTAGTGACAGCCATGTAGCAGTGTGGGCTGTCTGTATACCACTGTGTGTGTGTATATACACCAAGGTGTAGTACACTCTGTATATATTTATATATTCTGGGTCATTACTCCAACCATAAATTATCCAATAGCTTTCTAAAAATAGCGCTCAAATGAGTCATCCTGCTATATTGGGTTACAAGGCTAAGAGCTGAGCAGTATATACACACATGATCACTGCTTCCTCCTCAGAATACAATAGGCAGTTGTCTCCCTTATACAGTAGATAATCTAATTAATCCATCCTCATGTAATATACTCTTGTCATATGGTCTAAGGATATACTAGTGTCTTATCGCATGGTGAGGCGATATACTAGTGTCTTGTCTTATGGTGAGGCGATGTACTAGTGTCTTGTCTTATGGTGAGGCTATGTACTGGTGTCTTATCTCATGGTGAGGCGATGTACTAGTGTCTTGTCTTATGGTGAGGCTTTTTGCTAGGTTATCTCATGGTGAGGTGGTGTCTTGCCTTATGGTGAGGTGGTGTCGTCTTACGGTGAGGTGGTGTCTTGTCTTACAGTGAGGTGGTGTCTTGTCTTGTGTTGAGGTGGTGTCTTTTCTTATAGTGAGATGGTGTCTTTTTCTTATGTTGAGGTGGTGTCTTGTGCTATGGTGAAGTGGTGTCTTTTCTTATAATGAGGTGGTGTCTTATCTTATAGTAAGGTGGTGTCTTGTCTTAAAGTGAGGTGGTTTCTTGTCTTATAGTGAGATGGTTTCTTGTCCTAAAGTGAGGTGGTGTCTTGTCTTGTGTTGAGGGTGTGTCTTTTCTTATAGTGAGATGGTGTCTTTTCTTATGTTGAGGTGGTGTCTTGTGCTATAGTGAGGTGGTGTACTGGTGTTTTGAAGAAATAGATGAAGACTTAAATATATGACTTATATTGTAATAAATCTGCTGCTTAATGGACCATTTTTTTTCTTCAGTTTTTTAGACCGTGTACATATAGTAAAGCAATCCGATTACACGCCAACTGAACAGGTAAGATTATTTAGCACAATAACTTAATACATATCTGTGTTTACCTATCCTGTTTCACTTACAAAGGACTACTGCCTATCACAGAATTCACTGTTTCCAATATAGAAAATAACAGTAGATTATCCTCAGGATATGTAAATTAAGTGCCATGTGAATTGTCAATCACTATAATGTTTAGCCAATCACTGTCTCATAACATACCGTATTTTCCCTATTAAGAGCGCCTCCTCTAATAAGGGCGCCCCCACGTTTTTTGCTGAAAAAATCAACTAATTTCATACAATTTTTGTGCCAGATTGTGACGATTTGTCTTTGCAAACGCTAAAAAATACTGATTCACATCAATCTGATGCTTAACAGATATCCGATCAGTTTGTATAAGCACTAAATTTATTGCATTGGACAACTTAGGACATCTTTGCCAAGTGTTTACACATAGAAACAGCGAGAACGCCATGTTCAAAATAAAACGTGTCACTTGAATGCCCCACACACTTGTATGGATGAAGACTAGCTGGCAATAACATTTTAGCGATGTCTATACAGGTTTTATGAATACTTACTGTATATCTATGAGGTAAGGTTCCTAAATAACAGGAATGTTTCCATTTCTAAGCATTTTATTGTGTGCTCATGTCGGTAATTTCCATCTGCCACAAAACGAAAGTAGCGATCGAAATCACCGTCCGCCATTTTGTGTACGCATGGTAAACAAACAGGCTAGCATGAAATGCCAAAATTCCGTGAAACAGACATATTTAACCAATCTTTAATACTTCTGGTGCATATATTTCTTCATAATTATGTAATTTCAATACTTCCTTGACTTCAAAACGTAAGTTGGTTATAGTAAGTTTCAGAAAAATATGTAACTAAAAGAAAGATGACTATAGTCTGTTTCAGAAAAAAAAACCATCTAAAAATGGTCTCAAATAACGGCGCCCAATTGGCCATTTACACGCACCCGGCGCCCTCATTAGAAAAATTATGGTAAATGGGAAGATGACCATATACAAAGAATCATCAAGAATTCATTTCAGACAGTCCTTTTATACTGTATAGTACTCAACAGTAGTTTTAAGTGTTGTGATTTCCTTGCTGTGATACTTCTTGCATCTTGAAATATTGTGCAAGTTTCAATTTCAAACAGTAATATTCTTTCTATTTAATTCGTGGATATTTGACTTTGTGAAAATCAAAGTTTACCGCAAATATATAGAGAGAGAAAAAAATGAACACAAATAAAAGCAGCTATTAATTACCTGTCAAAAGAAGTTTTAAAAAGAAAGCAAGTTCTTTGTTTCTGTATGCATAGATTTTCAAGTCCTGGTTTTTGATGCTGTGAAACAGCATTCCTAGGTACGCTCGGAGAGCCTGTGCACATCAAAACAATGAAACCACTCCACGATGAAAATTAAAAGTTGTTTTATTCATTTCACATAATACTTGATGGTATGAAAAAATAAAACCCCAATATTAAAAACCACAGACATAGAATTTGTACATACGTATACACCATGGATGGAGTGTTTAAACTGTTCAGTTGGGACTCTATGATGTTTGTATTACTCCGAGAACACCGGTCTCCCGAAAATCACAAACAACGCCTTCTTCGCTGTCTTCCTCCGCGACAGACTTTCTGTGGATTTTGGATTGTGTATGGTTATTTAAATTTTTTACGTAATTCATGCTAATTATCGATTATTGTAATCAAATGTTATGAAGGTAACTGCAAAAGAAAGTTCTTATAACGCTTATAAAGTTTTTTGTGTTGGTTGTATTGACGAACTATATCTGAGATATTATTGCGCAGTAAAAGTTTATAGTTTTGAGAAATTTGACTGTTATAAGTAACCAAATAATGTACCCTTTACTTGACAAATGTATATGGCCATGTTTTATCATAACTCAAAATCGGCAAAGCAAAACTCACGATAAATGTTCTGCACGATAATATCTCGTCAACCAGTTACTGTTAGGCTTACGAAGACTTGCTAAAGTCTGATACATTACATGAGGTTATCTTGATGTTAACGGCTAGCGTTCTTGTGAATTTAAAATTATGAAATAATGTACCTTTTTGGCAAAAATATCTGGCCATGATTTATTAGTCAAAAGTCGTCAAAGCAACCCATGTTAGTTTTCTAAAAAGGAAACCAAAACATATCCAGAAATGGTAATATTTCTAATGTTATATTTTTCCGAAAATATTCTTCAGTGTTAAGTGGATATTAAGATACGAAAATGTTTACTTATTATTTTTTTGTCTTTGAAGAGACATTGATAATGATAATTTAGCAATACGCCGATTCCGGGATACAAGGAACTCTTCTGGGTAGGAGGTAGAAAACGTTGATTTGGTCATGTGACCGCGAAAAATTTAGGGCACTTTTTTCCGTCATGGCGGTGACACTTTTAGGCAGAGAATATCAATGTCCGGGTAAAGGTCATAGTCAGTAATACTTGCTTGATAACGGAACTAAGATAAACTGTTATGTTTTGTGTTTCTTATTTGTTATTGAGTTTTGGCAAATGCACCCTGGTAAGTTATACAATAAATGTGAGTTAGACGTCAGCTACTGTTGATTTTCAACTGCTAGGCGACAGCTCCATTTGATGCCGTAATTGTCATTTCCTTATTAAAGTGTACACGGAACGGAAAATTATATTTTGATATGTTATTCTGTCTGATCTCCTGACAAGAATGTTGAAAACTGCATCAAAATCGGCCGCTTCAGTACCGAGATACCGCCCTCTGAAGTGCTCGATTTTTACCTGTATAACGACTGCTAATCAGTGTATCGGCCGCTCACCCTGATTTGGGAAATAACAGGATGTGACGTCACGAGGACAACGGCAGTGTGAGCTGTATATGTTTGGTAGTGGGGTTATAGCACAAAGGTGGACATATATATATTCCTGAAATGGGGTTACGATAATTTGACAAATATATATACAGTTATGATGACGATTTGATCATATTATATTAGGAAATATTGCAACTGAAATAAGGCTAAAATACATATTTATAATCAGTCTAAAAGCATCACTTTGTGTACCTTGTGTAAACTTTTATACGTGCACGCCTCGGTACATTTTTACTAGAGATCTAATCTCTGTTTCAACAAATCACTAAATTATCAAACTTCATGAATATTCAATTTTCACTATGTAATCTTAAAAGAGACTAATTCGGAAAATGATGGTCATATAATTATCCATTTGAATATGTTTCTGTATAAATAAAAATTCACTGCTATGAATTTCAAGAATCAACATAACAAAAAAGAAAATGTGTTGAATGTATTTTATAGTTCAATACACGTAGCCATCATAGACATAAATTGGGGGTAAACAATAAAACAAAACTTGAGAGTTTGAATTTATAATATAAAATCCATTTATAGCTATAACGTGTTTCTCTTCTCTTTTAATCTATGTCGACATGTGTTATTTAAACAATCTTCAACAGTACATTTATTGATCATATAGATTATTATTTTTGGTATCATAATAATGATCGATATTGACCAAAATTCACAAAGAAATGGACATCTGAAATCTATTAACTATCAGATGTATCAAAATTCTGACATTGTGCATTATATTTGCATTAATCTTTCTCTATATGTCATTTGTAAATAATTTTGCAGTTTTTGTTATAAAAATACATATACATGTAACCAGAAACATTTATTATGTACAAATGTATGCATGGGTGTTTCTGAAGTATATACATGTAGTGCTTGACACACTTGTTATATGTTACGTATATTTTACTTTTATTTTTAAACCAAAAATTTATAAGTGTTTACAAATATGACATTATACAACAATAACATGATGGCTTATCGCTAACTTACCTGTGAACTGATATTTTGACACGTGACGTGTGCTAATCAACTAAGCGTGGCAGGTCACTAACACCTTTCTTACGTAATCCCCTCATTAGCCAGGGTTGATCACGCGCTTTAGTTACTGCAGTATACAGGTATAGAGATTAACGCGGCACGACATTGAAAGTATTCTGATTTCGAAACTTGATATCTGATATTTGGAAAAGACATAGACATCATCTACGTAAAACTCTTCACTATCACATCTTCAGTTCGTCTGACCCGTGCTTGACTTATTGTTCTAGTAAAGACACTAATGAATGAATTTGAGCGAAATATCAACAAGTCGTCAGATTTACCGTATTACGTGTATATGAAAGCTGAATGTATTTCGTCAAAAAACAATTAGATCGGAAACTATCACTCCATCTAAATTCTGAATATGTGTTACGGTTTTCAAAACTTAGTATATAGAATTAAATCCACCAACATATTTACTGGTAATTAAACAATGGTATTGAATGTGTATTAAGTCACACGATCGATTTCAGACAAAACACAATTAGTAGCTAGATGCATTTGCACATATGCAAAAAAAATCTGTTTAGAATCATACCTTAAGTCGTATGGGCAGGTTTTATGAAAAAGTCGGAATTTTGTAAAGTGTGTTCAAGGATTTGTTTGACCAGTTGACATTAGACGACCCGAGTTGGGTTTTGGGTAACATAATCAAGAACATATACGTCCTTGATATAATATTCATGTATATGTGGTCCCAAACCCCGCGGATATACAACGTACATGGATTATTATGTACATTTTATTGTGTATAATTATGCAGTAATCGCGCAGAGATGTTCATTTATCTACGACAGGTACATCAATATATGTATGGTATAAATCCCTATTTCCATGCATATTCCAAACTCATATCTGTGATTGAGGATAATATTAAATAGGTATCGGACATGTACACAGGTACTTGTGTCTTCAAAATCGATTTTTACAAACGAATGGTTCACATTAGATGGCAGACACCGAATATCGCCACTCTAACTTATGCGAGTAGAGTCGATTCTGTTGTCCTCGTGACGTCACAGGTCAGGGGTCCTGAATCGGGGTCAGTGGCTTGGGGCTTCAGGTGTGTTCTAGAGAAACGGCGCATTATCTCTAATACCGTAATCGCTTTGAAACTCGTACTTTCGGCATTCTAAATTTTATCCAATGACGCTTTTATCAAGCCTTATATACCAAACCATTCCGTGTACACTTTAAGTGTTCAAATTTAACTTTGGTGCATATTTGGATTAAATTTAATACAATTTGTTCTGATAATTAATGTTAAATGTTCTGTCATGATATGTAATTTTCCACCCGTGTACAATCATTACATATGCCGCCATTTTGTTTCAAATGTGCCCTAAATTAAGTCACGTGGTGATGAAAGTCACATGACTAAACTGACTGAATGTTGTATCCCGGAATCGGCGTATTAATAAAGAATTATAAAAAAATGATACTCAGATTCTGAACAGTTTCATTGGTGTTGAAATCGTTATTTCAAAATAATTTAGAAATAAAATTTATTACAGTTATTTCAGGATAATAAGTTATTCAACTTATTGTTCTTGAAAAACTTAAAATATCATAAAATAAATATGATATATCGTTAATATTTTTTTTATTAAACTCCGAAATTCAACACTGCACACTTATGTAGAGTTTACTTAATTCAATATTTAAATGCAAAACCAATTTCTTTATTCCTTTGTTTGAGTCCTTCATTCACAGCATCTATGAGTGGCCTTGGCACTTTGATTTTTTGCTCATTTTAATCCTATTTGTTTTAATTAAATAGCTTAATGAATTATGGAATTAGCTCATGAATCCTATGAAATTGTAGTTCATTTTGTCTTTATGTCACCAGAATACTTAATAAGATCAAACATTAAAATTATACTTTACTTTACCATTTTAGAATTGGAAGTATTTATAGATGATAGTTATCAGTCGAACCAGTGGGCTGTTTGATTTCACTGATGAGATTGGCACAAGAATCCATGCTTGATTTTCTGTTGTTCATCATAATTCATTACATATTTTTTTCTTTTCTTTCCAGGATATATTACGATGTCGAGTTTTAACATCAGGAATCTTTGAAACCAAATTTATAGTTGATAAAGTGAATTTTCAGTAAGTATTCTTTTATTCGTTTGTCGTGTTTTTGCATGTATAGTGCGCAAAAACATTTTTTAGTTGTATTTTGGAGAGAGAAAAATGAATAAAAAAATCTTAATTTTTGCATCTTCTTCCGAAAAGTTTTGTATAGTCTCCAAACACCTTGAAGCAACAAAATCAAAAGGTTATATTGTTGGTAGTGCTTAGAACAACCTTCTGGTCATTAAAATTAACTGGTATCATTATTAACTTGAAAGAATATGTTACTTTGGTATATCAAAATACCATTTGAAAAATAAATTAATAAGCATTTCCTTAAAACCCACAAAAAGGTTAAAAATGTAATGTGACTTATGAATAAAGCACAAGTTCATTAGCATCAACCTTTTGTTTGGTAAATTTAAAAGTTGTTGGCTACTCATCTTACATTTGTCACTTTGCTGCCATGATATTTGAGGGAGGCCATATCAACCCCATACCACCTCATCACACCATGTTGCAATTGAATATTTCATATCATGTTAAGGCATCTTACATATATTTGTAGTTTTAATATATATCTTCTATGGATCCTGTCCCAATACAAATGTATCCCTGTCTTCCTGCAGTATGTTTGATGTGGGTGGCCAGAGAGATGAGAGGCGGAAATGGATCCAGTGTTTTAATGACGTGACGGCCATCATCTTTGTGACAGCGTGTAGTAGCTATAATCTTGTACTTCGGGAAGATCCCAGCCAAAATCGACTCAAAGAGTCCCTTGCACTTTTCCTAAGTATTTGGAACAACAGGTGAGTTGAATAGTGTCATTGTTTGTTGTTTCTCTTTGAGGAAATGTAAGTCATTGAACAAAGATGTTTTACTTCTTGTTCTCATTGTTACCTGAAATGAATAAAAGTTATTTCTTTATTATTTTATCTTTATGTTACCCCATTTAGTTACATACTGATTTATTTGCCCGTATTGAAAGGTACTGATGGGTATTTTATGGATTTGTGTTAGAATTGGTGCTTTTTTCAGAAATAAATGAACTTTTCTCACAAATAAATGGCAATCACAACTGGTTTAATACAAATAGTCATGTAACTAAATCCTCAATACTCTGGGGGTTACTATCACTGTCATTATATCTACCCCTGGACACGTCATAGTAACACTGAAGACATTTCAGGAGGGAAAAAGCTTACCTATCACATTCCTGTAGATACTTTATTTGAGGGTTAAGATACTTTATTTGAGGGTTACAAAGATCAATACCCACTTGAAAACAATACAGTTCATATTCTTTGATTTTTATGACTGACCTGTCATATCTGTTGTCTCTACTGTTCAGTTTTACTATATGATATAATCCAGAGGTAGATATCACGACAGTGATAGCAACCCCTGGAGTGTAACCCCTGGAGTGTCAAGAATGATGTAACTACAGATCATGAAATGGTGAAATAAAGTTGAGCTGTGATGGTAGATTTGCTTTCCAGCTTTGTTTTCCAATAATTTTGTTTATATTTCTTACTAATGTCCTGTAACTATAATCTAATTCTATTTCTGATTTGTTTCTCCACAGATGGCTACGAACTATCTCCGTAATTCTATTTTTAAACAAGCAAGACTTACTAGCAGAGAAGGTGAAAGCAGGGAAATCAAAGATAGAAGAATATTTTCCCGACTATAGACGCTACCAAATACCTTCAGATAGTACGTATCGCTTATTTTTATACTGAATGGATATTTATCTCACTTTCATATCTAGATTCCTCCTGGTTAATCATTTCATTCTCATCATGAATACAGTAAGTTGACTTCGAGACTTATCTTAAGTCAGTCATCTGCATGCTTTTCTTGTTTCCAAATGATAAAGAGCAAGGGATGAAAGGAGAAAATGTTGAGAGAAAAAAATATATGAAATTTAGAAGTTCTTTATATGAATGTAGTTAGCTGTCTCTTTTTGAGGTTACAGAAGTCTTTCTTTTGATGAGTTAGCTTCAATGAGTTAACTTCAACCTTTAGTCGAGTACAAATAACACTGTTAACCTTAAAGCTAATTTTAAGTTTTAAGAGAGAAAGTATAAAATATGCTCAAAATCATGTAAAGGATTGATTTACACATAATTAGTGAATGATTGTTGTTGGTACCAAGATTATGATAATTTGAGTATCTTACACAAGTTCAATAATGATTTTAATCAAATTAGTTTAATAAGAATTCGCCTTTTACAGGAGTAGGTGCCAGGGTAAGGTCAATATGACTGATATACAGTCAACCTTCTTTCTTTCGCGGGTACTAAATTTCACGATTTTCTTTTTCAAAACAAGTTTGCAAGGATATCAATTTTCAAAATTTCATAGAAACTTGCAGCAATTTAAAGATGCTCCACCGTCGACAGAGTATAAATGATATTCATCATTTGAACAATAATTGGTATTTTATCGTGTATATATATGTATAATTAACACAAAAAATTATATAAGATAATTTATTTTGCCTTTGGTGCATGCACAATCATTACTCCATTCCATATAGGATAGAGTGCAACAGATTTTTTTCGGGATGCAATTAAATATTTTTTATATTTTTAACTTGAAGTAAAATTAGAAGATCAAACTTTTCAATTGTGGTAATGATGTAAATTAAGTTACTTTTGTAACTGAATAAAAATACTAAATCGTCTGCTGCTGTTTTTGATAGTGAAAAATACCATTTGTCAGCTGTAGAGCATCTTTAAGTGATGTAAATATATATTTTGGAAGAGAACTTTCCCAAATTTACTTGGATCCTGAAATGAAACTGCATAGGAGAGAAAGTTGGTTTACAGTGCATAAGCTAATTGATGTTACTGTTTACACCTTCCACTAATTCTATGTTTGTTTACAGTTGTTGTAGGGCCAGATGATGATCCAGAGGTGTTCAGGGCCAAGTACTTCATCAGAGATGAATTTTTGGTAAGATTTCAATTGAAAGACATAATATTTAATCTAATAAATAAAGGAAAAACAAATTAATCTGGCTTTCTGACAAGCTTTGCTAATTTGAGAAAAGTTCTAATTGATGTTGAGTTTATCAAAAATAAATTTAAGAGTAATACTCCTTTGTGGATATTCAAAAGTTTTATCAATTTTCAAAACATTACAGATTTTGATGGAAATGTCCTTTTATACTTTCCAAGAGAATAAGGATTAAACTAGGTTCTGCACTTCTGGTATAGAATAATGATGGGTATTGAAACAATAAGAAATGAAAGATTGTCTTCATAACACTTCACGTCTAATACTGTTTCTTTATTGTCCTCAGAAAATCAGCACAGCGAGTGGAGACCGTCGCCACTATTGTTACCCTCATTTTACTTGTGCTGTAGATACAGAAAACATTCGACGGGTCTTCAACGATTGTCGGGACATCATCCAAAGGATGCATCTGCGTCAATACGAATTACTGTGATGTTTGGACACTTCCCCGCAACCCAGGGGGTCGGGGTCATGTGACAAAAGCGTGATGCATTAGTTGGCTTAAAACATACTGTGTGAACAAGGTGGAGCGCATTACACGCATATTCAACTGGGCACGCATCATGGTGATATGGCAGCCAGTGAACTGGCAGTTGTATGTATGTGTGTGACTGCCTGCGTGCAAGCCTGGCAAAGCAAGTGCTTTGGGGTGTTTGGTGCAGGAGATTGGCCAAGCATCGTCCTGACGGAGATCACTAGACTAATATTGGGAGGATCCCTTCTAGACAACAAAGGCATGGGACAGTGTCTCTATAAACACAGATATGTGAGAGTGCTCTGGAGAGTGAATGGCGTATAAATGTGGCATGCATGTAAAGTAAGATGCAAGCAAGATTAAGGATGGACTATATATGCTCTTTGTGAATGAAAGTGGAAAAAAACATTTTGAATACAGAGTAAAATGTGTGCATTTCACTATTAAGCAGAGAATGCTCTGTATTTTAGATTTCAAATGCAAAACTGTAACGTCCCAAGGATTACGATGTTGATTTGGATTTTCTATGGTGTACCATTATAATTTTTATCCCAGTTTGTATCACAGCATTTGACAGGATTTGGGATAGTGTTGCAAATGCATTTGGTAACCAAATCATGTGAATTAGGATGTCCTCCAACTTGTGTACTAGTATGCCACACACTTCTTACTCGAAGCTTTCTCAGTTTAGTGCCCTATATGTCTGATGTGGATTTCATTATCCGCAGTACTCTAATGCATGTCTCAAACAATCTGTTTTAGTTGCCTCTTGTCTGTCGTCATGACAAAATCAAATGGGGAATTTCGTATCCCTGATTAAGAGGCAAACTATACAGTTTCAAGTTGTCAACACCAGACACAAATGCATTTTCCAATTTTTATTCAAATTCTCCAATCAGCATAGTCAAATGTTGTTGATGTCCTATTTGCAAAGCCATATTAACAAGATACATTGTAATGTCTATTTAGATCATACAGCTTTAAACCTGTACGACAGAGAACTTGGGTGACTGTTAAGGCCATATTGGCCTCTTGTTGATAACAAAGGTATATTTTAAGGGAAGTAGAAAGTCCTGGTGGCCTGATGCAAAGGGTCTGGAATATTAATCCATCTGGTATCCAGGGGATATATTTACAGTGGTGGTCAGTAGATATTGTCTGTGATATGCAGAGTGTAAAACAGATCTTCCAGCTCTGGGCAGTCGGGTGCAACAGGAACCACGTTTTACATCACTCGATTTTAAGGCGATTTTAAAATAGTTATAAGTGAGAATTTTTTTGTGCTGATATTTTGATAATGTTGTGTTGTTGGCACATCATTTTGTAAAGCACAGCAGTGGAGATGCAATCATATCTTAACATCAATATTGGTAATTGAACATGTTCAGTTTTTTCCATAAAAGTGACATTCTTTGTGTCAATGTTCTAGTTTTACTAAATGTTTCAACTTGCATGCACTGTGATGATTCTCCACGAAAATCAGATGATTTCAGTCCCTCACTGTGAATTGAGTCATCAGAGAAGACTAGTTTCTGCCCTTCATTGTTTATCAGACACTCAAAGATGGGTTTCCACTCATGACCATACCTAGAACATACTGAAGAATTTGGGAGACCCAGACCATGCATCAGACTGTGAAACTGGTTTCCACCCCAGACCATGCATCAGACTGTGAGACAAATTTCCACCCCAGACCATGCATCAGACTGTGAGACTAATTTCCACCCCAGACCATGCATCAGACTGCGAGACTGGTTTCCACCCCAGACCATGTATCAGACTGTGAGACTGGTTTCCACCCCAGACCATGTATCAGACTACGAGACTAGTTTCCACTCCAGACCATGCATCAGACGTGAGACTAATTTCCACCCCAGACTATGTATGAGACTGGGAGACTGGTTTCCACACCAGACCATTTTTCAGACTGGGAGACTGGTTTCCACACCAGACCATGTATCAGATTGCGAGAGTGGTTTCCACCCCAGACCATGTATCGGACTGCAAGACTGGTTTCCACCCCAGACCATGTATCAGACTGTGAGACTGGTTTCCACCCCAGACCATGTATCAGACTACGAGACTAGTTTCCACTCCAGACCATGCATCAGACGTGAGACTAATTTCCACCCCAGACTATGTATGAGACTGGGAGACTGGTTTTCACACCAGACCATGTATCAGATTGCGAGAGTGGTTTCCACCCCAGACCATGTATCGGACTGCAAGACTGGTTTCCACCCCAGACCATGTATCAGACTACGAGACTAGTTTCCACTCCAGACCATGCATCAGACGCGAGACTGATTTCCACCCCAGATCTAGACTATGTATGAGACTGGGAGACTGGTTTCCACACCAGACCATTTTTCAGACTGGGAGACTGGTTTCCACACCAGACCATGTATCAGATTGCGAGAGTGGTTTCCACACCAGACCATGTATCAGACTGCAAGACTGGTTTCTACCCCAGACCATGCATCAGACTGTGAGACTAATTTCCACTCCAGACCATGCATCAGACTGCGGGACTAGTTTCCACCCCAGACCATGTATCAGACTGCGAGACTGGTTTCCACCGTTGACTGTCATTGTGGCTTGTTATTGTGTTATCCATGTATGCATGTAAACCATTAATATATTTACTCCAAATCCTAGTGGAATCTCAATACTGGTGTAGAGGTTTCTCATCCTAAACATGTAATATGCTGTTATAGGATCAGCAACTTTTTTGTTTGTTAAGTTCGATTAAATGTACAGTCAATGGGATCAGGAAACAGTTTCCATGGTGAGTCCACACCTACCACTAGAAATGGTTGTTAGATAGGACTGGGGTTGTTTGTGCGTGATCAAAAGCTTGTAGGAAATTTTGGCTTCTGTTTTTAGGATGTCAAGCAAATAAACAGTTATGCTATGGTGTCTTGCTGAAGGACACTTGAGCATTGTCCAATGTTTTATGGTAAGATCTGTGGACGTAGTGGTTTTTACTGGTAACATCAAGGTACATGGTCTCATAGATTTATAAGATTTTCAGGTATAACACTCGTACTACTCTATCATAAGGAAACGGTTAAGGTCAGAAAGTCTATTGTGAATCACTTGGTTTGAAATGCAATTATTTATTTTTGACAGTATGATTTCCAAAGATAATAATGTACAAATTTTGAATGATGAAAAGTATACAATGCAATGTATCCTTTTACATATGCTGCAGAGAGTGGTGAAAAAGCTTGGATTTCACATGATGCATTCACTTGAAAACATATCTCAATAAAAATGTGATTCATTGTAGTTTGTTGAACTTCTAGCACCCAATGACTTTAGGGAAAACAACACAAAATCACAACTCCACATGAATTTGAATTTCTCTCTATTTCATGATAATGTTTGTAGTTCAGTGTAAGAACAATAAATTTGATGTTATGAAGACAAATCATTTTATATGTATGTTTTTTTTTGTGTGGATAACTAGGGACCATAAAAGAATCCCGTGTAATTCTACTAGATAATGAGGGAACGATAAGTGGAGATGGTATTTTTTAGGTCAACCAACATTTAGTCATGTTCTGTCAGTCATTGTGCGCTCTGTATATATTAACTTTGACATCTTTTTAACTATTCCAATTTTAACGTGGGATTTCTACCTGAAACTTTCCTGATATCGTCCATCAATGGTTCAGACTGCATGCTGCTTCATCATGATAGGAACTTTTTACCTGGCAATTGAATATGAGACATAATCATACCACAGTTTTGTGTTGATCAACTTGTACTAGTATAGTTTAGTTGGCTAGGAGTTACCCTTGTTTGGATGCTGACCATGTTCAAATAGGTTTATAGGCTTGTTTGAAATCAAATATTTCTGCTAAAAGTAACATCACAATTGAAACCTTTCTGAAATGGTTCTACATATATATATATAATCCTGTGCATTTCTTCAGCTGTAGCCATCCCTTCCCAGTATCCACTCTTGGAACTTAGAATTTAGCACGTTATAGCTATTTTATGTTGTTGATTTCATTATTTTGTTTTCGTTATTATTACTTTTTTTCTGGCATTTTACCATATACTGGTATCATCATTATACTATTTTAAAGTAATTGGTTATTTGGAAGTGAACAAAACTTCTTCAATGACCATCAGTTTCCACCCAGGAACATATTTAATGTACAGTACTAGACAAAACAGAGTGCAGATCACTCTAACAAAGGGGACATACTCGAATATTTAAGGTACAGTACTAGACAAAACAGAGTGCAGATCACTCTAACAAAGGGGACATACTCGAATAACAAGGTACAGTACTAGACAAAACAGAGTGCAGATCACTAACAAAGGGGACATACTCGAATAACAAGGTACAGTACTAGACAAAACAGAGTGCAGATCACTCTAACAAAGGGGACACTACTCGAATAACAAGGTACAGTACTAGACAAAACAGAGTGCAGATCACTCTAACAAAGGGACATACTCGAATAACAAGGTACAGTACTAGACAAAACAGAGTGCAGATCACTCTAACAAAGGGGACATACTCGAATACAAGGTACAGTACTAGACAAAACTCTAACAAAGGGGACATACTCGAATAACAAGGTACAGTACTAGACAAAACAGAGTGCAGATCACTCTAACAAAGGGGACATACTCGAATAACAAGGTACTACTAGACAAAACAGAGTGCAGATCACTCTAACAAAGGGGACATAGTAACAAAACAGTGCAGACTAAAAACAAGTACAGTATCAGTGCAGATCACTAACAAAGGGGACATACTCGAATAACAAGGTACAGTACTAGACAAAACAGAGTGCAGATCACTCTAACAAAGGGGACATACTCGAATAACAAGGTACAGTACTAGACAAAACAGAGTGCAGATCACTCTAACAAAGGGGACATACTCGAATAACAAGGTACAGTACTAGACAAAACAGAGTGCAGATCACTCTAACAAAGGGGACATACTCGAATAACAAGGTACAGTACTAGACAAAACAGAGTGCAGATCACTCTAACAAAGGGGACATACTCGAATAACAAGGTACAGTACTAGACAAAACAGAGTGCAGATCACTAACAAAGGGGACATACTCGAATAACAAGGTACAGTACTAGACAAAACAGAGTGCAGAGTGCAGATCACTCTAACAAAAGGTCAGACATACTCGAATAACAAGGTACAGTACTAGACAAAACAGAGTGCAGATCACTCTAACAAAGGGGACATACTCGAATAACAAGGTACAGTACTAGACAAAACAGAGTGCAGATCACTCTAACAAAGGGGACATACTCGAATAACAAGGTACAGTACTAGACAAAACAGAGTGCAGATCACTCTAACAAAGGGGACATACTCGAATAACAAGGTACAGTACTAGACAAAACAGAGTGCAGATCACTCTAACAAAGGGGACATACTCGAATAACAAGGTACAGTACTAGACAAAACAGAGTGCAGATCACTCTAACAAAGGGGACATACTCGAATAACAAGGTACAGTGAAAATTCAATATGATATCTGATTGAGTAAAAACTTTAGAATGAAAACCTAAGCAAGACTAAATGACAAAATCTTAAGTGTATGTACCTGTTCTTTTTTCTGATGGGTGTGCTTTGGTGTAGAGCGGTGCCTTTCCAGGTTGAATATGGTATACAATTAATTCTGAAACTCTAGGTGCGATGTTACAATAAGATGTTGTTAGGATCATTTGTAAGTTTAAGCTCACCTGGTCCAAAGGACCTCTTGGATTTTGAGAGGTATGTTCTTAATATATTTTATTTATATTAAAGATACCAGACATTCTTCTAATGTTTTCACCTACAGTGTGTCAACTTAATGCAAGCCTTTTCAGCTTTGGCTGTAGTGTGGATACCTTATATGGACTCCCAAATTGGATTGGTTGATTTCAAACAGACTTGGTCTTATTTTATATTACATAATGTGTCTGTAATTATCTGGTGACTTCTACACACTACTGTTGTGTTTCTAGTGTAATATGATCCGGAGTGTCCATTGATTGTGCTGTGTAGATATTGCGATGTTAGACCAATGTCATCAGGAATTGACAGTGATAGCACTAAAGAATGGCAGCCTCCATTGGATTAGATTGCAGTAGATTATTCTTATAAAATTTGTCAACACATAGATTTTTGGATTTAGGGGATAAAACATTACTTCAGCTTGTGTACATTTCATATGAGATTTTGTGGATTTAGTCTTTCTAAGTTTTGATTTTTGCTCATATAGTGTAGCGAAAAGAAAAACTGCTGCAGACTCAGTTCTGAGCTTCTTTGAAATGGCAACATATTTCAGATCTTGTATATTGTGTTGAGCTAGGTCTGAGGAGCTGAAATCTGTCATCAGTAAACCTCTGATGATCCCTATTGTCATTATGTTATCATTTTAATTGTTATGAAATCCAAGATGTAACAAGAGATGGTTTTACAGTCGTGTCTGTAGAATATTGCTATTAACAGCTGGAAGACTTAATGGTGATGAATTTGTAACTGTTCGCACTTCACTTGTACAGTTGTGATGACTGTGTTGGCCCACAGGGCCTGTGTCAGTTGCTATATGAAGTGGAAACATTTTTAAATATTAGCTGTCCCCAGTTTTACTTGTACAGAAACATTTGCAATCTTTATTCAGACAAAAAAATCATGCACAAATATATTGAATCCATTGTAGCAGGTATCTTAAGACAGTGTGAGTGTAAAAACAAAACCATTGATTTCATTGAGACTGTAACCATGTTGCTGGCCTCTGCGGACTATCAGATGTGCTGGATAGTATCTGATAGGGTCACAGAAGGGCTGTATTTATTTGTTTGTTAATCGCACATCATCTGGCTGTACATCTTAGTTGAAATTTGAAACTTTGAATATGCTTGATTGCATTATCATGCCAGCAGATTTATAAATAAAAAATATGAAACTTAACAATGTGTGCTTTTCATTATTTACACGAAACACTTGATAAATAAACAGCTTAATACGGGAGTTTCGAGATCACAAAAAGACGTGGGTAAAGTGCATTTTACCGTTGATTAGTCCCACCTTTCAATGATTATGATGTCATAATCACCTGAAGGTGGGACTAATCGATGGTAAATTGTACATTACCCACATCATTTTGGGATCTCGAAACTCTCGTATTGAGACACATTCAGTGTTAGGTCTGATTTTCAACTTTATAGTAAAATGTGTCTTAGCCCATGTCTGAGGTGACTGACTTTGTCCCTTATACCTGAATTGTTTATTTTGTAAATGATCTACCATTTTCATCTGAACTCAGGGTCACAAAGGGCAGTTAATATGATAGATTTCTGAAACTTCTTCCCAGTCCAGTGAGCAAACTCCTCTTTAGTCAACATAGCACTTTTTTGTTGGCAATAAAGTTTGATGAAATGAATCGCTTTACTATTGATCAAGGATATGGTCAGAGTAGGTTTCTGTTCGATAACTAAAAATCCCAGAGATATGCAGTGATATGTCTGTGACATGCTGGAATGAAAAGTAACAATTTATTTTGAATAAGATTATGAAAATTTATTGAAATGAATTCAGTCAAGCTTAGGTTCATAGGGGTAAAATATGTTGAAAAAGAAATTCATTCATTAAAGCAATACAAGAAACCATATAGGTTTGATATATTTTGTATGTAGCATGATGTTAACATGGGTAAACAAGTAAATAGTGGACCAATTTGGTCCCAGTTTCTCAGTATTGGAATATTGACTGACCAGTAGTAACAAAAGGAGACTTATTTTAGAAATCATGATAAAGGGGAAAGATTCACGAGTATCATTGAAATCAACATTGACAAATACAGTTGCATGTTGTGTATAAGAATGGTATGCAGAGGGAGTATATTACCTTCCTGGAAAATGACCATTCTTGGGCCAAAAAAATAACATGTCTGGTTAAGGTTACCCGACCAACCCTAATTTTTTACCCCACTTTTCTACGAAAACAAAATTAAAAGTTGGGATTTCGATCTCGGACTCCGGTTCCGGCTATTATTTAAGAATGAAAGACACTAAAAAAATCCTCCCAACCTATATAGCTACCTACCCTATTTTTTGTTGCTAATGTAACCCTAAACAGACATATTTATTTTTTTGGCCTTATGAAAGATCTGTTAAAATTACACTAATAAAACAACTATAACCGATCAATCAAATTTAGAACTGCATATTAGCATTAATAAGAAAGCCAATGATTAATTTGAAAAAATATAAAGATCAAGAAGAAAAAAAATCATGTTCATTCACGTTTTCTTGACACAACCAAGTCAACTGGCACCTGCTGCTGAGATAAGAGTGGAAGAGTTTTCTCCCCTGATCCATGAACTCGCTGATTACCATACAGCTATATATATAGTTACTAGTTGAAATAGAGTATCGATGCGCATTATTAATTTGATTGAAACATACATATTTTTTTTCTTTTCTAAGCGTAACTCTAAACAGAACAGTAGTGCGAGTTTTTTTTTCTACTTGCAGGTAAGATATTTGATTTAAAATAGTATACACTTCAAATTACATCTGCTTTATTTCCAAACGTACACGGTAGGTCAACATATTAAATTTGTTGTCTGTTTCTTCTTATATTTCGCCTGAGATATATGAAATCGTCTATGAAGACATAAAAAATTGCTATTTGAAAGACATGATCAAACAGAAAGTAAACATATACGTTTCTGGATAATATATAGGTCCACTACATATAGTCTTCGTACAAATGTACTCTGTTCTCATCCTCCATCTTTATAAGCCTAGTTATATCACGTGGACATATTGATTATCTATACTATACTGCAACGTTATTTTCAAAATAGAATCTACCAGGTTTGTACGGTTTAACTGTTGTTTTTTTAAAGGTTTAGAATGTCGTTGCTCTTTTTATATATTTAGTTGCTATGTTGTTCAGTTGACATCTAGATCTAGTCCCGAACTTCTGAGTTGTGAGTTCGAACCCTCAAAGTGCAGTTGCAAATTTATACTTGCCGTATATTGATGTTTTTTTCGGAGAACTATTTGGGTTTTTCCGTCTCCAAAACCAAATGTTAACAACAAATGTGTGTACAGAATAGATCTAATGTTACATGTAGCACGCCTTTATTGATGTCCCTGATTGACAGATAATCGGTCCATGATCCCTGACTAGTATTATCGTCGTTTTACATTTAATTTCTAGCTTAATAGAATTCTGTGTTATTAACATTATAAATGTTTATGTGTATTCGAAAGCAACGTCCATTCTGACTCCCTTATCACACGTAAAGATATTGAAGAAGAGTGATCCAAGGGAAGCAACTCCTACAGGCCGGACTAAACGATAGACCACACACTGACGAAGCACAGCCTTACGCGTTGTGTTACCCCGACTCCCGAGAAGGTGTTACCTGTTGACCACATGAAACAGATTTTTTTTTTTAAATAGGTACCATGTCTTTATTTAGCTTTTTATCACTTGTATCAAGGACACATAGAATTCTAATTAAAAGTAAATGTTTCCTTGGCAACAACTAAATAGTGATAAACACTAGAAATAAGTTATTTGTCGTCTATAACTTACTACAAGATGGGGTTAAAGGGCCACTACCTTTCCGAAACGGCTTTTAATTTTTAAAATAGAAATGTAAAACGAGATCAATAATTTTGTAGAGTCGCAAAAGTTATTAACTATACTTTTACTAGCACACTTATCATCACCTTCAGAATTGTTTAATTAGAATAAATAAAATGTTAATTTTCATAATGCGGGTCGTTTTATGTTTCCCGCCGTCGTCCTAAATGCCGCGCGGTAGTTGACTATCACTGCGCCAGACGGCAAAACAGCGAAATGAATCTGTTATCGTACATTAGACAGGAAATCTTGCATATGTTTGGTGTTGTAACCTCATCTTAAGCCATCGATATATATTTTCTTTTGTTATTAATGTTTTTAAGAAACCTTTAAATTTTGCTCCGGAAAGGTAGTGGGCCTTTAAGTGATTATAAATATAATATTTATCCATGTCTTGACATTCTTTCTGAATTTACATTAAAATGACAAAAGAACAGAAAGTAATTAAATCCTATGTTTCTAAAAATCATTTTAACATGTGGTATATTATGCTAGATTTTTGCACCACATTTTGACAATGATATTATTCAGAAAGTAGGTTTTGTTGTGTTGTGATAAAAGTAACTTACATTTGTGTTCATTTCAATACTAAAAAACAATATTTGACTCATTACATAAATCATACATTTGTATACGAAATTCACACTAATAATAAAGATCACCCCATGTGACAATTCAGAAACTTGAATCGCAAGACGAATAACCTGTCTTTGTAAACCTTTGAACTGAGAGAAATGTCACAAGAACCAAGTGGGCTTTATACACAGGTCAAATTTCTGACACCATGTTGCTAAATGAAGCTTTTAAGTCTTGACTACCAATTTAAGTTATTGAAATGAAGCTTTCAATATTTAGTTTCCAAGGAAATTCAGGGGCATGGGTTAAAATATTATTCAAGCATTGATATAACTCATATAAAATACTTTATAGCTAAAACAAATAGCATGTCTTTGTTCATATTAGGAAATAAGAATGCCTAGATATATAAATTGGTTCATATGGCTTTTTCAAAAGATTGTGGCCAAATGGCGTTCATGTCTATGATGGAGACTGGAGATAATAAAAGGGCCATGCCTTATATAGCTACTTGGCCACCATGACGCAGTACAGTTCCACTTCACCTACGTCGGTAAGTTCTGAGCTTTTAGTAGGGCTTACAGTAAAAACGTAAATGTTTGTAAAAGGTCTGTACCAATGGAGACCAGGTGTGACTCTCAACACTCACCCGTATAGTACAGCTACTGATTAAATCAGATAGGTAAGTTTTAATGTAAGGTCATAGGTCTTATATCATTGTGTCACATTGGCATCTAAAGAAACATTTAACAAAAACTTCTTCTCATTAACCAAAACACACAGAAGCCTTTATTGGGATATGAGACATGCTGATGTAAAAGTTTAGGTATTCAACAGCAACATATAACCATCATATAGGGAATATTTTGGTTTGTCAGCTCGTTGGTCCAGTCTCGTTTTTGAAAGCTGGTGTGAATAGTGATCAAAAGTATGAATGACCTTGACCTTCAAATGTGCTATAATGTTACAAAACTTCAATATATATTAATCAATTTAATATATCCTTTAGTTTCATTATTCATAAATCTTAAACAAGCTGTAAAATCAGGTTAATGAATTCCTAAATATTGAATATCACTGATATTAAACAATTTTCATATAATTTGATTTTCTTTGATAAAATATTTCAATGCCATTACTGCATTAATAGCTAGATGATATATCAAAACTTCATAGGTAATATAACAGAACATGGGGATTGGTGTTTTTTTTAAAGGTTTGCCATTATATCAATAGAATGGGAGATTTTAAATTGGATCTGGAAAGGTAGCTCAAATATTACAGATGATCAGATACTAAATAAATATTGAGGAGCAAAATAAAAAAGAAGAAGTTTTTAAACAATTTTGAATTAAAAAGAATTGTAACAGGTAAATATAGTAGAAATTAAAATCCAAGTTAAATTAAGAAATAGCTAAACTGTGTTGTCATTTAATGTAATAAAGTCTATAACTGTATGTCCAAAGGAGCAATTTGTATTTCAGGTTTAATCAGTTGGCTGTTAAGCTATTGAGATGGGTACAGCCTTGCTCTGTAAATAAAGTTTCATTAGAAAACACAGAGAGTCTTTCAGGCCATTTGTAGATTACTTTAAACGTTTTATGTGTCAATGCTTTATGCCAGAGTTAAAAGAGATAGTGGAGTACTCCGTTGAATGACCTTCTCTTATACAGCGGAATGAAAAACTCCCTAAATTACAGCCTTTGTGTTACTGTATATTATATTAAAGCTAGTGACGGCCAGTATTTCTGTGTATATAAATGTATATGAATAAAATTTCGCAGGTTGAATTAGAATTGTTGAAAAAATTCTTCGGGGTGATTTGGCCTGACTAGTTTCATGTCAGTCAGTGTACCTGGTAAATGTGTGGTAATGTCTTAGTTGTTACTTTTACAGGTAATTACTATTAAACGATCAGGTGTCAGGTAAACTAGGTAATGTCTAAGTTGTTACCTAAACAGGACGTTGTCTTGTATGATATTTAAATTTCCCAACAGAAGGGTAAAACACTGATTACGTAAAAATCTGTGGAGAGTACATATTAAATACATGATACGTCAACGAAGGTAACACAGGACCAAGGCAATGTATAGCCGTATAGAACAAACACACCGATTGAATTTCCATCGAGGAGCAGGAAACAAAGATAAACAAAAGAGACAATTCAAATATTTTGATTTCAATGTCTATACGCTGTGATATGAAGGAGCTTTGGTATTTATGTGTGGAATCAAAATAGTGCTTGTTCAATTATAAGGCTGTACCTTTAATATTGATGTTCAATATTTTCATTAAATAGCTGGAGTGTTTCTTACTGAGACCACAATGTACCTCGGCTAACAACAAAGATGTCACTTATCAGTTTCCGACTGAAGATTTAAGGCAATACATAAGAAGGCAATCAATGATTGGACGCTGAGTGGACTTAATTAATGACTTGTTGATGGTTTCTGCTGTAAAAAACCCTGAATGAAGTAATAACCACTGGAGTGTTGAGGAAGACATGAGTACAGGAGATTCAAGTGCAGATCTAAAGGATAACGAAAGCTTGTCAGGGGAGGATCCATGGTAGGTACCAGGTTATTATTTATCATAAAGGTTGTCGGGGGAGGATCCATGGTAGGTACCGGGTTATTATTTATCATAAAGGTTGTCAGGGGAGGATCCATGGTAGGTACCAGGTTATTATTTATCATAAAGGTTGTCGGGGGAGGATCCATGGTAGGTACCGGGTTATTATTTATCATAAAGGTTGTCAGGGGAGGATCCATTGTAGGTACCGAGTTATCATTTATCTTAAAGGTTGTCAGGGGAGGATCCATGGTAGGTACCGGGTTATTATTTATCATAAAGGTTGTCAGGGGAGGATCCATGGTAGGTACCAGGTTATTACTTATCATAAAGATTATCAGGGGATGATCCATGGTAGGTAACGGGTTATTATTTATCATACAGGTTGTCAAAGGAGGATCCATGGTAGGTACCAAGTTATTATTTATCATAAAGGTTGTCAGGAGAGGATCCATGGTAGGTACCAAGTTATTATTTATCATAAAGGTTGTCAGGGGAGGATCCATGGTAGGTACAAGGTTATTATTTATCATAAAGGTTGTCGGGGGAGGATCCATGGTAGGTAACGGGCTATTATTTATCATGAAGGTTGTCAAGGGAGGATCCATGGTAGGTACCAGGTTATTATTTATCATAAAGGTTGTCAGGGGATGATCCATGGTAGGTACAGGGTTATTATTTATCATAAAGGTTGTCAGGGGAGGATCCATGGTAGGTACCAAGTTATTATTTATCATAAAGGTTGTCGGGGGAGGATCCATGGTAGGTACCAAGTTATTATTTATCATAAAGGTTGTCAGGGGAGGATCCATGGTAGGTAACGGGCTATTATTTATCATAAAGCTTGTCAGGGGAGGATCCATGGTAGGTAACGGGCTATTATTTATCATAAAGGTTGTCAGGGGAGGATCCATGGTAGGTACAGGGTTATTATTTATCATAAAGGTTGTCGGGGGAGGATCCATGGTAGGTAACGGGCTATTATTTATCATGAAGGTTGTCAAGGGAGGATCCATGGTAGGTACCAGGTTATTATTTATCATAAAGGTTGTTGGGGTAGGATCCATGGTAAGTATCAGGTTATTATTTATCATAAAGGTTGACAAGGGAGGATCCATGGTAGGTACCGGGTTATTATTTATCATAAAGGTTGTCAGGGGAGGATCCATGGTAGGTACCGGGTTCTTATTTATCATAAAGGTTGTCAGGGGAGGATCCATGGTAGGTACAAGGTTATTATTTATCATAAAGGTTGTCAGGGGAGGATCCATGGTAGGTACCGGGTTCTTATTTATCATAAAGGTTGTAGGGGTAGGATCCATGGTAGGTACCAGGTTTATTATTTATCATAAAGGTTGTCAGGAGAGGATCCATGGTAGTTACAGGGTTAATATTTATCATAAAGGTTATCAGGGGAGGATCCATGGTAGGTACCAGGTTATTATTTATCATGAAGCTTGTCAAAGGAGGATCCATGGTAGGTACAGGGTTATTATTTATCATAAAGGTTGTCAGGGAAGGATCCATGGTAGGTACAGGGTTATTATTTATCATAAAGGTTGTTGGGGTAGGATCCATGGTAGGTACCAGGTTATTATTTATCATGAAGCTTGTCAAAGGAGGATCCATGGTAGGTACCAAGTTATTATTTATCATAAAGGTTGTCAGGGGAGGATCCATGGTAGGTACAGGGTTATTATTTATCATAAAGGTTGTTGGGGTAGGATCCATGGTAGGTACCAGGTTATTATTTATCATAAAGGTTGTCAGGGTAGGATCCATGGTAGGTACCAGGTTATTATTTATCATAAAGGATGTCGGGGGAGGATCCATGGTAGGTACAAGATTATTATTTTTCATAAAGGTTGTCAGGGGAGGATCCATGGTAGGTACAAGGTTATTATTTATCATAAAGGTTATCAGGGGAGGATCCATGGTAGGTACCAGGTTATTATTTATCATGAAGGTTATCAGGGGAGGATCCATGGTAAGTACCGGGTTATTATTTATCATCCAGGTTGTCAGGGTAGGATCCATGGTAGGTACCGGGTTATTATTTATCATAAAGGTTGTCAGGGGAGGATCCATGGTAGGTACAGGGTTATTATTTATCATAAAGGTTATCAGGGGAGGATCCATGGTAAGTACCGGGTTATTATTTATCATAAAGGTTGTCAGGGTAGGATCCATGGTAGGTACCGGGTTATTATTTATCATAAATGTTGTCAGGGGAGGATCCATGGTAGGTACAAGGTTATTATTTATCATAAAGGTTATCAGGGGAGGATCCATGGTAGGTACCAAGTTATTATTTATCATGAAGGTTATCAGGAGAGGATCCATGGTAGGTACCAAGTTATTATTTATCATAAAGGTTGTCGGGGGAGGATCCATGGTAGGTAACGGGCTATTATTTATCATGAAGGTTGTCAAGGGAGGATCCATGGTAGGTACCAGGTTATTATTTATCATAAAGGTTGTCAGGGGATGATCCATGGTAGGTACAGGGTTATTATTTATCATAAAGGTTGTCAGGGGAGGATCCATGGTAGGTACCAAGTTATTATTTATCATAAAGGTTGTCGGGGGAGGATCCATGGTAGGTACCAAGTTATTATTTATCATAAAGGTTGTCAGGGGAGGATCCATGGTAGGTAACGGGCTATTATTTATCATAAAGCTTGTCAGGGGAGGATCCATGGTAGGTAACGGGCTATTATTTATCATAAAGGTTGTCAGGGGAGGATCCATGGTAGGTACAGGGTTATTATTTATCATAAAGGTTGTCGGGGAGGATCCATGGTAGGTAACGGGCTATTATTTATCATGAAGGTTGTCAGGGAGGATCCATGGTAGGTACCAGGTTATTATTTATCATAAAGGTTGTTGGGGTAGGATCCATGGTAAGTATCAGGTTATTATTTATCATAAAGGTTTGACAAGGGAGGATCCATGGTAGGTACCGGGTTATTATTTATCATAAAGGTTGTCAGGGGAGGATCCATGGTAGGTACCAGGTTATTATTTATCATAAAGGTTGTCAGGGGAGGATCCATGGTAGGTACAAGGTTATTATTTATCATAAAGGTTGACAAGGGAGGATCCATGGTAGGTACAGGTTATTATTTATCATAAAGGTTGTCAGGGGAGGATCCATGGTAGGTACCGGGTTTTATTATTTATCATAAGGTTGTCAGGGGAGGATCCATGGTAGGTACAGGGTTATTATTTATCATAAAGGTTGTCAGGGAGGATCCATGGTAGGTACAGGGTTATTATTTATCATAAAGGTTGTCAGGGAGGATCCATGGTAGGTACAGGGTTATTATTTATCATAAAGGTTGTCAGGGGAGGATCCATGGTAGGTACAAGGTTATTATTTATCATAAAGGTTGTCAGGGGAGGATCCATGGGTAGGTACCAGGTTATTATTTATCATAAAGGTTGTCAGGGGAGGATCCATGGTAGGTACCAGGTTATTATTTATCATAAAGGTTGTCAGGGGAGGATCCATGGTAGGTACCAAGTTATTATTTATCATAAAGGTTGTCAGGGGAGGATCCATGGTAGGTACAGGGTTATTATTTATCATAAAGGTTGTCAGGGGAGGATCCATGGTAGGTACAGGTTATTATTTATCATAAAGGTTGTCAGGGGAGGATCCATGGTAGGTACAGGGTTATTATTTATCATAAAGGTTGTCAGGGGAGGATCCATGGTAGGTACAGGGTTATTATTTATCATAAAGGTTGTCAGGGGAGGATCCATGGTAGGTACCAGGTTATTATTTATCATAAAGGTTGTCAGGGGAGGATCCATGGTAGGTACAGGGTTATTATTTATCATAAAGGTTGTCAGGGGGGGGAGGATCCATGGTAGGTACAGGGTTATTATTTATCATAAAGGTTGTCAGGGGAGGATCCATGGTAAGTACCGGGTTATTATTTATCATAAAGGTTGTCAGGGTAGGATCCATGGTAGGTACCGGGTTATTATTTATCATAAATGTTGTCAGGGGAGGATCCATGGTAGGTACAAGGTTATTATTTATCATAAAGGTTATCAGGGGAGGATCCATGGTAGGTACCAGGTTATTATTTATCATAAGGTTATCAGGGGAGGATCCATGGTAGGTACCGGGTTATTATTTATCATAAGGTTTCAGGGAGGATCCATGGGGAGGGTTATTATTTATCATCCAGGTTTCAGGGGAGGATCCATGGTAGTACCGGGTTATTATTTATCATAAAGGTTGTCAGGGTAGGATCCATGGTAGGTACCGGGTTATTATTTATCATAAAGTTGTCAGGGGAGGATCCATGGTAGGTACAGGGTTATTATTTATCATAAAGGTTATCAGGGGAGGATCCATGGTAGGTACCGGGTTATTATTTATCATAAAGGTTGTCAGGGGAGGATCCATGGTAGGTACAAGGTTATTATTTATCATAAAGGTTGTCAGGGGAGGATCCATGGTAGGTACAAGGTTATTATTTATCATAAAGGTTATCAGGGGAGGATCCATGGTAGGTACCGGGTTATTATTTATCATACAGGTTGTCAGGGGAGGATCCATGGTAGGTACAGGGTTATTATTTATCATAAAGGTTGTCAGGGGAGGATCCATGGTAGGTACAGGGTTATTATTTATCATAAAGGTTGTCAGGGGAGGATCCATGGTAGGTACTGGGTTATTATTTATCATAAAGGTTGTCAGGGGAGGATCCATGGTAGGTACAGGGTTATTACTTATCATAAAGGTTATCAGGGGAGGATCCATGGTAGGTACTGGGTTATTATTTATCATAAAGGTTGTCAGGGGAGGATCCATGGTAGGTACTGGGTTATTATTTATCATAAAGGTTGTCAGGGGAGGATCCATGGTAGGTACTGGGTTATTATTTATCATAAAGGTTGTCGGGGGAGGATCCATGGTAGGTACTGGGTTATTATTTATCATAAAGGTTGTCAGGGGAGGATCCATGGTAGGTACAGGGTTATTATTTATCATAAAGGTTGTCAGGGGAGGATCCATGGTAGGTACCGGGTTATTATTTATCATAAAGGTTGTCAGGGGAGGATCCATGGTAGGTACCGGGTTATTATTTATCATAAAGGTTATCAGGGGAGGATCCATGGTAGGTACCAAGTTATTATTTATCATAAAGGTTATCAGGGGAGGATCCATGGTAAGTACCGGGTTATTATTTATCATACAGGTTGTCAGGGGAGGATCCATGGTAGGTACAGGGTTATTACTTATCATAAAGGTTATCAGGGGAGGATCCATGGTAGGTACTGGGTTATTATTTATCATAAAGGTTGTCAGGGGAGGATCCATGGTAGGTACTGGGTTATTATTTATCATAAAGGTTGTCAGGGGAGGATCCATTTTAGGTACCTAGTTATTATTTGTCATAAAGGTTGTCAGGGGAGGATCCATGGTAGGTACCGGGTTATTATTTATCAAAAAGGTTGTCAGGGGAGGATCCATGGTAGCTTCCGGGTTATTATTCATAATAAAGGCAAAATAATAATACTAGGAAATACTTAGTGGTGAAATTTACTAGGAAATATACTAAGTACCATGTACTTAAAAGTATATGTAGGACCATGCACTGGTAATCCCAAGGACCATGTACAGGGTAATCTTAAGGACCATGTACAGGGGAAATCCTAAGGACCATGTACAGGGTAATCCTAAATTAAGGACAATGTACATAATATCCTAAGGACCATGTTTAAGGTAATCCTAAGGACCATGTACAGGGTAATCCTAAGGACCAAATATAAAGTAATCCTAAGGACTATGTACAGGGTAATCCTAAGGACCATGTACAGGGTAATCCCAAGGACCATGTACAGGGTAATCTTAAGGACCATGTACAGGGTAATCCTAAGGATCATGTACAGGGTAATCCTAAGGACCATGTACAGGGTAATCTTAAGGACAATGTACAGGATAATCCTAAGGACCATGTACAGGGTAATCCTAAGGACCAATAACAGGGTAATCTTAAGGACCATGTACAGGGTAATCCTAAGGACCATGTACAGGGTAATCCTAAGGACCATGTACAGGGTAATCCTAAGGACCATGTACAGGGTAATCCTAAGGACCATGTACAGGGTAATCCTAAGGACCATGTACAGGGTAATCCTAAGGACCATGTACAGGGTAATCCTAAGGACCATGTACAGGGTAATCCTAAGGACCATGTACAGGGTAATCCTAAGGACCATGTACAGGGTAATCCTAAGGACCATGTACAGGGTAATCCTAAGGGCCATGTACAGGGTAATCCTAAGGACAATGTACAGGGTAATCCTAAGGGCCATGTACAGGGTAATCCTAAGGGCCATGTACAAGGTAATCCTAAGGACCATGTACAGGGTAATCCTAAGGGCCATGTACAGGGTAATCCTAAGGGCCATGTATAAGGTAATCCTAAGGACCATGTACAGGGTAATCCTAAGGGCCATGCACAGGGTTATCCTAAGGACCATGCACAGGATAATCCTAAGGACCATGTACAGGGTAATCCTAAGGGCCATGTATAAGGTAATCCTAAGGACCATGTACAGGGTAATCCTAAGGGCCATGCACAGGGTTATCCTAAGGACCATGCACAGGATAATCCTAAGGACCATGTACAGGGTAATTCTAAGGATCATGTATAGGGTAATCCTAAGGACCATGTACAGGGTAATCCTAAGGATCATGTACAGGGTAATTTTAAGGACAATTTACATGATAATCCTAAGGACCAAGTACAGGATAATCCTAAGGACCATGCACAGGATAATCCTAAAGACCATGTATAGGGTAATTCTAAGGACCAAATACAAGGTAATTCTAAGGACCATGTACAAGGTAATCCTAAGGACCATGTACAGGGTAATCCTAAGGACCATGTACAGGGTAATTCTAAGGATCATGTATAGGGTAATCCTAAGGACCATGTACAGGGTAATCCTAAGGACCATGTACAGGGTAATTTTAAGGACAATTTACATGATAATCCTAAGGACCAAGTACAGGATAATCCTAAGGACCATGTACAGGGTAATCCTAAGGACTGTGTACAGGGTAATCCTAAGGACTGTGTACAGGATAATCCTAAGGACCATGTACAGGGTAATCCTAAGGACCATGTACAGGGTAATCCTAAGGGCCATGTACAGGGTAATCCTAAGGACCATGTACAGGGTAATCCTAAGGGCCATGTACAGGGTAATCCTAAGGACCATGTACAGGGTAATCCTAAGGACCATGTACAAGGTAATCCTAAGGACCATGTACATGGTAATCCTAAGGACCATGTACAAGGTAATCCTAAGGACCATGTACATGGTAATCCTAAGGACCATGTACAGGGTAATCCTAAGGACCATGTACAGGGTAATCCTAAGGACCATGTACAGGGTAATCCTAAGGACCATGTACAGGGTAATCCTAAGGACCATGTACAGGGTAATCCTTAGGACCATGTACAGGGTAATCCTATGGACCATGTTTAACCCTAGTAGTGCTGTATTGTCTCATATTGGGATAGTACCGAGTGCTGAATTGTTTGGAAAATTTAAAAAAAAAAAATTTTTTTTTCTTCATTCTTAAATACCAAGAAGCATCCAAATAATATGTTTGATACACTCAGTGGTCATTTGAAAGTCGATAGACTTCAGTTTGTTTCAAGAAAAAGGTCTTATCATCCTGGGTCAATACATTGAAGGACTAATTTTCCTGAAATGCTAATTGGAATTAGAATAGGTTGACTGTTAAATTTCAGATGAAAGTTAAATGGGTGGAGACCAACAGTTAAGGTGGAAAAGGACATTGAAAAAGAATTGCCTATATTACTGTAATAACCTTTTCTGAAACTGAGCAATTTACATCACTTATAATTACAGAAGGGAAATATTAAAGTTATATAAATGGTAGGGCTGGAGATGTTCATATTCATATTGAGCTACTCTTTCTATGAAAATAAGCAATTCTAGATACAACTAGTTTTATAGTCAAACTTTTTAAAGCTTTTCCAGACTGAATGGTACAGAAAAATTTGGTTTACAAATAAGGATTTGAGAAAAGAAAACACTCAATTGGAGGGTGTGTGGATAGGATTGGGTTGGATGCAAGTTGATGTATCACAGATATGAAAATGCACTCAAAATAAAATTTGATCAAAACCTTATGGGGGAGTATGAAGGAAAAGGGATACTGTTAAACTTATTGCTGTCACTTGTATAAGGTTTTTATAAAATGAAAATAATGATAATAAAAATAAAATTGGGAGATGGGAGTGAATTTTGTAATGGAGTTGGTGCTGGTAGAGTTAAAACAAGTGAAGGAATTGATCTGTCGGGTAACATAGGAACAGCTCTATACAAGTAAAATCAAATAAAAAATTTGGAGAATTGTATTGATTTGAATGATTATCAGCAAGGAAGAAAATTTAAGTATAAATCAATATATCCTCTTGTCCTTTTTAAAATCCACACCAAGATATGACACAGAGTTCATTTTGTGTGTCAGCTCACACTGCTAGCATGGAAACCATCGAAAATATTTGATACCTGCCAAGTAGTCATTAGTGGTAGGTACATACACCATAATGGGCCCAATAAATACCCACATCCTTTTACAGTCGTTAGTGATACATACCATAATGGGCCCAATAAATACACATGTCCTTTTACAGTTGTTAGTGATACTACCATAATGGGCCCAATAAATACACATGTCCTTTTATAGTCGTTAGTGATACATACCATAATGGGCCCAATAAATACCCACATCCTTTTACAGTCGTTAGTGATACATACCATAATGGGTCCAATAAATACACATGTCCTTTTATAGTCGTTAGTGATACATACCATAATGGGCCCAATAAATACCCACATCCTTTTACAGTCGTTAGTGATACATACCATAATGGGTCCAATAAATACACATGTCCTTTTATAGTCGTTAGTGATACATACCATAATGGGCCCAATAAATACCCACATCCTTTTACAGTCGTTAGTGATACATACCATAATGGGCCAATAAATACCACATCCTTTTAATCGGGATCATAATGGCCAATAAATACACATGTCCTTTTACAGTCGTAAGTGATACATACCATAATGGGTCCAATAAATACCAATGTCCTTTTACAGTTGTTAGTGATACATACCATTATGGGCCCAATAAATACCCACATCCTTTTACAGTCGTTAGTGATACATACCATAATGGGCCCAATAAATACCCACATCCTTTTACAGTCGTTTGTGATACATACCATAATGGGCCCAATAAATACTCACATCCTTTTACAGTCGTTAGTGATACATACCATAATGGGTCCAATAAATACCCTCGTCCTTTTACAGTTGTTAGTGATACATACATAATGGGCCCAATAAATATACCCATGTCCTTTTACAGTCGTTAGTGATACATACCATAATGGGCCCAATAAATACTCACATCCTTTTACAGTCGTTAGTGATACATACCATAATGGGTCCAATAAATACACATGTCCTTTTACAGTTGTTAGTGATACATACCATAATGGGCCCAATAAATACCCACATCCTTTTACAGTCGTTAGTGATACATACCATAATGGGCCCAATAAATACTCACATCCTTTTACAGTCGTTAGTGATACATACCATAATCGGTCCAATAAATACACATGTCCTTTTACAGTCGTTAGTGATACGTACCATAATGGGTCCAATTAATACCCATGTCCTTTTACAGTCGTTAGTGATACATACATAATGGGCCCAATAAATATACCCATGTCCTTTTACAGTCGTTAGTGATACATACCATAATGGGCCCAATAAATACCCATGTCCTTTTACAGTCGTTAGTGATAAATACATAATGGGCCCAATAAATACCCATGTCCTTTTACAGTTGTTAGTGATACATACATAATGGGCCCAATAAATATACCCATGTCCTTTTACAGTCGTTAGTGATACATACCATAATTGACCCAATAAATACCCACATCCTTTTACAGTCGTTAGTGATAAATACATAATGGGTCCAATAAATACACATGTCCTTTTACAGTTGTTAGTGATACATACCATAATGGGCCCAATAAATACCCTCGTCCTTTTACAGTTGTTAGTCATACATACATAATGGGCCCAATAAATATACCCATGTCCTTTTACAGTCGTTAGTGATACATACCATAATGGGCCCAATAAATACCCATGTCCTTTTACAGTCGTTAGTGATACATACCATAATGGGCCCAATAAATACCCATGTCCTTTTACAGTCGTTAGTGATACATAACATAATGGGCCCAATAAATACCTATGTCCTTTTACAGTCGTTAGTGATACATACATAATGGGCCCAATAAATACCTATGTCCTTTTACAGTCGTTAGTGATACATACCATAATGGGCCCAATAGATACTCTTGTCCTTTTACAGTCGTTAGTGATACATACCATAATGGGCCCAATAAATACCCACATCCTTTTACAGTCGTTAGTGATACATACCATAATGGGCCCAATAAATACCTATGTCCTTTTACAGTCGTTAGTGATACATACCATAATGGGCCCAATAGATACTCTTGTCCTTTTACAGTCGTTAGTGATACATACCATAATGGGCCCAATAAATACCCACATCCTTTTACAGTCGTTAGTGATACATACCATAATGGGCCCAATAAATACCCACATCCTTTTACAGTCGTTAGTGATACATACCATAATGGGCCCAATAGATACTCTCGTCCTTTTACAGTTGTTAGTGATACATACCATAATGGGCCCAATAAATACCCACATCCTTTTACAGTCGTTAGTCATACATACCATAATGGGCCCAATAGATACCCTCGTCCTTTCACAGTCGTTAGTGATGCATACCATAATGGGCTCCATAAATACCCACATCCTTTTACAGTCGTAAGTGATACAAACCATAATGGGCCCAATAAATACCCATGTCTTTTTACAGTCGTTAGTGATACATACCACAATGGACCCAATAAATACCTAATCCTTTTACAGTTGTGAGTGATACATACCATAATAGACCCAATAAATACCCATGTCCTTTTACAGTTGTTAGTGATACATACCATAATGGGCCCAATAAATACCCACATCCTTTTACAGTCGTTAGTGATACATACCATAATGGGCCCAATAAATACCCATGTCCTTTTACAGTCGTTAGTGATACATACCATAATGGACCCAATAAATACCCATGTCCTTTTACAGTTGTTAGTGATACATACCATAATGGACCCAATAAATACCATGTCCTTTTACAGTTGTGAGTGATACATACCATAATAGACCCAATAAATACCCATGTCCTTTTACAGTTGTTAGTGATACATACCATAATGGGCCCAATAAATACCCACATCCTTTTACAGTTGTTAGTGATACATACCATAATGGACCCAATAAATACCCTTGTCCTTTTACTGTCGTAAGTGATACGTACCATAATGGGTCCAATTAATACCCATGTCCTTTTACAGTTGTTAGTGATACATACCATAATGGGCCCAATAAATACCCTTGTCCTTTTACAGTTGTTAGTGATACATACCATAATGGACCCAATAAATACCCATGTCCTTTTACAGTTGTTAGTGATACATACCATAATGGGCCCAATAAATACCCACGTCCTTTTACAGTTGTTAGTGATACATACCATAATGGGCCCAATAAATACCCTTGTCCTTTTACAGTCGTTAGTGATACATACCATAATGGACCCAATTAATACCCATGTCCTTTTACAGTTGTTAGTGATACATACCATAATGGGCCCAATTAATACCCATGTCCTTTTACAGTTGTTAGTGATACATACCATAATGGGTCCAATAAATACCCTCGTCCTTTTACAGTTGTTAGTCATACATACCATAATGGGCCCAATAAATACCCATGTCCTTTTACAGTTGTTAGTGATACATACCATAATGGGTCCAATAAATACCCTCGTCCTTTTACAGTTGTTAGTCATACATACATAATGGGCCCAATAAATACTCACATCCTTTTACAGTTGTTAGTGATACATACATAATGGGTCCAATTAATACCCATGTCCTTTTACAGTTGTTAGTGATACATACCATAATGGGTCCAATAAATACTCACATCCTTTTACAGTTGTTAGTGATACATACCATAATGGACCCAATAAATACCCTTGTCCTTTTACAGTTGTTAGTGATACATACCATAATGGAACCAATAAATACCTAATCCTTTTACAGTTGTTAGTGATACATACCATAATGGACCCAATAAATACCCATGTCCTTTTACAGTTGTAAGTAATACATACCAATAAATACCTACATTTAAAAAAAAAACTCTTTTTTTTTTTTTTTAGATGACCCAATGTCATTTATGTCATTTATGTAATAAGACTTTACATATCAAGGGCTGATATTTCAACTGCATTTGTCATTATAAATCAATCAAATGTATTTACATCTAGAATGACTGATGATTTAGAAATTAATATATGCCAGTTTTGTGATTGAATTGTAGACTTTAGCTATTGGAATAATGCAAAACTGATAGAAATGTCCAAATAAGTGTCCACCTAATTTTGCTTTATGTGTTTCACCCTGGGTATATCTTAGGCTAACTACACCAATCAAATTCTACCTTATAAAACTCATGCTGGGCCATATTGTTCAATGGTAAGGTGACACACACTGATTTTTAATAAGACTAAATTTGACACATGTTCTCAGTATTTAAACAGTGCTTTATACATGTACCTTAAAAGGAGAGAGAAAAGCCATCAACTTTTCTTTCTGCTTTGACACACCACTTCAGGTCCATGCAAAGTGTTTTGAAAAATTAATCAAACAAATTGATTCTGTCGGACTGTTGACTGTACGGATTTAGAGTTGTTAAAGATCACTGGCTATATAGAGTTATTGTTACTAACTGTAATACCACAGGTCTATATAAACATATAGCGACCACCTTACCCTAAGATTGATCACAACGGATTAAATCCACTATTGACATAGTTCCTAACTATATGGATACAGGACTGGACAATTAGATTCAATGGTAAAAGCTGTTCCCTCTGTTAGAAGTTCTGGGCTGAGTTCTGACTTTTGATTTTGTCCTGATACATTTAGTGTCCTATTAAAGGCCCACTGTATTCCCGAAACAATTATTTTAAGTTTATTAATAACATCAGAAGATATCTTTATGCTGGGTTTAAAATCAATTATTCTAGATAGCTTATATTTCCGGTGTCTATCTAGACTTATAATGTCTATAGTTGGAATCTTGTTCCTAAGTTGTCACCAGATTTCTGTAACACTCAGAATCAGTAACAACACTCCACTCGTTAATTGATACATTTTCACTGTTGGCATTGTTCAGTGCATGACTGCCAGTCACTTAGTTTGACGTCATTATCACTGTGACGTCAGCATTGTCGTGTTGGCGATCATGGGAGATAGCCAATGGCTGGTCTGTCCATGATGATAGTGGCATGTTTATTCGTTATAATTCAACACTTCATTAAATTTGCTGTCGTCTAGTTGGCATTCATTCTTCTATAATTGCATACTGTTTGATTTGGTATATATATCCAAATCCTAAACTCTTTCCTTTGAAATTAACTTAATAGCAGACGATGTAAAAACCTTGGCCAATTACTATATGTCATATTTCAGTGTAGCATTACACATTTAAAACACTGAGCTATGTGTTGGCTGTCAAAGTGTTATTTAAATGTGATTATGGGTCAGTGTTGTGAATTCCCAGCGGAGAAACATGATCGAGCTTTTAGTTTCTTTTCAGAATCTGTTCAATTAACCTGACAAATGTTTAATCTATATATAGCTAACCCTGTATGTAGTTGCTGATATTATGTTGTTTGTTCCCAATAAGTTGAGATTTGTACCACAGACCTTGTCTATGCCCTAAGTCAATACCATTTACCTATCGACAAAGCAATGTGAGCTGCCCATCAGAAATATATTTTAGTATTATCCTTTGTACACTCTATACTTCTGATCAATACCACGGCACATCCTCAAATTAAACTTCGTCCTCTGTGGCGTTTTTGTAATAGTTCAATATCACCATTCATTTGACAATTGTTGAATTTCCTTACTCAAACATTTGAGCCGATAGGATCATGATTTGGCTCATACATGTTTACATATGTGTTGCTATACAGATCAAGCTGACATCAGTCATGTTAAATTTGTTACCTCTCAAGATTAAACACAAAAAACACTTTTCTCCAGTATTTACACTGTCTTAATTAAAAACAACTGTAGACATATTTGTACGAATTAAACAAAATGTATTTTTATCTTTTACCTGGTGACTCGCTCCTGTAATTTGTGACTCTGTTCTAGGCTGCGAGCTATACCTTGTGAGTTGCACTTGTAATTTGTGACTCTGTCAGGACCATATCAGGTCCTGACAAAGTGTTGTTATTTGCAGGTTGATCTGAAATCCATGATGGCCGCCCTGACACCATATCTAATTAATTTCCCATATGACTGTTGCCTAGGTAGTCAGATGACCATTAAGGCCCTTGGGCCTTTTGTTCCCCTTTTCCACATTAATCATAGTTGCTCCTCCCTCCTTCCAATTTCACATTTGCCCCATTCCCCCCTCCGAGTTTCATTTTTACCTCCCTCCCAAATCTAATTTGCCCCTCCCTCGTCCCATTCACAGTTAATCACAGTTACCTTTTGCCCCACCTCCTACAGTTGTACCCTAACATTGTTTGCCCTATATCCCACAGAAAGACTCCTATGACACACTCCCTCTAACAATAGAGGTCCTTATGTTGCGATCGATTGTATTTCCAGGTGATCAGTTTCCTCCAAACAGCTTTATTCTATTTGTGAAATGGCTGATGAAATTACCATCCTTTTAATTCAATACAACTGTAAATATGTGTTGCCTTATAGTACTTCATGTCAAACTCAGTGGGGGCAATCTGTATTTATTATTTTTATATCCGAGTCAAATTTACAGGTCAGATCTAAATCTAAAGAATTCAGTCAGGTGTTAAATAAAGGGATGTTTATGTTAGCAACTGATCGAGGATGGAGTATGTAAGATATAATAGTAAAGGGTAGCTATAGAGAGGTCCAGGTACTGACCATACAGAATACTGACCATACAGAATACTGACCATCATAGTAGATAGCCTGTGTGATGTAACAGAGTATGTAAGTATACCATAAGCAGATTTGTTACGTCAGCCTCTAAACTGCTCATGATATAGAAATTTTCACTCTTGATAAATATCGATATTTGTTTTATATAGGTTGACTGGAATTGTTCGATAACTTATAAAAAAGTCGTTTGAATCATAAAAGTCATGGAAATATGCATAAGTAAAGCTTACATGCCAATGTACGATACCAGCAATTGTTTTTCCTCTCCTCAATTTTGACCATCATATTCTGTTAATCTATTTTCTTGTGGATACATTTGAGATTTTGTGAAAGCAAATTAGCAAAATTTCCAGGCAGCTAAAATATTCCTATTTTAACAGAATTTGAATATTTTGAATCCTTGATGATTGCTGTGTACTGTACGTATAAGATGTTTGAAGCTATTTTTGTGTCAAGTTCTTTGTGTCTTTTTTTACAAGCAGAAGTCTGAATCTGGGATGTAAGTTTGTGAAAAAATACATAACAGTGTACTAGAAATTATCATTGGATGTCATGAAGACTCTTAACCATCAAGATATTATGGTCAAGGTCATTCATATTACATGTAACAAACTTGGTAACCCTTCATCTCAGCCACACAATAAAGAGGTAGGAAATAGGTCAGATCTGAAAGAGGTCATAGTTAGCAACGAGTTATATCAATAACTATGATCAAATTATACCCATCTTATTAGATCACCTGACCATAGGTCATAGTGACCTATTGTGATAGTCTTTTGTACGTGGTCGTCCTTCGTCCGTCGTGCGTCATGCGACGTCCGACGTCCGTTAAAATTTCCTTGTGAACGTGATAACTTGAGTAAATTTTCACCGAGCTTAATGAAACTTTATATGTAGACTAACATTGGAATGATCTCAGACAAGTAAGAAAATCAGTATGATTCAACAGAAATTTATGGAGTTATTGCCCTTTGCACTAATAATTACTATTGGACATTGTGAACGCAATAACTTTAGTAAATATGAACCAAGCTTAATGAAACTTTGTGAGTAGACTAACATTGGAAAGATCTCAGACGAGTTCAAAAATGAACTTGATTCAATAGTAAATTATGGAGTAATTACCCTTAACACTAATATTTATTATTGGGCCTTGTGAATGCGATAACTTGAGTAAATATAAACCGAGCTTAAGGAAACTTTGTATGTAGACTAATATTTTAAAGATCTTGGAGGATTTTTAGAATCAGCTTGATTCGACAGTAATTTACGTAGTTATTGTCCTTTGCACTTACCTTGTGAACATGATAACGTGAGTAAATATAATCCATGCTTACTGAAACTTTGTATGTAGACTAACATTTAAAAGATATTGGACGAGTTTGAAAATTAGGTTGTTTTGCAGATAATTACGGAGTAATTGTCTTTTGCACTAAGAATTATTATTGGACATTTTGAACACGATAATTCGAATAAATGTGAACCAAGCACAAATAATTATTATTGGACATTGTGAACTTGACAACTTGAGTAAATATGCACCAAGCTTAATGAAACTTTGTATGTAAACCTATAAGATCTATCAATGTCCTATTTTGTGAGCAAAGGACATCAGTTGGCTAGTAAATGACATCCATAATTTATATCAAATATCAGGTGACTGTTAAGGCCCATGGCCCTCTTGTTTAGTCCCAGTTATATATAATTTCATTTGACCAGTTTGATTTAATGCTGTTTGAACCTCATCAAAGTTTTATGAATCTGTTAAAGCTTGTTGGTTTGAATGTCCACCCACAGAGTTATATTGATGTAATGACAAAACTGGAGAATGTAAAAATAAGTGTATTGTTTGGGCTGTAGTAATCCTCACAGTTGGTGTTACTCATTGTTTACATCATTGACAGTTAATTATGTCAGTTTTGATGACATGGAAAAAATCTGGGTGATTATGTTTCTTTAAATTGAGCTGTGATTCCAAACTTCTACAATACAAAGTTTATGTTTAAGTATAAAACAGTTATGGACTGGAAGTCATGATGAGATTCAGGTGAGTATCATAAATGTTTTTGACTCTTAACTGGTGGAGTTTTATAAGACAATGGAGTGTAAAGTAATATATCACTTATAACATATATCTTACTGGTCATGTAATGTTGATGTAATAACATTTTCAATTATCAACTGTTTTCTTAGAATTGTTGTTGCATGTGCGATAGGTATTTAAATTGACCTTCATAAAAGGGTACAAAATTACTTTATAGTTTACCAATAACCTTGCCATGAAAAATAGCTCTTTCATGTTTATACAGAAAAGATAATAATTAACAGAGAAGATAGGATCAAGTAAATACCACAGCCCAGATACCAAAACATCACATTGGTTTCTCATTTGTATTTCCATGTCCTTTTAACAACATATGAAGATGTGCAAAAATTTGATGGTGGACAAAATTCTGTAATTTCAAAAAAAAAAATAGTTATAACCCAAGGCAACCACCTGGCAACCATATTGTGTAGACCAAGATAAAGTAACATACTCCTGGACGTATTTGGGAGCAGGGCAAATAGTATTACCAATTCCTAATTGTCAGAAAAGGATGACTTGTGGTAGGGCGGGGGGCTGGTGGTGACTTGTGGTAGGGGGGGTGGGGCTGGTGGTGGACTATAGTCAGAAAATGATGACTTGTGGTTAGGGGGCTTGTGGTGGACTTTAGTTAGAAAAGGATGACTTGTGGTTAGGGGGCTTGTGGTGGACTATAGTCAGAAAAGGATGACTTGTGGTAAGTGGCTGGTGGTGGACTATAGTCAGAAAAGGATGACTTGTGGTAAGGGGGCTGGTGGTGGACTTTAGTCAGAAGAGGATGACTTGTGGTAAGGAGGGCTGGTGGTGGACTATAGTCAGAAAAGGATGACTTGTGGTTAGGGGGCTTGTAGTGACTTGTGGTAAGGGGGCTGGTGGTGGACTTTGGTCAGGAAAGGATGACTTGTGGTAAGGGGGCTGGTGGTGGACTATAGTCAGAAAAGGATGACTTGTGGTTAGGGGGCTGGTGGTGGTGATGGACTATAGTCAGAAAAGGATGACTTTTGGTAAGGGGGCTGGTGGTGGTCTATAGTCAGAAAAGGATGACTTGTGGTAAGAGGGCTGGTGGTGAACTATAGTCAGAAAAGGATATTTTGTGGTTAGGGGGCTGGTGGTGGTGGACTATAGTCAGAAAAGGATTACTTGTGGTAAGGAGGCTGGTGGTGAACTATAGTCAGAAAAGCATGACTTGTGGTAAGGGGGCTGGTGGTGGACTTTAGTCAGAAAAGGATGACTTGTGGTAAGGTGCTAATGGTGGACTATAGTCAGAAAAGGATGACTTGTGGTTAGGGGGCTGGTGGTGGTGGACTATAGTCAGAAAACGATGACTTGTGGTAAGGGGGCTGGTGGTGGACTATAGTCAGAAAAGGATGACTTGTGGTTAGGGGGCTGGTGGTGGACTTTAGTCAGAAAAGGATGACTTTTGGTATGGGGGCTGGTGGTGGACTATAGTCAGAAAAGGATGACTTGTGGTTAGGGGGCTGGTGGTGGACTTTAGTCAGAAAAGGATGACTTTTGGTATGGGGGCTGGTGGTGGACTTTAGTCAGAAAAGGATGACTTGTTGTGATTGAGGAGGCTGGCGATGGTGGACTATAGTCAGAAAAGGATGACTTGTGGTAAGGGGGCTGGTGGTGGACTATAGTCAGAAAAGGATGACTCGTGGTAAGGGGGCTGGTGATGGACTATAGTCAGAAAAGGCTGACTTGTGGTAAAGGGACTAGTGGTGGTTGACTATAGTCAGAAAAGGATGACTTGTGGTAAGGTGCTGGTGGTGGACTATAGTCAAAAAATGATGACTTGAGGTAAGGGGGCTGGAATTAAGGGGGCTGGTGGTGGTGGACTATAGTCAGAAAAGGATGACTTGTGGTAAGGGGGCTGGTGGTGGACTATAGTCAGAAAAGGATGACTTGTGGTAAGGGGGCTTGTGGTGGACTATAGTCAGAAGAGGATGATTTTGTGGTAAGGGGGCTGGTGGTGGTGGACTATTTTGATAGTAATGGCTATCCAAGCCAGGTGGCCACTGAGGGTTTAAGAATGTCTGATGTTTTAAATCACTGTTGGATTTGTGGTAAAATGTCTGACGCCTTAACCACTTAACTTTCCTTCACCGTAGTTGAAGTCAAATAAATTTAAACTGTTTATCAAATCAGTGTTCATGGTGTACATATAACTGCAAGTATACAACCCATAAATATTTAGACCAGAGTATTTGATAAATAATACAGGCCCATTGGATCTCTTCTTTTAAGTTCTGTGAGCAACCACCACATATATCAATCATGACATCTCTCTATATACCAAAGGATATGATTCACAATATCTTTATTTACCAGTTATTCTGTTGGAAGGGAGGTAACTCCTCTAGGACAGATTGAAACAATTTATTAGTTCACATATGCATAAGAAGCAAATTCCAGTACACCTACCAATACCACTTTGAAATAAATCAAGAGCATTTATTAATACCGTCCCCTGCTCTGTCCCATCCTGTCACATCCCATGCTTTTTTGAAAGTCTCAGTATACAATATTTATGTCTTAGGTATCGGTCCATCATCAGTCCAGAACATTTTACTTTTTTTAATTTCTTTTTCAAAAAACAGGAAGAGTTATAAGACCCTTTACTAAAATTATGAATTTCATGACTCTGGTACCTCAGATTTTCCCCATGGGGAGGGGGTTATTTTATTATAATTCATATAGAAAAAAACTCATTATTTGTTAAATTCCTATAGGAAACAAGTCAAACTTGGTTAGAACATATTAAAGACATATCGTCTGTGAAGAACCCTTATGTAGAAGAACAGGAAAATACACATTCGTGTTGAGTGCCCCGACGAGGAATCCAACCTGGGTCTCCAGCGTGGAAATCTATGGCTCTACCGTCCGAGCCAAAGAAGCATATGCTCCGTCAGCTGAGTGACAGAGACCGTATTTAACATTATTTACAAGTCACACCGACCCGCTCCTTTTACACTTAGGGGCCTAACAGTCTGGTCCCAAATGGGGTCAAAATTACAAAGACATGTTTAAATTTTCCTGTTGACTCAGATAAGGTGAAATCAAATATTCTTCATGGATGGAATGGTTCCCATGTAGTGAATCAATGTTACCATAAAGGAAATAAGCTAATGACTTCTGGATCTATTGAATAATAATACTATTTGCACACATCTGTTCTTACTGAAATCCAGGGGCCATCAAGAGTAAACACTCAGGTAATTGTTAGGGCCTATGGGCCTACTGGTTTGTTTTTTTACCTGGTTAAATGCCTGCATTTTGTTATTGTGAATCTTTTTAATTGTGCTTCATTTCCTGTTCAAGTAATGATCTTGATTTGAATCCCCAACAACTTGAATGAGAAGCTGAATGATTAAATGGTATTGTGAGACAGTTACAACTATAAAGTGTGTTTATAGTTCCCCTGACCGTTGTGTTCATTACCAAGCTTTAGGAACAAAGGCAGAATCAAGTCCTAGAGGGCAATTTGAAAACCCAGATCTAAACTCAGACCTTACCCTCAGGTAATTGGTACTTTTGGTGGCTTTGTTCGTAAATTAAATCAATACCATCATCAAAAGTAATAATAATAATAAAATCTTTTATTTAACCAGGGTTACATATTTAGACAAGTCTAATTTACAATATGGCCCTGCATCAATATATACAGTTATCACAGACAACAGTTTAATACAGACAATACCTTAATTTAAAAGACATATACATTCATATCAACATGTAAATATGGTTGCTTTCTGAAATATTGGTAGAAAGTATAAAACTAACATTGTGAAAACACATCCTTTAAATATTTTTGTTTAAAAACAGCAACACTGGGGGCATTTCTAATATCATTGTTCAATCCATTTAGTAAATTGGAACAAGTGTAAACAAATGAACGCTTAAAATAACTTGTTCTAGCATTAGGAATATAAAACTTATTTGAAATTGAAGATCTGGTATTTCTCATACTAACATCCCTAATATAGGTAAACATGTTACTGAAGACACTAGGAGTATCCCCATGTAAAATTTTGTAAGCAAGAACAGCTTTCCTAAAAATAAAATAGTTTTCTATTGGCAGCCACTTCAACTGAGTAAAAAGTACTTTGGATGGTGTTAAAATATCTCTAACATTTAGTAAAACTCTTGCTGCTCTTTTTTGCAGTTTGCACAATTTATGAATATAAGATTTGTTACTGGCCTCACTCCAAACAACAGAGCAATATATAAATTGTGGAAAAAACTATACTTTGGTAAACTTTTTTCAGAACATCATTTGACATAAATGGCCTTAGCCTTTTCAGAACACCAATCTTTTTTGAGACTTTCTTAGATACATAGTCAATATGGTCTTTCCATGAAAGACAACGGTCAACAAAAACTCCAAGGAGTTTAGCACAATGTACAGATTCAATATGAAAATCATTTTATTTTAAATTCAACTCTCGGCATTTGGATAACCTCTGTGCTGATCCAATCATCATGCACTGGGTTTTGTTCAAATTCAGACTAAGTTAAAGTTGTATTTCTTGTAATTTTCACTGTAACGATATGTCGTTTTACATTTGATATTTGCATATGGACATGTAACTTGATGATTTAGCTCCCCAAAACCATATGTCAGTCTATAAAAGAGCCGAAATCTAGGGATCATATATTCCTGGTTTTGAATAAAATGCCTTCAATCTCCGCCATATTCAGTACCTTCGGGTTTTGTCGGAAATCCGAATCATATCACGTGACTGACGTCCACACGTCCTGCACGTGGTGATCCAGGTAACTAGGGTAAGCGCACATGTGTTTGTTTACGTTTACCTTGTGGCTAATATGAGCAAATCGTGCTGGTTCATGTCCACAGAGCGAGTATTTGAAACATCTAATTCACACAATGTGCGAGCATTAGTTTCTTTGTAGATCCAGTCTGCTGAGGTCGACCACGTGTTTTATTTATGAAAAATTGTTGACATTTTTCTTGGTTTCACAACACTCGTGTTACTTCGAGATTGTCGTGGCGATGTTCGGAAGAGTTCGGAATGAATCGGCATCTTTCGAGCCTATTTTTTACGTGTACACGTTAAAAAGATTTTTTCACTTTTATAATTAAAATACTTCCAGTGCTGCAATTTAATAAAAAGTGTTAAAATTAGAAAGTTTAAACCTCGGACAGACGGAGAAAAATGTGTATAGCACCTATACAGTTTTTACTATGACAAAAAGAGCGAAAGTGATAGACCATACAACTTTAAAAAGTGTACCTGGATTAGTAATCATCTCTGAATATGCTTAGGTTTCAAGATATTGAAAGCAAAGATACCATTTCTTACTGTGTTTGCACTAAATAATAACTTATCTTCCATACCAACCATATACTCTCCATAACAACCATACACTATCCATACCACCCATACACCCTCCATACCAACCATACACTATCCATACCAACCACACATTCTCAATACCAACCATACACTCTCCATACCAACCATTCACTCTCCATACCAACCATACACTCTCCATACCAACCATACATTCTCAATACCAACCATACACTCTCCATACCAACCATACTCTCCTAACCAACCATACACTCTCCATACCAACCATAAACTCTCCATACCAACCATACATTCTCCATACCAACCACACATTCTCAATACCAACCATACACTCTCCATACCAACCATACACTCTCCTAACCAACCATACACTCTCCATACCAACCATAAACTTTCCATACCAACCATACAATTTCCATACCAATCATTCACTCTCCATACCAACCATACACTCTCCATACCAACCATACTCTCTCCATACCAACCATACACTCTCCATACCAACCATACACTCTCCATATCAACCAAACACTATCCATACCACCCATACACCCTCCATACCAACGATGCACTCTTTTTATCAACCATACACTCTCCTTATCAACCATACACTCTCCATACCAACCATACACTCTCCATACTACCTATACACTCTTCATACAAATCATTCACTCTCCATACCACCCATTCACTCTCCATACCAACCATGCACCCTTCATACCAACGATACACTCTCCTTACCAACCATACACTCTCCATACCAACCATACACTATCCATACCAACCATACACTCTCCATAAAAACTCCAAGGAGTTTTGCACGATGTACAGATTCAATATGAAAATCATTTTATTTTAAATTCAACTCTCGGCATTTGGATAACCTCTGTGCTGATCCAATCATCATGCACTGGGTTTTGTTCAAATTCAGTTCAAATAAAAAGTGTACCTGGATTAGTAATCATCTCTGAATATGCTTAGGTTTCAAGACATTAAAAGCAAAGATACCATTTCTTACTGTGTTTGCACTAAATAATAACTTGTCTTCCATACCAACCACATACTCTCCATACCAACCATACACTCTCCATACCAACCACATACTCTCCATACCAACCATTCACTCCTCATATCAACCATTTACTCTCCATACCAACCATGCTCTCTCCATACCAACCATTCACTCTCTATACCAACCATGCACTCTCCATATCAACTGTTCACCAAGTTTGTTCACATGAATAACATTGACCTTCCTTCAATGTCACAGGGGTGAAATAGGCTTCCCAATAACCAAGAGGCTTAGAAATCTGGTATATCGCTAAAGTTAAGCTTTTTGGATTCAAGTGGTGCAAAATCTGATGAATTTAATGACCTTTTTAGAAATGTTAATGAGGCCAAATGATGTGTCTTTAAACACCTGTTTTCAATTTCTAAAACCATTGTCTAAATTCTTTCTGCACTGAATTGACCAGCACCTTCAGGACTCCTCTGTACGGATCACTGATAGTATTACTATATGCATATAGTCTTATAGTGCCTTAAAATCCTCATTTCATACAAATAAAGGAATTTCAACCAAACCAGGGCAGACCAGTAGTTAGACAAACAGGTAAAACTAACTTTTATTCAGATGATTGTGTAAACAGATGTATTTAGTTAAGATTTAGTGTAGCAAACCTCTATTGTGTACAGACCAATCTGTGATGTATGGCGTTTTTTGATGGCCACTGTCCGCCATCAGTACAATGTGTCCCCTGTCAAAATAAAGCTACAATCAAACATATGCTTAGCAACGTTTAAGTGTTAGCTTGCGATTAAACAGACAAATATATGACACCATAACGATTGCTAGTTTAATGACAGATATATTTTACTGCTACAATATATTGCCAAAGTTCTGGTTACATGGAAACTGAGATTACTTTGAATACGATAAAAATGGATTTATTGGCCTAATAACTATTTGGTTGTGAAAATAGATCTCAGAGAAAGATTATTGAGATGATTATTGGACTTGGTATGGGTTTAAAATAGGATGATTAAAGTTTAAGTTGAATGTCATGTTTTAGTATAGTGTTTAATGTCAATGTGACATTGGGCAGACTGACGGAAATCTGTATTGTAGGGAATTCAGCGTATTTCACAAGCATTGAGGTGCTACATTTCATTAAACACTAAGTTTAAAACAGGTGAGGACTAGAAACAGTCCAGAAAAACAAAAGACATCCAGGAAAAGTTGAGAAATACCTTGGGAGATATACATAACATTAGATGAAATGGGTAAATTGTCCAGTATTTGGTAGTGACCAGGTTTGACCTCTGAGCAGCAAAATGACATTACATGATGGTCAGTTTAATGTCCAGTACTCAGGATGGTGACCAATACCTAGGGACACCTAAGTAACGTCCACTACCGTGGATTATGCCCACCCGAGCCAGATCAGGAGATAGCATTTAGTGATAGCAGACATTTATTATTACAAAGGGGCTGGAAATCTCAGCACTCACAGGCCAATTTGTTTATCGGAAGATCTGAAGAAATAAAACTGCCTGGTGCCATTAGGTGTGTGGGGCCGGTATTGATCTACAAAGTCAATATCTGACCTGTACTCAGGTACAATACATCCTATTGTGGCAGACTTCCCACTAAATGGTCATCACACAATGTCACCACATCAGTTTGGCTAGGATGAATTATGCCACTTTGTCAACACCATCCGGGGTTTAATTTCTAAAGATCAACCATCACTCTGTGTAATGGAGACATCCACGGTAATTTTGAATGATAAATCATTCCAATGGACAAATTTATATCACTTATTTTAGTGGAATGAAAGTTTTGGAATTTGGCAAATTTTGAATTTCTGTTGGAAATCAGGATTAATCTTGGAAGGCTTCCACTTCAGTATGTGTGAAAATGAGGACAATTCATTCAAAGTGTCATACACCAAGAATAATAAAATGTGTTCTTATGAGGATGGAACTATGGTGAAAATCTAACAATGTCATCATCAAGTTTAAATGAGAAAGAAAAATCTTTAACCAAGAATTTTCACCAAGTGACACAAGCTCTTCAAGCAAAGCAGAAATGGCTCAATGTTTTCTCTAAGTAAGTATCAAGATATCACTGTATACTTTTGTTTACACCGCTGATGAACCATAGGGTTCAAAGTATTAAGGGATATATCAATTCTGATTCAATAGCTTAGTAGAAATCTTTTATATTCATCTAGATGAAAGATGAAAGATGGAAGAAATTATCAAAAATTAAGTTTTCTTTCAAGAAGTGTAAATGTGTAAAGGGTCACCTGTTGTAGTTATTACCTGTGTAAAGGGTCACCTGTTGTAGATGTTACCTGTGTAAAGGGTCACCTGTTGTAGATGTTACCTGTGTAAAGGGTCACCTGTTGTAGATATTACCTGTGTAAAGGGTCACCTGTTGTAGATATTACCTGTGTAAAGGGTCACCTGTTGTAGATATTACCTGTGAAAACGGTCACCTGTTGTAGATATTACCTGTGTAAAGGGTCACCTGTTGTAGGTATTACCTGTGTAAAGAGTCACCTGTTGTAGTTATTACCTGTGAAAAGGGTCACCTGTTGTAGATATTACCTGTATAAAGGGTCACCTGTTGTAGGTATTACCTGTGTAAAGGGTCACCTGTTGTAGATATTACCTGTGTAAAGGGTCACCTGTTGTAGTTATTACCTGTGAAAAGGGTCACCTGTTGTAGATATTACCTGTATAAAGGGTCACCTGTTGTAGGTATTACCTGTGTAAAGGGTCACCTGTTGTAGATATTACCTGTGTAAAGGGTCACCTGTTGTAGATGTTACCTGTGTAAAGGGTCACCTGTTGTAGATATTACCTGTGAAAACGGTCACCTGTTGTAGATATTACCTGTGTAAAGGGTCACCTGTTGTAGGTATTACCTGTGTAAAGAGTCACCTGTTGTAGTTATTACCTGTGAAAAGGGTCACCTGTTGTAGATATTACCTGTATAAAGGGTCACCTGTTGTAGGTATTACCTGTGTGAAGGGTCACCTGTTGTAGATATTACCTGTGTAAAGGGTCACCTGTTGTAGTTATTACCTGTGTAAAGGGTCACCTGTTGTAGGTATTACCTGTGTAAAGAGTCACCTGTTGTAGTTATTACCTGTGAAAAGGGTCACCTGTTGTAGATATTACCTGTATAAAGGGTCACCTGTTGTAGGTATTACCTGTGTAAAGGGTCACCTGTTGTAGATATTACCTGTGTAAAGGGTCACCTGTTGTAGTTATTACCTGTGAAAAGGGTCACCTGTTGTAGATATTACCTGTATAAAGGGTCACCTGTTGTAGGTATTACCTGTGTAAAGGGTCACCTGTTGTAGATATTACCTGTGTAAAGGGTCACCTGTTGTAGATGTTACCTGTGTAAAGGGTCACCTGTTGTAGATATTACCTGTGTAAAGGGTCACCTGTTGTAGATATTACCTGTGTAAAGGGTCACCTGTTGTAGATATTACCTGTGTAAAGGGTCACCTGTTGTAGATATTACCTGTGTAAAGGGTCACCTGTTGTAGGTATTACCTGTGTAAAGAGTCACCTGTTGTAGTTATTACCTGTGAAAAGGGTCACCTGTTGTAGATATTACCTGTATAAAGGGTCACCTGTTGTAGGTATTACCTGTGTGAAGGGTCACCTGTTGTAGATATTACCTGTGTAAAGGGTCACCTGTTGTAGTTATTACCTGTGAAAAGGGTCACCTGTTGTAGATATTGCCTGTATAAAGGGTCACCTGTTGTAGGTATTACCTGTGTAAAGGGTCACCTGTTGTAGATATTACCTGTGTAAAGGGTCACCTGTTGTTGATATTACCTGTGTAAAGGGTCACCTGTTGAAGTTATTACCCGTGTAAAGGGTCACCTGTTGTAGGTATTACCTGTGTAACGGGTCACCTGTTGTAGATATTACCTGTGTACAGGGTCACCTGTTGTAGATATTACCTGTGTAAAGGGTCACCTGTTGTAGATATTACCTGTGTAAAGGGTCACCTATTGTAGATATTACCTGTGTAAAGGGTCACCTGTTGTAGATATTACCTGTGTAAAGGGTCACCTATTGTAGATATTACCTGTGTAAAGGGTCACCTGTTGTAGATATTACCTGTGTAAAGGGTCACCTGTTTTAGATATTACCTATGTAAAGGGTCACCTGTTGTTGATAATTGTAGTTGTTATGTACAAATGGTCATGTGCCAACCTCAATATATATAATATTGTGAGAAATCACTAATCCTTACAAAACATATATATAACATTGTGAGAAATCACTTATCCTTACAAAACATATATATAATATTGTGAGAAATCACTAATCCTTACAAAACATATATATATAATATTGTGAGAAATTACTCATCCTTACAAAACATGTATATAATATTGTGAGAAGTCACTTATCCTTACAAAATATATATATAACATTGTGAGAAATCACTCATCCTTACAAAACATATATATATATAATATTGTGAGAAATTACTCATCCTTACAAAACATGTATATAATATTGTGAGAAATCACTCAACCTTACAAAATATATATATAACATTGTGAGAAATCACTCATCCTTACAAAACATATATATAATATTGTGAGAAATCAATCATCCTTACAAAACATGTATATGATATTGTGAGAAATCACTCATCCTTACAAAATATATATATAACATTGTGAGAAATCACTCATCCTTACAAAACATATATATAATATTGTGAGAAATCACTCATCCTTACAAAACATATATATAATATTTTGAGAAATCACTCATTCTTACAAAACATATATATAATATTGTGAGAAATCACTCATCCTTACAAAACATATATAAAATATTGTGAGAAATCACTCATCCTTACAAAATATATATATAACATTGTGAGAAATCACTCATCCTTACAAAACATATATATAATATTGTGAGAAATCACTCATCCTTACAAAACATATATATAATATTTTGAGAAATCACTCATTCTTACAAAACATATATATAATATTGTGAGAAATCACTCATCCTTACAAAACATATATAAAATATTGTGAGAAATCACTCATCCTTACAAAACATATATATAATATTTTGAGAAATCACTCATTCTTACAAAACATATATATAATATTGTGAGAAATCACTCATCCTTACAAAACATATATAAAATATTGTGAGAAATCACTCATCCTTACAAAACATATATATTATATTGTGAGAAATCACTCATCCTTACAAAGAATTGGAAAATGTATATTGTTACGTGATAGCAGTAGTTACAAAGGAGATGTGAATAATTAAAGTCATTAACATTGTGTGTGTACAGGTAGTAGGCTTCATCAGGTCACTACCTGTTTACAGTAAATAGTGTCATTGACACAGGTATATAATGAGTTTTTGTTATTGAGATGATATCTGGAGTTTATTAAACTTTAAATCCCTATGACATTTCTATATAAATGTTTCTCTAGACTGTCTACAAAGTTAATGACTTTCTTATCAACTTAATTATCTCGTCGTATTTCCTACTGTTGTTCGCACATTGAGTTGACAGAAAAGGACAACGCAAAATAAAAGAAAATGTCAACAGTATTTTTAATCAGAAGTAAACGTAAGCCTTAAGGGCCATGGCCTCTAAACTTGATATGGATCTTTTGATTACAATTTTGATGTTGGTAAAGAAATTGCAAAATGGCTTTTTAAAATCACAGTATTAATTGATATCTAAAATATTCATATTGTTATCCTCTTACTATACAAGTCACTGTAAATCTGTGTTTATTAATCAAGTCTAGATAGATCAGTCACAATACAGTATAGACATGTTTGGAGATTCCTAAAAAGTAAGCTATTTTTAAAACATCTCTTAGGAGTCAAAGCTGATGTTACCCTTGTAATCAGTGTAGTTGTAAGAAGGAAATAACTTCTGTTTCACCTTGTGTTCTGTGGCTTATAATTATATTCAATGGACAATAAGTCATCTGTCTTTCTTTGTCAATTCTCTGTCTTTTGTTGTCCTTCTTCTCTCTTTCTTGGTCGTCTGTCTTTCTTTATCACTTTTCTATCTTTCTTTGACATTTTCTGTCTTTCATTGTCCCTCATCTGTCTTTCTTTATCATTTCTTTGTTATTCTTTGTTCCTTGTGCCAAGTGGTACTGAATCAAGTCCCTGTGGTACTGGATCATTGGAATATCATGTCCCTGTGGTACTAGATCATAGGAATATCAAGTCCCTGTGGTATTGGATCACTGGAATATCAAGTCCCTGTGGTACTGGATCATTGGAATATCAGGTTCCTGTGGTACTGGGTCATTGGAATATCAAGTCCCTGTGGTACTGGATCATTGGTATATCGAGTCCGTGTGGTACTGGATCATTGGAATATTAATTCCCTTAGGCATTGGGTCATCAGACTGGGTTACTGTCACATAGAAATAGGTAGCTCAGGTCCAATTTGTGTTGTATCAAAGGCCTTTGTCCGTGTCCTTGTGCTGCAATAGTAATTTGGTTACAGACAATAAAAAGTTTTGGAGTCTGTAGGTTTCAATTCAAGGTTATCTGCTTTACAATCAGGGTTTGATCCTATAATGATCTTAAGGTGCACAGCTTTGATAGTTCAAGTGTATTTAAGATATTTACTTTCTAACCGTATTACTCTATATATAAACCTAATCACATAAGTATGTGTACAGGATATTTGTTTGTCTCGTGTTCAATTGACCTTGTGGTCATGATCACTCAGGTGGAATCCTAAACCTAGTAACAAGAGACTACTGACAGGTGCTTCTACCATAGAATCACTAGGTTTCCTTAGCTCTCAAACTCCTAAACAACTCCATAGTTTTCTTGTAGTAAAGTTCTGGTGAAAATGTCAGTAGTACAGGCCCTCTGAGCCTCTTGTTTGGTATGAATGGGCCAGTACCTACATTAAAGCTCTCCACTATATGTGTGGTGACCTGTAATAAGTAGCCCTGATATATAAGTGTTTATTTATATCGTGTTTCAGTATGTGAATGATTTACAAACAAACAGTGATCTATAAGTAAGGAACATGTAGATTTTACTGTATATTAATGTAGAGAATTATCATATTGTGGACTGATGATAAATTTTCCTCTGACAGATAATCTCTTCAAACACTGGACTACCATTAATAACACAAACCAGGCAATTTGACAAGCTTTTCACATTTAAATATCACCAGACAACCACACAGGTTTACATTACTATATTATATTCTGTGTGATAACAGGACCGTGCTGGTGTAAGGCACGTATACTTACCTGTACAGGTAAAGATCATATATTACATAGTATTAATTTACATCACTGACAATGGATTGAAAAGTATTCAGGCAACTTCTCTTTATATAATTATATCATATTAATCTTACCATGATAAAATTTGGGGTGGATAGCAATTATTTCTGTCTTTAATTGGAGCTGATTCAGTTAATTCCCCGAAACCCTCTAGTGAGGAGAACTAATTATTAACATCAATCAGTACCTAAGTATTCCTTAGCTATCTTCTATTAGGACTTTAGTTTGATTTTTATGAAATTTGAAACCATAATTATCTAATCAGAATGTAAAATCACACCTCGTCATCTTGAATTGTTTTTTTAACTGGAGAAATTTTAGCATTATTACAACAGGATCATACTCATATATGTCTATGTTTGACCATAGGACACACAGGATGGTGTGGACCACACCTTATCTAAGTAGATATAATCTCACATAATACCAAATATTTTAATGGAAAGGTACACAATACCTGTTACTCAATTTTGGAAATAAAAAAAAATTATCGTAACATAATATTTACATAAAATTCATAAAATTAACTGTAATTAATATTGTTATGTGTAATGAAATAATATTTCAGTAATGTTATAATGATTTATGATAAAATCAGTTAAGTTCCTAAAAGGAAATCTTATACTCCACAGAGATTTTCTGTTTATAAGGCTAAAGTACTGTGGTATCTGTATCACTCAATAACTTTAGACTATCAATGTGTACATTGGGACCCATCGTTGGAAATCCATGAGTCAACGCTCTATCATTTATCATTATTGACAATGATTTGGACTATATAACTACAGATGTCAATGAAATGGTAAGATCATACTGAAAATCTCCAACAATATGTCTCAAATAATTGTACAAAAAACTGCTTGGTGAGAATGTGGTTCAAACATGGACCCCCCTGACACTCAGAAGACAGCTCTACAAGGACCCTCCTGACACTCAGAAGACAGCTCTACAAGCACCCCCCTGACACTCAGAAGACAGCTCTACAAGGACCCCCCTGACACTGCAGAAGACAACTCTGCAAGGACCCCTCTGACACTCAGAAGACAGCTCTACTAGGACCCCCTGACACTCAGAAGACAGCTCTACTAGGACTCCCCTGACACTCAGAAGACAGCTCTACTAGGACCCCTCTGACACTCAGACGACAGCTCTACAAGGACCCCCCCCCCTGACACTCAGAAGACAGCTCTACTAGGACCCCCTGACACTCTGAAGACAGCTCTACTAGGACCCCCCTGACACTCAGAAGACAGCTCTACAAGGACCCCCCTGACACTCAGAAGACAGCTCTACCAGGACCCCCCTGACACTCAGAAGCAACTCTACAAGGACCTCCCTGACACTCAGAAGACAGCTCTACTAGGACCCCTCTGACACTCAGAAGACAGCTCTACAAGGACCCCCCTGACACTCAGAAGACAGCTCTACTAGGACCCTCCTGACACTCAGATGACAGCTCTACTAGGACCCCCCTGACACTCAGAAGACAGCTCTACCAGGACTCCCCTGACACTCAGAAGACAGCTCTACAAGGACCCTCCTGACACTCAGAAGACAGCTCTACAAGCACCCCCCTGACACTGCAGAAGACAACTCTGCAAGGACCCCCCTGACACTCAGAAGACAGCTCTACAAGGACCCCCCTGACACTCAGAAGACAGCTCTACAAGGACCCCCCTGACACTGCAGAAGACAACTCTGCAAGGACCCCTCTGACACTCAGAAGACAGCTCTACTAGGACCCCCTGACACTCAGAAGACAGCTCTACAAGGACCCCTCTGAAACTCTGAAGACAGCTGTACAAGGACCCCCCTGACACTCAGAAGACAGCTCTACCAGTTGATCTACGAGTTGTCTTCTAAACCTTCTGATTGATTTTTTTGCCTAATATATATTAGGCAAAAAAAAATGGAAAAAGCCTAATAATATAGGCAGGTTTACCTGGTGATCAGCTGGATCCACAACCGTTACACTCTTACCTTCCTGTTTTAGTCTTTGTCCTGAAGACACCTGGTGATCAGCTGGATCCACAACCGTTACACTCTTACCTTCCTGTTTTAGTCTTTGTCCTGAAGACACCTGGTGATCAGCTGGATCCACAACCGTTACACTCTTACCTTCCTGTTTTAGTCTTTGTCCCGAAGACACCTGGTGATCAGCTGGATCCACAACCGTTACACTCTTACCTTCCTGTTTTAGTCTTTGTCCTGAAGACACTGATGTTTGCAACAGGGTTTGATCAAAAGCACCAAATGTAGTAGGAGCAGAAAAATGTAGCGGTCAGACCGGGATTTGAACCTGGAACTGTGAACACTAGCCGTGTGCTCTACCGATTGAGCTAGTGGTTGCCAATATTTGACCACCTACAGTTTTAAATCCTATTTATAATGAAATGTATATATCGTAATCGACCCAATTAGTGCCAAGGATGCTATAAAAATATTGAAACAAATAAAGGAGCGCTAAATAGAACCAAATTTGGACTAGCCTTTCTATGTTTAATTTGAGGTAAGTGAAATGGATGCTTAAAAAAGGGAGAGGGACGCTTATAGGGGTGGGGGACGCTTATTGGGACAAATATGGTATGTAGTTATACTTTCCCTAAATTCAGCAATATTAGACCCATTGTAGATATACTAATTTGTTTGCTTTATATGCTATTTTATTCAGTTTAGTTTTATTTTGAAAGAGAGTGTTTATTCACAATAAATATGCTTATAAATCGATAACTAACTTTAGTTTATGAAACCCAGCAATGTTTAACTTATTTTATGTATATCCCTTTAACATGTGTATGGGGTTTACATTCACAGATTGTGATTCATAAAAAGTAGAACTCTTCAATGATATTGGGTTGTGATGTCACTCACGGTAGGTTTGAAACTTACAAAAGATATTATCAGATTAGAGAGCAATTTTCCTGCAGACATTTACACTTAAGCAGCACACCTTTATTAAATAAGTTTAATTACACATGAACAACGTCACATTCATGTATGTTATTCCAGATTCATTTGAAAATTCATCGCACAATTTTAATTTACTCTGCCTTGGAATTAGAAAATATGTTTTTATGATCATTTCAAAATCTAACCCTGTATAAGAGTTTTGCACACTGAATTTGAATTAGAAACAATTCAGACGAATTCCATGTTTTGCACTTAAATGTACTCTAAGAGTCAGTGAATAGCTAAACTTTGAAAGTGTAAATCTTCAATGTTACGCCTGATGTACATTAAGAGGTAGATATCAATGGTAAATTGATATATTGAAATAGCCCTATATTGCAGTATAAGATCGCTGTATACAATTTGTCATGCAAATCACGACCCCAATATGGAAGGGATCAGAACCATATTTTATGTACACAGTAACCTTTTAAGTTGGATTAAAGAACATTTCTTAGTTGTGAAGACTTCAGGTGGACGTTTTACCTGTACAGGTGTTGAGGTAATACAGGTATTGTTAACTTCCAAAATGAAAAATCTGAAAACAATTTAACTGCCTGTATTTCAGCACAGTACATCAAAATTCTGTATTTTCATATAACAGCATCACTTTAAAATACTGATAAATATTAATAAAATTAAATGTTTTATCTTGTATCAAATGAAAATGAAGTGGAAATGAGTGGAACAATTCTAGGATGACGTAGTAGGACCTAGTACTCCTTACATAGTCAAACACATGCATGTTTTCCAGTTGTACGGAAGATCAATTCGTAATGCTAACTTAGAAAGATGACAGATGAAATATTGGCTCAAGTCTCACTCTCTCCTTGTGAGAGTTGTGATGATTTAAAGAGATATCGGGAGTCAATACTAGGTGTGATAAATAATAACAATAGATCTGCTGGCTAACTTTACTTGGAGTACTGACATCAACCATTTCCCCTGGATATTGTGAAAAACTATTTCTGGAGTGACTGTGGTCTGTGGTGTCAAGTAGTTTGGGATTATGATAAAAAAAATTTCTGGGGGTCTCTTTTTTCTAGTTTTTCCTAATGTCTCATATACATGTATTGTTTTCCTGTAAGGTTTTACACAATTTATGACATAATTATAGTACATGTTGTTTTTTAATCACTTCATGTGTATAGAGAGATGCTAGGGTTGAAAAAAAGTGTGTTGGATTAATCGTCTCAGGATTTTAAATTCTTCTGGTTGGATAATTTCCAGATAGACATTCCAAATATTGTTTTGCTTTGCTAGCAGTGCAAATAAGAAGTGTGTATGAGAGTTGTAATTGATTTTTGAGTTTCCAATCGATGAAGGGATGAGCCAATGGGATAGGAGCTTGGTGATTGTGAAATTAGTGCAAACACAGAAAACTATAAACACTTGTTGACACTGATAATGGTTAATGCAGGCATTAACTCTGACTGTGCATGAATTTAAGTTTATTTCATACATGGAGGTATTATTCTGATGTGTTGTAACCATTATGGAAGTTAAAACCCTCCAACGAAGGGATAGTTTCCCTAAAGTACAACGGAGAGATAGTTTTCCTAGAGACCCCTCGCCAGGTCCAGGGGGTCTGAAAAGAAGGCTCAGTTTTGCAACAGTAGCAAAAAAGGCTTTACAATACAAGAGGGATGATGAACGGTAAGGAAAAATTTTCTAAGTTAAGGGGTTATCAACAAATTATTTCAGATAGAACTGTACAATTATTTTTTTTTTTAATTTTTGTTTATATGTTGATCTTTGTACATCAACTTATTTTGAGCCAAGAGAACACTAAACTTGAATTGGTAATGAAAAGGTCAGGAATGTATTCCTATAGTGGGGTACTCCTATTCTGCAAACATTTTTTCTCATAAGGATCATAGACACATTGTATTAGATGTCACTAACATCTAATACAATGTGTCTAAACATATAACCTAATAGGGGTTTCTCCCTGTTCTAGACTAAGGTTTATTAGTAAACTTGTCAGATATTCCATCAAAATTAGCTCCTCCAAGCTTGATTCACTTCTGTATATAGAGTGATATTAAAGATGTCTGACATCCTACCAATATTTCTCCATCTCAGGGCTGTAAAGGCTGAGTGGTCAAGTGCCTGCCATTATCCTAATATTCCTGCATTTATGGGCTACAATGTCTTGAGTGTTTCATGTGTTTGACAGTCATTGTGCCCCATCAGTAATGGTGTCAGACATCGAGGTTCCAACGGCAGAGTGGTTAAGGTGTCTAAAGTTCTATCAGTAGTGCTCTGTCTCTAGGTCACAGTGATCCTATGGTTAATTAGCTGTGTGATTTTAAACTACAAGCCCTTTTTCCTCTGGGTCTCCAAGCAGTCAATGTGTCTTGACTTTCTACCTCTTTAGCTCCTGTATCTTTTAAGCTTTGAAACGTATGGCAGTGAAGTGAAATATGATATTTTACAATTAGCTCTCCATCTTCAGGCTTCAGTGACCACATGATTAAGGGGTCAGATATTCTACCAATAGCCCTTGAACTCTTGGCTTCAGTGCCACATGACATGGTGAAGTTGTCTGACATTCTAACATTATTCTTCTTTCTGATCAACATCCCCAACCTCTGGGCTACAGTAGCTATGTGGTTACCCTGGTGTCTGATATTTCTGATCAACATCCTCAACCTCTGGGCTACAGTAGCTATGTGGTTAACCTGGTGTGTGATACTTCTGATCATCATCCCCAACCTCTGGTCTACAGTAGCTATGTGGTTACCCTTGTGTCTGATATTTCTGATCATCATCCCCAACCTCTGGGCTACAGTGTAGCTATGTGGTTACCCTGGTGTCTGATATTTCTAATCAATATCCTCAACCTCTCAGCTACAGTAGCTATATGGTTAACCTGGTGTGTGATACTTCTGATCAACATCCTCATACTCAGGGCTACAGTAGTTATATGGTTACCCTGGTGTCTGATATTTCTGATCAACATTACCAACCTCTGGGCTACAGTAGCTATATGGTTACGCCAGTATCTGAGATTTCTGATCAACATCCCCAACCTCTGTGCTACAGTAGCTATATGGTTACGCCAGTATCTGAGATTTCTGATCAACATCCCCAACCAGTGGTTTAAAGTAGGTATGTGGTTACCCTTGTGTCTGATATAACAATATATCAATAACTGGCAATATTGGCTGTGGTACCTCAGCTTACCTCAGAACCAAAACTTTACAGGGTTCATTGTCCATGGTGAGTTAAAGACATGCAGAGTATCAATGAGGAACCTTAAAGGTGCTCCACCGCTGACAAAAGGTATTTTTTCACTATCAAAAACAGGAGCAGACGATTTAATATTTTTCTTCTGTTACAAAAGTTACTTACTTTACACCATTACCACCATTGAAAAGTTTGAGCTTCTAATTTTACTTAAGTTAAAAATATGTGCCACTATATTCCATATGAAATGAAGTACTGGTTGCGCATGCACTAAAGGCGAAATAAATTATTTTATATTATTTTTTGTGTTAATTAGGCATATATATACATGAATAAACACAAATTATTGTTCGAATGATGAATGCCATTAATCCTATATAATTTATTATTGTTGCAGTCATTCGAAATGAGGTGGAATATTATTATCTGGGTCTCCAAGCAGTCTCTATCGGCAGTGATTAAGGGGTCAGAGCTTCATTAAATATAATGGTTATAGTACTTATGTGAATAACATCTCCCCAGTGGTACCATGGTGTTTATATGTATGATAATGACTGTTACCCTGGGTGTCTTGATATTTTGATCAACATCCTCAACATCTTGGCTTAAATAATTCCTCAACCTGGGGCTACAGTAGCTATCTCTTTACACCTGGTGTTGATATATTGGTACCGGATCAAACATCTCAACTACTCTGGGCTACAGTAATGTGTCTGATATTTCTTAAGCAATATCCTTCAACATCTGCGCTACAGTAGCTATACTGACCCTGGTGTCTGTATTTCTGATCAACATCCTCAACCTCTGGGCTACAGTAGCTTTGTGGTTACACCTGGTGTCTGATTATTTCTGTTCTACATCACCAACCTCTGTGCTACAGTTGCTATATGGTTTACGCCAGTATCTGAGATTTCTGATCAACATCCCCAAACAGTGGTTATAAAAGTAGGTATGTGGTTTTAAACCTGGTGTGTGATATTTCTGATCATCAATCCCCAAACTTCTGGTCCAGACAGTAGCTATGTGGTTACCCTTGGTTGATATTTCTGATCATCATCCCAAAACAGTGGTTAAAAGTAGGTATGTGGTTAACATGGTGTGTGATATTTCTGTTCATCAATCCCAACCTCTGGTCTAAACAGTAGCTATGTGGTTTACCCGTTGTGTCTGATATTTCTGTTCATCAATCACCCTAACACAGTCCTCAAGGTATGTGGCTAAAACATGGTGTGTGATACTTCTGATTCTTCAATCACCCAACCTCTGTCTACAGTAGCTATGTGGTTTTCCCTTGAGTCTGATATTTTGATCATACTTCCCCCAACCTCTGGGCTACAGTTAAGCTATGTATACCCTGGTGTTCTGATATTTTCTAATCAATAAACATCCGACAGCCAGAGAGACAATGGATATACATCCGACAGCCAGAGAGAGACAGAGGTAGATAGAGGATTATTATATATAGATACATCCGACAGCCAGAGAGACAGATGGGTAGATAGAGGAATCACAATATATATAGATACATCCGACAGCCAGAGAGACAGATGGGTAGATAGAGGAATCACATATTATATATAGATACATCCGACAGCCAGAGAGACAGATGGGTAGATAGAGGATTCATATTATATATAGATACATCCGACAGCCAGAGAGACAGATGGTAGATAGAGGAATCACAATATATATAGATACATCCGACAGCCAGAGAGACAGATGGGTAGATAGAGGAATCATATTATATATAGATACATCCGACAGCCAGAGAGACAGATGGGTAGATAGAGGAATCACAATATATATAGATACATCCGACAGCCAGAGAGACAGATGGGTAGATAGAGGATTCACAATATATATAGATACATCCGACAGCCAGAGAGACAGATGGGTAGATAGAGGATTCATATTATATATAGATACATCCGACAGCCAGAGAGACAGATGGGTAGATAGAGGAATCACAATATATATAGATACATCCGACAGCCAGAGAGACAGATGGGTAGATAGAGGATTCATATTATATATAGATACATCCGACAGCCAGAGAGACAGATGGGTAGATAGAGGAATCACAATATATATAGATACATCCGACAGCCAGAGAGACAGATGGGTAGATAGAGGATTCATATTATATATAGATACATCCAACAGCCAGAGAGACAGATGGGTAGATAGAGGATTCATATTATATATAGATACATCCGACAGCCAGAGAGACAGATGGGTAGATAGAGGAATCACAATATATATAGATACATCCGACAGCCAGAGAGACAGATGGGTAGATAGAGGATTCATATTATATATAGATACATCCGACAGCCAGAGAGACAGATGGGTAGATAGAGGAATCACAATATATATAGATACATCCGACAGCCAGAGAGACAGATGGGTAGATAGAGGATTCATATTATATATAGATACATCCGACAGCCAGAGAGACAGATGGGTAGATAGAGGAATCACAATATATATAGATACATCCGACAGCCAGAGAGACAGATGGGTAGATAGAGGAATCACAATATATATAGATACATCCGACAGCCAGAGAGACAGATGGGTAGATAGAGGAATCACAATATATATAGATACATCCGACAGCCAGAGAGACAGATGGGTAGATAGAGGAATCACAATATATATAGATACATCCGACAGCCAGAGAGACAGATGGGTAGATAGAGGATTCATAATATATATAGATACATCCGACAGCCAGAGAGACAGATGGGTAGATAGAGGAATCACAATATATATAGATACATCCGACAGCCAGAGAGACAGATGGGTAGATAGAGGATCACATATTATATATAGATACATCCGACAGCCAGAGAGACAGATGGGTAGATAGAGGAATCACAATATATATAGATACATCCGACAGCCAGAGAGACAGATGGGTAGATAGAGGAATCACAATATATATAGATACATCCGACAGCCAGAGAGACAGATGGGTAGATAGAGGAATCACAATATATATAGATACATCCGACAGCCAGAGAGACAGATGGGTAGATAGAGGATTCAATATATATAGATACATCCGACAGCCAGAGAGACAGATGGGTAGATAGAGGATTCAATATATATAGATACATCCGACAGCCAGAGAGACAGATGGGTAGATAGAGGAATCACAATATATATAGATACATCCAACAGCCAGAGAGACAGATGGGTAGATAGAGGATTCATATTATATATAGATACATCCAACAGCCAGAGAGACAGATGGGTAGATAGAGGAATCACAATATATATAGATACATCCGACAGCCAGAGAGACAGATGGGTAGATAGAGGAATCACAATATATATAGATACATCCGACAGCCAGAGAGACAGATGGGTAGATAGAGGAATCACAATATATATAGATACATCCGACAGCCAGAGAGACAGATGGGTAGATAGAGGATTCATAATATATATAGATACATCCGACAGCCAGAGAGACAGATGGGTAGATAGAGGAATCACAATATATATAGATACATCCGACAGCCAGAGAGACAGATGGGTAGATAGAGGAATCACAATATATATAGATACATCCGACAGCCAGAGAGACAGATGGGTAGATAGAGGAATCACAATATATATAGATACATCCGACAGCCAGAGAGACAGATGGGTAGATAGAGGATTCATATTATATATAGATACATCCGACAGCCAGAGAGACAGATGGGTAGATAGAGGAATCACAATATATATAGATACATCCGACAGCCAGAGAGACAGATGGGTAGATAGAGGAATCACAATATATATAGATACATCCGACAGCCAGAGAGACAGATGGGTAGATAGAGGAATCACAATATATATAGATACATCCGACAGCCAGAGAGACAGATGGGTAGATAGAGGAATCACAATATATATAGATACATCCGACAGCCAGAGAGACAGATGGTAGATAGAGGAATCACAATATATATAGATACATCCAACAGCCAGAGAGACAGATGGGTAGATAGAGGAATCACAATATATATAGATACATCCGACAGCCAGAGAGACAGATGGGTAGATAGAGGAATCACAATATATATAGATACATCCGACAGCCAGAGAGACAGATGGTAGATAGAGGAATCACAATATAGAGATACATCCGACAGCCAGAGAGACAATAGATAGAGGAATCACAATATATATAGATACATCCGACAGCCAGAGAGACAGATGGGTAGATAGAGGAATCACAATATATATAGATACATCCGACAGCCAGAGAGACAGATGGGTAGATAGAGGATCACAATATATATAGATACATCCGACAGCCAGAGAGACAGATGGTAGATAGAGGAATCACAATATATATAGATACATCCGACAGCCAGAGAGACAGATGGGTAGATAGAGGAATCACAATATATATAGATACATCCGACAGCCAGAGAGACAGATGGGTAGATAGAGGAATCACAATATATATAGATACATCCGACAGCCAGAGAGACAGATGGGTAGATAGAGGAATCACAATATATATATAGATACATCCGACAGCCAGAGAGACAGATGGGTAGATAGAGGAATCATATTATATATAGATACATCCGACAGCCAGAGAGACAGATGGGTAGATAGAGGAATCACAATATATATAGATACATCCGACAGCCAGAGAGACAGATGGGTAGATAGAGGAATCACAATATATGTAGATACATCCGACAGCCAGAGAGACAGATGGGTAGATAGAGGAATCACAATATATATAGATACATCCGACAGCCAGAGAGACAGATGGGTAGATAGAGGAATCACAATATATATAGATACATCCGACAGCCAGAGAGACAGATGGGTAGATAGAGGAATCACAATATATATAGATACATCCGACAGCCAGAGAGACAGATGGGTAGATAGAGGAATCACAATATATATAGATACATCCGACAGCCAGAGAGACAGATGGGTAGATAGAGGAATCACAATATATATAGATACATCCGACAGCCAGAGAGACAGATGGGTAGATAGAGGATTCACAATATATATAGATACATCCGACAGCCAGAGAGACAGATGGGTAGATAGAGGAATCACAATATATATAGATACATCCGACAGCCAGAGAGACAGATGGGTAGATAGAGGATCACAATATATATAGATACATCCGACAGCCAGAGAGACAGATGGGTAGATAGAGGAATCACAATATATATAGATACATCCGACAGCCAGAGAGACAGATGGGTAGATAGAGGAATCCAATATATATAATACATCCGACAGCCGAGAGACAGATGGATAGATAGAATCACAAAATATAGATACATCCGACAGCCAGAGAGACAGATAGTAGATAGAGGAATCACAATATATATAGATACATCCGACAGCCAGAGAGACAGATGGGTAGATAGAGGAATTCACAATATATATAGATACATCCGACAGCCAGAGAGACAGATGGTTAGATAGAGGAATCACAATATATATAGATACATCCGACAGCCAGAGAGACAGATGGGTAGATAGAGGATTCATAATATATAGAGATACATCCGACAGCCAGAGAGACAGATGGGTAGATAGAGGAATCACAATATATATAGATACATCCGACAGCCAGAGAGACAGATGGGTAGATAGAGGATTCATAATATATATAGATACATCCGACAGCCAGAGAGACAGATAGGTAGATAGAGGAATCACAATATATGTAGATACATCCGACAGCCAGAGAGACAGATGGATAGATAGAGGATTCATAAATATATATAGATACATCCGACAGCCAGAGAGACAGATGGATAGATAGAGGAATCACAATATATATAGAGATACATCCGACAGCCAGAGAGACAGATGGGTAGATAGAGGAATTACAGATATAGCGATACATCCGACAGCCAGAGAGACAGATGGGTAGATAGAGGAATAACAGATATAGAGAAGGAGAGCAAAAAGATGAAAGGGAAAGAGACATGCTGATTAAACAATGGCTGATTTAAGTTTGTGAATGAGTTCTGTTGAAATAGATTTATTGAACAACAGTTACAGTATTGATTATGAACATTTAAAATGGAGAATAACATGTGTACATACTTATGGTATTCTACTAATTGGTCTGTATAACGACTTGGTGAAGTCAGTTTAGTAATGATTTTAATCTGCTTAGCATTGCTGCTCAGTTTTTACCCCATAGTATTAGTGGTAATATTCCTTAAGAACTTTAAGAGACTATATATATAGCTAGTATCAATTAACCAAATTTTGTAAGCTCATTGTCTGGGGAGAAAAACTAACAAAAGCAAAATCTATATCTTTAAAAAACCTCAAAAGACTTGAAGATTGCTGTTTTTCATTTATAAAAGTATATTAATAATGATTTTCTTTTATAAGGAAAGTATGGATGAATTATATTACTTCAATATTGAATGGCTCTGCATGTTAAGATGTAATAACTTTTGTGATTCAATGAACCTTGAAGTAAATTAATTACCAGTTAACATTAGAGGCAAGTGGTAATTACAGCACCATTTTCTGATGTCCATCGTACCCTTAAGTTTGGGAGAAAGCATTTAGCTTGACTTCTGATTATTGAATTAATTGGATCCACTTATATATGAGTATAATTTGAAAACGATTGATGTGAGAATCTATTTATAAGTTGTAAAAGTATTATATCATTTAATGTTCTTATGGTTCCATGGTTACAGGTGGTAAACATGCCCAAGTTACAGTGTAAAAGAAATATATTTCATCCCCCCTGTACTTATATTATATAAACCTACAACCCAAGCAATAACTATCACCAACACTCAGTCTCACCAGACCTCTGAGATCAAAGGTGGCAATAAAAATTAACAAAAATTAGACATGTGTATTTGAGGGATATTTCTATACCCCTCCCCTCCAACCCCACCCTTATCCAACCCCACCCTTATCCAACCCCAGTACTTGTTACAGTGTGAAAAAGAAAATTCAGATAGGTAATATACAGATGTATTCACCTGTCCAGATAGGTAATATACAGATGTATTCACCTGTCCAGATAGGTAGTGGTACAGATGTATTCACCTGTCCAGATAGGTAGTGAGACAGATGTATTCACCTGTCCAGATAGGTAGTGATACAGATGTATTCACCTGTCCAGATAGGTAGTGGTACAGATGTATTCACCTGTCCAGATAGGTAGTGGACAGATGTATTCACCTGTCCAGATAGGTAGTGATACAGATGTATTCACCTGTCCAGATAGGTAGTGGTACAGATGTATTCACCTGTCCAGATAGGTAGTGAGACAGATGTATTCACCTGTCCAGATAGGTAGTGGTACAGATGTATTCACCTGTCCAGATAGGTAGTGATACAGATGTATTCACCTGTCCAGATAGGTAGTGATACAGATGTATTCACCTGTCCAGATCACTGGTAGTGATACAGATGTATTCACCTGTCCAGATAGGTAGTGATACAGATGTATTCATTATCACCTGTCCAGATAGGTAGTGGTACAGATGTATTCACCTGTCCAGATAGGTAGTGATACAGATGTATTCACCTGTCCAGATAGGTAGTGATACAGATGTATTCACCTGTCCAGATAGGTAGTGATACAGATGTATTCACCTGTCCAGATAGGTAGTGATACAGATGTATTCACCTGTCCAGATAGGTAGTGATACAGATGTATTCACCTGTCCAGATAGGTAGTGATACAGATGTATTCACCTGTCCAGATAGGTAGTGATACAGATGTATTCACCTGTCCAGATAGGTAGTGATACAGATGTATTCACCTGTCCAGATAGGTAGTGATACAGATGTATTCACCTGTCCAGATAGGTAGTGATACAGATGTATTCACCTGTCCAGATAGGTAGTGATACAGATGTATTCACCTGTCCAGATAGGTAGTGATACAGATGTATTCACCTGTCCAGATAGGTAGTGATACAGATGTATTCACCTGTCCAGATAGGTAGTGATACAGATGTACAGATGTATTCACCTGTCCAGATAGGTAGTGATACAGGTGTATTCACCTGTCCAGATAGGTAGTGATACAGATGTATTCACCTGTCCAGATAGGTAGTGATACAGATGTATTCACCTGTCCAGATAGGTAGTGATACAGATGTATTCACCTGTCCAGATAGGTAGTGATACAGATTGTATTCACCTGTCCAGATAGGTACATCCCTTGAAATGTGATACAGATGTATCATTCACCTGTCCAGATAGGTAGTGATACAGGTGTATTTACCTGTCCAGATAGGTTGTGATATAGATGTATTCACCTGTTTAGATAGGTAGTTATATAGATGTATTCACCTGTCCAGATAGGTAGTAATACAGATGTACGTATTCACCTGTCCAGATAGGTAGTGATACAGATGTACGTATTCACCTGTCCAGATAGGTAGTGATACAGATGTATTCACCTGTCCAGATAGGTAGTGATACAGATATACGTATCTATTCACCTGTCCAGATAGGTAGTGATACAGATGTATTCACCTGTCCAGATAGGTAGTGATACAGATGTATTCACCTGTCCAGATAGGTAGTGATACAGATGTATTCACCTGTCCAGATAGGTAGTGATACATGATGTATTCACCTGTCCAGATAGGTAGTGATACAGATGTATATGTATTCACCTGTCCAGATAGGTAGTGATACAGATGTATTCACCTGTCCAGATAGGTAGTGATACAGATGTATTCACCTGTCCAGATAGGTAGTGATACAGATGTATGTATTCACCTGTCCAGATAGGTAGTGATACAGATGTATTCACCTGTCCAGATAGGTAGTGATACAGATGTATTCACCTGTCCAGATAGGTAGTGATACAGATGTATTCACCTGTCCAGATAGGTAGTGATACAGATGTACGTATTCACCTGTCCAGATAGGTAGTGATACAGATGTACGTATTCACCTGTCCAGATAGGTAGTGATACAGATGTATTCACCTGTCCAGATAGGTAGTGATACAGATGTATGTATTCACCTGTCCAGATAGGTAGTGATACAGATGTATTCACCTGTCCAGATAGGTAGTGATACAGATGTATTCACCTGTCCAGATAGGTAGTGATACAGATGGTATTCACCTGTCCAGATAGGTAGTGATACAGATGTATTCACCTGTCCAGATAGGTAGTGATACAGATGTATTCACCTGTCCAGATAGGTAGTGATACAGATGTATTCACCTGTCCCAGATAGGTAGTGATACAGATGTATTCACCTGTCCAGATAGGTAGTGATACAGATGTATTCACCTGTCCAGATAGGTAGTGATACAGATGTATTCACCTGTCCAGATAGGTAGTGATACAGATGTACGTATTCACCTGTCCAGATAGGTAGTGATACAGATGTATTCACCTGTCCAGATAGGTAGTGATACAGATGTATTCACCTGTCCAGATAGGTAGTGATACAGATGTGTATTCACTGGTCTGTCCAATAGTAGTGATACAGATGTATTCACCTGTCCAGATAGGTAGTGATACAGATGTATTCATCTGTCCAGATAGGTACGATACAGGTGTATTCATCTGTCCAGATAGGTAGTGATACAGATGTACTATTCACCTTCATTCCTGTCCAGATAGGTAGTGATACAGATGTACGTATTCACCTGTCCAGATAGGTAGTGATACCGATGTATTCACCTGTCCAGATAGGTTGTGATACAGGTGTATTCACCTGTCCAGATAGGTAGTGATGCAGATGTATTCACTTGTCCAGAATAAGGAACAGGTATTTATTTGATACACAGAAGGGTTAGTTGGCTGAGTGAATGTTCTGATGCAGCGTTCTTGGATTCTTTATTATTGACGTTTATAGAAGAAGATAAGGCGTTTATCTGGGTTGGGGATCTATTTCCTGTTTTTTATCCTAGGATGTCATTGATCTGTCAGGTCTTTATTGTGGAATGTCTGCCATTTATTGATTCTACTGTAACAAACATGGACCTAACCTATTTGTTTGTTGTTGTCCATTCATATATCTGGTAATCAACAAGAAAGACAGCATTGTAAACAATTCATCAGGTAGTTAATTGAATAAAACCACAGAAAAAGATCAGGATATCAAACTGATATTTTAATTAAAGACTCTTTATTATGTGCTTCATTCTGACTACACAAGATTTGGACAGGTGCAGGTGAGCGTCCATATAAAAAGATCTGATTTTTGTAATTGGAGGTAACTTCTGCATTCAGGTCAAAATTGTATTTGAGGTCAAATATCAACTCTTGTATAGGTCAGAGATGTCTGTGCTTGTGGTCAGATATCAACTGTCTTTGTGGTCAGATATCAACTGTCTTTGAGGTCAGACATCAACTGTCTTTGTGGTCAGATATCAACTGTCTTTGTGGTCAAATATCAACTGTCTTTGTGGTCAGATATCAACTGTCTTTGTGGTCAGTATCAATTGTCATTGTAGTCAGATATCAACTGTCTTTGGGGCCAGATATCAACTGTCTTTGGGACCAGATATCGACTGTCTTTGGGGCCAGATATCAACTGTCATTATAGTCGGATATCAACTGTCTTTTCAATCAGATATCAACTGTCTTTGTGGTCAGATATCAACTGTCTTTGTGGTCAGATATCAACTGTCTTTGTGGTCAGATATCAACTATCTTTGTGGTCAGACATCAGCTGTCTTTGTGGTCAGTATCAACTGTCATTGTAGTCAGATATCAACTGTCTTTGGGGCCAGATATCAACTGTCTTTGGGACCAGATATCGACTGTTTTGGAGCCAGATATCAACTGTCTTTGCAGTTGGATATCAACTGTCTTTGTGATCAGATATCAATTGTCTTTGTGGTCAGATATCGACTGTCCTTGTGGTCAGATATCAACTGATTTTGTGGTCAGATATCAACTGTCTTTGCAGTCAGATATCAACTGTCTTTGTGGTTAGATATCAACTGTCTTTGTGGTCAGATATCAACCGTCTTTGTGGTCAGATATCAACTGTCTTTGTGGTCAGATATAAACTTTCTTTGTGGTCAGACATCAGACACCCATGTTTGATTCTTTTTCTCCCATACTTAGTAGAAAAAATGATGAAATTCCACTTGGTTTCCAGCTTTTTCATCGTGCCATGATCGCAGGAACGTCGTTATGCGTCAAAATTGATGACGTCATCTAGAATGTGCTGCAGTTATGCCGCATGTATTGATGACGTCACGTTATTGTCTAGCGCGTGTGAGCTGTCTTACACCCCCCTGTGTAAGATAGAGATATCTTTTCCCTAGCAACCACGGGATATCCCTGTGAAGTATGGGAGAAATCAACTGTCTTTGGGGCCAGACATCAACTGTCTTTGGGGCCAGATATCAACTGTCTTCAGAATTCAAGGCTAGAGTCAAGGTTAAAACCTTGATCAGAGTCCCTATTCCCCCTAGTTGTAAATAATTAACATTGAGATGTTTAATTGTTGCAGGGAGAAGGAAAAGAATGAGCTGAAGTCTCGCATTGATGAGTTGGAACATTATAAAGCCAAGTATGAGCAGCTACAGGAGGAAAACCAGGTAGGTTAAATATGTCAAAATTTACCTGATGTTATGAGGTGAGGGCAAGGTTGGTTTATTCTGTCACTTTTACCTGATATTGTTAGAGGAAAACCAGGTAGGGTAATTCTGTTATAATTTACCTGATGTTATGAAGTGGACGCAAGGTAGGTTAATTCTGTCACATTTACCTGATATCGTAGGAAGAAAACCAGTAGGTTAATTCTGTCACATTTACCTGATATCGTAGGAAGAAAACCAGGTAGGTTAATTCTGTCACATTTACCTGATATCGTAGAAAGAAAACCAGGTAGATTAATTCTGTCACATTTACCTGATATTGAAGAAAGACTAGGTAGGTTGATTATGTCATTTTTACCTGATATTGAAGAAGGAAACCAGGTAGGTTGATTATGTCATATTTACCTGATATCATGCAAAGAAAACCAGGTACTGTAGGTTAATTCCGTCAACATTTACTTGATATTGTAGGAGGAAAACCAGGTATGTTAATTATGTCTACATTTTCTGTTGTTAGAAAAGGAAAATAAGGTCTAATAGCTGCATGATGCTCTATAAAGTAATTATGGTCATGGTTTGTTGTGTTGTCTAATGCTATTTTTTTTGTCTTGATGACAGACTAAATGTGTAGCAAGAAATATTCAGCTATTACAAAATTGATATTAACTCAATTTTTACTTGACTGCATAAATGATAATATTTTTAATCATCTTTAAAGGCAATTAGATAAAAGAAGTTTAAATTGTAAGACCCTTGGAATAATGAGTATATTGTGTGTTATAGGCGCTACAGAGAAAGGTGGACCACATGTACCTCGGGCAAAGTGATGCAAGTCAGAAACTCCTCAAAACATCAGAGCTTAATGACAAGCTACGGGCTGAGAACAAGAAAAAGACGGAACAAATTGAGAAGTTTCAGCGAGACACACGATTAATGGAGGACCGGATACGCAATCTGGAGATCCGAGGTCAGTCTGGTCTCATTTTCATTGTGTTGTGTATAAGGGCGAGCAGTCAGTTGATGTTAGATAAAAAAAACCATAACTGTAATTATTACAATGAATTAAAACAATAAACACTTTTCTAGTACATGGATGGAATCTTGACTACCTATCATATTTCTTCTGCACAAGTAATTTGTCACTCACTGTGGGAGGGTAAAGGTAATGGTTGAGTGAGTTGGATAGTCACTGTGGGAGGGTAAAGGTGATGGTTGAGTGTGTTGGATAGTCACTGTGGGAGGGTAACAGTGATGGTTGGGTGAGTAGGATAGTCACTGTGGGAGGGTAAAGGTGATGGTTGAGTGAGTAGGATAGTCACTCACTGTGGGAGGATAACGGTGATGGTTGGGTGAGTTGGATAGTCACTGTGGGAGGGTAACGGTGATGGTTGGGTGAATAGGATAGTCACTCACTGTGGGAGGGTAACGGTGATGGTTGGGTGAGTTGGATAGTCACTGTGGGAGGGTAACAGTGATGGTTGGGTGAGTAGGATAGTCACTGTGGAAGGGTAACGGTGATGGTTGGGTGAGTAGGATAGTCACTCACTGTGGGATGGTAAAGGTGATGGTTGAGTGAGTAGGATAGTCACTGTGGAAGGGTAACGATGATGGTTGGGTGAGTAGGATAGTCACTCACTGTGGGAGGATAACGGTGATGGTTGGGTGAGTTGGATAGTCACTGTAGGAGGGTAAAGGTGATGGTTGAGTGAGTTGGATAGTCACTGTGGGAGGGTAACGGTGATGGTTGGGTGAATAGGATAGTCACTCACTGTGGGAGGGTAACGGTGATGGTTGGGTGAGTAGGATAGTCACTGTGGGAGGGTAACAGTGATGGTTGGGTGAGTAGGATAGTCACTCACTGTGGGAGGGTAACGGTGATGGTTGGGTAAGTAGGATAGTCGTGTGGAAGATAACGGTGATGGTTGGGTAAGTAGGATAGTCACTCACTGTGGGAGGGTAAAGGTGATGGTTGGGTGAGTAGGATAGTCACTGTGGGAGGGTAAGGTGATGGTTGGGTGAGTAGGATAGTCACTCACTGTGGGAGGGTAAAGGTGATGGTTGGGTGAGTAGGATAGTCACTGTGGGAGGGTAAAGGTGATGGTTGGGTGAGTAGGATAGTCACTGTGGGAGGGTAAAGGTGATGGTTGGGTGAGTAGGATAGTCACTGTGGGAGGGTAAAGGTGAAGGTTGGGTGAGTAGGATAGTCACTCACTGTGGGAGAGAAAAGGTGATGGTTGGGTGAGTAGGATAGTCACTGTGGGAGGGTAAAGGTGATGGTTGGGTGAGTAGGATAGTCACTGTGGGAGGGTAACAGTGATGGTTGGGTGAGTAGGATAGTCACTGTGGGAGGGAAAAGGTGATGGTTGGGTGAGTAGGATAGTCACTGTAGGAGGGTAAAGGTGATGGTTGGGTGAGTAGGATAGTCACTCACTGTGGGAGGGAAAAGGTGATGGTTGGGTGAGTAGGATAGTCACTGTGGGAGGGTAAAGGTGATGGTTGAGTGAGTAGGATAGTCACTGTGGGAGGGTAAAGGTGATGGTTGAGTGAGTAGGATAGTCACTGTGGGAGGGTAACAGTGATGGTTGGGTGAATAGGATAGTTACTGTGGAAGGGTAACGGTGATGGTTGGGTGAGTAGGATAGTCACTCACTGTGGGAGGGAAAAGGTGATGGTTGGGTGAGTAGGATAGTCACTGTGGGAGGGTAAAGGTGATGGTTGAGTGAGTAGGATAGTCACTGTGGGAGGGTAACAGTGATGGTTGGGTGAATAGGATAGTCACTGTGGAAGGGTAACGGTGATGGTTGGGTGAGTAGGATAGTCACTCACTGTGGGAGGGAAAAGGTGATGGTTGGGTGAGTAGGATAGTCACTCACTGTGGGAGGGTAAAGGTGATGGTTGGGTGAGTAGGATAGTCACTGTGGGAGGGTAAAGGTGATGGTTGGGTGAGTAGGATAGTCACTCACTGTGGGAGGGAAAAGGTGATGGTTGGGTGAGTAGGATAGTCACTGTGGGAGGGTAAAGGTGATGGTTGAGTGAGTAGGATAGTCACTGTGGGAGGGTAACAGTGATGGTTGGGTGAATAGGATAGTCACTGTGGGAGGGTAAAGGTGATGGTTGGGTGAGTAGGATAGTCACTCACTGTGGGAGGGAAAAGGTGATGGTTGGGTGAGTAGGATAGTCACTGTGGGAGGGTAAAGGTGATGGTTGGGTGAGTAGGATAGTCACTGTGGGAGGGTAACAGTGATGGTTGGGTGAATAGGATAGTCACTGTGGAAGGGTAAAGGTGATGGTTGGGTGAGTAGAATAGTCACTGTGGGAGGGTAACGGTGATGGTTGGGTGAGTAGAATAGTCACTGTGGGAGGGTAACGGTGATGGTTGGGTGAGTAGGATAGTCACTCACTGTGGGATGGTAAAGGTGATGGTTGGGTGAGTAGGATAGTCACTCACTGTGGGAGGGTAAAGGTGATGGTTGGGTGAGTTGGATAGTCACTGTGGGAGGGTAACAGTGATGGTTGGGTGAGTAGGATAGTCACTGTGGGAGGGTAACGGTGATGGTTGGGTGAGTAGGATAGTCACTCACTGTGGGAGGGAAAAGGTGATGGTTGGGTGAGTTGGATAGTCACTCACTGTGGGAGGGTAACGGTGATGGTTGGGTGAGTAGGATAGTCACTCACTGTGGGAGGGTAAAGGTGATGGTTGGGTGAGTTGGATAGTCACTGTGGGAGGGTAACAGTGATGGTTGGGTGAGTAGGATAGTCACTGTTGGAGGGTAACGGTGATGGTTGGGTGAGTAGGATAGTCACTGTGGGAGGGTAACAGTGATGGTTGGGTGAGTAGGATAGTCACTGTGGGAGGGTAACGGTGATGGTTGGGTGAGTAGGATAGTCACTCACTGTGGGATGGTAAAGGTGATGGTTGGGTGACTAGGATAGTCACTCACTGTGGGAGGGTAAAGGTGATGGTTGAGTAAGTTGGATAGTCACTGTGGGAGGGTAACAGTGATGGTTTGGTGAGTAGGATAGTCACTGTGGGAGGGTAACGGTGATGGTTGGGTGAGTAGGATAGTCACTGTGGGAGGGTAACAGTGATGGTTGGGTGAGTAGGATAGTCACTGTGGGAGGGTAACAGTGATGGTTGGGTGAATATAGTCACTCACTGTGGGAGGGTAAAGGTGATGGTTGGGTGAGTAGGATAGTCACTCACTGTGGGAGGGTAACGGTGATGGTTGGGTGAGTAGGATAGTCACTGTGGGAGGGTAACAGTGATGGTTGGGTGAGTAGGATAGTCACTGTGGGAGGGTAACGGTGATGGTTGGGTGAGTAGGATAGTCACTGTGGGAGGGTAACGGTGATGGTTGGGTGAGTAGGATAGTCACTGTGGGAGGGTACAGTGATGGTTGTGTGAGTAGGATAGTCACTGTGGGAGGGTAACAGTGATGGTTGAGTAAGTTGGATAGTCACTGTGGGAGCGTAACAGTGATGGTTGGGTGAGTAGGATAGTCACTGTGGGAGGGTAACGGTGATGGTTGGGTGAGTAGGATAGTCACTGTGGGAGGGTAACAGTGATGGTTGAGTGAGTAGGATAGTCACTGTGGGAGGGTAACGGTGATGGTTGGGTGAGTAGGATAGTCACTCACTGTGGGATGGTAAAGGTGATGGTTGGGTGAGTAGGATAGTCACTCACTGTGGGAGGGTAAAGGTGATGGTTGGGTGAGTAGGATAGTCACTCACTGTGGGAGGGTAAAGGTGATGGTTGAGTAAGTTGGATAGAAACTGTGGGAGGGTAACAGTGATGGTTGGGTGAGTAGGATAGTCACTGTGGGAGGGTAACAGTGATGGTTGGGTGAGTAGGATAGTCACTGTGGGAGGGTAAAGGTGATGGTTGGGTGAGTAGGATAGTCACTGTGGGAGGGTAAAGGTGATGGTTCGGTGAGTAGGATAGTCACTCACTGTGGGATGGTAAAGGTGATGGTTGGGTGAGTAGGATAGTCACTCACTGTGGGATGGTAAAGGTGATGGTTGGGTGAGTAGGATAGTCACTATGGGAGAGTAACGGTGATGGTTGAGTGAGTAGGATAGTCACTCACTGTGGGAGGGTAATGGTGATGGTTGGGTGAATAGGATAGTCACTCTGGGATTGTAACGATGATGGTTTGGTGAGTTGGATAGTCACTGTGGGAGGGTAAAGGTGATGGTTGGGTGAATAGGATAGTCACTGTGGGAGGGTAACGATGATGGTTGAGTGAGTAGGATAGTCACTGTGGGAGGGTAACAGTGATGGTTGGGTGAATAGGATAGTCACTGTGGGAGGGTAATGGTGATGGTTTGTTGAGTTGGATAGTCACTGTGGGAGAGTAACGGTGATGGTTGGGTGAGTAGGATAGTCACTGTGGGAGGGTAACGGTGATGGTTGGGTGAGATGGATAGTCACTGTGGGAGGGTAACGGTGATGGTTGGGTGAGTAGGATAGTCACTCACTGTGGGATGGTAAAGATGATGGTTTGGTGAGTAGGATAGTCACTCACTGTGGGAGGGTAACGGGTGATGGTTAGGTGAGTAGGAGGATAGTCACTCACTGTGGGAGAGTAAAGGTGATGGTTAAGTGAGTAGGATAGTTACTTTGGGAGGGTAACGGTGATGGTTGGGTGAGTAGGATAGTCACTGTGGGAGGGTAACTGTGATGGTTGGGTGAGTAGGATAATCACTGTGGGATGGTAATGGTGATGGTTGGGTGAGTATGATAGTCACTCACTGTGGGAGAGTAAAGGTGATGGTTAAGTGAGTAGGATAGTTACTTTGGGAGGGTAACGGTGATGGTTGGGTGAGTAGGATAGTCACTGTGGGAGGGTAACTGTGATGGTTGGGTGAGTAGGATAATCACTGTGGGATGGTAATGGTGATGGTTGGGTGAGTATGATAGTCACTCACTGTGGGAGGGTAAAGGTGATGGTTGGGTGAGTAGGATAGTCACTCACTGTGGGAGGGTAAAGGTGATGGTTGGGTGAGTAGGATAGTCACTCACTGTGGGAGGGTAACGATGATGGTTGAATGAGTAGGATAGTCACTGTGGGAGGGTAATGGTGATGATTGGGTGAGTAGGATAGTCACTGTGGGAGGGTAACGGTGATGTTTTGTTGAGTAGGATAGTCACTCACTGTGGGAGGGTAAAGGTGATGGTTGGGTGAGTAGGATAGTCACTCACTGTGGGAGGGTAAAGGTGATGGTTGAGTGAGTAGGATAGTCACTGTGGGAGGGTTATGGTGATGGTTGGGTGAGTAGGATAGTCACTCACTGTGGGAGGGTAACTGTGATGGTTGAGTGAGTTGGATAGTCACTGTGGGAGGGTAAAGGTAGTGGTTGGGTGAGTAGGATAGTCACTCACTGTGGGAGGGTAAAGGTGATGGTTGAGTGAGTAGGATAGTCACTCACTGTGGGAGGTTATCGGTGATGGTTGAGTGAGTAGGATAGTCACTCACTGTGGGAGGGTAACGGTGATGGTTGAGTGAGTAGGATAACGGTGATGTTGTGAGTATAGTCACTCATGGTGGAGGGTAACAGTGATGGTTAGTGAGTAGGATAGTCACTCACTGTGGGAGGGTAATAGTGATGGTTGGGTGAGTAGAAAAGTCACTCACGGTGGGAGGGTAACGGTGATGGTTGGGTGAGTAGGATAGTCACTCAATGTGGGAGGGTAAAGGTGATGGTTTGGTGAGTAGGATAGTCACTAATTGTGGGAGGGTAAAGGTGATGGTTGAGTGAGTAGGATAGTCACTCAATGTGGGAGGGTAAAGGTGATGGTTGAGTGAGTAGGATAGTCACTCACTGTGGGAGGGTAATAGTGATGGTTGAGTGAGTAGAAGAGTCACTCACTGTGGGAGGGTAATAGTGATGGTTGAGTGAGTAGGATAGTCACTCACTGTGGGAGGGTAACGGTGATGGTTCAGTGAGTAGGATAGTCACTGTAGGAGGGTAATGGTGATGGTTGAGTGAGTAGGATAGTCATACACTGTTGGAGGGTAATGGTGATGGTTGAGTGAGTAGGATAGTCACTGTGGGAGGGTAACAGTGATGGTTTTAATGAATAGGATAGTCACTCACTGTGGGAGGGTAACAGTGATGGTTTGGTGAGTAGGATAGTCACTAACTGTTTGAGGGTAACAGTGATGGTTTGGTGAGTTGGATAGTCACTGTTGGAGGGTAACAGTGATGGTTGAGTGAGTAGGATAGTCAGAGTGGGAGGGTAACTGTGATGGTTGAGTGAGTAGGATAGTCACTCACTGTGGGAGGGTAATAGTGATGGTTGGGTGAGTAGAAAAGTCACTCACTGTGGGAGGGTAACGGTGATGGTTGGGTGAGTAGGATAGTCACTCAATGTGGGAGGGTAAAGGTGATGGTTTGGTGAGTAGGATAGTCACTAATTGTGGGAGGGTAAAGGTGATGGTTGAGTGAGTAGGATAGTCACTCAATGTGGGAGGGTAAAGGTGATGGTTGAGTGAGTAGGATAGTCACTCACTGTGGGAGGGTAATAGTGATGGTTGAGTGAGTAGGATAGTCACTCACTGTGGGAGGGTAATAGTGATGGTTGAGTGAGTAGGATAGTCACTCAATGTGGGAGGGTAAAGGTGATGGTTTGGTGAGTAGGATAGTCACTCAATGCGGGAGGGTAAAGGTGATGGTTGAGTGAGTAGGATAGTCACTCACTGTTGGAGGGTAATAGTGATGGTTGGGTGAGTAGGAAAGTCACTCACTGTGGGAGGGTAATAGTGATGGTTGAGTGAGTAGGATAGTCACTCAATGTGGGAGGGTAACAGTGATGGTTTGGTGAGTAGGATAGTCAGTCACTGTGGGAGGGTAACGGTGATGGTTTAGTGAGTAGGATAGTCACTGTAGGAGGGTAATGGTGATGGTGGAGTGAGTAGGATAGTCATACACTGTTGGAGGGTAACGGTGATGGTTGAGTGAGTAGGATAGTCACTGTGGGAGGGTAACAGTGATGGTTTTAATGAATAGGATAGTCACTCACTGTGGGAGGGTAACAGTTATGGTTTGGTGAGTAGGATAGTCACTCACTGTTTGAGGGTAACAGTGATAGTTTGGTGAGTTGGATAGTCACTGTTGGAGGGTAACAGTGATGGTTGAGTGAGTAGGATAGTCACTGTGGGAGGGTAACTGTGATGGTTGAGTGAGTAGGATAGTCACTCACTGTGGGAGGGTAACTGTGATGGTTGAGTGAGTTGGATAGTCACTGTGGGAGGGTAAAGGTGGTGGTTGGGTGAGTAGGATAGTCACTCACTGTGGGAGGGTAAAGGTGATGGTTGAGTGAATATGTTAGTCACTCACTGTGGGAGGTTATCGGTGATGGCTGAGTAAGTAGGATAGGCACTCACTGTGGGAGGGTAACGGTGATTGTTGAGTGAGTAGGATAGTCACTCACTGTTGGAGGGTAACAGTGATGGTTGAGTGAGTAGGATATTTACTCACTGTGGGAGGGTAATAGTGATGGTTGGGAGAGTAGAAAAGTCACTCACTGTGGGAGGGTAATAGTGATGGTTGGGTGAGTAGGAAAGTCACTCACTGTGGGAGGGTAATAGTGATGGTTTGGTGAGTAGGATAGTCACTCAATGTGGGAGGGTAAAGGTGATGGTTTGGTGAGTAGGATAGTCACTCAATGTGGGAGGGTAAAGGTGATGGTTTGGTGAGTAGGATAGTCACTCACTGTGGGAGGGTAAAGGTGATGGTTTGGTGAGTAGGATAGTCACTCACTGTGGGAGGGTAACGGTGATGGTTGAGTGAGTAGGATAGTCACTCACTGTGGGAGGGTAATGGTGATGGTTGAGTGAGTAGGATAGTCACTACACTGTTGGAGGGTAATGGTGATGGTTGAGTGAGTAGGATAGTCACTGTGGGAGGGTAACAGTGATGGTTTTAATGAATAGGATAGTCACTCACTGTGGGAGGGTAACAGTGATGGTTTGGTGAGTAGGATAGTCACTCACTGTTTGAGGGTAACAGTGATGGTTTGGTGAGTTGGATAGTCACTGTTTGAGGGTAACAGTGATGGTTTGGTGAGTTGGATAGTCACTGTTGGAGGGTAACAGTGATGGTTGAGTGAGTAGGATAGTCAGAGTGGGAGGGTAACTGTGATGGTTGAGTGAGTAGGATAGTCACTCACTGTGGGAGGGTAATGGTGATGGTTGGCTGAATAGGATAGTCACTGTGGGAGGGTAACGATGATGGTTTGGTGAGTTGGATAGTCACTGTGAGAGGGTAAAGGTGATGGTTGAGTGAGGTGGATAGTCACTGTGGGAGGGTAACTGTGATGGTTGAGTGAGTAGGATAGTCACTCACTGTGGGAGGGTAACAGTGATGGTTGGGTGAATAGGATAGTCACTGTGGGAGGGTAACGATGATGGTTGGGTGAGTAGGATAGTCACTCACTGTGGGAGGGTAATGGTGATGATTGTGTGAGTAGGATAGTCACTCAATTTGGGAGGGTAATGGTGATGGTTGAGTGAGTAGGATAGTCACTCACTGTGGGAGGGTAACAGTGATGGTTTAGTGAGTAGGATAGTCACCGTGGGAGGGTAACAGTGATGGATGGGTGAGTAGGATAGTCACTCACTGTGGGAGAGTAACAGTGATGGTTGAGGGAGTAGGATAGTCACTCACTGTTGGAGGGTAACGGTGATGGTTGTGTGAGTAGGATAGTCACTCACTGTGGGAGGGTATCAGTGATGGTTTGGTGAATAGGATAGTCACTCACTGTGGGAGGGTATTGGTGATGGTTGGGTGAGTAGGATAGTCACTCACTGTGGGAGGGTAACGATGATGGTTGGATGAGTAGGATAGTCACTCACTGTGGGAGGGTATCAGTGATGGTTGGGTGAGTAGGATAGTCAGTCACTGTGGGAGGGTAACGGTGATGGTTGTGTGAGTAGGATAGTCACTCACTGTGGGAGGGTATCAGTGATGGTTTGGTGAATAGGATAGTCACTCACTGTGGGAGGGTATTGGTGATGGTTGGGTGAGTAGGATAGTCACTCACTGTGGGAGGGTAACGATGATGGTTGGATGAGTAGGATAGTCACTCACTGTGGGAGGGTAACTGTGATGGTTAAGTGAGTAGGATAGTCACTCACTGTGGGAGGGTAATGGTGATGGTTGGGTGAATAGGATAGTCACTCCCTGTTGGAGGATAACAATGATTTGTAAGTAATGATGTGGAAAAACAAACGTATATACATAAATAATCATGGCATTGTTTATGGTTATAACACAGTGGTCGTAAACGAATAGACAACATTGTTTTAAATCAAACTTCTTCATTATCAATTTTTCAAACATTTGCATTTACTGGAGTTACACTTGACTACATCAGCTTTTCCAACTCCCCTCTCATGAATGTTTATTCTGAAGCTAAATTATCCATGCATTATTTCAGCTTCTGAAGTAGACAAAGCAGAGCTGATTCTTGAGTCGACTAAACAGGTTTTGGAGTCCACACAGTCACAACTCCGTGGACGAGAACATGAGATTCGGACTTTGACCTCGGAACAAGAAGACACAGAGAAAAAGTTACAGGTACTGTACAATGCATTCTTTACATCAGTTTCTGGTAATGTCATTATGATAAAATACAATGAAAATAATTGTAAAACCTTACTATTCTGGCTAGAGAGTTAGGCTTCATTTCAGTTATATTAAATGTAAATTCTGGATGGCATTTATGGCCCATTAGGCCCGTATTGACCCAAAGCAGATGGAATAATGAATGGTTGTTGCTGAGGACAAAGTTGATGAGTTGGTTTTCTGATGTTTAATTGGTTGGTTAAAATAAAAATACTAATTGGTTATTTATTTTGTCAGATTTAATTGGTTGTTACTAATGAAAGAATTGCAGATTGGTTTTACTGAACCATAGCATTTATTTCTCACAATTTTATCCATTGGTGTACATTGTAGCAAACCAACAGAGAAGTGAGGGAGCTTGAGAGTAAAATACAGGACCTGAAATACCAAGTACGACAGGAACTGGTCAAAAATGAAAATATTGAAAAGGTAAGCACTAGAGCAACTTAAGCTATTATCGACCCCTATCAATTATCGACCCCCTACAGTTAATATCATAAATATCTCATCTTATGCTGATATATTTGCCAATCAATTCAATCTCCAAATTAACAAAGATTAAGGCATGCGGATCATCTTTTGACTATTCCATAGACACAAGTTACTTTTACGGTATAGTTCAGAATCGATGTTGTTACGCAACGAGTTAGTAGAATGCACGAAGTCCATACGCTCAGTATTGACTCTGTCTTGTCTTTTTTCCTCGTTTTAGGACATAAACAAAGAGATGTGAATATCATTAACCAGGTTAAAGAAAGATAGATATGCAAATATCTTAATTTTATTTTGTGGGTAGGGGGTCAATAATAGATTGATAAATCTGAAAACTTAATGTATTATCGACCCCCCCCTACATCCCGGAAGCAAGGATGTCTTTATAATCTTGAAAACGGATTCGGAATACCTATTATAAGAGTTATCTTTCTTAGACCATGAAGCAAGTCACTGTCAACGAAAGTATGTAGTATGATAAACAATTTTCTCGATTATTTTAACGATATTTTGTCTAATCGCACTGTACAGATATTGATGCAACAGTGCAGTTATTTTTGCTCTTAGTAAAAAGAAAATAAATAATTTGCGATGGCTTTCCTGTGAATATTATTCTAACCATTACATTGCAATTACACCTGTATTATGATTGCTAATGATTTTGAGAAAATGAGGCACTGCAGACTTATTCTAGATGTTAACGACTTGATCAAATAATTTGATAAAAAAGAAGTTGAAGAGAGCAGAGTTAAGATAGAAAACAAACAAATGGATGGGGGAGATCTGAGCCATTTCTATAAAATTAGGAATTGGCAGAAAGAAAAAAAGAAAGAACTAGAAAAAAACCGAGATTGAGAGAAAGAGAAAAAATTTAAGCAAAGTATAAAAGAGAATTAAGCAGTGACACCAAAATGTCTGAAACAAAATGACAGGATATCAAATTTGATATAAAGGATGCATTGTTTTGTCAGGGATGTCAGTTGAGCGATAGATCGTTTCCATAATATATGATATGCATGCAGTATTAGGTAGTATATCGTATGCAGACAAGAAAATATCATAAGTGACCTGAATCTTATGCCAGACAATAAGTTTAATTGTGTATTTTACACGTAAATATTTGCTAGTAATAGCAATTTCTAAAAAAAAAAAAAACGGTATTAATATGCATATTGTATACGTCTAATCATATACATATTTTAGGTAATTATGTCCCCCAAACGAAGTGGGGGGACATATTGTTTTTGCTCCGTTTCTTATTATTATTATTATTATTATTTTTATTCTTATTTCTTCTGGTTTCTTCCGCCGCGCGGGTTTCCGCAGCTTTTCTCAGTAACTACTGGGCCGATTATCACGAAACTTCACATACAAATTCATTAGGGTGTGGGATTGTGCATAAAGGTTTTTTTTCCCCAACCGGAAGTCCAAGATGGCCGCCAGGGCCCATTTCCTGTTTTCAGGTTTCGGTCTCCGATCTCGATGAAAATTGGTCTATGGGGGTTTTAAGGGATGGCGAACATCATGAAAACATTTTCGTGAAGATTTTTGGTATTTCAAGATGGCTGCTGGCCCACTTCCTGTTTTCAGGTTTCGGTCTCCGATCTCAAAGAAAATTGGTATATAGGGGTTTTAAGGGATGGCGAACAACATGCAAAGGTTTTCGTAAAGATTTTAGTATTCCAAGATGGCCGCTGGCCCACTTCCTGTTTTCAGGTTTCGGTCTTCTATCTCAATGAAAATTGGTGTATAGGGGTTTTAAGGGATGGCGAACAACATGCAAAGGTTTTCGTAAAGATTTTGGTATTCCAAGATGGCTGCTGGCCCACTTCCTGTTTTCAGGTTTCGATCTCCGATCTCAATGAAAATTGGTATATAGGGGTTTTAAGGGATGGCGAACAACATGCAAAGGTTTTCGTAAAGATTTTTGATATTCCAAGATGGCCGCTGGGCTCACTTCCTGTTTTTATATTTTGGTCTCTGATTTCAATAAAAATTAGTATATAGGGGTATTAAGGGATGCTGATCAATATGATAAAAATTTTAAAAGATTGTCGCTGGGCAAACTTCCTGTTTTCAAATTTTCTTCAGCAATTCATTGAAAATTGGTAAATGGGGATTTTAACTTAAAATTTTAATGGATGCCATACAGTCATGATTACTGCCAAATCAATTTCTCTGAAAATAGCCTTGTATTACCATATTTCTGCGCGTATAGTGCACACTTTTTTCAGATTTGTTGCAATTGGGGGTGCGTTTGGGGGACTATGTAATGGTGTCCATTACAATGAGTACTTGTTACATATATATTTTCTTTAATATAAATCAAGTCTCAGTAAGTGTTTGGTTGGTTGATGTGTTCAGTTCAAAGTCATCTTTTTATCGAGGTTTGTATTCCATGTGTCTCCCAAAAACAATCGTACATATATATAGTCCTGGATGCCAAGTTTCATAATTGTAGATCTAGACTGGAACATATTACATACATGTATAATTATGTTTTTGATTTGGATTATACAGGATTCAGTTATTGCAATATTCTGTGCAAAATACAATTATAAAGCGGGTGTATCATTTTCAAATGGGATTTGCTTGACAATGTTCTCTTTACATTTGATAAAACATGTTTCTTTTGAATATTTATTTTGGGGGTCGATAATAGATCAAAGGGGTCGATAATACAGTGTGATAGAAGGTCTATATAAGAACCTGTTTCTCCAAAATAAGACCTTATTGTATAGCTAAACAACACTTAAACACTAGTAAAAATTCCAATTAAAAGCTTTTATATGACACTCCAGAAATTTCCGATTGCACTCTTCACCTATGAATTAAACATTGTTAAGGGGTCGATAATACCTCAATATGCTCTATGTCACATATTGATACTGATCCTTGCATTCAACTGTTATATAACCTTGCATTGTCTTAGTACCATGTGACACCTTTGCTGGTGTTTTATATTTCCATTTTTGTGTCATCAGACATCTCTTGTGATATCAAGCTTTCATATCCTGAGAAAAAAAAAGGTCAAACTGTAGTTATTTGTATTTTTAGAAAATATTTTGAATGGTACATGTCATGTGTTTAAATATTAACAATAAATATGACTTTTTGTTACCAATAATATAAGACTCTATCATATGTGGATATGAAGGATAGGGATATTCTACCCGAGGGTCACAAAATGTAGTAAAACCCTAGGCTTGCCAAGGGTTTTACAACATTTTGTGATCCCGAGGGTAGAATATCCCTATCCTTCATATCCACTTATGAAAGAGTATTTTTCTTTCATACCTCGACGTTTTATTGCAATTTTTCAACTATAATATCCTGCCATTTTGAAATAAATTCAAAGAAATCTACGACTGGAAGTCAATTTTCCATACATGAAAAATTATGTAATACTTTCAACACAAATTCCATTGTTTGCATCTTTTATGGTAAAACCAGTCATATTTGTGAAAAAAATGTTAAAATTTTACCGAGGAAACAGAGATTTTGTTGACGCCGTGACGTCACGAGGCTTTATTGCATACAGCCTCAGGCGACATGAGTGTATTGCCCTGGACCAGCCAGTATTACACGTGTAAAAAAAAAAAAAAAAAATGAAAGAAATATGCCTACATGATTACAAGATATATATCCTATTGCTATACATGAATGAGAATTTTCATGTAAAAATGGTCCCGTTTTGTTTAATCATTTTATTATATTTGACAAAATAATCAGCTATGTTAAACTTGCTAACATAGTATCCTGCATTTTTATTTTTATTAATATTAGAACTTAGAAACAATTCCAAAAATAAAAGAAGAAATTAAGGAAAAGGAAGAGAAACTTCAGAGACTACAGAAAGATTTGGATGAGAAGACGATATTACTGGCGACATCACGAAAGGCTGTTCGGGAATACAAAGAACAACTGAGAGTATGTATCCATCAATGTATCTATCATGTGATACTCATAGCTAATAATTCAATTTTAAATTTTCTTAATTGATCATAAATCTATGGAGTGTGCTTATACAATGTTATTTAATTTAAAAAAGTTCTTTCTTTTTAATTTTTGTTCTGATGAAAATAATTTGTATTTCATAATACAGTGTGTAGTTGCTAATAATATTTGAGACCAAGCTTGTACAGCTGGTTCACAATGACAGAGCAATGAAATACAGAGGGGAGATAACTCCTCTTCAACTCCTCCTCTCATTACTATCTGTATTACAGGAGTATGAGCGGACAGCCACCCGGACAGAAAACATGAAAGAAGAGATGGACATCGCACAATGTGAGGTGTCAACACTTAAAAAACTCTTACAGGGGAAAGATTTTCTCATTGTACAGAAATCTAAGGCATTAGACCTTTCCAAGGTAAAGACTATACAAATTTATATCCAGTATATATGGTGGTGCATCCCCAGTAACTCATTGTCAAATTATATCATTTAGTATATAACCATAGACAATTATAAATATTGTATGGGTTACAGAGGGTGATGATAGTGTTTCAGATAAAACAGACTAGTATGTTGTTTCTGGGGATTTAATATTATCAGGGTGTGCCTAATCAACTTTGTCTATTAGAAGTATTAACGAATAGTAAGTTTATGTTTTTGTTTTTCTGTCTTTCTAAAGGATGTAATCATGAGTCTAAAGCAGTCAACCAATAAGGAACAAATAGACAAAATTGTACGTCTTCTTGACAAGATTGGCAACCAACCACAACATTGTACCTCCAATGGGAACCTCAGGTAAAATATCACAATATGGTGACACAACACATATAATCTGATTACATAAAACACATAAAATGGTGACCCAGTACACATAAAATGGTGACCAATCACATAAAATAGTGACCTAGCTGTCACACGTAAAATGCTAACCTACTATAAGTTATTATATATTAAAAGATGCCCTTGTCCCTAAGTTGACCTCTCAGGCGATATAAAATGGCTGGAAATTATTTCATGTGATCAAACTAGATTTAATTGTGTACATGTATACATATATATTGTAAAATTAGTTGTTTTATTTCAGTTCTAGTGACCATACCTTTAACGAGTATGATACACACAGCAGTGTGACAGACAGACCCCAGTATAGTCGTAATAGAGGAAAACATCCAGTAAGTAGCCACTATTGTAAAATTATAAAAATATGACCAGTAAAGCCTCGGCTCGGAATACTAACTGTTGTATAAGTAAGACCAGCAAAGCCTCGGCTCGGAATACTAACTGTTGTAAAAGTAAGACCAGTAAAGCCTCGGCTCAGAATACTAACTGTTGTATGAGTAAGACCAGCAAAGCCTCGGCTCGGAATACTAACTGTTGTAAAAGTAAGACCAGTAAAGCCTCGGCTCAGAATACTAACTGTTGTATGAGTAAGACCAGCAAAGCCTCGGCTCGGAATACTAACTGTTGTAAAAGTAAGACCAGCAAAGCCTCGGCTCAGAATACTAACTGTTGTATAAGTAAGATCAGCAAAGCGTCGGCTCGGAATACTAACTGTTGTATAAGTAAGACCAGCAAAGCCTCGGCTCGGAATACTAACTGTTGTAAAAGTAAGACCATTAAAGCCTTGGCTCGGAATACTAACTGTTGTATAAGTAAGACCAGCAAAGCCTCGGCTCGGAATACTAACTGTTGTAAAAGTAAGACCAGCAAAGCCTCTGCTCGGAATACTAAGCTGTTGTATAAGTAAGACCAGCAAAGCCTCTGCTCGGAATACTAACTGTTGTAAAAGTAAGACCAGTAAAGCCTCGGCTCAGAATACTAACTGTTGTATGAGTAAGACCAGCAAAGCCTCGGCTCGGAATACTAACTGTTGTAAAAGTAAGACCAGTAAAGCCTCGGCTCAGAATACTAACTGTTGTATGAGTAAGACCAGCAAAGCCTCGGCTCGGAATACTAACTGTTGTAAAAGTAAGACCAGCAAAGCCTCGGCTCAGAATACTAACTGTTGTATAAGTAAGACCAGCAAAGCCTCGGCTCGGAATACTAACTGTTGTAAAAGTAAGACCAGCAAAGCCTCGGCTCGGAATACTAACTGTTGTAAAAGTAAGACCAGCAAAGCCTCGGCTCGGAATACTAACTGTTGTATAAGTAAGACCAGCAAAGCCTCGGCTCGGAATACTAACTGTTGTATAAGTAAGACCAGCAAAGCCTCGGCTCGGAATACTAACTGTTGTAAAAGTAAGACCATTAAAGCCTCGGCTCGGAATACTAACTGTTGTAAAAGTAAGACCAGCAAAGCCTCGGCTCGGAATACTAACTGTTGTATAAGTAAGACCAGCAAAGCCTCTGCTCGGAATACTAACTGTTGTAAAAGTAAGACCAGTAAAGCCTTGGCTCGGAATACTAACTGTTGTATAAGTAAGACCAGCAAAGCCTTGGCTCGGAATACTAACTGTTGTAAAAGTAAGACCAGCAAAGCCTCTGCTCGGAATACTAACTGTTGTATAAGTAAAACCAGCAAAGCCTCTGCTCGGAATACTAACTGTTGTAAAAGTAAGACCAGTAAAGCCTCTGCTCGGAATACTAACTGTTGTAAAAGTAAGACCAGCAAAGCCTCGGCTCTGGAATACTAACTGTTGTATAAGTAAGACCAGCAAAGCCTCTGCTCGGAATACTAACTGTTGTAAAAGTAAGACCAGCAAAGCCTCGGCTCGGAATACTAACTGTTGTAAAAGTAAGACCAGCAAAGCCTTGGCTCGGAATACTAACTGTTGTAAAAGTAAGACCAGCAAAGCCTCGGCTCGGAATACTAACTGTTGTAAAAGTAAGACCAGCAAAGCCTCGGCTAACTTTTGGTCGGAATACTAACTGTTGTATAAGTAAGACCAGCAAAGCCTCGGCTCGGAATACTAACTGTTGTAAAAGTAAGACCAGCAAAGCCTCTGCTCGGAATACTAACTGTTGTAAAAGTAAGACCAGCAAAGCCTCGGCTCGGAATACTAACTGTTGTAAAAGTAAGACCAGCAAAGCCTCGGCTCGGAATACTAACTGTTGTAAAAGTAAGACCAGCAAAGCCTCGGCTCGGAATACTAACTGTTGTAAAAGTAAGACCAGCAAAGCCTCGGCTCGGAATACTAACTGTTGTAAAAGTAAGACCAGCAAAGCCTTGGCTCGGAATACTTGCTCGGAATACTAACTGTTGTAAAAGTAAGACCAGCAAAGCCTCGGCTCGGAATACTAACTGTTGTATAAGTAAGACCAGCAAAGCCTTGGCTCGGAATACTAACTGTTGTAAAAGTAAGACCAGCAAAGCCTTGGCTCGGAATACTAACTGTTGTAAAAGTAAGACCAGCAAAGCCTTGGCTCGGAATACTAACTGTTGTAAAAGTAAGACCAGCAAAGCCTCTGCTCGGAATACTAACTGTTGTATAAGTAAGACCACAAAGCCTCGGCTCGGAATACTAACTGTTGTAAAAGTAAACCATTAAAGCCTCGGCTCGGAATACTACAACTGTTGTAATGTATAGTAAGACCAGCAAAGCCTGGCTCGGAATACTAACTGTTGTATAAGTAAGACCAGCAAAGCCTCGGCTCGGAATACTAACTGTTGTAAAAGTAAGACCAGCAAAGCCTTGGCTCGGAATACTAATGTTGTAAAAGTAAGACCAGCAAAGCCTCGGCTCGGAATACTAACTGTTGTAAAAGTAAGACCAGCAAAGCCTTGGCTCGGAATACTAACTTAGTACCAGGAATACTTACTGTTGTAAAAGTAAGACCAGCAAAGCCTTGGCTCGGAATACTAACTTTTGGTCGGAATACTAACTGTTGTATAAGTAAGACCAGCAAAGCCTCGGCTCGGAATACTAACTGTTGTAAAAGTAAGACCAGTAAAGCCTCGGCTCGGAATACTAACTGTTGTAAAAGTAAGACCAGCAAAGCCTCGGCTCGGAATACTAACTGTTGTAAAAGTAAGACCAGCAAAGCCTCGGCTCGGTATAATAACTGTTGTAAAAGTAAGACCAGCAAAGCCTCGGCTCAGAATACTAACTGTTGTAAAAGTAAGACCAGCAAAGCCTTGAAGGGGAATATTAACTTCATGGCTACTAAATTTTGTGAATTTCATTTCAAAACAAGTTCGCGAAGATTATATAATATCCATGTATTTGAAAAAAATTTTGAATGTAAATTTCTCTCAATAAAACTCTCAAAATCAAATGCATGAATGTGATACATTTGTTATTACCTAGAGTGGACCTGGCATTGATGTAAACAAACATCCCTATACTACGGATATGGAAAAAGAGCCTTATTACAGAAAGCGCCCAGTGTCTGCAAGTACCTTCCAGGAACTTCTGTATGATAGTAATGAAGATCTACGTGCCAAAACTGCAATAGTGAGACCAGTGAAGCGTACATCCTCTTACAGGGAGACTAGCACTTCAAGGACTCATTCTTCTTTATCTAAACGCTCACAGCCACCAAGCGAATCTTCAGGACGTTTGTCTTCTATGGACCGTAAACAACTTAGTAAGAGTGTAGATGTTACAGACGGTGTTGTTCATAGTAGGAACTGTATAAATTATGATTCTGTAAGTCAAAGAACGCAATCTCCACGAGGAACATCAACATGGATACGGAGGTCAAGGTCAGAACTTTCGCTGAGTAGCGAGTTGTCATCGCTGTCATCTGATTTAGATGATGTGGCTAATACAGCTGTTATGTCTAAACTTACTAAACTTTCCTCGCGACAAAAGGAGGATATTCTGTGTAAATTTGTGTCGCCTGGTGACAGAATTTTATTTAGTGTGCCACAGAAACCGCCACGTTATGGCAAGAAAATTGGTAAGTATGGATGTGATAAGAAATATTTTGTATAAGATGAAACGTAGTATATTGTATGTACAAATTGTTACAATTATTGATCAGAGGCCTCAGAATGAACACAAAACATATGCCTGAAGAATCAAGGTCCTGATTTTGAGTGTACAGTTTGAAGGTCCTGATTTTGAGTGTACAGTTTGAAGGTCCAGATTTTGAGTGTACAGTTTGAAGGTCCAGATTTTGAGTGTACAGTTTGAAGGTCCAGATTTTCAGTGTACAAGTTTGAAGGTCCCAATTTTGAGTGTGTCCAGATTTTGAGCGTACAGTTTGGAGGTCCACATTTTTAGTGTACAGTTTGAAAGTCCTGATTTTGAGTGTACAGTTTGGAGGTCCACATTTTTAGTGTACAGTTTGAAGGTCCTGATTTTGAGTGTACAGTTTGGAGGTCCACATTTTTAGTGTACAGTTTGAAGGTCCAGATTTTGAGTGTACAGTTTGAAGGTCTTGATTTTCAGTGTACACAGTTTGAAGGTCCAGATTTTCAGTGTACAAGTTTGAAGGTCCCAATTTTGAGTGTACAGCTTGAAGGTCCAGATTTTGAGTGTACAGTTTAGAGGTCCACATTTTTAGTGTACAGTTTGAAAGTCCTGATTTTGAGACTGGAGTTAGAGTGACACAAAATTGACCCCAATGACTCATTTTGACCTATATAAACAAGATAACAAGAAAGTGTTTTTTTTCTTAGTTCCAAAGCCAAAGATATACACAGGCATCGTCAAGTATCGAGGGACTTTGGATAAGCCAGGCTATGATGCGAGGATGTTTGTAGGAGTGAGGCTTGATGATCCAGGTAAAGGGACAAAATACCGACAAATTTACAAACAATTCAAATTAAGTCAAAGTGAGACAGGACAATCCAGGTAAAGGGACAAAATACCGACAAATTTACAAACGATTCAAATTAAGTCAAAGTGAGACTGGACAATCCAAGTTAAGGGAAAGGGACAAAATGCCGACAAATTTACAAATAATTCAAACTAAGTCAAAGTGAGACTAGACAATCCAGGTGACAAAATACCGACAAATTTACAAACAATTCAAATTAAGTCAAAGTGAAACTGGTCAATCCAGAAAAAGCAAGAAATACTGACAAATTTACAAAGAATTCAAATTAAGTCAAAGTGAGACTGGACAATCCAGGTAAAGTGACAAAAAATTCTGACAAACTTACAAACAATTCAAATTATGTCAAAGTGAGACAGGACAATCCAGGTAAAGGGACAAAATACCAACAAATTAAAAAACAATTCAAATTAAGTCAAGGTGAGACACAACAATCCAGGTAAAGGGACAAAATACCGACAAATTTACAAATAATTCAAATTAAGGATGTATTCTTCTGTGGTTTCAGTCCCATTGAAGTCTCGTTTCAACATAGATCAAAAACGTTATGAGATTTTCAAACACGATTTATCAATATCTGTAGCATGTGGTCTGTAGCAAATTTTGTCAAAAAATTACATTTCTATTTTTAGTAGATTTTTTACACAGCGATTTTAAGAAATGGCCCATTTGGCGGCCATTTTGAAACTATGTCTTTTTTTGCTTTGAGTAGAGCCACCGTTTTACCATTTTTTACTTAAATTGTTTTTACTTAAATCATTACCGCGTCAGCATTTTCAGCTGTATCGAGTTAATTTTTGCTGCAAATCTTCACTGGGTTCGTGTTAATTAAAATATTGAACATTAATGTGTGAAATGATACACTTTTGTCACTTTATTTCTACATTTAATGGTAATTTGAGCACTTTTATTTTTTATTCAAAAATATTGATAAATAACAAATATTTAAATGGGACAAAAAAGTAAGCACACGGACCCCCCCTTGTTCTGCATGATTTAGAAATAACAACCCTTTCCCTATTGATATGCAAACTATTGACAAAAGTTTAATACCAGAACTTTTTCTATAAAGCTTTACATTTGACAAAAATGGCTGAAAATGGTGCATTTTGGAGCTCAAAATTAAGGGGTAGGCGTAGCATATGTTGTTATTTTGAGAAAAAATATGAGTGTTATTAATCATAACTGGTATATTTTTAATGAAGACTACTTGAAAATAAATTCTACAAACATCCATACATATCAAATACCTCATTAGGGAATTATGGCTTTAAATTCTAGTGTATGTGGTCAAAACGGCTAAATTCCAATAAAATCTACTATTTTGTCATTTTGGTATCTTTGAGTGACAATAGCTCAAAAACGAGCACACGAACATATGTTTTTTCTTCCATTTTCTTTCATGGTATGGACTCCTATTTCCAAAAATCTACACGAGAAAAAAAGTTTAATACAAGAAAATTTGACTTCTCAGAGGAGTACATCCTAAGTCAAAGTGAGACAGGACAATTCAGATAAAAGGACAAAATACCGACAAATTTACAAACAATTCAAATTAAGTCAATGTGAGACTGGACAATCCAGGTAAAATGGCAAAAAATTCCAACAAATTTACAAATAATTCAAAATAAGTCAAAGTGAGACAGGACAATCCAGGTAAAGGGACAAAATACCGACAAATTAAAAAAACAATTTAAATTAAGTCAAAGTGAGACTGGACAATCCAGGTAAAGGGACAAAATACCGACAAATTAAAAAAAACAATTTAAATTAAGTCAAAATGAGACAGGACAATCCAGGTAAAGATACAAAATACCGACAAATTTACAAACAATTTAAATTAAGTCAAAGTGAGACAGGACAATCCAGGTAAAGGGACAAAATACCGACAAATTAAAAAAACAATTCAAATTAAGTCAAAGTGAGACTGGACAATCCAGGTAAAGACAAAATACCGACAAATTTACAAACAATTCAAATTAAGTCAAAGTGAGACAGGACAATCCAGGTAAAGATACAAAATACCGACAAATTTACAAACAATTCAAATTAAGACAAAGTGAGATTGGACAGTCCAGGTAAAGTGACAAATTCTGACAAATTTCCTAACAATTCAAATTAAGTCAAAGTGAGACAGGACAATCCAGGTAAAGTGACAAAATATTGATAAATTAACTAAAAATGATCCAAACTCAGAGTAAGTCTGGATGATCTAATTTAATAAAGCAATAAAAAACTGACAAATTAACAAACAAAAAATAATAAAGATTGGTTCTGGTACATAGAGGGTATGAAGGCTACAGAACATGATATGACTGCAGCGTTGTTTTGGGGATATCTGTAATTACGATCAGTACTTGTTTTTCTTGTTTTAGTGGGATTTTTTCAAAAGATGTATATTTAAAAACCTTGTTTTGTAGCTGGTGAGACAGACGGTATGTACAAGGGCAAGCGATATATGTATACTCCATTTGATCAAGGGAAATTCTTCAAACTACTAGATGCTACCTCTGTGTTGGATGTTGAGGTAGGAAATATCACCAGGGAAGAATACTGTAAATAAATATGGCTGACTAAATCAGGATCCATCAATTCACTTGAAAGTCTGCCTTAAATTCTAATATGTTAAAAAATCATCTTTAATAACAAATTTTAAACTTAAATTTCAACAAATTTCATTGCAATAATAGTTTGAAATCCACGAGTAAAGGAAATTCAAGGAAGCTTATAAATAAGCTTTTTATTGATTTGATATTTATAATCTATTCAAGTTTAACATTTTCTTTTCAATTCAGGATGGAAAATACAAACTGTTGTCTTCGTTAATGTGTAAGTATGTAGCCAATGAGATGGAGAGTTCAAAATGATATAAACATAACAGTCAACTCCTACAGAGGTCAACACGTACAGAGGTCAACATCTACAGAGGTCAACACCTACAGAGGTCAGCATCTACAGAGGTCAACATCTACAGAGGTCAACACAGTCAACACCTACAGAGATCAACATCTGCAGAGGTCAACACCTACAGAGGTCAACATCTACAGAGGTCAACACAGTCAACACCTACAGAGGTCAACATCTAGAGGTCACCACCTACAGAGGTCAACAAAGTCAACACCTACATAGGTCAACATCTACAGAGGTCAACATCTACAGTGGTCAACATCTACAGAGGTCAACACCTACAGAGGTCAACAAAGTCAACACTTACAGAGGTCAACATCTAAAGAGTTCAACAAAGTCAACACCTACAGAGGTCAACACCTACAGAGGTCTACAAAGTCAACACCTACAGAGGTCAACAAAGTCAACACCTACAGAGGTCAACAAAGTCAACACCTACAGAGGTCAACAAAGTCAACACCTACAGAGGTCAACATCTACAGAGGTCAACATCTACAGTGGTCAACATCTACAGAGGTCAACACCTACAGAGGTCAACAAAGTCAACACTTACAGAGGTCAACATCTAAAGAGTTCAACAAAGTCAACACCTACAGAGGTCAACACCTACAGAGGTCTACAAAGTCAACACCTACAGAGGTCAACATCTACAGAGGTCAACAAAGTCAACGCCTTCTGAGGTTGTCAACACAGTCAACACCTACAAGAGCTGGAGAAGTCGACATTATGCTGACACCTTAGTTGTTGTTTTCTATGACAATAACAATGTCATGTTCAAAGTGGTAGGTTCCTTTAACAATAACAATGTCATGTTCATAGTTGTAGATTTCTATGACAATAACAATGTTATGTTCAAAGTGGTAGGTTCCTTTAACAATAACAATGTCATGTTCATAGTTGTAAGTTCCTATGCCAATTATAACGTCATGTTCATAGTTGTAGGTTCCTTTGACAATAACAATGTCATGTTCATAGTTGTAGGTTCCTATGCCAATTTTAACGTCATGTTCATAGTTGTAGGTTCCTATGACAATAACAATGTCATGTTCATAGTTGTAGATTTCTATGACAATAACAATGTCATGTTCATAGTTGTAGATTTCTATGACAATAACAATGTCATGTTCAAAGTGGTAGGTTCCTTTAACAATAACAATGTCATGTTCATAATTGTAGGTTCCTATGCCAATTATAACGTCATATTCATAGTTGTAGGTTCCTATGACAATAACAATGTCATGTTCATAATTGTAGGTTCCTATGCCAATTATAACGTCATGTTCATAGTTGTAGGTTCCTATGACAATAACAATGTCATGTTCATAGTTGTAGATTTCTATGACAATAACAATGTCATGTTCATAGTTGTAGATTTCTATGACAATTATAACGTCATGTTCAAAGTTGTAGATTTCTATGACAATAACAATGTCATGTTCAAAGTTGTAGATTTCTATGACAATAACAATGTCATGTTCATAGTTGTAGATTTCTATGACAATAACAATGTCATGTTCATAGTTGTAGGTTCCTTTGACAATAACAATGTCATGTTCATAGTTGTAGGTTCCTTTGACAATAGCAATGTCATGTTCATAGTTGTAGGTTCCTCTTTGACAATAGCAATGTCATGTTCATAGTTGTAGGTTCCTTTGACAATAGCAATGTCATGTTCATAGTTGTAGGTTCCTCTTTGACAATAGCAATGTCATGTTCATAAGTGTAGATTTCTATGACAATTATAACATCATGTTTTTATAGTTGTAGGTTCCTTTGACAATAGCAATGTCATGTTCATAGTTGTAGGTTCCTTTAACAATAGCAATGTCGTGTTCATAGTTGTAGGTTCCTTTAACAATAGCAATGTCGTGTTCATAAGTGTAGATTTCTATGACAATTATAACATCATGTTTTTATAGTTGTAGGTTCCTTTGACAATAGCAATGTCATGTTCATAGTTGTAGGTTCCTATGACAATAACAATGTCATGTTCATAGTTGTAGGTTCCTTTGACAATAGCAATGTCATGTTCATAGTTGTAGGTTCCTTTGACAATAGCAATGTCATGTTCATAAGTGTAGATTTCTATGACAATTATAACGTCATGTTCATAGTTGTAGGTTCCTTTGACAATAACAATGTCATGTTCATAGTTGTAGGTTCCTTTGACAATAGCAATGTCATGTTCATAAGTGTAGATTTCTATGACAATTATAACGTCATGTTCATAGTTGTAGATTTCTATGACAATAACAATGTCATGTTCATAGTTGTAGGTTCCTTTGACAATAACAATGTCATGTTCATAGTTGTAGGTTCCTTTGACAATAGCAATGTCATGTTCATAGTTGTAGGTTCCTATGACAATAGCAATGTCATGTTCATAGTTGTAGGTTCCTTTGACAATAGCAATGTCATGTTCATAAGTGTAGATTTCTATGACAATTATAACGTCATGTTCATAGTTATAGATTTCTATGACAATACAATGTCATGTTCATAGTTGTAAGTTCCTTTGACAATAGCAATGTCATGTTCATAAGTGTAGATTCCTATGACAATTATAACGTCATGTTCATAGTTGTAGGTTCCTTTGACAATAACAATGTCATGTTCATAAGTGTAGATTTCTATGACAATTATGACGTCATGTTCATAGTTGTAGATTTCTATGACAATAGCAATGTCATGTTCATAAGTGTAGATTCCTATGACAATTATAACGTCATGTTCATAGTTGTAGGTTCCTTTGACAATAACAATGTCATGTTCATAAGTGTAGATTTCTATGACAATTATGACGTCATGTTCATAGTTGTAGATTTCTATGACAATAACAATGTCATGTTCATAGTTGTAGGTTCCTTTGACAATAACAATGTCGTGTTCATAGTTGTAAGTTCCTATGACAATAACAATGTCATGTTCATAGTTGTAGATTTCTATGACAATAACAATGGCATGTTCATAGTTGTAGATTTCTATGACAATAACAATGGCATGTTCATAGTTGCATTTTCCTTTAATTAGTTTCAGTGTTCAATGTTTCAGTTTTATGTAAAATTTGCATAAACTATTGTGTCACATTAGGCTAATTACAAGTTGATGTATAGCAGATGTATAAATAGCAATGTCATGTATGAGGTTTAGAAAATGTATGTATAGTGACTTCGTCATCAACTTAGTTAATTAACATAATCATCATCATATCTAATTAATGTATAGATAGTGATGTCATATGAGTGTAAGGTCTTAATATAAAGATAGTGATGTCATATGAGTGCTAGATCTGTACTTAATGTAAAGATAGTGATGTCATATGAGTGCTAGATCTGTACTTAATGTAAAGATAGTGATGTCATATGAGTGCTAGATCTGTACTCAATGTGTAGATATTGATGTCATATGAGTGCTAGATCTGTACTCAATGTATAGATAGTGATGTCATATGAGTGTTTGATCTGTACTTATGTATAGATAGTGATGTCATATGAGTGTTAGATCTGTACTTATGTATAGATAGTGATGTCATATGAGTGTTAGATCTGTAATCAATGTATAGATTGTGATGTCATATGAGTGTTAGATCTGTACTTAATGTATAGATAGTGATGTCATGTGAGTGTTGGATCATTACTCAATGTATAGATAGTGATGTCATATGAATGTTAGATCAGTACTCAATGTAAAGATAGTGATGTCATATGAGTGCTAGATCTTCTTAATGTGTAGATAGTGATGTCATATGAGTGCTAGATCTTCTTAATGTGTAGATAGTGATGTCATATGAGTATTAGATCTGTACTCAATGTATAGATGGTGATGTCATATGAGTGTTAGGTCTGAACTTAATGTAAAGATAGCGATGTCATATGTGAGTGATAAATCTGTACTTAATGTATAGATAGCGATGTCATATGAATGTTGGATCAGTACTCAATGTATAGATAGCGATGTCATATGAGTGCTAGATCTTCTTAATGTGTAGATAGTGATGTCATATGAGTGCTAGATCTGTACTCAATGTATAGATAGTGATGTCATATGAGTGCTAGATCTGTACTTAATGTATAGATAGTGATGTCATATGAGTGCTAGATCTGTACTCAATGTATAGATAGTGATGTCATATGAGTGCTAGATCTGTACTTAATGTATAGATAGTGATGTCATATGAGTGCTAGATCTGTACTCAATGTATAGATAGTGATGCCATATGAGTGCTAGATCTGTACTCAATGTATTAATCTGTAAGCAATGTATAGTTAGCGATGTCATATAAGTGTTATATTTAAAGATACAAATACCATAATTATGAGTGTTGTGCCTATACTTATGATATGTTTATATAGATACAGATGACATAGAGTATTATATCTGTACCAATCTTTAGAATGCCATTTGTGTGCTATATAGGTATCTAGATAAAGTGTCAAACTGTTATGTCATGCTAGTATATTTATATGTAGTGTATACTACACGAGCTTCCTTTAAAATATATGATATAGTATTACTGTCACCGTTTCAATTCAATTGTTGTTTAATTTATATGGTTAAATAATCATATCTACATAATAGTGTAGTGTTAGGTATCTAGTTAGAAGATGATAACTATATCATACTGTGTTAACAGTGAGCCTCCGGTGATACATCACTGATTTAAGGAGATATATGTATATGAATTGTTATTTTTCTTGTAATATCTATACAACACCATTCACCTGTGATATCTACAATACAAATGAAAAACCTCCAAAGCTTGTGTTTTTTTGTTTTTTTAAATGCAAAGAAATTTTAGAGTATGCAAAATTAGATTTTCAAACAGTATCAAAGCATTTGTAAGTTTCCCAGGTGAGATTCCGGACATCTGATCACGTTTTCTTGCATTTCCCAGATTCGTACGTCATGGCCACCGATCTTGGTAATTTAAGAACAATATACAAAAACCTTTTGGTGTTAATTGTTAAAACCTTCTCCTTTTTTATTTGGATCATGATACAATCAAGAAATTACTTGACATTTTCAAAATTATAATCTACTTAGGTTTGTTGAAATGTTTGGAAACACGCTCGCCTCACAATGCTTTGCGAACAATGGTCAAAATAAAACCTATAGACATAGTCTATACTTATTACAAATTAATTATAACTGTTATGGGAATATACATTTGTATCTGTCCCGGGTACGATAAATGTAATTTAGATGACTATTGTATGGCCGAAGAACAAAATCCATGTTATGATATATTTTCCAAACATTAGTAATATGTTATAAATTATCTACTCCTTGTCATAAGTGTCCGACAAGGAGCCGCTTTCTGAACTATATTCTGCCGATTTCAATGACTTCTTGACGAACGGATCTCCTATAATTGTTAGGGAACACTTTACACCTATGTTCTACAATAATTTCTTAAATTCAAATATATACTTCCTGTAGAGAGAAGAGAATAAGTAGACAAACTAAATTCCCTAATCGTTTGCCCATGCAAAGAATATAAACACAACACAAACATATTCTGATGTATGCCAAACTTGGTCTTTAGTTTATAGGGTAAGAGAAAGAAAGATCGGTCTCGTAGGCCTATCAGGTGGAAGCGAGCCATTGAAACATAGATGAGTAAACAAGATATATCGAACAGCTCCAAACAAAGTCGATAACGCAAACGTCACGTCATATTTTACGTGGTCTGTGCAGTTTGACAGAGCTCTCGTGATTTTGTTTTAACCAGATTTTCATAAACTTGCAAAAGTTTGTAGAAAGCTTCTTGCTCTGTCTTCGGATATGTTTGAAATATGTTTCATTTAAATAATTTTGTGTGCAGTGTAACAAAACTTTTACATATTTTTTTTTTTCTTATTTCATAATTTCACTAGAGAAATACCGGTATATAAAATGTGTTAGATATCTCTTGAAATAAACAACGGTACGTTCTACAAATATTTTCTACGGGATTTACAAATATTTTTCATCATCACATGACGAACTTTAAGGAAGATTTGTTGTAAAACGAACCCATGAAAATATATTGAAAGGTTGTCAAAATGCTTGAATTAAAAATATGACGTTTTCCAATACTTATGTCCGGTCTCTGTGTATGCATATCAAGTGTAAAAACGGAAGTGTATAGTATTTTCTAAATTTCGTAGTTATGTGTCTGTATAGCGGTACTTGGTCACTTGCTAAAACAAATGATACAATGAATAGTGGATAGTTTTTGCCAATTTTATTTATTCTGTACGTTCATATAGTCATTTACAATTCAGAGGGAGTAAATGCAACAAAAATGCAATAGAATGCACCACGTTGTGATATTCAGGTATAGCTTGGATTGCCATAAACCAGTCATTACTTTTTAAAAAAATGTTAGAATTACGTAGAAAACAAATCCTTCTAGAATCACTAAATCTAAAATCTAAAATTACTTCCGTCATATCCATATTTCTTACGCTGGAAATGGCTGTTCACTTTCAAAATTATATTTTCGTGTCTAACGTTATTTCACGGGGATTCAATTTCGCGATTTAAACTTTTGTTTTTTACTGTTCATAATACCATTGTTGCGGCGTTTTACAATTTCTTATCACCAGCGAAATAAGTACATGTGTAATATGATCGCACGCGTTAATATAAGTTGGTTGCAAATATACCTTATGGGGAATTCCATTAGTATGGACAAAAATAATGTCAAATTTTCAAGGCGATCAAGGCGATCTGTCCCATTATCAATACACAAAAAGAACAAACAAAATTTCATCTTAATGACAGTCAAAATGTCCACATACGCACATTTTTTTTTAAATTATAACACATATAGGCTAATTAACATTAGTGATGATAGTGATGAACATCTAATCTACCTTTATGCATCTGTATCGATTGGTATGTACATATTTAATATCGTTATGGCCGGGAATCACGTGATCAAAAAAGTTAGCTTTCCATGAATCAAATCATAAAAAATAAGATTTAAGCAACTTTCTACTTTTTGTTTATATGTTTCTCAATGCTGAACACATCCTGTGGTCTAAAACGATATCATATGTAACTTCCTTTTGCTTGAAAATTGCTGAAAATTAGAAATATGAGCGATTTGTAATCATTCGTAAAAAGAAAGCGGCTAAAGCATATCTTAAATGTATTTCGTGCATATTTCAAGATATGTTTTAGCCGCTTTCTATTTACGAATGGTGTAGAATTAAGAAACTGTAAATATATGAATAATCAAATTATTCATATAAGTTGAAATTATGAGATATATAATGTTTAACCTATTTTAGATAAGAATAATGCCAATATCTTGTGTTTTACCGACCTGTATACCATGCCTGTTTTCATTCATCCCGCTTCGATACTCACAAGTGACGATACTATACTATACACTTCCATTCATACACTGTGCATATTGCTGATTGGATATCTCCATCGAGAGCATTGCAATGGGGGCAAGAATGTCATTTTCTATTAGTTACTTGTGTCGATGATTATGCGGCACTCCCATATAATGCTACCCCTCAATGACGTCATTATTAGGAGCAGGACGGAAAATGATGACGTCACCATAGAGTTACGTCACATATCATCACAACCACTGTACACTCGCCGCCATTTATGCACGCCTGTTCTCTCTGGATGAAGCAGAATGAATCCAAAAATTATCATAAAAGCGATCAAGATTAAGATTGCATTGAAAAGATTGTCGAAAGCTAAAGAAAATGCTGTCCGGATTCACCGAGGCCTTCCTCCTCTTGTTCCCTGGTATGTATTATCTAGAAATACACCATGTTCACATTACCTTATTCAAGTTATTGTACCAAGCAAACGGTGTGCCATAAACATAAACTCTCGTTAGGCCTAAAAGAAAGTAGACCTAGGCCTTTCACATTTCTGAAAATGTTAACGCAACCAATATGTCCTGGCGCCAGCATGCTGCTGTCATCATAGCTTCGAAGCAACTGTGTTCTAAACAACCATGACTGCAATGCGCAAACATGTTTTGAAATAAGTATGGCTATGCTGTTATCAAGCATTTTCTTTGCAAACATAGATAAAATCTGTCATGTTCAAAGGCTTTAATGAAAAAGAGAGGCATGCAGATGAACTCCACTTGGCCCATGCCGAAATATGAATGTTTATCGAAGTTTAGAGGTTTCGATTCCATTATACCGGTACCGTTCTCGACGTTAAACTGTTTACAGGTACAGACAATGCTACATCTGCTGTATGTCCTCGATACGGCGGGCCTGCTGTCGTCTGTTCTGTCCATGCTGCATATACGACGGTCCCAGACCCCCGCCAACCACTCGTTGTGGACGGGTGCTCACTGATAAAACGTACGAAAATGAAGTCATGAGGAATTTCTTAGGTAAGTAAAACTTGCTTCATTCATGGTTATTTATTTGCTTGATAATTGTTATCTGATTATTCTAAATAATTAAATCAGTGTGAAGTAAAAACGAATAACAAGGTAAATGCATGACCGTTCGTCCTCGATACTCTAGGGGTTTACTATCACCAGGGGCGGATGTCAGGTTTTGAGGTTAGAAGTGGGCGTGTGACCAAGCAAATCAGCGAGGCGAATACTGGTGGCGCCGACCTTACGCCCCGCACAAAGCTTACTACGCACATTAAATGGCTGCAAAATCCTGCAATTCTGAGGATTTCAATATGAAACAGTAAACACAAGCATTATACCATAAAACCTACTGCGTGCGAGCATACAGTTAACGTCAAAGGCTAAATCCATGACCTAAACTGCGGCATACATGTAAAACACCATTTATCCATACAAAATAATTATGGTTTTCGTGTCAAGTGTCAATTTTATCTTTATTTAAAGTTTATGATTATAAAATTTTTCACTGTACAGAATTGCAATTAACCAAAACACATCTTACCTCTACTTTCAATATGGACCCATAAAGCGATGATCGGGTCTGCGGGTAGCATGGCGCCCCCAGAAGCCCTCGAATAAATGACTACTAAAAATAAAAAAAAAAATCCTGCTTTCTGAGGACTTCGTGTACACTTTCCCAAAAAATATTTGAAGCCATGTAAAAATATTCGTTTATTATTTTTGACGTCAAATGATCATATTTTTGGAATTAAAAGTTAACAGAATTGCACTGCGCCTAAAATCACAATATTTTATAGAGGCACGAAGCAAAGAAAAGGATGGGGGTCAGGGGGCCGACTAGAACGAATATACGTACCCCAGCCTACTAAAGCATTTACATATTATTTTCGTCCAAAACAAACAAAGAAAATACCAGGCTTACTATCTACCGTACCGCTCATTAAAACGTTGAAAACAAATCACATTTTGGTGAACTTGCCGTATAATTCCCTTCTGAAGCACCTGTTCATACGTATGTAATGTAAACAAATAATGCCCTCGATCGACAGAATTTGATAAATTATGTGGTTCGTTTTTATTGCCTAGTAAGGTAAGCTATATCAACACAAGTACGCGATAAAAATATAATCGCAACATACGTTTTATAATGGTTTACATATTCATCACACTTTGCTCCATTTGCAGCGTAATAACGAACAACGCGAGAGCTTAAGCTCTAAAGAAGAACACCAATTATTCTGTCTACAAATCTACTTCATTGAGCTACAATCTATTGCAAGCGACTAGGGCTCTCCGCCTAGTGAAGGTTTATTAATAGGGCTAATAAAAAATGTAATGTCTGAACTTTTCTAACGATATAAGCATTTACACTTTTTAACATTATTTGTTTTTTTTTTTTCGGATTAGAATAATTCTTAAGATTTTCACTAACCATACACAATCGTTCAATAATTCGTGTATTCGGAACAATGGACAGAAAATTAGGGCTAGTGGTCTGTTCTCTCTCCAAAAAAAAAATTTTTTTTCGGGGGGAAGTACGACGGGTCCGCTCTCCCCTAATGGATCCGCGCCTATCACTGACGTTATATCCATCCCTAGACTATTTATATCATGAATATATCAGTTATATCAGACGGCAACAAAAGACACAGGGAATTTGGTCCTCTGAAATCAAAAGAATAAAATAACGGTACAATGACAATGTGGTTGACTGTCACATAAGATATAACGTTAGCTTTGAAGTTGAGCGTTACGCTCTTCAAAGGAATTTCTGCATGCCTGTGATTGGTCATTTTTTTTCTCCTACGATGCCTCCAGTTTTAGTATGAGATAATCCAGGGGTCGATATAAAGACAGTGGTGATAACTCATGGAGTATCCAGAACAAAGACCGTTATTTTTGCATTTAGATTAATCAGTTTGTCTAGAAAACGGTGATGTGTTTAGCGACTTTTTGCCTCCGTTTTCAGATCTGACGTTGACCACGTGTAAGATGACGTGGCTAAATAACCTATCACATTTGGTTCTATTTCCAGGTTTTACGTTGGGTATTTTGGCCACCCTAGTTTTCTACATGACCATGCTATCCCAGTTTAAGTTCCATGCTCTGACCGCTGGTATTCTGGCCTCGATTGCCGGTGTGTTCATTACCAACGGAATGGCCTTCAGCTCAGGCATGAGATGCATCACTTGTCTCACCATCCCACAAATGTTCTCAAGTAAAGTATATTTTGAAATCTTTTCACACGTTCAAATTGTTCGGATTGGTTCTTTAAACTGTTTGATGTTAGTTTTTTTTTATCAAAATGAACTATTTGGAACATATTTAGATATCATTAGGTCTAGTACTTTCTGATCCAAATGTAAATTCGCCGCATAGGTTACTAAGAAGTTAGATTTGATGATGTTTCCAACAGGATCCTGTTCATAATTCGGACCAGCGCATGCTATAACATATATATAAGTAAGGTACAGCTTAAACACAATACATGTAACTAATTGCTTTGTCCGTTCTCGCAAGGAGAAAGATTTGGACTGAAAATTGATAAATCAGTAAAGCCAGATATGCTGATGTTTTTTCACAAGTCCAGCTTTAGTTACACGTTGACATGATAAAATAATGGATATTAAATCCACATGAACATATTTAAATACTATATGTAATTTACGCGGTATTACATTATTTGTTTGTTATAGGCACGGGGCGATATTTCCTACTGATGTATATTATGATACTAGTGCTGTCACATCCAGTGAAAAATTTCAACCACAACATCATGATTATGTCCAATAGTTACACATGCGGCCAACAAATGGCGTATAATCAGACAAAGCAATTGGTGGACGCTGCCGTCGCTCCTATCGCAGGTATACAACCTATCTACTTACTTCGTACCTCCAAAATACACTGTTCCATTTCCTGAAGTAGAAGAGTCCAAAGGTGTCTTTAGAAGTGAATGAGTTAAATTTGAAATAACATACAACGTATACTTGAAACCCGCATAGTTTTGCAAAGGTTATAAGTTTCCACAGATAGCGCACTTTAAGAATTTTTCTGATTTTTCTGGTGTTTTCCTCTGTATACAGATGTCATTGTTGGTCAAGCAGATACATTCTCTATCTTTGGTGTGTTTCCTCTGTATACAGATGTCATTGTTGGTCAAGCAGATACATTCTCTATCTTTGGCGTGTTTCCTCTGTATACAGATGTCATTGTTGATCAAGCAGATACATTCTCTATCTTTGGTGTGTTTCCTCTGTATACAGATGTCATTGTTGATCAAGCAGGTATATTCTCTATCTTTGGTGTGTTTCCTCTGTATACAGATGTCATTGTTGGTCAAGCAGATACATTCTCTATCTTTGGTGTGTTTCCTCTGTATACAGATGTCATTGTTGGTCAAGCAGATACATTCTCTATCTTTGGTGTGTTTCCTCTGTATACAGATGTCATTGTTGGTCAAGCAGATACATTCTCTATCTTTGGTGTGTTTCCTCTGTATACAGATGTCATTGTTGGTCAAGCAGATACATTCTCTATCTTTGGTGTGTTTCCTCTGTATACAGATGTCATTGTTGGTCAAGCAGATACATTCTCTATCTTTGGTGTGTTTCCTCTGTATACAGATGTCATTGTTGGTCAAGCAGATACATTCTCTATCTTTGGTGTGTTTCCTCTGTATACAGATGTCATTGTTGGTCAAGCAGATACATTCTCTATCTTTGGTGTGTTTCCTCTGTATACAGATGTCATTGTTGGTCAAGCAGATACATTCTCTATCTTTGGTGTGTTTCCTCTGTATACAGATGTCATTGTTGGTCAAGCAGATACATTCTCTATCTTTGGTGTGTTTCCTCTGTATACAGATGTCATTGTTGGTCAAGCAGATACGTTCTCTATCTTTGGTGTGTTTCCTCTGTATACAGATGTCATTGTTGGTCAAGCAGATACATTCTCTATCTTTGGCGTGTTTCCTCTGTATACAGATGTCATTGTTGGTCAAGCAGATACATTCTCTATCTTTGGTGTGTTTCCCCAGTATACAGATGTCATTGTTGGTCAAGCAGATACATTCTCTATCTTTGGTGTGTTTCCTCTGTAAAACAGGTGTCATTGAGAGCGTTCGGGTGGTGATGAAGTCTCTGAAGGACTTCGCCGTGGTATTACAAAAGTCCTTCATGGTTTTAAAGAAGGCTGTCACAGAAATAGGTAAGTAATCATTTCATACGATCCCTGGGTGTATTAGAATTAGGAAACATCTATAGTTGACCTGCAACATGAAAAATATAAAGAAATACATTAATTCGCTAAATTGAGAATAGAATATTACAGCATCCATTCAAAATGTTGTTGACATTGACTATTGATGTATTTATCTCCTGCGAAAACAGTTCTGATCTGCAAACTAATGTCAAATCCTTGTCGCCTGTTGTTTCATTTAGTTGGTCAGGTATTATCTGATTTTCCCGACTTGTAAAGTTCGCAACCCTGATGTTAATTATTTCTTATCTCTCTATTCCTATTTAAACTGACCACTGAAAAATATATGTATCGTCCATTTGTCAATAAAGTTTGTTATTTCCGTGTATATATCTTATCATAATAACTTGACGGTACCCAAATTTGAACACTTTTTGAAGATAATTGTAAAAAATTTCTAACGTGTGCATAAATCCAGAGTTTTCTCTTAACTTTCCACAAGTAGTTGCCTTCAGTTTCATGAATCGTGTCAGCAGTGCATGTATTTTGAAATAGAGAGATTGAAGTATGCCCGGTCTAGTCCCGTGTTCCAACAGGTTCGAGTACCCAAAATGGAACACCTCCTTTATATAGTTTGATTAAAAAATGTATATACATCATTAAAAATGTTTGAATTCAGTTCAAACATTTTTTAGTTTACTTAAGTCACATATCTGTCAAAAATATCCCATTGTGCATTTGTTTTTCTTGTTTTAAAATACATGGTGTTTTAGGGTTGTCGCACGACGTCGTTTCCCGGATTTTTTCACAATTTTATTCTTTTTGTTTTTAAATACAGATGATAAGCAACCGGAAAGAAAATGACATCTAAAACGTGTCACACTTACTCTTCAGCACCTTAATTTTTGTTCAGGACAGTTATTGATAGTTTCGACTGTAAACGGAAAATTCTGTTTCACTTATTTTAAAAGTGTTCCATTTTGGGTAGTGTCACGTTATACCATTTTCAACACACTGACAGAGAAGAAACTCCGGAAGAACATCTTACACGATTTTCAGCTAGCTGTGAGACAGATCATATATGTCATCCAATTGTTAGTTTTCCCTTTCCTTCTTAGTCTTTGTAGCGTTTCTACTTTTTCTTTGCCAAGTCTTTGTTTGTTGTTATTCGTTTTCGTGCAATTTTATTGCTTTCCTATATCGGTTTGAATTTATTTTTGGTTACCGGAGACGACATCCTAAATGACCTATCATGCATTCTACTAAAAAAAGTAATCACTTTTGTCCGTCGCAATACGTCCGTGCAATTTGCATTTTCATTTCCTCCAAAATCAATCAAAATTGTGAATTACATGGTCGTCCTTGTTCAACTTTATGAGGTATAATGAGTTAGCACTCGGATGATAGCTCTGTTTTTCTTGTTGCTGATTGTTGACTTTGTCCACAGCTGCAGCTATAGGGCGAGTGTTTTCATGGCTGAGCAGCATAGTGGATATCTGTAACGAGAAGATGGGAGAGCCTTACCATAAGTGTACCGGGACCTTTAATACAGCAGAGAACAACTGTAGGTAGGTCACATTGTCGTCTGCTCAGGCTGATTTCTTTCCCAAGTGTCGCATGTCAGATGGTATAATAGTAAACAATCATAAAATATTATCCATGTAAATATTGGTAATTGCGTGCACTGTCCTAAGCAATCACCCCCACCATAGTATACATTCCTTCCAACTGTAATTACCGATATATTGTATTTGATTTAATTCCGTAGTTCTTACACATTTTAAGTTTCCTAAGTCTATTTTGTTCCTAGAGAGATGCTGGGATGGTTTTTCGGCTGGATATGTGGTATTGTGACTGCTTTCAAACAAGTATGTCATATTGTCCGCAGTAAGTATTACATCCCTGGTTGTTTGATCTTAACATTTTTTCAATCCATAGTTGACTTCACGTAATTAAAGTTAGATATCCAGTTTATACTCCTGTAATGATAAAACACCAGAGCCTATTTTTTACCGTATAGTCGGTCATTTCCACGGGGCGATATTTCAGTAATAGATTCATTGATACGCCATACGGTATTTCAAAGAGCTTCTTGATGCCTGTAATTTTAGTCAAAGTTGCATCATACACGTAGTTAAAGGTAACGAGTCACTTAGGATTGGCAAACCATTATTTATTATGTAGCTGAAGATAGTCCCTTTACTCTCTCCGTGACTTATTGGTATTTTAAAACCACAACCTGTAGCAGCAGCGGTCGGTAGTAACGAATGTTGTTTTCCTGCCTTCGTTCATTTATCAGATTCCATCTCAGAAGACAGTGCTACGGACGCTAGAGTTTAATCCTGACGGTGACGCTAACTTACCACTGCTGAAGGCGACTAAATTGATATCATGATAAAAATATATTTTGCTGTTTTCTTGTTTGAAATCGTAATCACTTGAGAAAAACACTGTTTCCATGTATATTTATGATAAATCAAACGTATTTGGGTTTTTTCTGTGTAAATATTTATAGGTGTTGGTGTTTGTTTTAGTTGGCGAGCTTCTATGTGCAATAGCCAGTCTAATAAAAGACTTGATTATAGACCAGTTGGCAGACCGTAAGTACTTCATAGACTTACAAAACACTAACGTTTGGCTATCTTTAGAATCATTACTAAATCATTTATATAGATTTGTATTGGATATCGCCAGGTCTTTATTGATATTCGCGATTACAATTTACACCATTACCACCAAGAAATAATTTAATGATATAGGGATTCATTCTACTGTAATTAAAAACATGGCAAAATGTTCTGCATGTCTTGACCTTAGTATCCTCATTGTATGTATAACAGGTACTGTTTCATCTTTTCTATCGTCGTTGTTGGACAATGAAATTTATTGTTAGTGATGTTCATATAAAAAGGACAAGGATTCATCTACGTCCTTGGGAAGGGTAAGGTTTTGGACGCAGATAATGTATACTGTGGGAGTTCTACATCATATACTACGCTATGTTATAATATGAGAGGATACCATTGGCTGTCTGGGTTGTTCAACTTTCAATGTCTTAAGTTAAAGGGACAATTCAGTCTAAGAGAACATTAAAATTTGTATATATATCAGATAAAACAAGTTCTAATGGAAATTACATCAGTCAGTTTTACTGTGATATGCCTGAAACGCCTATGGTGGTGACACGTGTGTGAAATATTCAAACTTGCTCGCTGTCCGCCATTACACACTGTGGTCGAACTTCTTGTATGCCGAACCCTGTCCCTTGCTCGTAAAGTAATGCAACTTTTGGCTAGAACTGCTCAAATCGCTCTGAGAGTAGTGTGTTTACCTTATTAGGTGAACTGTCTTGCCTAAAGATCATTTTATCACCTTCTCAGTGGTTATGTAGTTCATTTGTTTAACGTGCGTGACTTTGGCTCGGGTATGGGTACAGAGTTAATATTGTACCTGCTTAATCGTATTGATCAACGATTTGATATTTCAACGATATTAATTAAAATACTTAACAATGTCGTGGAATTTGTCAATGTTTTACGTTATATGTTTCATAAGAAATGTAGAACAATACATTTATGCTATTGTTTGCTTATTGGTTATGTAAAAGAATTTGCCTGGGTTGTTCAACTTTCAATGTCTTAAGTGTAATGGCTTTATTCAATAACCAAACTTTTTAAGCTACTTACTTACATTATTTAATACAGCAATGTCAAAGGCGATAGACTCGGTCACGGACATGTTTTACTTCAACATAACCATCAACTACTCCTACAAGTTTAATATGACCCAGTCGAAGAATTTGTCGCAGATTCGGGATGATATTTTAGCCGACGTGAAGGAACGCGTTGGTCAGCACGGTACCTTAATGGACACAGTCCAATTCGTCATGATGTTTTCTAGTGTTTTCGTGGTGATAAAGTGAGTATTGTATACGATAATGTTTAGTCTCTAGACCACACACACTCACATAATTTTACATATTGACTCATCTCCATGTGGTTGAATTGCATGCATTGTAAGCCATACCCTACTCAGCGCATTCTACATGTATATACTCCAGAGGTTACTATTACCGATGTAATATCCACCCCTGGTTACTATGATATAGTCCAGGGGTGGATATAACGTCAGTGATAGTAACTCCTGGAGTATCGAGAATGCACTCAGCGACTTTTGTCGAGACAATGTTGGTTCTATCCTCAAGTTAGATTTTGGCACTTCTATCTTCATTTAATTATTTTGAAGTTCATTTTCTAGTTTCTTCTTTCGTCAACACTTTTTGGCGTCTGACTTGATAGATAATCCTATAAGGTTGAAATATGCAGCTTACCTCATTTTGCACTCTCATGGTGGTTTTGTTTCGTACAATCGTTTCAGGGCATTAATATATCGCAGGAAATACCTCACCACGGACAAGTTCGACAACATCTACATAACACTGAAGATAGAGAGTATAGAGGAGAAACGGTGTGATCAGGGCGGTGAGGGTATACTACCACTCACCCCAAAGGAGTCCAACAAATATATAAAGACAAGTGAGTGATTAATAACCATGTGGTTATTTCTACTAGTTATGACACTATCAGATCTGCTTTTTATTATCTGAGGCAAACGTTTTCTTAGTTCCATTATCATCAGCCGATTCATCGGATTTTTACATGGGATACAGTTACGCAAAATCAGAAAACGTTCTCTGTCTGGCATCACTTAGTTTCCAATAATCTTCTCTCCAGTCTCTGGGAACTATACCTATAACCTCTCCAGTCTCTGGGAACTATACCTATAACTTAATTAGTATAACTCTTACTTCCCCGTGCTATCTACAGGGTCTATTAGACTTGCCAGACGTGAGAAGTCCAAGCTAGCCAAGGGGATAATGATGCTCGTGGTCAACTTGATTTACACCAGTTTCTACATCATCTGTGACTACAGTCTGTACTGGCTTCTCGACCTTCTCCGGACTCAGCTGGAGGTCAAAACACATTCAGTAGGTAAATACATACTGCTAATCCAGTGGGCATAGACGCCAACACAACATTTCTCTAAAGACCTTCATGTTTTGTGATAATATACAATGGTTTTTGTTAGAATAGCACTTATGATAAGCGTGTGGATACACAGTTTTAAAATTCAATTTCATTCTCATTTTTTTTATTCTTTAGTAATGAGCACATCACTAATTATGAGCAATGGTAACTTTATCCTGTAGGTTTTCGCAATATTCGATAGTTTCGGGAAGACTACTATGTTGCCTCCGTGTTACAGTTCCCCCTCACCTGAAAATCCACGTCCAAGGTGATGGTGCTATGGCCGACATGTACCGTGCCCTAGTTAGCTTCTTTGATCCTCTCGTGACGGATGCTTCTGTGGACACCACACCATGTTTACCGAACCCAAGTACACCAAACTTCGCCATCTATAAACAAATCTGTAAGTTCATTTTAAACAAACATCGACCTTATACTCAAATGATAATCTTGATCTTATAATGACCTTATAATATCAAATTATGAGGTAGACTGGATCCTTGTTTCTGTTATATCTTTTTAAGTAGTCTCAAATTCCTCTTTTAGACAACATTGATATTTTATCTTTGTGTGGGTGTTCAGTATATAAAACTGCAATGTTATTTTGAAATTATAAATCACTATCAGAACGGATATCCAAATGTATTGAACAGACTTAAACCGCACATAACTAATCATTATATATGTCACGTACGAAGGCATTCTTCCCTATATCGTATGGCAATGAAAACAAAACAAACTTACATAAGTCAGTGCCATGGTATATAGAATGACTCCAGGTTGTCGTTCTCCTTTCCAGGGAGTATGTAAAACATAAATCAGTGCCATGGTATATAGAATGACTCTAGGTTGTCGTTCTCCTTTCCAGGGACTATGTAAAACATAAATCAGTGCCATGGTATATAGAATGACTCCAGGTTGTCGTTCTCCTTTCCAGGGAGTATGTAAAACATAAATCACTGCCATGGTATATAGAATGACTCTAGGTTGTCGTTCTCCTTTCCAGGGAGTATGTAAAACATAAATCAGTGCCATGGTATATAGAATGACTCTGGGTCGTCGTTCTCCTTTCCAGGGAGTATGTAAAACATAAATCAGTGCCATGGTATATAGAATGACTCTGGGTCGTCGTTCTCCTTTCCAGGGAGTATGTAAAACATAAGTCAGTGCCATGGTATATAGAATGACTCTGGGTCGTCGTTCTCCTTTCCAGGGAGTATGTAAAACATAAATCACTGCCATGGTACATAGAATGACTCTCGTTCTCCTTTCCAGGGAGTATGTAAAACATAAATCAGTGTCATGGTATATAGAATGACTCCAGACTCTCGTTCTCCTTTCCAGGGAGTATGTAAAACATAAGTCAGTGCCATGGTATATAGAATGACTCCAGACTCTCGTTCTCCTTTCCAGGGAGTATGTAAAACATAAATCAGTGCCATGGTATATATGGAATGACTCCAGACTCTCGTTCTCCTTTCCAGTGAGTATGTAAAACATAAGTCAGTGCCATGGTATATAGAATGACTCCAGACTCTCGTTCTCCTTTCCAGGGAGTATGTAAAACATAAGTCAGTGCCATGGTATATAGAATGACTCCAGACTCTCGTTCTCCTTTCCAGGGAGTATGTAAAACATAAATCAGTGCCATGGTATATAGAATGGAATGACTCCAGACTCTCGTTCTCCTTTCCAGTGAGTATGTAAAACATAAGTCAGTGCCATGGTATATAGAATGACTCCAGACTCTCGTCCTCCTTTCCAGGGAGTATGTAAAACATAAATCAGTGCCATGGTATATAGAATGACTCTAGGTTGTCGTTCTCCTTTCCAGGGAGTATGTAAAACATAAATCAGTGCCATGGTATATAGAATGACTCTAGGTTGTCGTTCTCCTTTCCAGGGAGTATGTAAAACATAAATCACTGCCATGGTATATAGAATGACTCTAGGTTGTCGTTCTCCTTTCCAGGGAGTATGTAAAACATAAATCAGTGCCATGATATATAGAATGACTCTAGGTTGTCGTTCTCCTTTCCAGGGAGTATGTAAAACATAAGTCAATGCCATGGTATATAAAATGACTCCAGGCTCTCGTTCTCTTTTCCAGGGAGTATGTTCGGGGTGTATCTATTCCTAACCCTCTTCGAATCTTATGGCTTGCGTTTGCGTCACGTGATCGCAGCTTGTTACTACCCTAAACGTGAGCAACAGCGAGCAGTATGGCTGTATAACCACATCCGTAAGTGTAGGGGTGGCTTCCTAAAGACTACCAGACGACAGCTGAAGAGGAAATACCTTAGAAACACAGAAACAGAGAAGGTCAGCCTTCGTGGAAAGTTGGCCGCTAAGTAGGTTTATCACTGTTCTAACTCCAATAATGTAATTCTACGGTGTATTATAGGGTTATATTACATAAGGTCTTTGATTTAAACATATGTATTGCCAAAAATACAATCAACAAGGGATTATGCACAAGTTGTTTTAACGTATTGACGCATAGTTTTCTAGATCAAACAATTGAACTATTTTTTTAATCTAACCCTTCAAGTTCTTAGATTGTGCTATCTTGAACAACCTGTATTCATTTTTTTCTGAACAAGACTTAAGCTATTCTGGTGTAACTCACTTTATCACATAATTTTATCAAGATATCCGTTGGCTGGGAAATTATTCCGGTATCTAGGGTGGGATCGGAAGGCCTGTATCTGTTGTGGGCGTGAGGGTAGAAAAGAGGACCATGACAACTTCCAACACTGTGTCAATGCGGGATGCAATGGTAAGTACAAACGTCAAAAGTAAAACCTTCAACATCCTGTTCAGCTTTCAAATGTGTCACAGTGCTTTGTAGTAGTCCAAAAGCTTTCTCTGTAGATGGAATCAAAGGCCTAGTTTAAGTCAGCGAAGTCCATATACATTGTTCCACTCGATTCACTGTTCTATTAAGTTTTGTTCCCCGTGTGGTTTTTACCCTGTTTTACCCTTAGATCCACTGCACCTTTACCATAAAAAATATTTATCAAAGTATTGATATTGGAGAACAAACCCACAGGGACTTGTAACGTAGGTTTTGAGAAAGTCTGTTGTGTATACATGTGTACTATGCCTATATACTATATAAAAGGACAAGGGAACCAACGGCTCGCTTGGAAGAGGTACACCTGCCTCTACAAAAGTCGCCCATATTCCGTCAAACATGGATAAATATGTATATATTTAATACTAATATATTCTTAAATAAATTTTCGATACGGAAAACACAACTTCAGACACGAAATAATATATTAACATACCTTTATTTCATTATGAACGTGAAAAATGCAGTCAGATATCCACACTGTCGTTATGCCTGTCCAGTGAAATCTAGGTCAAAGGCACTCATATAGGGATTGGATTTCGTTTTTATGTTGCTTGTATGGAGCAATTCCCCTAAGAATATATTCTATGGGGCGCGTTAGCGACCCATATTGAATATATTCTTAGTGGAATTGCTCCATACAAGCATGGTTAACATAAAAACGAAATCCAATCCCTATATTTACACTGACACGACTTTTTATTTATATTTTATGCAATAAAATCGTCATTTGAAAGTGACGTAATTATTCAATAAAAGTCGGTCAAAAGTGGGAGGAGCTTCCTCAATTGAACAGCGAATGATGACGCTTCACGTAAGGTAGAATTATTCATCCGCGACGACAAAAAAGTTCAATATTTTAGTGTAAAATAAACATGACAAAAAAAGTAAATTTCATAGATAATTTTATTTAATCAGATCAGAACTTTAAATATATATTCAATTTTGCTAAAAGTTAATATATAGCGTAATAATTCAATTTTGTTTGTTACGAGCATCTTCATTGGTTTAAAAATTTACTTTATCAGCCCATAAAGGAAAAAATGGCGTCGCTTCGCGGTTTATTTAGAGTACACTCAGATTTTTGTGTTATATCTCCATAACATAAAAAATCTATTCAAGTTAATCCTTAAATAACATAAAGAATTTGTACACGGCCACATGTGTGAACTCGGTGACCGTTATTGTGCAGCGAGGCGAAGCTGACGCACGCTTACACACTGGAGTTTGCCGAAGTTGTCGGACACCGATTTTCAAGTAAGTCAATGTGTTTTAATTGTCGTCTGATTTGACGGTTTTACATCCTTGGGAGCCATGTGATTATATAATCTACGCTTAGATCCATATCGCCATCGATAGATGAAACAAATTCACTTGTGTTCGATGGATACAATGTATTTGTGGTGACGCGGAACTGTCAACACGTGGATTATTAGCGGTGCATGTTTTATAATACACATGATTAAATACTCAAAGAACAAAGACAAGAGGATATGTTTATAACTGATCTCTATCAGAGGGTCTCACACCCGTCTACCCCAAAGACTCGATCGTAGGACGAACATAGGCACAGAGGTAATGACAAAATGTTTACATTTGACATCCATCATTTTTAACAAAAATGAAAGCACGTCGCCCCGGTCGGGATATTTTTCCGTTTCTTTATACAATTGTTAATTTAAAAATTGTTTGAATCATATATAAATATAAAACATGTATATATTGTTTACATTTTTTTGTTCACTTTTTTTTATCCAGCACTCGACTCTTGTTCGTATAATCCGCCATATTGTAATTGATGATGGGTACCTTTTTAGTGTACTCGCCCTTACCCGATACTGCACTGAAATTCTGTACCCAGACTCTGTATAAATTAAGTTTCATGGTTAAGGTTCTTAGAAGTACCTTTATTTGAAATACACGTATCATTAATTGAAGAATCTAACATAAGTCGAGACTCTAATGTTTTACTTTATCGTTACCACATATGGGGTTTCCAGTTCGGGTCCGGGTATGGGATACACAATATCCACTCGAACGTGTTTAACCTAGATTTCAGTGGACAGGCATAACGACAGCAAGGAAATCTGACGGCATTTTCCACGTTCATAATGAAATAAAGGTATGTTAATATATTATATCGTGATTGAAGTTGTGTTTTCCATGTCGAAAATTTATTTAAGAATGTATTGGTATTATATATGTACATATTTATCCATGTTTGACGGAATACGGGCGACTTTTGTAGAGGCAGGTGTACATCTTCCAAGCGAACCGTTGGTTCCCTTGTCCTTTTATATAGTATATAGGCCTAGTACACATGTAAACACAACAGACTTTCTCACAACCTACGTTACAAGTCCCTGTGAACAAACCGATATCTACACAATAAGGACTTCAAATCATTTTGCTGATATTGTTTCTTTGTTCCATATGGATGTAAAGACGTTTTTGTGTGCTATCATGTTGTTTCTATGGCAACTTTTATTATGTTTATTGTTATGCCATTAAGTTACCTGTATCAGTTCCCCCGAATTTCCCATTTTTACCTTCCGTATAGATTTGATGATTTCCCCCTTCTTTATCTGTTTATCTATCATCTAAAATGTTTACTTAGCTCTCGTGAACGTGAACGATTCAATACTTCCATTGAGAACTATTCATATCTGGTCTTTCTTTGCCTCTCAGAATCTTTGTATCATTAACTGTTTTTGTCGTCACTTTTGTCTAGCCAATGTATCGTTTCCTCACACAATCTGTTCGTGACTTGTGTAGTGCTCTTTCTGTTACCATAACCAGGCGAGGTCTATTTACAAGCTGTTGTCTCAATGTTTCCACTCTAAACAAAGCTTCCGTGATCCACAGACATCTATGTAGTTTTCCCAAATGCCTTCAATGTTTTGTCCGTTTCTTCCAGCACTTGGAATCTGTTCTGTGAATTGGCAAAACAAGCCAGAAATTATGTCACGTGTTCCAAAAGAGTCAATGCAATCGTGTTCTGACTACCCTTTTACAATTCTATATCACATCTGGGTTTAGATATAATCTTGAAAGAGATTTACATTGATTAATGATATTATTTTATGTGCATACGAGTGATGTCGAGTCGGATATCAAATCTGAAATATTGTTATTTATGATATACGATTATTACTGACAAATTACATTATTTTCTCTGGAAGGTATATACTGCCACGTGTGCTTCTCCGACCTGAACAACATGTGTACAGTCTGTATGAATCCGGTAGACTACGGGGATTTCTCAGACTTCAGTGAAGAAAGGTATAGCATCTTACACTCATCAAATCAGTACATCATATCATAATTCACCAAATAAACTTCCTCGGCTACTCATACTTTACAATCCGAGTAAATGGAAATGATAATATAGTTGATATCTTCGATGAACCGTATAGCCAGTTATTTACGCTGGCCAAATAGTCGCGATTTTAATAGTAAAGAAAAGGTGGGGCGATTTTCGTGATATGGTAGATCATTCAAACACTGCACTACATTTCACGGATTAATTTAATCCGCTAAACCTGCCTATATTATTAGGTTTTTTTTTTTTTTTAAATTTGCCTAATATATATTTTGCCATATATATATTAGGCAATTTAATTTTTTTTTAAAAGTCTAATAATATAGACAGATTTAGCGGACTATGATTAATTTTCAAGATCATAACGATGTGCGGCGAGATCATGAACATAACCGGCTATACGGTACTATTTGAAGCTGAACATACGTCTCTTTGACGAACGGAGTCTTTACATTATGTCGTCTGCTCTCGTGGTTGTGTATATGTCGTTTTCTAATATCGTATCCGAAAAGATGTTTTCATACATTATCCATACAATACAGTGTCAGCATCTGTTGGCCTTCTGGGGATAGAGTAGGTTGGTGTCTGAGGCTGAGGATCTCAATCTTTGGTAGGTTTTCTTTAAACAGCCATTGCTACTTTGTTGTTATTCAACCAAAGGATACCAAAGTAAGTTGATTTTGCTTTACTACCTAGTGTATATGTTGCTTTCTTTTGCTATATGTTTCTTTCTTTTGTGCCCTGCAGGTAGGGCATTAGAATTGTACCTCCTATCCCTATTACGTGATCGTAAAATGCGACTAAATTTATGATCCTATCTTTTCTCTTCTTCCTAACTGTGTTTCCTAATGCCTCCCTTGGCAACGCCTCACTTTTGGCCTTGAGTTGAGCGTTCGCCCCTGTGAGGAAGGCTCTGGGTTCTGTCCCCTGGCCGAGACACACCATAGTCTATAAAAGTGGTAGTTTCTGCTCCTGCTTAGCACTCAGCAAACAGGGAGTGGGACGACTGGTTCGCCCGTTGTCAGTATAATGTGACCGGGTGGGGTGTGTTGCTTGGTGTCTTCGACGGCATGCTTCAGTGATATAGCATTATAAAAAGGGCAACAGTTCCACTATACAAGAACACACAACACGAACATACCACAGTCTCCCAAAACACGCACCTCGCACTTCACACACGCTAAACACTGCATACATGGGAGGCCGTCCTTACATGACCCTGGCTGTTAATAGGACGTTAAAATAATCAAACAAACAAACAAACAAGCTTTTTTTTGCCAAGATAACTGAAAATATTTATAATGTGGAATTTTATATTTTTTTGTATTTAACAGAGATTCAAGTGAAGATGAAGATGAAGTTGCAAGAATGAAAGATATATCACAGAGGCGACGTGAAGACACAAAGCGTCTACAGGAACAACAAACACCGTCAAACATTCTGGGAACCTTCCGTCATCAGCTCAAACTCAGTAGTGATAGCATGAACAGTGACGATACAGCTGGTGGCCCATCAGATCCGTATCACCAACGCTACTATCATTGATGTAGTGCTACTCTGCATCAGCAAGAGACATCACTGATCTTTGTGAACTGTGGATCATCGACGGGACTGATGTAAATCAACAATGGATCAACGAAACTCTACACCACAAAACAATATCATTACCTGGTACATGTACTCATGAATCATGAATTCTAGTTTACCAATAGGTTTTACTGATAGATGTCAAATCCACCTCATCGATGATGCGTAACTAAGGGATTGTCAACTCAAGATCACCAACGACAAACAAGACTGGTGATAACATAATGCTGATTAAGGATCACTAGCGAGATCATTACTATTAAAGAGTGGATTCCACGTCATCGTCACGAAGAATGATGAAACGTCAACCCCACATCACCGACGACAACATTACTGATGAAGGCCTACTTCAGATCACCAACTGAACTTCACCGATGAATGTGAACTCCGCGTTATAAACAGGAAGCTTTCCAATGAAGGTTTATTCCAGAACACCAACTAGACCATTACTAATGGCCTACTCTCTCCCTCTCTCTTTCTTCCCATAGCCCTAATCTAAATTTGCGCACACAATTTCGCGACCCCTCTGTCATCTCCCTTTATTCCATTGAATCCATCCACCCGTTCTCTTTTTTTCTACCCTATTCCTTCCATCTTCTTATTGTCTGTTTTCCCCTTATTACTATTATTGGATATAATGCGACAAGCTCGTCAACATTTGAACAACTTGGATGAGATAGAGAGTGAGTTTTCGTTTCAAAGTTAAACATTATTGAATAAAGACAAGATTCAATGACGTGCGTTTGGCTTTTTTATGAGTCACTATTATGGATCAGCCTAAATGCTCTAAATCAGAATTTGATATAAATAGAGAACGAAAATAAAAGATTACCGACAACAGAACAAAACTCAAAACTTTAAAATGATCATATGTAAGTAACGTTCAGCAAACATTCAAGTGAGCACCCAGTCGTTACACATGCCTACGTACAAGGACAGTTGTTGATCAAAACGTCAGTCGGTTCACTTTAACTGTGCGTTGTTTTACTGTCTCACGGGCAACTGCATATAACAGAATTTCACGCTTTTGAAGTCTAGTGGCATTTCCAGCGACGATAAGAGAATGTCGACTTTTTTCAGTTTGTTTACTTTATGGTCCCCATCCAACCGTTTGGAACTCTCATTTTTTGCTCAATCATGAAAAATTTAAGGTTTAAGACCCCGTTTAAAGTATCGATTATTTTGTACGTTTATATCACTTCTTAGGTGTACTTGACCATAAATTATTTGATATAAAGTGTGTTAACCTTAGATATTACTGTTGACTCTTAGATTGTTGTGTTGTTTGTAAATTTGGACAAAATATGCAAAAAGGTACACTTATTAGTAATAATTGTAAGTCCACAAGGTTCATTACATATTTCTGTCACCAAATAACCATGCCATTATGTTTGACCGTATTCGACTTTACATAGGCATACACATCCACTTCTTTTTGACCTTGTCAGGAAAATGGCGACTGTATATTTAACATGCAAAATATGGCATATATGGGACGTCCTTATTGATATCAATGTACATATTCAATATTATAGTGTCATCTGAACATAGTGGGAATAATGTTTTAAAGAAAAAACATGTTTAATTTAAGATTTTAAGTGCATTTCCACAAATCTGCATGTTTTGTCCCAAATACAGCAGTTAAACATTTTTTTCTCAAAACAAACCTGTTAGTCTCCGTTTCATGTTTAGTGTTCCTAACAGTATATAATATACGGATTTGAGATGATTGAAATACCTTCCTTTACGTTATATTTGCATCATATAATCCCGCCAAGATCTAACTGAAGACTCGATGTGTGTGCCTTTGTAAAATCGAATTCGGTCAAACCATCGCTCTTGCTACATGTCATAAACACTAGTAAACACAATGGCATGAGTTATTTGGTGACAGAAAGATATGTAATGAACCCTGTGGACTTGCAATAAATCTGAAAGTGTACATTTGTTTTTGCATATTTTGCCCAAATTTACAAACAACACAGCAATCTACGAGTCAACGGCGATATCTTAAGGTTAGCACGGATGCATAGACACTTTATATCAACTAAATTATGTTCAAGTACACTCGTACACTGAAGTGGTATATAGCCATACAAAAAAATCACTATTTAAACATAGGTATTTAGCACGCCTATAAGTCAAAGACCCACTATATAGACTAATATATATGATCTCTATATATATTAGTCTATAGTGGGTCTTTGACTTATCGGCGTGCTAAATACCTATGGTTTATGCCTGTATTGTGTCTTTGAAATGGACGGGATAAGGGCAAAATATTTAACATATCGGTAGTTCATATTTGGAGAGATTCTACAAAATGACGAGAGAAGTTAGTTCAACATCACATCCACTAACACGTACGCTTTGGTTGAGCCGAAATGACAACATGCTTATGGGATATTTATATTGTGGACAAGGAAAGACAACTCTAATATAATTAGTTACTCGATAGTATATACGTCACCGACAGACGAACACCATGTGGCAATAAAAGTCTAATAATAATACGATTTCATACGACATTAAGTCATTAAAAGCAAATGAACTATAAAGCGGTATCTAAAACAATTGAAATTAACAAGATGGAAACAGTTTTAAGAGTGGCTTCCGAGGGCTCAAACAATGTAATTATATCAGAGATTTAATTATATATATAGCATTTTTTCGCGATATAATGCCAAAGTTTCGCGTAATAACGCGAGATTCATTTATTTTTCTTCTACCAAAATGAGCCTAATCGGCTTTCGTAGTTCCAAGCATCAGTTTTTTTAACGATTCTGAAAGTGTTGTTAAAGTCTCATCCTGTGCGGCGATGCTATAGAGCTCTTACAGGTGATCAATATCATTTAACTAACTCCACAATTCGATATTGTGGTGATTTTGCATCTGTCGGGTATTAAAGGGGGAAATATTATGGGATATAATAATTAGTCGACGGTGTACATTCGCGCCTTATCGCTTGACTCGCTTCGGGAAAATTAAAAAAAAAAACAGGTTCGATTCACTGATAATACATGTAGCTAAATATAGCGGTATCTGTGTATTATGTGTATATATGTACATAATGGTAACCGTCGCAAGTGTGACCATTATCATAAATACATAGACTTCCCATACTACACGTGTATCGGAAGCACGCCATCTAATGTATCCTTTACAATAAGTAGTAATAATATAGATGTATCTCATTGTATGGCTAGCTATTGTTCAGACATAAAGTGCTTCAGGAACTGTGATAAGCTTTACTGTCGAGAAATTTTTTATAACGATAGTTTTGATATGTTGCATCAAAACATTCATCCTATTCCTGCAGATTGTACATGTGTAGGTCTTGCACAATAAATCCTACTTAATTTGGCTGCCCTCACTAAAATGGCAGCGTCCTCATTATTTCACACTAAGTTAACACAGAATCAATTACATTTCCCAAAACGAAAAATACCACTCGCTTCCTTTAAGATCAGATGTGTTACAGTTTTAATAAGATAGAAATCATTATTATAGTAACTAAGCATTTCAATCGCATCGTGCTGGAGCCGCGGTCGCTGCATATACAAAAGTGTAGGACTAATTCAGATCATACACTGTCATGAGCCAGATCCTTACATGGGCTAATGAATACCATCCCATCTCTCTGATGTATATTCTTTTATCTGAAAACACACATTACGCAGATCAGGCCTATTTCTCATGAGATTTTTTAACAGGAAACATGTCCCGTCAGAATCGACATAAGGAACATAGCATTAAAAAAATGTAAAATATACCGACGCCCCACTGGTTCCCATGAACTTGTTGGTTGCCTCGGAAGTACACGCCAGTACAAAGTTACCGGCTGTGTGTTCAGTCATCCGCAGCAATCACTCTCCTGGAACTAGCGCGTCAGTTGCTGAAGGTTGTGAGTCGACACAACATTTTTCAAAACTGAAGAAGTTAAGTATACAATTTGCCTAAACTTCAAAAAATGCCAAGAAGATCTCGAGACGGAGGTGAGGAGAGCCAGCCTGTTTTAAAGCGAGGGCGCTACAGTTTCCGAATGACCAGGTAAATAAACAGTTTATAGCGCTTATTTCCTTTCCTCGATTCCGGGTACGCTTTCTAAAGAAGAAAAAAAGTACTTCATTAGGTGTGCAATTACCTGATTACTACGAAACCGAGATACGTTCGTTCATTTTCTTTTCCTTAAAATCTTGTACGAAAGTTTTTTGACCATAAAAAGCCAAACGTTTATCCATAGAAAATATACATCCCGCTTTGTATGTGTACTACTGCCTCTTATATAGACCTATGTACGTACACATGTGTTGTGTATAGTATAAAAGGCCAAAATCGAGTCACTCACTCTGCCTTCATTGATTTTGTTTACAAGTGGTTTATATTGATAGTTTTATTGAGATTTATAAAAGTGTTGCTAATCAGAGGAAAAGAAAATACACCATTGAAAAAAATAGTGATATTGAATTTGTAATTAAAACATAGTAGAAATGATATAATCCACTTGGGTGATCGGGTGGTGTGTGGTTAAGCCGCTCGCCTTTCACCTAGCCGCCGGGTTCGATCCCCGGCATGGACGTGGAAAGGTCAGGGGTCACCTGCCCGATCACGTGGGTTTTCTCCGGCACTCCGGTTTCCTCCCACACTAAGACTCCACGCGCGCTTACATCCGGGCCATCGAGAGTGATTTATATAAGTTGTGTAACTTGTTTCTCAATCGATGTAAAATAAATAAAGTTTATATTATAATCCACTATAGCTACTGTTTACTGAAGGGAGGTTTGGATCTTTATGGCCTTTTTGCATTGGGTAAAGTGACAGATGATTAAAGATTTGACAATGTAAGTGAAAATATCTTAATTAGGTCTAATTGGTAAGTGCCCACTAATATTTAAAAAGTTTATTAAAAACCATATTTTTTTCAAATGTAGGAAAATATGTATGTCGATGGCCTAAGATAAGGTTGCAACTCCACACAAATGCAAGCTTTCCTGTGGGATCAATATCAGATTCATTTCGCTGTTCAACTATCGCACTATATATAATAAGATGACGGCGGGAAACATAAGACGACCTATGAAAATTAAATAATTTGATTAAAATTTTAATAAAATTGTTCAGAAGGTGATGATCAGTGTAGTATTAATGGTAAGCAAATAACTCTACAGAATTTGAATTATAAATCTTGTTTTAAATTACCATTTAAAAAAATAAAAGCTGTTTCAGAAAGACCGATGGCCTTTAACATTATTCCTCTCCAGTGACTGGCAGTGCCAGGGGCTGCATATAACACAATTATTAAATGCAATGTAAGATGTACACAAACATTGAAACCAATGAGTTTTTGGCCCAAAAATCTGTTGAAGTGACCTTGACCCATAATTATACTGCATAATGTTAGTTAGTAATAATTAACCCCCTATCCCCCATTCCCCCTTGTCCAGTGCCCAGACAACTTCTATACTACTGAACCAATTTCAATGCATCTCACAGTAATGACCCTGTGTAGATGTGCAGTTAAAAAGTTTATTTTCCAAAAAAAATGGTTGCCATGGAGACCATTTGGTGACTGTAAAATTGTCAGTACAGTGGACCTTCGATAATCCGGACACCTTCGTTCCCAGCCTAAACCGTCCGGATTACAAGTTTTTCGGACTGCCGAATTCCGTGTTCTTAGTCAATTAAATTGTCACGTACGAGTTACTCCCCTTGACCTTGTAATCAATGATCGATGCTTTTATGTAATATACGCGTATTATAACTAAAACTTCGTTTGTTATGTTTTATACATATTTTTATATCATTACGTTAAGATCATTAAATAAATGTATTTCTTTTTCAAAATACGAAACCTAAAGCCGTCGTTAATTGTGTGTTATGTATGCATATAGCTACGTATCCCATTCTTGATCTGTCGTACGGCAAATTGCCTAACCAACTACGTTCTTGGCATAAAAAAAACTATGATAACAAACAGTTGTGAACATTTTATGAACTCGTATAATTGTTATTTTGTATAATGTGTGTTTTTAATGACCATTTCCACAAGTCTTTGCTTTCTGACTTACAGACGTGTGTAACATATTATAACCACGTGCCCGTTCACGTCTAACTTCGTGCACAATGTCACACACGTGTAAATGGCATGTGCCGTAGCCTTTATATCTTATACCACAGAAGATAAATTTGAATAGATTCACATACATTTAAATATTTTTTAAAATTCTTATTAATTTTGTGAGTATTATCTCGCTTTATTGTATCCGATACTCATTGCGATATATTCTGCATGCGAAACAGGTACGGTATCTACAGCCAGAGATTTACATAGTATACATTATCTATGTCTCTTACAGCATACGTACCCGTACCCAAGCTAAAACTAAATGTTTACAAGCGTGTGGCTAAAAATATATTGCGTATCTTAATTACAACGATGAAGTTTGATCTCCTATAGAAAACCAATGAACCGTTACATGACTGCATGTACCCGTGTGAAAGGTGTTCAGGTAAACGCCCGTGGCTATGACCTGGCAGCCGTCGTTATGACAACACACTCAGTGTCAAGTGATAACGTGTGTATTGTACATTCTCGGCACGTGGCCACAACAAATTGTCCGGATTATTGTGGGAATTTATTAACGAAAATTACATTCCGTTCCCAAAATGGAGTTCCGGATTCGGAATACGAATTTCCGGACTAGTGAGTATTAATAACGTTACGGAAGTCCGTTCCCTGACATTTCCGTCCGGATTGTGAGTTTTCCGGACTATCGGCGTCCGGATTATCGCGGGTCCACTGTAACTCATTATTCTTTGGATCAATTTTGGTCAAACTTGGTCAAGTGTTGTAATATATAGATGCCTATTATTTGATTCACATATTACGTAGGTTAATAATGGTTACCATGGAAACATAACAAAAGCATCTTATTGATCCGTTTAAGCTGAAAAAGGCTATATATGGGTTTTGAAAGGATGACAATTACAATGATTACAGTATAATTTTGAAGACATTCAGTGGCATTTTATTACGCCAGATACTGACTGCTGACATTTTTTCTTGGGTACTCTGGCTTTGCTACACAATCAAACCTTTGTCCTGGCACATCCTTAAATGACCCTGGCTCAGGCAGTTAATAAAACGTCAAACTAATAAATAAACATTCTGTTGCCATGATTAACAAACGAAATGTCAAAATAAACATAGACGACTGTGTGCTGCCCACAAATCTGGCGAGGACAACTCCTAAATTACTGAAACTTACTGTAATGTTGGGGACCATGTATAGATGGACAACAATGATTTTTTTTTCATATTTGGTTGCTATGGTAACTAGTCACACTTTACACAGGTTATGGGCAGTAGTTATGATTCACAATCCTTTTGAGTATGACCTATTCTCATATATAACATATTGTTGGTTTGTCTGAAAAGGTGAGGGATACCACCTGTCACAGGTCCTGTGGGCCTTTGTTGGATCGTTTTGTACTGTTCAGGCTGTGTAAGATAATTGTGTTTACATGTTTATAATTAGGAACCAATATTTCAGAAAAGGAATGCATTGTTTGCAAGCTTAAGCAATCAATTCAATTTAAGCTGTTGCTCATAGAATAAGTAGAGGTAAGCTTTGCCCTAGCTTGAAGAATACACATTTGAAAATAGTGTTAAAAACAGTGGTAATGATGTAACATCTAGTTGTGATGCTCAGTTTGATTTTTGTGTACTTAATTCCAGTTTGTTATGAGTCATTTTGTCTATAAAAAGGGTCTCAAACAATGACTGGCAGTCTAGACTAGTAGAACCCTATACTATCAGTCAGGGGGGCACATTTAAATGGCAAAACAACTGGAGTCATTGAAAATGTTGTTTACTACAATACTGCACATTAAACATATGATACAAATGTTTGGGGACACATATAAAATAATCTATCATCATGTTTAGTGTTGGGAATCAGTTGAGATGTCTGGGGGTCAGTCATGGAAAATTTGTTAATAAAATTCAATGGTCATCTCATAGGGATAATGTTGACAACATTATTTGACTCATTTCCTACTACAAATGAATAGATACATGTAATGCTCAAAAATGTGTTTCCCTATTATAGAATATAAACTATAGTAAACTATGAGGGGAAACATGAGACCCCAGGGTCATATAATTCATTTTTTATAAAGGACCTTATAAGACCTTAAATTTATATCTATAAAGGGTATTTGGTTATACCATGTCATCTGTGAAATTTTAGTCAATTTTATCCCTTTTGGCTCCTTCCACAGTCCCCTGGGGCTGGGGATCATATAATTCACAATTTTAATTGGCCTTATGCCTTAGATGTTTTTGCAAAATTTCATTGAAATTGCTATAGCGGTTTTGGAGAAGAAGTCAAAAATGTCAATTGTTTATGCACATATGATGCACAATGGACAACAATCTTGACTTAGATCACTTAATTATTTGTCACAGGAAGGAGTGTGTCATTTGTTTTATATTATAATGACAAAGATTCATCACGGTACTTAAACAAGTCTTTTCATATTTTAACAAATTTATGACATTTGCCATCAAAAGCCTCATGATTACTTGATTACATTTTCTTTTGTTTCCATGATTAATTTTACCAAGTTATTGAAAAGGAAGGGGAAAAATGGGTTAGGATACAGGTTAACGTGGAAGAGGTAAACAAAAGAGGTTCATAGCATCGATACGTTTGCTCCTATCAGTTTCAATATAGCGTTTATAGCAATCACTAGACCATAAACCTAGAAGTTGGATATCGTCATCTGCGACACCACACAAACTAGCCCAAGTAGCAGCCCCCGCCTCAGAGAGTGACCCTCATAGGAAGCGGCGTAGTACCCAAGTTGAGAGAGAACCAAGCGGAAGGCCTTAAGGAAACCAGAGAAGGATAAGCACATCCCAGAGGATAAAAGGAACAGAGGTTGGGTCAAATCTGGCTGTTATAAAAGCTGCTGAAGTGGGGCACAGGGGCAAAGGGGGTGACCTAGCTGTAAACAGGGAAGAACTATTTCAATAGGAACAGCTCTAAATTGCATGGCCTTTACAACTTTTAAAGACAATAACATACCCCATGGGTGAGGCAACAAATCCAGACACTGAACATGACGGGAGGGTTCAAATACACCTTTAACTAAGAAATTATTAGGTCTCAAAAAACCAAAGAAACCAACAAGGAAAGCTGCCCAAAAAACACAGTTGGCTTTACAAGTAAAGTCTTAAATTTTTGGGCTTTTGGCATGCCCAAAAGGTAATTTTTGTGTCGTGCATATATATGATGGTGATGTTTCTCCCTTAAACGTCCATTTTAAGCTTGTCAGTGCAAAGTCTGAAGGGTGAATTTTTACTGAGCAGTAGGCACTTTTTAAATCCACTTTTGCTAAGAAATCACTTGGTTTAATAATCCAAATAGCACTTTTTTTTAGCTCACCTGGCCCGAAGGGCCGGTGAGCTTATGTCATGGCGCAGCGTCCGTCCGCCATCCATCCGTCAATTTAAATCACTACTAGTCATAGAGTTCTGCATGGAATGTAACCAAATTTGGCCAGAAACATCCTTGGGGGAAAGGGAACAGAGTATGTATAAATTTGGCTCTGACCCTCTGGCGGCAGGAGGGGCATGGCCCAATATGGGGAATAGTGGTAAATCCTTCAAATAGCTACTAGTCATAGAGTTCTGCTTGGAATGTAACCAAGTATGTCCAGAAACATCCTTGGGGGAAGCTTAAGGGGAACAGAGTTTGTATAAATTGGCTCTGATCCTCTGGGGGCAGGAGGAATGTGACCCTATAGAGGAAATAGAGGTAAATCCTTAAAATCGCTACTAGTCATAGAGTTCTGCATGGAATGTAACCAAATTTGGCCAGAAACATCCTTGGGGGAAGGGGAACAGAGTTTGTATACATTTTGGCTCTGATCACCTGGTGGCAGGAGGGACAGGACCCTATAGGGGAAATAGAAGTAAATCCTTAAAATCGCTACTAGTCATAGAGTTCTGCATGGAATGTAACCAAATATGTCCAGAAACATCCTTGGGGGAAGGGGAACAGAGTTTGTATAAATTTTGGCTCTGACCCCTCCTCAGGGCAGGAGGAGCAGGGTCCAATAGGGGAAATAGGGGTAAATCCTTTAAACTGCTACTAGTTATAAGAGTTCTGCATTGAATGTAACCAAATTTGGCCAGAAACGAAACATCCTTGGGGGAAAGGGAACAGAGTTTGAATAAATTTTGGCTCTGAACCCCCTGGGGGCAGGAGGGGCTGGGTCCAATAGGGGAAATAGAGGTAAATCCTTTAAATCGGTAATTGTCATAGATTTCTGCATGGAATGTAACCAAATTTGGCCAGCAAAATCTGTGGGGGAAGGGGAACAGAGTTTGTATAAATTGTGGCTCTGACCCCCTTGGGGTAGGAGGGGTGGGGCCCAAAAGGGGAAATAGAGGTAAATCCTTTTAATCACCAATAGTGATAGAGTTCTGCAGGGAATTAACCAAATTTGGCCAGAAATATCCTTGGGGGAAGAGAACATATTTTGTATAAACTTTGGCTCTATATACCCCTCACCGAGCAGAAAGAATGGGTCCCAATAGGGAAATAAGAGGGAAATCTTTAAATTCCTTCAGAAAAGAAACATTGATCCTGTAATCAGAACATTACTTTGCATTACAATTACCAGGTGAGGGATACAGGCCCTCTGGCCCTCTTGGTTTTATAAATTATTCTTATGTAAATATATGGATTGAAAGTATTTTTCTAATTTTCATAGCGGCTATGATTAGCAGAAGCTCTCTACATATCTTACGAGGATTAATAACGTGCTCCACGGGATGTAGATACAGTAAAACCCCTTTAACTCGAATCCGGATTCCTCGAATACCCGCTATTCGTCGAACTCGTCGTACGGTCCAGACCGTCTCCCTATGTAATCTATGTAACAAAACCCCGGATAGCTCGAACAGCTATTCGTCGAATACCCCTTATTCCTCGAACAGAATCATGTCCCCGTTTCATCAAATACATAGTGTTTACCCATGTATTCGTCGAACAGGTGTTCAGCCCTTGAGATTTTTTTACCTGTGTCACACCTGACTGCACCGACCGACATGGATAATTGCTCACGATCTTGTGTTTATACAGTTGGCGTGTCGAGCCTTTAGGTAATTAAGAGATTAACGGTGTCATTATTACCTACCTACACGATCGCAATGTTGTTTGATGCTAACTTTATTTGAATATTTCAGAAAAGGCATTAAGTTATTGATGTTTCTCTCGTAATAATCTTCGCTGTAAATACGAAAATACGGGAGTTGTTGATCCGTGTTAATAGAAAGTACAAATTGTGAAATGACAAAAGAGGCGGAAGATATTGCTGACGTCCGCCTAATTATAAAAGTGTTTTTTTTTTTTTTTAAATTTCTTTGTTGGTTTCATTCGACAGGCTAACACAATGTTATTTATCGAAAGATGTAAACGATATCAAACGATATGTGCAAAGAATGTTGAAAGATAGGGTAATTAAAATGCCATTGTCGTGCATTGTTTGTCATAGTTTGAGACCGGACATTTTGACTGTTGATCATGACCAACCTCGGATGAGTCGAATACCCCGTATTCCTCGAACTATTGACCTGGTCCCCTGCTGTTCGAGTTACAGGGGTTTTACTGTAGCTTTTTCTATTTATAGCCGCTATGAAAAGTAGAAAAATACATTCAGTCCCTATATAAATATGTGAATGACAAACTATGCTCATAACGAAGAAATTCTCAGGGCATCCAGTTGACCCTTGTCTTTTAGCAGATTTAGAAGTCGCATCATCATTTCTCAGAAATCTGAAGAGTCAAAACATATTACAAAACCACATGTCCTTCAAGCCCAAGAGTCAAATTTGATTTTTGGGGTTCAATTTAAAAACAGTTTGAGGAGTCTACTGGATGGCCTGATTCTGCTTGTTTTTAGAGGGTCATTATAACTGTTTTAGACTTTTAGTGTAATTTCAAGGTCTCATAGGTCTTTCAATATACTAAATCATTGTATCCCTGTCTTAAAAATGATACATTTTATTCTTTCTTCAGGTCTCGTACAAGAAGGCTAGCCAGACTTGGCAATGAAATTGAAGGCAGAGTCAACAAAATCTCAGATGAAGATTTCAAGAAAAAGTTCACCATCCTGGAGGTGGAGGAGAAACGTAAGACCGATTCACTTCTACAGAACTACTTACAATGAAATACAACCAAGTTTATATTGAACATACAGCACTGGCATATATAGTGGCCATGAGCAAAGTCATAGATGGGTCAGAAAATAAAACAATTCATTATGTACATTAATTGGGACTCCAGACTCAAATTAGAGAGAGAAAAAAAGTATATATTTTGAAAAGTGAATTGCTATTTAAGTTAATACAAATTATAGCAGGAAACCTTTGATATTATCTAAACTGTTAGCTATATACCATAACACTGGGTTTTTCTTGTGTTCATGTTATTTTTAGCACAAGCTTATATCATAGCGTGGTGCCGTCATCCATTAACATTTCCTTTAAATCGCTACTAGTCATAGAGCTCTACTTGGATTGTAACCAAATTTGGCCAGAAACATTCTTGGGGGAAGGGGAACATAGTTTGTATAAATTTTTGCTCTGACCCCTTGGAGGCAGAAGGGGCATGGCCCAATAGGAGTTATGGAGGTAAATCCTTTAAATCGCTGCTAGTCATAGAGTTCTTTATGGATTGTAACCAAATTTAGCCAAAAACATTTTCAGGGGAAGAGGAACAAAGTATAATTTTTGGCTTTGACCCCCTGGTGGCAGGAGGGGTGTGGCCCAATAGGGGAAATAGAGGTTAATCCTTTCAATTGCTACTAGTCATAGAGTTCTGTATGGATTGTAACCAAATATGATCAGAAACATCTTCTGGGGAAGAGGAACAGAATTTGTATAAATTTTGGCTCTGACCACTTGGAGCAGAAAGAGTGGGGCTTAATAGTGAAATTAGAGGTAAAATTATATTTAAATTCATTCAGAAAAGGAACAATGAACCTGTATTCAGAACATTTAGGGGTTTCAATATCAGGCGGTACCGGTACTTTGCTGGTTGAACCTGGCTGTGGTACCGCCTGATTTGGGCTAAATTCCATTAGATAGCATACAGATGGTATAGAAAAGTACCCCCTGAAATTGCAATTGTACCGCCTCTCCTGAAAGATAATGAAACCCCTGCAGTCATTGCTTGGCATTACAAACCAGGAGAGCAATACAGGCCCTCTGGGTCTCTATATTAAGGAATATAATGTAATAAAGTGTTCTATAGTGATTGATCCAAAACTTATTCATAACATATTTTCAATTACCAACATAAGCTCAGTAAAATGTTGAATCGGGGGCCTTTATGTTTTACCCATTTTGTCCCCACAGCTGGTGCCTCACTCAAGGTAATGTCCGTCGACAACCACCTGACGCTGAATCGCCGTGAACACCATACCAAAGAGTATGACCAGCAGGATTTGATAGTGAGACGTGGTCAAGCTTTCAAACTGACCATTACATTTGACCGTGAGATTGACCAGGCTCATGATACAGTCCTACTCCAAGTCACTTTTGGTATGTATTCTGTAGAGTTGAAGAAATAGACATGAGATACCAGATGATATTATATACATCAGGGGTTATTTATAGACACCAAGGGATATTTATTGGCTGGGTATTGGAAGGTCTAAAACGATACGTATTGATGATATACTGGATCTCTTTTTTTCAAATTCAGTTGACCATTGTGTTTTGAATATTGTGACAATAGTTAAAAGACAATTTTGATAAAACATTCTATAACCTGGCAAAAACCTACCAAACATTTGTTTTGGTTCACCATCTGTGATGATTAATTTCTGTCAATTTGTATTCTTACCTATGAAAAACATGTCTAATCCATCTAGGTGACACAGATGGTTTAAATACTTCCTTTTGATTGAAATGCTCTTACTTGAAAGATGTTTTAGAATAAATTTTGTTTGGAATTTCCCCTTTCTATAATCAAAACAGTAGGTTGAGTTGTTAAAACGATACAGCGATATACAGCATGTTTGCGTATCGATATTCGATACGCTTCTGAAAACCGATATGTATCGGTATATCGATATATTGATCCAGCCCTAATAGACACCAGGATATATTTATAGTTACCAGGGGATATTTATAGAGACCAGATGATATTATAATACACACCAGGGAATATTTATAGACATCAAAAGGCAAGGGATATTTTCAGACACTAGGGTAAATCTATAGACACCAGGGTATAATTTTAGACACCAGTGGTCAGTTATAAACACCAGTGCATGTAGATATTCATGGACCTCAAAGGGTATCTATAGACACCGATCGATGTTATCTTGATTTAATGATTACTAATGAATTTTATAGGTGATCAACCAAAGGAGAGTAAAGGAACCATGGCACGAATCCCTGTGTTGTGGACCAAGAATGTGAGTTCCTCTGACATGGCCGACAACTGGTCTGTGAGCACTGTGGACCAGACAGGGAAAACAGTGACCTTGAATGTTACCTGTTCCTCTTATGTTTGTATTGGAAGATATAGCCTGTTTGTGGAGAGTAATCTAAAGGACCAGGACATGGTGAAGCGATACAAACACCAAGATGAATTCATCGTTCTCTTCAACCCCTGGTGTGAAGGTGAGTGATTTTTCTATATACCGTATTTTCCCTATTAAGAGCGCCTCCTCTAATAAGGGCGCCCCCACGTTTTTTGCTGAAAAAAATCAACTGATTTCATACAGTTTTTGTGCCAGATTGTGACGATTTGTCTTTGCAGACACTAATAAAATACTGTTTCACATCAATCTGATGCTTAACAGATATCCGATCAGCTATAAATTTATTGCATTGGGCAACTTAGGACATCTTTGTCAAGTGTTTACACATAGAAACAGCGAGAACGCCATGTTCAAAACAAAACGTGTCACTTGAATGCCCCACACACCTGTATGGATGAAGACTAACTGGCAACAACATTTTAGCGATGTCTATACAGGTCTTATGAATACTTACTGTATATCTATGATAAAGGTTCCTAAATAACAGGAATGTTATCATTTCTAAGCATTTTATTGTTTGCCCTTGTCGGTATTTCCCATCTGGCACAAAATGAAAGTAGCGATCGAAAGCACCGTCCGCCATTTTGTGTACGCATGGTAAACAAACGGGCTAGCATGTCTATGAAATGCCAAAATTCTGTGAAACAGACATATTTAACCAATGTTTAATACTTTTGGTGCATACATTTCTTCAAAATTATGTAATTTCAATACTTACTTGACTTCAACACCTAAGTTGGTTATAGTAAGTTTCAGAAAAATACGAAACTAAAAGCAAGATGACTATAGTCTGTTTCAGAAAAAACTATCTAAAAATGGTCTCAAATAACGGCGCCCCCCTAAGCCATTTACCCGCGCCCGACGCCCTCATTAGGGAAAATACGGTACTAATATCGTTATCTACAAGCCTTGATGTAAATTTAAAGGTGAGTGATTTCTCCCCTGCCATTGTTTCACAAGGATGGAAAAAAGTGTTATCTTTATCATGGATCATGATTATGAAATTTAATTTATGCTTTGAGATTGATCTTACACTTCTTTTGGTTATAGGTATAACAAAAATCAGGGGTAATGTATTTCACTGGATACCTGTTTTTGGAATTGAATCCTTTCATATTGACATTAAAGAATGATCTATTGTTTATGGACCAAATAGAACTAAGGTACTAAAGGGCCAAGGATGAGCTTAGGTGTGTTGATCTGGCCAATATTCTTAGGCACAAATAAATTACAATGTTGACAAAATCATTTGACAGCTTTCAAAAAAATGTAACAAGATATTGCTTAAAGCTGACAATGCAAGTTAAACAGCATGCATTTGAAATAAAAAAAAAATTGTTTCTGAGACATTCCCCAGTTATGACAGTGTCGTATACAAGGAAGTGGCAGCCATTTTTATTTTTGCTCTGCTTAGTTACCTTCACTGGCCAACTCCCTATATAAAGCGCGGGACTAGACACATGTGTGTCATTTCAAACATAACTTGTCTCGTATACACATGCCCCGATATTGCAAATAACAATGTCAAACTGAAAATAACCTGACAAGGTTTCATTGAAATAATACAGGAATGTGTTGTCAGCTAAATCCCAAATAACATCCAAAACGAGCTAATGAAACACTTCAATATACACTAGATTTTACACCTACACCGACACGTGTGTGTCCTTGGTACAGTAGTTGTCGCTTGTTTGGGACAGATAGTCACGTGCACATGGCCAGTTGAGTACATCGGTTACGATAATATATGTGGAGATATGTGGATGGTTAATCGTTTGGATTTCTATTCATTTGTGTGGAAATTTTATTTTGACAAACATGTAAATGACAGCTTAGAGGATTTGATGTATTTTGTTGCCAAACAAGCCCCATATACCTTTATAGGTAAGTGTTTTGTTTACGTAACAGTAGGTGATATACAGTGGACAACTGCCAGGTGTGTATGTACGTGTATAGACTAAACGCACGTGTGTCGATTCACGCGCTTTATATAGGGGTTGGTGAGAGCCCCGGATACTGACAGAGCGAAAAACAAAAATGGCTGACCTCGATAGGGGGTTGTCTCATAAACGATTCTTGAAATACAAGTGTGCTTAATTTTTTTTTTAATCTCAATTTAAAACTTTTTAACTTACATTGTCAGCTTTAAACCTTAATTTTACTTGCATGTGCATTTGTTAGTTAAATCCTATAAAAGACTGCTCGAGTTATGAACATGTAACTTACAGTAGGAGGAATTTGAAGGGTATAGATATTTAGTGGGTCTGATATGTCCTGTCCTAATTGAGTACAGGTAATTGATGCTGTAACGTCCTGTCCTGATTGATGCTGTAACGTCCTGTCCTGATTGATGCTGTAATGTCCTGTCCTGATTGATGCTGTAACGTCCTGTCCTGATTGATACTGTAACGTCCTGTCCTGATTGATGCTGTAATGTCCTGTCCTGATTGATGCTGTAATGTCCTGTCCTGATTGATGCTGTAACGTCCTGTCCTGATTAATATTAATGCTGTAACGTCCTGTCCTGATTGATGCTGTTATGTCCTGTCCTGATTGATGCTGTAATGTCCTGTCCTGATTGATGCTGTAACGTCCTGTCCTGATTGATGCTGTAACGTCCTGTCCTGATTAATATTAATACTGTAACGTCCTGTCCTGATTGATGCTGTAACGTCCTGTCCTGATTGATGCTGTAACATCCTGTCCTGATTGATACTGTAACATCCTGTCCTGATTGATGCTGTAACGTCCTGTCCTGATTGATACTGTAAGGTCCTGTCCTGATAAATATTGATGCTGTAACGTCCTGTCCTGATTGATGCTGTAACGTCCTGTCCTGATTGATGCTGTAACGTCCTGTCCTGATTGATGCTGTAAGGTCCTGTCCTGATTAATATTGATCCTGCAACGTCCTGTCCTGATTAATATTGATGCTGTAACGTCCTGTACTGATTGATAATGAAACGTCCTGTCCTGATTGATGCTGTAATGTCCTGTCCTGATTGATGCTGTAATGTCCTGTCCTGATTATATTGATGCTGTAATGTCCTGTCCTGATTGATGCTGTAACGTCCTGTCCTGATTAATGCTGTAACGTCCTGTCCTGATTGATGCTGTAACGTCCTGTCCTGATTGATACTGTAACGTCCTGTCCTGATAAATATTGATGCTGTAACATCCTGTCCTGATTGATGCTGTAACGTCCTGTCCTGATTGATGCTGTAACATCCTGTCCTGATTGATGCTGTAACATCCTGTCCTGATTGATGCTGTTATGTCCTGTCCTGATTGATGCTATAACGTCCTGTCCTGATTGATGCTGTAACATCCTGTCCTGATTGATGCTGTAACGTCCTGTCCTGATTGATACTGTAACGTTCTGTCCTGATTAATATTGATCCTGCAACGTCCTGTCCTGATTAATATTGATGCTGTAACCTCCTGTACTGATTGATGCTGTAACATCCTGTCCTAATTGATGCTGTAATGTCCTGTCCTGATTGATGCTGTAACATCCTGTCCTAATTGATGCTGTAATGTCCTGTCCTGATTGATGCTGTAATGTCCTGTCCTGATTAATATTGATGCTGTAACATCCTGTACTGATTGATAATGAAACGTCCTGTCCTGATTGATGCTGTAATGTCCTGTCCTGATTGATGCTGTAATGTCCTGTCCTGATTATATTGATGCTGTAATGTCCTGTCCTGATTGGTGCTGTAACGTCCTGTCCTGATTAATGCTGTAACGTCATGTCCTGATTAATGCTGTAACGTCCTGTCCTGATTGATGCTGTAATGTCCTGTCCTGATTGATGCTGTAATGTCCTGTCCTGATTATATTGATGCTGTAATGTCCTGTCCTGATTGATGCTGTAATGTCCTGTCCTGATTGATGCTGTAACGTCCTGTCCTGATTGATACTGTAACGTCCTGTCCTGATTGATACTGTAACGTCCTGTCCTGATTAATATTGATGCTGTAACGTCCTGTACTGATTGATGCTGTAACATCCTGTCCTGATTGATGCTGTTACGTCCTGTCCTGATTAATATTGATGCATTAACGTCCTGTACTGATTGATATTAATGCTGTAATGTCCTGTCCTGATTGATGCTGTAATGTCCTGTCCTGATTGATGCTGTAACGTCCTGTCCTGATTGATACTGTAACGCCCTTTCCTGATTGATGCTGTAACATCCTGTCCTGATTGATGCTGTAATGTCCTGTCCTGATTGATGCTGTAACATCCTGTCCTGATTGATGCTGTAACATCCTGTCCTGATTAATATTGATGCTATAACGTCCTGTCCTGATTGATGCTGTAAGGTCCTGTCCTGATTGATGCTGTAACGTCCTGTCCTGATTGATGCTGTAACATCCTGTCCTGATTGATGCTGTAACATCCTGTCCTGATTAATATTGATGCTGTAACGTCCTGTCCTGATTGATACTGTAAGGTCCTGTCATGATTAATATTGATGCTGTAACATCCTGTCCTAATTGATGCTGTAATGTCCTGTCCTGATTGATGCTGTAACATCCTGTCCTAATTGATGCTGTAATGTCCTGTCCTGATTGATGCTGTAACGTCCTGTCCTGATTAATATTGATGCTGTAACATCCTGTCCTGATTGATGCTGTAACGTCCTTTCCTAATTGATGCTGTAACATCCTGTCCTAATTGATACTGTAACGTCCTGTCCTGATTGATGCTGTAACGTCCTGTACTGATTGATAATGAAACATCCTGTCCTAATTGATGCTGTAACGTCCTGTCCTGATTGATGCTGTAACGTCCTGTCCTAATTGATGCTGTAACATCCTGTCCTGATTGATGCTGTAACGTCCTGTCCTGATTGATGCTGTAAGGTCCTGTCCTGATTGATGCTGTAACGTCCTGTCCTGATTGATGCTGTAACATCCTGTCCTGATTGATGCTGTAACATCCTGTCCTGATTAATATTGATGCTGTAACGTCCTGTCCTGATTGATACTGTAAGGTCCTGTCATGATTAATATTGATGCTGTAACATCCTGTCCTAATTGATGCTGTAATGTCCTGTCCTGATTGATGCTGTAACATCCTGTCCTAATTGATGCTGTAATGTCCTGTCCTGATTGATGCTGTAACGTCCTGTCCTGATTAATATTGATGCTGTAACGTCCTGTCCTGATTGATGCTGTAACGTCCTGTCCTGATTGATGCTGTAACATCCTGTCCTAATTGATACTGTAACGTCCTGTCCTGATTGATGCTGTAACGTCCTGTACTGTCCTGTACTGATTGATAATGAAACATCCTGTCCTAATTGATGCTGTAACGTCCTGTCCTGATTGATGCTGTAACGTCCTGTCCTGATTGATACTGTAACGTCCTGTCCTGATTGATGTTGTAACGTCCTGTCCTAATTGATGCTGTAACATCCTGTCCTGATTGATGCTGTAACGTCCTGTCCTGATTGATGCTGTAACATCCTGTCCTGATTGATGCTGTAACGTCCTGTCCTGATTGATGCTGTAACGTCCTGTCCTGATTGATGCTGTAACGTCCTGTCCTGATTGATGCTGTAACGTCCTGTCCTGATTGATGCTGTAACGTCCTGTCCTGATTGATGCTGTTACGTCCTGTCCTGATTGATGCTGTAATGTCCTGTCCTGATTGATGCTGTAACATCCTGTCCTGATTGATGCTGTAACGTCCTGTCCTGATTGATGCTGTAACATCCTGTCCTGATTGATGCTGTAACGTCCTGTCCTGATTGATGCTGTAACGTCCTGTCCTGATTGATGCTATAACGTCCTGTCCTGATTGATGCTGTAACATCCTGTCCTGATTGATGCTGTTATGTCCTGTCCTGATTGATGCTATAACGTCCTGTCCTGATTGATGCTGTAACATCCTGTCCTGATTGATGCTGTAACATCCTGTCCTGATTGATGCTGTAACGTCCTGTCCTGATTGATGCTGTAACATCCTGTCCTGATTGATGCTATAACGTCCTGTCCTGATTGATGCTGTAACATCCTGTCCTGATTGATGCTATAACGTCCTGTCCTGATTGATGCTGTAACGTCCTGTCCTGATTGATGCTGTAACGTCCTGTCCTGATTGATGCTGTAACATCCTGTCCTGATTGATGCTGTTATGTCCTGTCCTGATTGATGCTGTAACGTCCTGTCCTGATTGATGCTGTAACATCCTGTCCTGATTGATGCTGTAACGTCTGACAACTTTTCATGGTGCTCTTACTTCTTGATTCCAGATGACAGTGTGTACATGAAGACCCCAGAATGGAGAAAGGAATATGTCCTCAACGAAAGTGGAAAAGTTTGGGTTGGTAGTCAGTACAGGAATCATGGCAGGTCATGGAATTTTGGACAGGTATATACACAAGTATAACAAAAAATAACATAAAGAAAAATAAAGAATCCCCACTATACTTAATGTAGACAAATGCTATAGTTCTATATTCATGATTTAAAAATGACATTTTCAAGTCATCAGATCCAAAATCATGAATTTCTTCACAAACTGAACAACACAATATGCACATTACTGTGCTAAGTAATAAATGTCTATACAGATATGTATACCGTTACAAACATAAATAATTAACGGGTAATAAAGTTTTGTTTTCAATAAATTATAATTTATAATATTAAATTATTTTATTCTATATGGGGAACAGCTTTGCATTCATTGTATGATATGACATGTCAAAGTCTGTAATGTTTGTTCCAAAGTGATAACCAAAACGTTTTCATTGTCTCTATGGGAGAAGTTCTTTATATCCAGATTAATTGTATTACCATATTAATGGCTACTTATTTATAATGTGTCACATTTTTACAGTTTTCCGAGCCCTGCCTGAATGCTGCCTTGTACTTGTTGGACAAGGCTGATTTGGCCGACTCTGGAAGGTTCAGTCCAGTATCAATTGTCCGCATCATCTCTTCCATGGTATGTCTAACTTGTCAAGGACAATTCTGTGTACTTTCTGTCCTTGTTTGGAAGTTGTTTTGTAGGTACAAATATTCATGGTTCATCTTTATTACAATCATTCCACATACAAATGTATTAAACAAAGTGAGTTGTTTCAAGGAGAGGATACTACACAATGAAAAGTTTATGTTCTACAGTACTCTGTTTTAAAACTGATATTGTAGAGTCAACTGATTCATAAACTAGGTAGTTAGTGGTTAAACTATCATAAAGTCTCTGTTTTAAAGACAAAAACGATTTAGAATATCAGCACCAAAGGAAAAAAAGTATTTGGCATTCCGGGTACAGTAGAAGGGAAGGAACCTTTCTATATAGGCTTGTGAGTGCATCCTTTGTTTTCTTGAACTGAAATTCCATATATATCTGCATTTTGAAGTAAATCCTATGGCTTTAATGTTGACAGGCTAATAGTATGGATGAACCAACTGGTGTACTGGAGGGCAGGTGGACCTCAGAGTACCCAGACGATTGTACACTCCCCTGGGTGTGGACTGGAAGTGTGGACATATTGAAAGAATTCATGCAAACTGACAAACCAGTCCAGTACGGCCAATGTTGGGTGTTCTCATGTCTGGTGACCACATGTAAGTATCACTGGTCAAAACTGACTGACCAGTCCAGTACGGCCAATGTTGGGTGTTCTCATGTCTGGTGACCACATGTAAGTATCACTGGTCAAAACTGACTGACCAGTCCAGTACGGCCAATGTTGGGTGTTCTCATGTCTGGTGACCACATGTAAGTATCACTGGTCAAAATTGACTGACCAGCGTAGTGAACACCAGCTTAGTGAACACAACAGGTCAGAGCTGATCAATCAATTTAGAACAACAAGTGTCTGGTGACCATATGTAAGTACCACTGGTCAAAACTGACTGACCAGTCCAGTACGGCCAATGTTGGGTGTTCTCATGTCTGGTGACCACATGTAAGTATCACTGGTCAAAACTGACTGACCAGTCCAGTACGGCCAATGTTGGGTGTTCTCATGTCTGGTGACCACATGTAAGTATCACTGGTCAAAACTGACTGACCAGTCCAGTACTGTATCACTGGTCAAAACTGACTGACCAGTCCAGTACGGCCAATGTTGGGTGTTCTCATGTCTGGTGACCACATGTAAGTATCACTGGTCAAAATTGACTGACCAGCGTAGTGAACACCAGCTTAGTGAACACAACAGGTCAGAGCTGATCAATCAATTTAGAACAAGAAGTGTCTGGTGACCATATGTAAGTACCACTGATGAGAACTGACCATCCATTGCAGCCATTGTTGGTTGTAATGACCACACAGTGCTTCTGGTCTGTGGTCAAAACAGACTGACCAGTCTAGCATGGCTAATGTTAGGTGTTCTTAGCCCACCATTAGCAGATTTTAATAAATGAAATGTGTTGTTTCTATAGAGACATGTAGTTTGTCTGTATGCAGTAAATGTTTCGAAGAAACAGGGAAAGAAGGGAAGACTGAAGAAAGCGTTTGTTTATGACAGAGATCATTACAGCCGTGCTACCCCAACTGAGAACGATGCGTGTATATAAACCCCTACCGCTCTACCGCTGACTTGTATCGATGTGTTGAATGAGTGTCGAATGAAGAGTTTTACGAACCGTGATGCTAAATATAACGTTTCGGGGCACGAGAAAAGATAGGAAATGGAGTAGGAAGAGCAGAGTATATAGAGAAAGCATAGAGTGAGTAGTCGTCTGCTATACCTATATATCTATTAATTTGGAAGACAACTCCTAGGTTCTAAAATGTCCTACCATGGCATCGTCTAGCAGTAACTAGCCCTACCCATCAAGAGCAGGGGGAAAGGAAGGAACCTAACCTATCAATTTGGTATATAGATTCTATAATTTTGAAGCCCTTCTAATTTATCTATGTGAAAATATCTAAACTATGACCTGTACCTATACCTAACCTCTGGGCCGGCGTTATCACACCTACTCTTCATCGAAAGACCGCAGAGCGGTTTTTATCGTGCAAGGCTGAGCATCCTCACACGGGATTGAATGAGTGTACTGTAGCCGTGTTATTTATAGACTGGAGTACTGTCGCCAAATCCACAGGTAAATTGGTACTGGATGCTACGCTCGGGCCTCTCATCCAGCTTAATGAAACTGAATGGCTAGTTAGCTTAACCGATCTATATATCATCAACAATGCGTCTGTATCTACTTAAAAACAAAACAAATATTCTTCAAATTGCATCAACATTCACTTGACTAGTATTTCTTTATTTTAGATATTTTAACAAATCTTCATATTTCTAGTAAAATTGCATATGAAACTCCTTATAGATCTAGCGTAGGGAACCGCCATACCATGTCCCGGCTGCAGGCCGTGTGCAAAAAGTCAAAACACGCGTGGGATTTATAAGACGGGTCCTAAACTGTCCTATATTTAGGATTTTCAATAAGTGGTTCGTAATATTATTACAGCAAAACTGACAAGCTACAAGGTTAGTGGCATTTTAACCGAACTGTTATTTATAATTAGCCATCAGCTTGGATCTGGTGCCGTACAGCAAGGATGTATATGAGACTTATAAATCCTTGCGTACAGGTAGTGAGTTTACTCACAATGTGACTATTGCAAGCCACCATATCTGCTATCCGATTGCTCTTTAAAGTTTGTTAATGATCTAAAACACACTTATAACTTATTGTGGCAATTTTAAGTAACTAGATTATAATATTTTCAAATAGTTCTGATAACTATTCATGTGTAATATCTCCAGACATTGACAGTAATTACCACCTTTATAACATTGAATTTGTGGTTCCCCGGACATTGTTTTCCCCAAAATTTGAATGCGCAAAATATACCGATAGTAGATTTGTTTCAGCATGTTCAGCCCTAAGAAAAAATACATGTGCAAAGTACACTGGTGTGTAAGTAAAACAAGTTTTTACGGTATTTGTAACAATTACGATTGTGTTTGGTACAGATTATGTAGCCAGAGCGCCCGCGATTTACCTGTGGATTGATGACAGTACTCGAGTCTATAAATAACTAGCTTCACTCATTCAATGCATCGATACAAGTCAGCGGTAGAGCGGTAGGGGTTTATATACACGCATCGTTCTCAGTTGGGGTAGCACGGCTGTAAAGGGTGGATGTCATGATCCCTTTTGGATTTCTTGTTTTTGTAAGATTACTTTCTGAGAGTAAGTCTTTGTTAAATACCAATAATGTATAGTAGAGCATCTACAAAAATAATTGTACATCAATATTGATTGTTACTCTACACAAAATGACTATGGTTTGGGTCTTTTTTGGTCCCTAAAGTCATCAAATATTTAAGCCTTCATGTTAAGAAAGTAAGTTGTGATTCAATTGTAATGGAAGTTTTCTAGTTTTACAGCTTCAGTTGCCATTTTAACCATCCAATATATATACGAGTTAATTAAATGAATTTGACAATTTTGTCATGTTTTGTTTGGCCATTTTTTTCAGTTTTGTTATAAGAAACAAAAGAGCACAATTTTGAACAAACTTCATAATGATTTTCTGAAAATATGTAGTCAATGCACAGATACATCTGAAAAACATAAAGTTTGTTCAAGGATGCACTCATATTCTAGAAAAAAAACATAGACAAAAAAGAATATCAAAATTGACAAAGTTTTCACATTTTTAGGTCACCTGAGACGAAGTCTCAAGTGACCTATTCTAATCGCCTTTTGTCCGTCGTGCGTCGTATGGCGATAAACAATTTACTTTTTCAACTTCTTCTTCAAAACTACCGAACCAAATTTGTTGAAATTTTGCAGAAACCTTCCATAGCCAAAGGTCAACCAAAATTGTGAATTATATGGTCCCAGCACCCCAGGGGCCTGAGGGGTGGGGCCAAAAGGGGTCAAATAGGCTAAAACTTCAAAAATCTTCTTCTGAAATTCCAGAAATGGTAGAATCAAATACTCTTCATAGATTGAAAGGTCTTGAGGTCCTTTACAAAAATTGTGAATTATATGACCCTGGGGTCTCACGTTCCCCCCTGGGGAGGGGGTCAAGTTTACTATAGTTTATATAGGGAAAAGACATTTTTGAGCATTATTTGGTCATTTGTAATAGGAAATAAATCAAATGTTGTCAGAATTATCTGTATGAGATGGCCATTGAATCCTATTAACAATTTTTCCACGACTGACCCACAGGGGCCTGAGGGGTTGGGCCAAAAGGGGTCAAATAGGCTAAAACTTCAAAGATCTTCTTCTGAAATTCCAGAAATGGTAGAATCAAATACTCTTCATAGATTGAAAGGTCTTGAGGTCCTTTACAAAAATTGTGAATTATATGACCCTGGGGTCTCACGTTCACCCCTGGGGAGGGGGTCAAGTTTACTATAAATTATATAGGGAAAAGACATTTTTGAGCATTATTTGGTCATTTGTAATAGGAAATAAGTCAAATGTTGTCAGAATTATCTGTATGAGATGGCCATTGAATCCTATTAACAATTTTTCCACGACTGACCCCCAGGAGCCTGAGAGGTGGGGCCAAAAGGGATCAAATAGGCTTAAACTTCAAAAATCTTCTTCCGAAATTCCAGAAATGGCAGAATCAAATACTCTTCATAGATTGAAAGGTCTTGAGGTCCTTTACAAACATCGTGAAATATATGACCCTGGGGTCTCACGTTCCCCCCTGGGGAGGAGGGTTAAGTTTACTATAGTTTATATAGGGAAAAGACATTTTTGAGCATTATTTGGTCATTCGTAATAGGAAATGAGTCAAACTTTGTTAGAATAATTAGCCTGAGATAGTATTTTAACATCATATCCATATTGGTCCTGGCTGACCCCCAGGGGCCAGAGGGTGGGGCCAAAATTGGTCAAAATGGCTAAAATTTCAAAAGTCTCCTTCTGAATTTACAAATTTGATGGAACCAAATACTCTTCATAGATTGGAAGGTGTACTGACAATAAACAAGCCTGGCTCGAATGTATGAACTTGTCAGATTTATTGATGAAATAGTGAAAGCTGAAAGTAATCAAAGTTTACATAAGTGTATGTTGATGATGGTTTGATTATTATTTACATTAAATGTAAACGGCAATGCAGCATAATAGACAACATTAACAGTACCAAAAATATGGGTACACTTATTGCTTGTCTCATTCATACACAGTTATACACTTTACACTTTTTAATATAATTATGGTGAGAGCATCCTTAATAAACTGGCTTGTTGCTTTACTTTACAATACTGGCAGAATAAGCTTGAGTAACTTATAACAAATGGACATGAAATATATCAATAATATCTTATGACTAGATCAGTAACATGTTGACGAGACAAATGAGTATTGAAAAAGTGCAGTTACAGAAACATACACCGTAAACACTTGTTTAAATTTACCGCTTTGACCCCACATCATAATATTGTAATTATCGGTTAATTATTTATTCTATGACTTTGGCTTTGAAACAATGCTATTCTATAATAAAGGTATCAACAAATATTATTATAAAGCTATAGACTTACACAGTATGGGCCACAATAAAGGCTAAAAGTGGCAAACAGCATATTGAGAACCGTATCAAAACAAAGTTGGGCGGATATGGAGAAATACAAAGGGCGATAACTCTAAATCACATAAAAATTATAGGTAGCATACACCTATATAAATACAGGTCAATAGGCAGAACAGAAGGTCTTTTTAAGGCCCTGTACAAAAATTGTGAATTTCATGCCCCTGGCATCTCAGACTTTCCCCTGATTAGGGGTCAAATCTATTTTAATTGATATTGGAAAAACACATTTATGAGCATTATTTGCTTAATTTTCATAGGAAACAGTCAAACTTGGTTAGAATTATTACCCTGTGATAGCATTTTAGCATCATATCCATATTGGTCCTGGCCAACCTCCAGGGGTGAATAGGCAAGGCCAAAAGGGGTAAAAATGACTAAAATAAGAAAAAAAAATCTTCTGAATTCACAGATTTGATGGAACCAGATACTCTTCATAGATTGAAAAATCAGTTATAAAATCACTGACTGGTTTCAAGGGCCTGATGGGCCAATATATAGTGTTTTTGTGTCTTTGTTTCATTCTGTATCCAAACTCAGGTGACCGCTAAGGCCCATGGGCCTCTTGTCATAATTAATGCATGTTTAGGATAGTTACCATAACAACTACAGCTGCAATGATACTCAACTATCATACCTACTCTATCAATGATACTCAACTATCATACCTACTCTATCAATGATACTCAACTATCATACCTACTCTATCAATGATACTCAACTATCATACCTACTCTATCAAGGTTGTACTCGATATTTGAAATTTTAACAATTTAATCACAAGGGTTGAAAATTGACAGATGGGGCCAAAAAGGGCCGAAACCATACATGGTCCTTTATGGAATATATTAAACAGTTGGTTGACTCAGTAATATTTAGATGACATTTGTTAGTACTAAAAGAATGTTTTAATTTAGTGCTGCGATCCTTGGGTATACCAACTAGGACTGTGACAAACTTTGAATCTGCCCACGACACAGATTGCAGTATGACAATAGACTACCATTACGATGAGGATGGTGAGCCAGATGAGGATTTAAATGACTCCAAGTGGTATGTACTAGGTTAAAGATATAGGTGCTTTGTGGATTATCAGTTAAATGCTCAATCTATTTTAAAGGGACAATTCAGTCTAAGAGTACATTAAAATTTTCCCATTTATTGGAAACAAACCAGCCGTAATGAAAGTAAAGATTAGTTGGTTTTACTGTGATATGCCAGAAAAACCCACTGTGGTAAAATATGTGAAATGTTCAAACTCGTTCGCTGTCTGCCATTACACATTATGGTTGGACATCTTTGATGCCGAGCGAAAGTGGAGTAAAGCAAATTTTGTTAAGAACTACTCAAATCACTTTTATACTAGACTAGTAAGTGTGTTTACCATATTATGTGTATGCTGCTGTCTGAAAAAACAATTTCATCAACTCTTCGATGGTTATGTGTATTTTTTTAACTTACGTGACAATGGCTCGTGTACATAATAGTGTTTGATGAATAGTATTTCTACGCAAATTGGAATTTCAACAGTTTCAATTAAAATACTTCACAATGCCATGGATTTTTCAATATTTTGTGTTTATAAAAATCATGTTTCATAAGAAATGTAGAACACTACATATATGCCATATTTTGCTTCATGGTTATTTAACAGAACAAGCCTCACTTAATTGTCCCTTTAATATTAAATATATAAAATTTATATCAGACAAGTGCCCTAGTTGTGCATTATGGTGTTGCAGACCTTCCATGTTCAATGTTTTTTCTGTTACCATGAAAACTTAGTCAAAATACCAAATTACTTTTTATTTTTGACACCTGCTGTTTTTTAGGTCATCTGACCCGAAGGGTCAGGATGACCTATAGTCATCATGTTTCGTCCGTCGTCGTCCGCCGTGCGCCGTGCCGTGCGCCGTGCGCCGTCCGCCGTGCGCCGTATGTTAACTTTTCACATTTTGAACTTCTTCTCAAGTTCTACCTGTGCAATTTGGCTGAAACTTGTATGAAATGATCCTGACATGGTCCCGACAAAGTGTTGTTATTTTTGCGGGTCGATCCGAAATCCAAGATGGCCGCTACAGCCGCCATTTTGAAAACACATTTTGAACTTCTTCTCAAGTTCTACCGGTGCGATTTGACTGAAACTTGCATGAAATGATCCTGACATGGTCCCGACAAAGTGTTGTTATTTTTCGGGTCGATCCGAAATCCAAGATGGCCGCCACAGCCGCCATCTTGAAAACACATGTTGAACTTCTTCTCAAGTTCTACCTGTGCGATTTGACTGAAACTTGCATGAAATGATCCTGACATGGTCCCGACAAAGTGTTGTTATTTTTCGGGTTGATCCGAAATCCAAGATGGTCGCCACAGCCGCCATCTTGAAAACACATTTTGAAATTCTTCTCAAGTTCTACTGGTGCGATTTGGCTGAAACTTGCATGGAATGATCCTGACATGGTCCCGACAAAGTGTTGTTATTTTTCGGGTCGATCCGAAATCCAAGATGGCCACCACAGCCGCCATCTTGAAAACACATTTTGAACTTCTTCTCAAGTTCTACCGGTGCGATTTGGCTGAAACTTGCATGAAATGATCCTGACATGGTCCCGACAAAGTGTTGTTATTTTTCGGGTTGATCCAAAATCCAAGATGGCCGCCACACCCGCCATCTTGAAAACACATTTTGAACTTCTTCTCAAGTTCTACCGGTGCGATTTGACTGAAACTTGCATGAAATGATCCTGACATGGTCCCGACAAAGTGTTGTTATTTTTCGGGTCGATCCGAAATCCAAGATGGCCGCCATCTTGAAAACACATTTTGAACTTCTTCTCAAGTTCTACCGGTGCGATTTGACTGAAACTTGCATGAAATGATCCTGACATGTTCCCGACAAAGTGTTGTTATTTTTCGGGTCGATTCGAAATCCAAGATGGCCGCCACAGCCGCCATCTTGAAAACACATTTTGAACTTCTTCTCAAGTTCTACCGGTGCGATTTGGCTGAAACTTGCATGAAATGATCCTGATATGGTCCTAACAAAGTGCTGTTATTTTTCGGGTTGATCCGAAATACAAGATGGCAGCCACAGCCGCCATCTTGAAAACATATTCCAAATTTTTCTCAAGTTCTACCGGTGTGATTTGGCTGAAACTTGCATGAAATGATCCTGACATGGGCCCGACAAAGTATTGTTACATCTCTGGTTGATCACAAATCGAAGATGGCTACCATGACACTATATCTAATTAATTTCCTATATGTTAAGGCACTTGGGCCTCTTGTTTGAAATAAAATTTGTTGAAAGAAATTGAGAATGATCCTGACATGGTCCTGACAAAGTGACACCATATATAATTAATTTTACTATTGCCAAGGTAGTCAGATGACCGTTAAGGCCCTTTGGGCCTCTTGTTTTGTTTTTTTTCCCCCAGTTTTACAATACTAAATAAACATACATTTAAAGTTATACTTTAATAACACTTACTTTGAGCTTGATATATAAATATATTTGGATGTTCATACCAACTGTGGGGCATGTTTTTTGTTGGTTTTTATTGTCATCATGCACCATCCGTTGTCGTGCCCTTGCGCCATCTGCCATGCGGGATCTGCCATACGTAAACTTTTCATTCTTAGAATTTCTTCTCAATAACCGAAAGGCCCAAAGTACTGATATTTGGCCTGTAGCATGCTGGGATGAAGGGCTACCAAGTTAAATATTCAAATGAATAACCTTGACTTTCATTGAAGGTCAGGGGGGTCAAAAAGGCTGAAATCTTTTAAACGACTTACTCTCAAGAACCAAAAGGCCCATGGTACTCATATTGGGCCTGCGGCATGCTTAAATGAAGGGCTACCAAGTTTGTTCAAATGATTAACCTTGACCTTCATTTAAGGTCACAGGGGTCAAGTAGGCTAAAATCTTTAAATCATTCTTGTAAATAACTAAGAGGCCTACAGGCCTGATATTGGACCTGTGGCCAGCATGCTTGGTTGAATGGCTTCCAAGTTTATTCAAATGAATGATATTGACCTTCATTCAAGGTCACAGGGGTCAAATAGACTAAAATCTTTAAACAGCTTCTTATGAATAACCAAGAGGATAGAGACCTGATATTGAGCCTTTGACATGCTGGGATGAAGGGCTATCAAGTTTGTTAAAGTGAATGACCTTGACCTTCATTCAAGGTCGCAGGGGTCAACAACTTTTAGCATAGTGGGGATCAAGGACCTTCATTCATGGTCTTCATAAAATATATCAGAATCTGAACTTCCTCTATTAAAAGAGTTCTTTTGTATTGCCTTGATTGTTTGCTACTACTATATTCTTTGAGGTATTGTACAGTCAGATGACCGTTAAGGCCCACGGGTCTCTTGTTTTAGTTCCAGGTGAGATTTTGTCATGGTGCGGTGTTCGTCCGTCGTCCGTTCGTCAAAATTTCCTTTAAATCGCTACTAGTCATAGAGTTTTTTTTTTTATAAATTGTAGCCAAATTTGGCAAGAAACATCCTTTGGGGTGGGGGGAACATAGTTTGTATAAATTTTGGCTCTGACCCCCGGGCACAGGAGGGATGGGGCCCAATTGGGAAATTAGAGGTTAATCCTTTAAATCCCTACTAGTGATAGAGTTCAGAGTTAAACATGGAATGTAACCAAATTTGACCAGGAACATTCTTGGGGGAAGGAGAACAGACTTTGTTTAAATTTTTCATTTTACCCCCTTAGGGCAGGAGGGGCGGGGCCCAAAAGAGGAAATAGAGTTAAATCCTTTATATTGCAACTTTTCATAGAGTTCTGCATGGAATGTAACCAAATTTGACCAGGGACATCCTCGTGGGCAGAGGAACACAGGGCAGGAGGGGCTGGGCCCAATAGGAAAATAGAGCTAAATCCTTTTAAGATGCTCCACCGCAGACAGAGCATAAACGATACTCACCATTTTAACAATAATTGACATTTAATCGTACATATATATGTCTAATTAACACAAAAAAGGATATAAGATCATTTATTTTGCTTTTGTTGCATGCGCAATCAGTACTTCATGCCATATAGGAAACAGTGCCACAGAATTTTTTCTGGATGCAATTGATTATTTTTGATATTTTTATTTCAAAGTAAAATGGGAAGCTCAAACTTTTCCCGGGGCAAAAGGGGTGGGGCCCAATAGGTGAAATAGAGGTAAATCCTTTAAATCGCTACTGTATAGGACTTTCATAGAGTTCTGCATGCTTTGGAATGTAACTAATTTTTACCAGGAACATTCTCTGTGGAAGGGGAACAGAATTTGTATAAGGTATGTCTCTTACCCTCTGGAGCAGAAAGAGTTTGGCCCGATAGGGAATTAGAGGTAGATTTTCTTGAGAAAAGAATAATAGAATCTAACATGGATCTGTCAAGTGGACAGGGATATCTCAACTCTTGTGAAAGATTTTGGCTGTCAACCCGAGGCTTGGATCCATGTTTGATTCTTTTTGTCCCATACTTAATAGGAAAAATCCGAAATTCTCGTTGCTTTCCAGGCTTTTCATTGCGCCATTATCACAGGAACATTGTTATGCGTCAAAATTGATGACATAACCGACAATGCACGACGCGGCTATGCCGCATGTATTGATGACGTCGCATTATTGTCTAGCGCGATTGAGCTATCTTACACCCCCCTGTGTAAAATAGAGTTATCTTTTTCCTAGCAACCACAGGATATCCCTGTGAAGTATGGGAGAAACCGTGATCCTGTATATTTGTATTCAGAACATTACTTGGCATTAAAAACCAGCGATACAGGCTCTCTGGGCCTCTTGTTTTTTCTAACATTAATTCACAATGAGGTGACTGATTTTTTACTTTGAGTGATTGTACAATGCATTACAGGAATTTCCATGTCTGGAACGAGTCTTGGTTCAAGCGCCAGGATCTGCCCCCAGGTTATGACGGATGGCAGGCACATGATGGAACACCCCAGGAACTGAGTGAAGGTATAGTAACCAGGCTCATGTCACTGCATATTTGGTACTGTGTTTACCTTGGTATATGTCATGCATTAAAAAGCAGGTTACCAGCACACATTTTGTCTTCTTACCATCATATCAAACTTAGCTTAAAATTTTATACACAAATGGTTCATGAGTCCTGCATGGTAAAACATTATGTTACAAATATTGACCACTATTACTTAATTTGTACCTGGTTCAAAGGACATAGTTGAGCTTATACTATAACATGTGTCAGGCATCCATCCATATTTTTGTTAACAACTTCTTCATAACCTTTGAATTTGACTGGTACACATTAAACAACATCTTGGAACCATCAAATAGCCAAGATTTCAACCCCTTAGACACCAAGACGTGCTCTGATAAACACACAAGGGCTTTATAGGGTAGCTCAAAAACTATCACATGTCAACACTTTAGCTTCATAAGAGTGAAAGTTAGCTTGAAAACAAACTTAATTGCCTGTATGTAAATTAATATCTAAATAATGTATTTGCTTAAGGTAGCTCTTTGTATCCGCTAATTGAGAAAAAAATTCTCGGCGTTGATAATAGTAACTACTGAATGATACTGCATTCTGTTTGTACTTTGTACATCTGTTGGATTCCTATAAGGTGGTTGGGTGGTGTAGTGGTTAAGCCGCTCGCCTTTCACCTAGCCGGCCGGGGTTCTATCCTCAGCACAAATGTGAAAAGGTTAGGGGTCACCTGCCCAATCACATGGGCACACTAAGACCACTCATGCATTTACATTCTGGCCATCGAGAGTGATTTACATAAGTTGTATAATTTGTTTCTCCATCAATATATAGTAAATAAGGTTTATATATTTTACTATTTAACCATCAATTCAATGTTTACTTCTTAGCCCTAGTCATTGATAGAGCATCATATTACAGGGTCAATTCTTAGATAATTTTAGCTACTTTTGCTAAGATGTTAAACAAAAACACCAAAAATATTTAATGATACAACTAGATAATGATAATTATGTTGTTTCTGCAGGCGTAATGCGATGTGGACCAGCTTCACTGAAGGCCATTAAGGAGGGTCATGTTTATCTCTCTTTCGATACCAACTTCATCTTCTCAGAGGTCAATGGGGACAAGGTCAACTGGAGGGTAAGTCAGCAGGGACAAGGTCAACTGGAGGGTAGGTTAACAGGAACAAGGTTTGCTGGAGGATAGGACAATAGGGATAAGGTCAGCTGGAGGTTTGGTCAGCAGGGAGGAGGTCAACTGGAGGGCAGGTTAACAAGCTCAAGGTCACTTGGAGGTTTGGACAACAGGGACAAAGTAAGCTGGGGCTTAGGTAACAGGGAAAAGGTCAACAGGAGGGTAGTTCAAAAGGGCCAAGGTCAGTTGGACGTAAGGGCAACAGGGACAAGGCCATCTTGAGCTTAGGTCGACAGGGACAAGGTGAGTTGGAGGATAGATCAACAGGTACAAGGTCACCTGGAGGTTAGGTCGACAGGAACAAAGACAGCTTGAGGATAGGTCAACAGGGACAAGGTCAGCTGGGGGGTAAGTTTACAGGGACAAGGTCAGTGTGAGGGTTAGACAACAGAGACAAGGTCAGCTTGAAGGTAGGCCAACAGGTATATGTGGTCAGCTGGAAGGTAGGCCAACAGGTATGTGGTCAGCTGGAGGGTAGGACAACAAGAACAAGGTCAGTTGGAGGATAGGTTAACAAGAACAAAGACAGCTGGAGTGTAGGACAACAAGAACAAGGTTTGCTGGAGGGTAGGTTAACAGTTATAAGGTCAGCTGGAGGGTAGGTCAACAGGGCCAAGGTCAGTTGGAGGATAGGTTAACAAGAACAAAGACAGCTGGAGTGTAGGACAACAGGTATAAGGTCAGTTGGAGGAGGATAGGTCAACAGGGACATGGTCAGCTTGAGGGTAAGTTTACAGGGTCAAGGTCAGCTGGAAGGTAGGCCAACAGGTATGTGGTCAGTTGGAGGTTAGGTCGACAGGGACAAGGTCAGCTGGAGGTTAAGTTAACAGGGACAAATTTAGTTGGGAGGTTAGGTCAACAGGAATAAGGTCAGCTGGGGGGGTAGGTTAACAGGGATAAGGTCAGTTGGAGGGTAGATTAACATGGACATGGTCAACTGGATGGTAGGTCGACAGGGTCAAGGTTTGCTGGAGGGTAGGTTAACAGGGATAAGACCAAATTTGAGCTGGAGTCAAGGGAGATATGAGGAGAAGACAGTTAGTTTGGAAGAAGAGAAGATATCAATCCAAAATGTTTGTCTTTTATGTTCATACTATTATGGCAGCATGTACAATTTTAAAACCCTACTTGCAAGATGGTACGTGGTATGGACTATAGGAAAAAATATTTGTTATTGTTGTTACCAAATTATATACTGAAATTGTGCTATGACCAGAAATATGAAATGTCACATAGTGAACATTTGGTGTATGTTGTGTATTGTTATTGAACCCTGACTGTTACAGGTGTTCAAGGATGGTCGCATGGAGGTGTTGAGTATTAATGAGTTTGCTGTTGGTAGGAATATCAGCACCAAAGCTGTTGGTTCTGATCTGAGAGAGGATCTCACAGGACAGTACAAGTATCCGGAGGGTAAGTAGTTACCTGTGCTGAATCACAATGCTATCCCATCACACATCAGGTGCTATCTACTACATCACCAGAGGATTTAGTGTCATTTTTGAGTAATTTATATCATGTCAATAAGTGGATGTGTACTTTATGCAAATACAAGTTATTCTTGAGAGATCTGTCTTGATTTTGTTGTCTGCCATATTGGATTATTTAGTTTTAGTAAAATATTGACTGAAGGATAAAATATCAAACAAACAAAAATCCTCTTGAATGTTTGATGTGTTTGAGTTCTATATGTAACATTAAGAATGAAATTACTCCTGTGGAGATGGACTATAGGTTTGTGTCATGTCTGTCGGGCATTTCCTGTGAATTGGATTTGATCTCCGATAATGTAAGGCAATGGAACTTCATACATGGTATGTGGGTCTGTCTTGGTAAGATGGTATGTTGTGTACCAAAATTAGGTCACTGTGACCAACATTTTGACTTCATTTAAAAGCAAAAGTTATCTGAGCTCTATCTTCTATACTATGGAACTTTATACTTGGTAAGTGGGCAGTGATTTACGGGACTCGCCTAGATGAGTCATGGACTCATGATTTTCCTGTGGGACTCACCAAATTTTGAGAACCCTCTATACTTCTTTGTACTGGGACTCATTAAAATTTGAAAATAAGTGTCTGGACTCACCTTAAAAAATCCCCCATAATAGCTGAGTGGGTCAATCTATGTTAGATTATGTTGTATGCTAAAACTAGGTTATTGTGACCTATACATGTATTTTGTCCTTTAACCTACATGTAAGAAAAACCTTATCTGGATTATATTGCCTATATCATATAGTACAGAAACTTTTTTCGGCTATGGGTTCATCCACAGGGACCTGGCACGAAAATTCTTAACCAATACCGTATTATACATATATATATATATTATAGTGTCAAGGGTATGAACTCGACGGCCAAGAAAAACGGACCTATTTTTTTAAAACAAAATTTGACTGGTAGCATCCTTATGGGCTACTAACTGAAAATTGTACAAATGATGGGGCTGACCCCCCAGGGGCCTGAGGGGCGGGGTCAAAAGGGGTCAATTTGGCTATTTTCATATAAACGACTTCTTTTCTAAAACTAAGCATGGGATAGCACCCATAATGCAATGGTAGTATCGTTATGGGGTGGGGATTCAAAATTGTACAAATAATAGGGCTGATCCCTGGGGCCTATTTCCATATAAATGACTTCTTCTCTTCAACAAAGCATGGGATAGCACCCATAATGCAATGGTAGCATCCTTATAGGGTGGGGATTCCAAATTGTGCAAATAATAAGACTGACTCCCCGGGGGCCTGAGGGGGTGGGGGGGGTCAAAAGTGGTCAATTTCCATATAAATGACTTCTTCTCTGCAACTTAACATGGGATTAAGCTCATGATGCAATGGTTACATCCTTATAGGGTTTGGATTCAAAATTTTGCAAATGATGGGGCTGACAACCCGGGGGCCTGAAGGGTGGGGTCAAAAGGGATCAATTTAGCTATTTCGATATAAACGACTTCTTCTCTGCAACTAAGCATGGAAGAGCACTCACAATGCAATGGTAGCATCCTTATAGGGTTGGGATTTGAAATGGTACAAATGATAGGGCTGACCCCTGTGGCCTTACACGGCAATAGACGCAGGGTCAAAAATGTCAATTAGGCTACTATTTTCATATAAATTACTTTGTCTCTGAACCTATGTATTGGATAGCATATTTGTATGGTATCAATAGCATCATTGTATGGTTGTGATTCAAAATTATACTTTGGGAGTCAATTTTGCTAATTTTTCTAATTGTCAGAGTCTTTGTGATAATTATTAAAAAAAACCAGGTGAGCGATACAGGCCCTCTGGGCCTCTTGTATTGTATAAAAGTCAGATGACATTTAAGGCCCATTGAGCCTTTTGTTTGACAGATTAAGGAAATGGCCAAAATAATAAAGGATACTTATGTTATCAGTCTTTGGGTCTAAAGCATTCTGTTTCTTTTCCTTTCCAGGATCTGAAGAGGAACGGAAGATTGTTAAGTTTGTTCAACAGTTTGGAACAAAGAAAAAAGAGAAAATTTATAAGACAATTGCTGTTAAAGAAATTGAATTGGAGGCTGTCCTTCCAAATGACACCATGGTTGGGGACGATGCAGAGATAAAGGTGAAGATCAGTAACATGACACACCAGGATCTTGTGTTGGACGTCCGTATAACTGTTGCTAACTGTTACTACACTGGCATTGCTGGTCGTAAGGTGAAAACTGAGAAGATGCAGTGTTCTGTACCTGCTGACAATGGTGAGTATATTTGATCTATGGTTATTGTATCGCCAGCGACTATATTTCACAAAGGCGAAACACTATGGTGTTCTTTTCTGGCGGCGCGTTGTCATCAACATTTTACTTTAAAGTTTTGCGTTTAGCTCTGTTTCTCAAAAAGTTCCCAAGTCCAATCCTAATCCAACTTTAAACATAGCTGAAGGACATCATTATCACCTCAACACACATAATTATTGCAGGATTCATTTCAGGCCATGGGATGCAGAGGCTGTGAAACTTAAGTATGCTAAACTATTTAGAAGACTTGACTTTAAAGTTTTGCGTTTATAGCTCTGTTTCTCAAAACCGTAAATCAAATCCTAGCCAAACTTTAAACATAGCTAAAGGACATCATTATCACCTCAACACACCTAATTATTGCAGGATTCTGTGGAACTTTGTGATGCCAAACTATGCTTAGCTCTTTTTTATTCAAATCGCCTTTCGTACGTGGTCCGTCCTTCCGTCCGTCCGTCCGTTAACAATTCTTGTTACCGCTATTTCTCAGAAAGTACTGAAGGGATCTTTCTCAAATTTCATATGTCGGTTCCCCAAGGACCCTAGTTGTGCATATTGCATTTTCGGACCAATCGATCCACAGGATGGCCGACAGGCGGCCATCTTGGAACTTTGATAGTTTAAGTTTGTTACCGCTATTTCTCAAAAAGTGCTGAAGGATCTTTCTCAAATTTCATATATAGGTTCCCCTAGGGCCCTAGTTGTGCATGTTGCATTTTGGGACCGATCGGTGAACAAGATGGCCGACAGGCGGCCATCTTGGATTTTGATAGTTAAAGTTTGTTATCGCTATTTCTCAGAAAGTGCTGAAGGATCTTTCTCAAATTTCATATATAGGTTCCCCTAGGGCCCTAGTTGTGCATGTTGCATTTTGGGACCGATCGGTGAACAAGATGGCCGACAGGCGGCCATCTTGGATTTTGATAGTTAAAGTTTGTTACCGCTATTTCTCAAAAAGTGCTGAAGGGATCTTTCTCAAATTTCATATATAGGTTCCCCTAGGGCCCTAGTTGTGCATGTTGCATTTTGGGACCGATCGGTGAACAAGATGGCCGACCGACGGCCATCTTGGATTTTGATAGTTAAAGTTTGTTATCGCTATTTCTCAGAAAGTACTGAAGGGATCTTTCTCAAATTCCATGCATAGTTTCCCCTTGTACCCTAGTTGTGCATAGTACCTTTAAGGACTGATCCATAATGCCTTTCGGGACTGATCGGTAAACAAGATGGCCAACCGGCCACCATCTTAGATTTCATTGTTGAAGTTTGTTACCACTATTTCTTAGAAAGTACTATAGCGATCTGTCTCAAATTTTATATGTAGTGTGTTTGAAAAAGTTTGAAAAGCAGGGAAAAGATCCCTCTTTCCATTGTCAGACATAGATCATTCTTTGGTGGGCGCCAAGATCCCTCTGGGATCTCTTGTCTTAAAAAGCATAAGTCTAATCCTTAACAATCTTGGAATATAGCTAAAGGCCATCATTATCTCATCAACACACTTAATTATGGCAGGATTCATTTCAGGATGTGGGATTCAGATGCTGTAGGACGTAATTATGCTGCATTTCACTTTTCCTTCATTTTGTTTTATTTTCAGATGTTTTTAGCCCACCATTATCAGATGATGGGCTATTCAAATCGCTTATCGTCTGTGGTCTGTCGTCCCTCCGTCCGTTAATATTACTTATTACCGCTATTTCTCAGAAAGTACAGAAGGGATCTCTGTCAAATTTCACATTTAGGTCCCCCTAGGTCCCTAGTTGTGCATATTGCATTTTGGGACCGATCTGTCGACTGGCCGCCATCTTGGATTTTGATAGGTGAAGATTGTTACTGCTATTTCTCAGAAAGTACTGAAGCAATCTCTCTCAAATTGTATTTGTAGGTTCCCCTTGGGCCCTCGTTGTGCATATTGCAATTTCGAACCGTTTGGTTCCAATTACATGTGCAGGTTCCCCTAGATGTCTATTTGTGCATAATATATTTTCGGATCAATCAGTGAAAAAGATGGTCAACAGGCCGCCATCTTGGATTTTGATAGTTGAACATTGTTACCGCTATTTCTCAGAAAGTACTTAAGCAATCTCTCTCAAATTGTATTTGTAGGTTCCCCTAGGGCCCTATTATGCATATTACATTTTAGGACTGATCGGTCAACAAGATGGCGAACAGGTCATCTCGGATTTTGATAATTGAAGTTTGTTACTGTTATATATATTAGAAAGTACTGAAAGGATCTTTCTTAAATTTCTTATGTAGTAATATGAAGTAAAAGATTGAAAAGCAAAGAAAAGATCCCTCTTTCTATTTACAGATGTAGATCATTCTTTGGTGGGCTCCAAGATTCCTCTTGGATCTCTTGTTAAATATTCCATTATAGTTATGTAATAAATCAACAATGCGGTATGGGCGATAATTACGTGTAAATCTTGTTAAAATTTTACTGTTACTACCATTAACTGGCCTATCATCTCTACCCTACAATGTTCAAACATTTTATTTATAATGTTGGAATTAATATCTTTACAGTGCAAACTGTCAGCATGTGGATGTCAAAGGCAGATTATGTGAAGCAGATGAATCCTGAAGGTCGATTCAAGGTCAATATACATGCCAAGAATGTTGCCAATGACCGCCTGTACGTTGTTGATGACGTGTTTGTGATGGCGATACCAGATAAGCTTTCTGTTCATGTAAGTTATTATTCACATAGAGAGATACATGTAATGATAATACCTAACTATATATACACTATACATGTAACCTGGGTAAATACTATAAACCACAACATACCACTCTAATTAACTTTATATATATACCACAGTCCTACCTGTCTCTATACTTGACTACCTGTCTCATTATAAACTTTAAATATACCACAGCTCCCACCTGTCTCCCTCTATTATATATATATATATGTAAAAACCCAATTTAGACTTTATATATACCACAGCTTCAACCTGTCTCTCTATATGTAATAACCCAACCCAGACTTTATATATACCACAGCTTCCACCTGTCTCTCTATATGTAATAACCCAACTTGGACTTTATATATACCACAGCTCCCACCTGTCTCTCTATATGTAATAACCCAACTCAGACTTTATACATACCACAGCTCCCACCTGTCTCTCCATATGTAATAACCCAACTCAGACTTTATATATACCACAGCTCCCACCTGTCTCTCTATATGTAATAACCCAACTCAGACTTTATATATACCATGGCTCCCACCTGTCTCTCTATATGTAATAACCCAACTCAGACTTTATATATACCACAGCTTCCACCTGTCTCTCTATATGTAATAACCCAACTCAGACTTTATATATACCACAGCTTCCACCTGTCTCTCTATATGTAATAACCCAACTCAGACTTTATATATACCACAGTTCCCTCCTGTCTCTCTATATGTAATAACCCTACTTGGACTTTATATATACCACAGCTCCCACCCGTCTCTCTATATGTAATAACCAAACTTAGACTTTATATATACCATGGCTCCCACCTGTCTCTCTATATGTAATAACCCAACTCAGACTTTATATATACCACAGCTTCCACCTGTCTCTCTATATGTAAAAACCCAACTCAGACATTATACATACCACAGCTCCCACCTGTCTCTCTATATGTAAAAACACAATTTAGACTTTATATATACCACAGCTTCAACCTGTCTCTCTATATGTAATAACCCAGCTCAGACTTTATATATACCACAGCTCCCACCTGTCTCTCTGTATGTAATAACCCAACCCAGACTTTATATATACCACAGCTTCCACCTGTCTCTCTATATGTAATAACCCAACTTGGACTTTATATATACCACAGCTTCCACCTGTCTCTCTATATGTAGTAACCCAACTCAGACTTTATACATACCACAGCTCCCACCTGTCTCTCCATATGTAATAACCCAACTCAGACTTTATATATACCACAGCTCCCACCTGTCTCTCTATATGTAATAACCCAACTCAGACTTTATATAAACCATGGCTCCCACCTGTCTCTCTATATGTAATAACCAAACTTAGATGTAATAACCAAACTTAGACTTTATATATACCATGGCTCCCACCTGTCTCTCTATATGTAATAACCCAACTCAGACTTTATATATACCACAGCTCCCACCTGTCTCTCTATATGTAATAACCCAACTTGGACTTTATATATACCACAGCTCCCACCTGTCTCTCCATACTTGATTACCTGTCTCATTTAAATTTTATACATACCACAGCTCCCACCTGTCTCTCTATATGTAATAACCCAACTTGGACTTTATATATACCACAGCTTCCACCTGTCTCTCTATATGTAATAACCCAACTCAGACTTTATACATACCACAGCTCCCACCTGTCTCTCAATATGTAATAACCCAACTCAGACTTTATATATACCACAGCTCCCACCTGTCTCTCTATATGTACTAACCCAATTCAGACTTTATATATACCACAGCTCCCACCTGTCTCTCTATATATAATAACCAAACTCATACTTTATATATACCACAGCTTCCACCTGTCTCTCTATATGTAATAACCCAACTCAGACTTTATACATACCACAGCTCCCACCCGTCTCTCTATATGTAATAACCCAACTCAGACTTTATATATACCACAGCTCCCACCGTCTCTCTATATGTAATAACCCAACTCAGACTTTATATATACCACAGCTTCCACCTGTCTCTCTATATGTAATAACCCAACTCAGACTTTATATATACCACAGCTCCCACCTGTCTCTCTATATGTAATAACCCAACTCAGACTTTATATATACCACAGCTCCCACCTTCTCTCTCTATATGTAATAACCCAACTCAGACTTTATATATACCACAGCTTCCACCTGTCTCTCTATATGTAATAACCCAATTCAGACTTTATACATACCACAGCTCCCACCGTCTCTCTATATGTAATAACCCAACTCAGACTTTATATATACCACAGCTTCCACCTGTCTCTCTATATGTAATAACCCAACTGACTTATAATATACCACACTGTCTCTCACCTCTATATGTAATAACCCAACTCAGACTTTATACATACCACAGCTTCCACCTGTCTCTCTATATGTAGTAACCCAACTCAGACTTTATACATACCACAGCTTCCACCTGTCTCTCTATATGTAGTAACCCAACTCAGACTTTATACATACCACAGCTTCCACCCGTCTCTCTATATGTAGTAACCCAACTCAGACTTTATATATACCACAGCTTCAACCTGTCTCTCTATATGTAATAACCCAACTCAGACTTTATATATACCACAGCTCCCACCCGTCTCTCTATATGTAGTAACCCAACTCAGACTTTATATATACCACAGCTTCCACCTGTCTCTCTATATGTAATAACCCAACTCAGACTTTATATATACCACAGCTCCCACCCGTCTCTCTATATGTAGTAACCCAACTCAGACTTTATATATACCACAGCTTCCACCTGTCTCTCTATATGTAATAACCCAACTTGGACTTTATATATACCACAGCTTCCACCTGTCTCTCTATATGTAATAACCCAACTCAGACTTTATATATACCACAGCTTCCACCTGTCTCTCCTTATGTAATAACCCAACTTGGACTTTATATATACCACAGCTCCCACCCGTCTCTCTATATGTAATAACCCAACTCAGACTTTATATATACCACAGCTCCCACCTGTCTCTCTATATGTAATAACCCAACTCAGACTTTATATATACCACAGCTCCCACCTGTCTCTCTATATGTAATAACCCAACTCAGACTTTATATATACCACATTTCCCTCCTGTCTCTCTATATGTAATAACCCAACTCAGACTTTATATATACCACAGCTTCCACCTGTCTCTCTATATGTAATAACCCAACTTGGACTTTATATATACCACAGCTCCCACCTGTCTCTCCATACTTGATTACCTGTCTCATTTAAATTTTATACATACCACAGCTCCCACCTGTCTCTCCATACCTGGTAGATACTGTTGGAAAGGTGGAATTCAAAAACATAACACAGCTTACACTGACAAATGGTATGTTTTCCTGCGACGCTGGCAATGGACTCATAATGAATGGCTTTAAAGTCCCTGTAAAGTAAGTACAATTCCTAAGCTGTAAGGGTTATATTTGATCTGCTAAGAATGCAAAGAAATCTGTGTTACTAGGATTTAACTTCAGATAACAAATAGTCTTGTGCTTTATTGATGTTGTTTCTTATTGACAATCAGCTTATAAGGTCATTTGACCAGAAAGGTCGGAATTAACTATAGTCATTGTGCTCCATCCATGGATCGCAGTCTGCTCTGTGTAAACGTTTTATTCAAATAACTTTTTCTCAATAACTAAAATGCCCAGGGTACTGATATTAGGCCTGCATCATGCTGGTATGAAGGACTACAAAGTTTGTTCAAATAAATGACCTTCACTTTCATTCAAGGTCACACGGGACATATAGGCTAAAATCTCAACTTCTTGTCAAGAGACTTTATACTGGGCTTATAGTATGCTGGATGAAGCATGTGCACTTTCAAGTTTGTTTACTTTAATGAATTCTATTTCATACTTAAAAAAAAATTAAAAGTATTTAAACTTGTTTCTATAAAAGGTATATATGGTAAGTGGTAATGTTTACTTCTCAACTTTAACTGTCGAACATTTTTTTCAAGGCGACCCATCGCTCCTGGTGAAACTGTGGTGGAGGAGTTTGTTATTCATCCAACTCGGCGCTATTCTCGTAAACGGCGATTGTATGTTACATTCAACTGTACCCAGTTTGTAGATGTGGAGGGCTATGCATTGACCAAGATAGTCAACACTCCTCCCAAGGATGCTGATGAAACTGACAGCAGCGACGATGAGGATTAGGCGCAGCAGAGACAATGAAGATTGAGGATATCAAACTAGCAGAATCTCACTAAATCACTCATATACTCATTCTGACTTTGTGTAGTATTATTCATTGTTAAAAAGATACCTTTGTTTGATTACTAATTTTGTTGCTGTATTTGTGTCTTGTCTGACCTATCATATGTGGTTTTGTGGATCCCCGGTGGGAAATGAACAGAGTGTACTATTTGTGGCGCATAAATAATATGCTCCATTGTTCTTTATATGGGAGGCTATACATTTAACAAATTTATTTGAAAAGTTATGAAACTGAGGTGAGATGAAGAAATACAGAAAAATGTTTTTAAATGTTGCAATAGTAACGATTATTTCATTACACTTTGTTAAAAAAAAAAAAAAATTCTACCACTTTGGTTTCTCAGAATTGTTGAGGATTGTAAAACATGGATCACCACTGCTGTAAATTCACTAACATTTTGCAATTTAAATGTTATGTTAAATCTACTACCACAAGGCTAGGACTACATTACAATCATATGGAACAGCTGTGTGTGTCTGTACAACACTCAGCAGTAGGTTGTCAGTCGGCAATTTTCTTGTAATCTGAGAGGGACTACTTCATGATATTGAAAAGATTTACCAAATGGACTTTACAACATGCAGCGTTCTGACATTGGTTGACTTTTCTGAGGACATCTCCATAGTTACAGCACAAGGGACTCCCCTTGCCACCATAGTGCTAACTTTAATAGGGCTTTACGCTTGATCATTATGATTTTTGCTATACACACCAAGTTGTCTGTATTTCAAAATACAGGCAAGTACATAGTACTGCATGAAGCGTTTCTACTGCATGAATATTGGTTGTTGTCTTTTGTAAAGTGAATGTTTATGTGTGTTTAATATGATCTATTTACACTCAAAGTGGATGCTCAAAGAACCAATCATATCATTACACATACATGTCAGGGGAATCAAAATTAGTATTCATTAATAATTATGCAGGCAGCTAAAAATAGTACTAGAGGTGAGAGTAAAAGATCCGAAACATCAGTAATATATGTATACTGTGAAACCAGACTTCAACTTTCACTCTATTGAAACATTCTGTTTTGTCCTACCACATACAATATCTTAATATCAACATAGAAATGGTTCCTGGTCACCACTGGCATTATACTGATCATTGTCTGTTAATTTTCACAATCCTAGCAATGTCCCGCAAAATCGCTAAAATCTCATCCCCGCGAAAATAACTGGCTATATGGTACTATAATTAATGTAACCTAAAAGGGTACGTCCTTTACTGTTGATGCCAGAACCTACCAAGTCCAATACAGTGTCAGTAAAGTCAGGTTTCACTTTAGTATGTTTGTTCAGTTGTGCTCATCAAATATAATACAATCCACCCTTGAGATCGAATTATACATCATTGAGTCGCTTATCATAATACGGAACTGTAGTTCTTTATCACCAAGAAATGGTATGTGTATGTAAGGAAATTGTTTGTGTTCTTTGTTTCATTTCATTGTTTGAATTCCTGAGTAAAAGTGCTTATATGTATCAGATTAATTATCTCTATTTCTATAATAAAATCTCTTTGAAATTCATGTAAGGTCTTCAGTCAGTAAATTAAGATTTTGCTGAGAGGAAATAACAAGTCCTGTTTAATCTGTAAAAATATCTACCAGTAGGTTCCACCTACTGTACTGATGAGGAAATATCATAACGACTGTCTCCAGATTTTTTGGGCAACTGGTGCTGGTGACCTATTGCAAAAGTCTTCTGTCTGTCGTGCGTTAACTTTAGCTTGTAAACAGGATAACTTGAGTAATTGATGTGACTTTTAGCCTTGCACCATTGCACTCATTTGACTATCTTATAGTTACTGCCCTTTGCAATAATATTTGACCTTGCAAAACAACTTGAATAAATATTTACTGAGTTTAATGAAACTTTGTCTGTAGCCTTACATCAGAAAGATCTTTGAGGAGTTCGAATAATAGTCTTTTTACCCCACCATCATCACATTGTGGGCTATTCAAATCGCCTTTCGTTCATGGTTTGTGGTCCGTTCTTTAACAATTTTTGTTACCGCTATTTTTTTGAAAGTACTGAAGGGATCTGTCTCAAATTTCATCCTTAGGTTCACCTAGGGGTCTAGTTGAGCATATTGCATTTTCGGACCGATCGGTGAACAAGATGGTGGCCATCTTGGATTTTGATAGTTGAAGTTTGTTACCGCTATTTCTTAGAAAGAACTGATGGGATCCGTCTCAAATTGCATGTGCAGCAGGGTTGCATTTTCGGACTGATCAGTGAACAAGATGGCCGCCATCTAGGATTTAGATAGTTTTAGTTTGTTACCGCTGTTTCCCAGAAAGTACTGAAGGGATCTGTCTCAAGTTCCATGTGCAGGTTCCCCTAGGGGTCTAGTTGTGCATATTGCATTTCCGGACCGATAGGTGAACAAGATTGTGGCCATCTTGAATTTTGATAGTTGAAGTTTGTTACCGCTATTACTCAGAAAGTACTGATGGGATCCGTCTCAAATTGCATGTGCAAGGTTGCATTTTCGGACCGATCAGTGAAAAAGATGGCTGCCATCTAGGATTTTGATAGTTTAAGTTTGTTACCGCTGTTTCCCAGAAAGTACTGAAGGGATCTGTCTGAAGTTCCATGTGCAGGTTCCCCTAGGGGTCTAGATGTTGTTATTGCATTTTGGGACCAATCGGTTAACAAGATGGTCGGCAGGTCTCCATCTTGGATTTTGATAATTGAAGTTTGTTTCTGCTATACATCTCAGAAAGTTCTGAAAGGATCTTTCTCAAAGTTTATATATAGTATGTTATAAAAGTTTGAAAAGCAGAGAATAGATCCCTCTTTCTGTTGACCTTGTCAACAGGATAACTTGAGAAAATATTTTCTAAATCCTAAATTATCAACAAATGGGTCAAAGATGCCTATGGCATATTTAAAGACCTCAACAACAGGTAAATTTTATGAATTTTTGTATGCAACCCTCACATCAGTATAATCTCTGACACGTTTGAAAATTGGACTTTTCTTTATAAAGTTACAAGAGTTATTGGCCTTTGCAATAATATTAATATTGAACTAGTGAACAGGACAAGTTTAATAGGTAAATATGTAGCCTAACATCAGTAAGAACTTGGATAAGTTTTGATTGAAATGATCTGATTGCAATTTTATATTGGTATGATATATTATACTAACATACATGAGTTGTTAATCAGAATAATTAACTCTTCAATGTCTGTAATGAATAATGACGTAAAAAAGATGTGCTGTGCATTTAAAGGTCACTCTAAAAGGCAAGTGTTGGCCCATATATGACAATATAAAAATGTCCGGTAACTGTAAGGCCTTGTGTATAGAGACCACCTGATCATATTAGGCTTAACAATTCAGAATTATACATATCAGAAGACATTATGATAATAAATAGTTTTATTTACTGCACACATACTTCCTAGACCATTGTAGCAAGCAGTTCAGTAAATAAAGACACATCCAAGAATCTGAAAACCAAGTACAAGCATGCTGTGGAATATCTACAAATCATCTCGTGCATTCTATATCACAGATCAAATAATAATGAAGTCACTAGTATTGTTTCATGGATGCCTCGATGGCTTGTCTCAGCATTTCCTCATCATCCTGTTCATAATCCTGAAAAGAAAAAGAAAATCTTTCTACAGTAACTAAAATGAATTTACCGCTATATCTAAATGGTGATAATCTACCTACAGTTACACATAACCTTATCATTACAGCTAAACGAAATATAGAACAAAAATAAATGTGTATTTGCCAAATCAGTGCCTTGACCTCATTTACTGTAAATGTAAGAAATGAATACATTAAAATTCCCAAAACTAATGTTTTCTCATCTGTAACATAAATTCTCCCAACGTAGTCACTACGTCATAGCTAGTCAAACCATGTCACAATTCATTCATGACAATAAAAACACAATGACGAAGGTCACTCTGACAAAATTATGTGTCATATTGTATTTCACTGTGTTTCTTGAAAACAAAGTGTGTACTATGAGAAGGAAGCAAGTATATAACAAGAGGCCCATGGGCCTTAACGGTCATCTGACTATTAGTACAATACAACATAGTCGTTTAAAGATTTTAGCCTATTTGACTGCTGTGACCGTGATTGAAGGTCAAGGTAATAGGTAATTCATTTGAACAAACTTGGTAGCCCTTCATCCCAGCATGCTGCATGAGTTCTTGAGAAGAAGTCATTTAAAGATTTTAGATTATATTGCTTCCGTGACCTTGAATGAAGATCAAGGTGATTCATTTGAACAAACTTGGTAGCCCTTCATCCCAGCATGCCACAGGCCTAATATCTGGTTTCTAAACCTCTTCATTATTCACAAGATGTCGTTTAAATGATTATAGCCTATTTGACCCCTGTGACCTTGAATGAAGGTCAAGGTCATTTATTTGAACAAACTTGGTAGCCTTTCATCCCAGCATCCTACGGGCCCAATATCAGTACCCTGAGCTATCTGGTTCTTGAGAAGAAGTCGTTTAAAGATTTGGCCTATTTGACCCCCGTGACCTTGAATAAAGGTCAAGGTCATTTATTTGAACAAAATTGGTAGCCCTTCATCCCAGCATGCCACAGGCCTAATATCAGGTCTCTACGCCACTTAGTTATTCACAAGAAGTTGTTTAAAGAATTTTAGCCTATTTGATCCCTGTGACCTTGAATGAAGGTCAAGGTCATTTATTTGAACAAACTTGGTAGCCCTTCATCCCAGCATCCTACAGGGCAAATATCAGTAGCCTGGGCCTTCTGGTTCTTGAGAAGAAGTCGTTTAAAGATTTTGGCCTTTTTGACCCCTGTGACCTTGAATGAAGTTTAAGGTCATTCATTTGAACAAACTTGGTAGCCCTTCATCCCAGCATGTCACAGGTCCAATATCAGTACCCTGAGCGTTCTGGTTCTTGAGAAGAAGTCGTTTAAAGATTTTAGCCTATTTGACCCCTGTGACCTTGAATGAAGGTCAAGGTCATTTATTTGAACAAACTTGGTAGCCCTTCATTCCAGCATGCCATAGGCCTACTATAAGGTCTCTAGGCCACTTAGTTATTCACAAGAAGTTGTTTAAAGAATTTTAGCATATTTGACCCCTGTGACCTTGAATGAAGGTCAAGGTCATTTATTTGAACAAACTTGGTAGCCTTTCATCCCAGCATCCTACAGGCCAAATATCAGTACCCTGGGCCGTCTGGTTCTAGAGAAGAAGTCGTTTAAAGATTTGGCCTTTTTGACCCCTTTGACCTTGAATGAAGGTCAAGGTCATTCATTTGAACAAACTTGGTAGCCCTCCATCCCAGTAACCTACAGGCCAAATATGAGTACCCTGGGCCTTCCGGTTATTGAGAAGAAGTCATTTGAATGAAAAATTTACGCACGGCGCACGACGACGGACGGTGCATGATGACAATAGGTCATCCTGACCCTTCGGGTCAGATGACCTAAAAATATGATTGTTCTTCCCCAATGATGTTTTATAGCAAATATAGATGAAATCCATCCAAGGATGAAGGAGTAGTATTTTAAAGCTAAAAATAACCTTTTTGGGGCCCCACCCCTCAGCCCCTAGGGGACAGACCAGGCTCATTTATATAAAATATGATTGTCTGTCCCCAAGGATGTTTCACACCAAATATGGATGAAATCCATCCAAGGATGAAGGAGTAGTATTTTAAAGCTAAAAATAACCTTTTTGGGGCCCCACCCCTCAGCCCCTAGGGGACAGACCAGGCTCATTTATATAAAATATGGTTGTCTCTCCCCAATGATGTTTCACACCAAATATGGATGAAATCCATCCAAGGATGAAGGAGGAGTAGGATTTTAAAGCTTTAATTAAGAAAATTTCCCCTTTTGGGGCCCCGCCCCTCTGCCCCTAGGGGTCGGACCAGGCTCATTTATATAAAATATGATTGCCCTTTCCCAACAACGTTTCACACCAAATATGGATGAAATCCATCCAAGGATGAAGGAGGAGTAGGATTTTAAAGCTAAAATTAAGAAAATTTGCCCTTTTGGGGCCCCACCTCTCAGCCCCTAGGGGTCGGACCAGGCTCATTAATATAAAATATGATTGTCCTTCCCCAATGATGTTTCACACCAAATATGAATGAAATCAACCCAAGGATGAAGGAGGAGTAGGATTTTAAAGCTTAAAATAAGAAAATTTGCCCTTTTGGGGCCCCGCCCCTCAGCCCCAAGGGGTCGGACCAAGCTCATTTATATAAAATATGACTGTCCTTCCCCAATGATGTTTCACATCAAATATGGATGAAATCCATCCAAGAATGAAGGAGGAGTAGGATTTTAAAGCTAAAATTAAGAAAATTTGCCCTTTTGGGGCCCCACCCCTCAGCCCCTAGGGGTCGGACCAGACTCATTTATATAAAATATGACTGTCCTTCCCTAATGATGTTTCACACCAAATATGGATGAAATCAACCCAAGGATGAAGGAGGAGTAGGATTTTAAAGCTTAAAATAAGAAAATTTGCCCTTTTGGGGCCCCACCCCTCAGCCCCTAGGGGTCGGACCAAGCTCATTTATATAAAATATGATTGTCCTTCCCCAATGATGTTTCACACCAAATATGGATGTAATCCGCCCAAGGGTTAAGGAGGAGTAGGCTTTTGTATAAATAGTCTTACGCACGACGCACGGCGGACGGCTGACGGCGCACGGCGGACGGCGCACGACGACGGACGAAACACGATGACAATAGGTCACCCTGACCTTCGGTCAGATGACCTAAAAAGGACCGTGAAACCTTTGCAGTAACATTTTAGTCGCTAGAAGACCTCGTCATAAATTTGTTTCCTATTAGGCGAGTAGCGTAATCTATAGTTTAATTTTTTTAACTGTTTCTTAAATCATATTGGCTAGGTTTCATCTGTATTTTACTGCGGGCTAGACTTGATGGGAGAACCAGTGGACGCAATATTCACAGGAAATGCTCTATTAAGCTATGTAACACATATGCAACCTACTTCTAAAATATTAGTATGGTAATTTAAGAATGCATTTTTAGCACGAGCGTACTCGCACTATTATTTTCCTTGTCGGGTGTAGAGTCTGTGTCGTCCGCTATGCGCAGATTCCAACTGCGCACGCGATACCGGAAGTCAGTGTATTATACCCTTTAATAGATTTTGCCATGACTTAGTGGCACCAACCTTTCAATAACATATACTTAGATGTACTTGTCAGCGATAATCTACTATAAGTTATGAACAGTGACATTACACAGTGCTAAACACATTTTGTGTTGTGTAAACTTCAAGCGGCGTATCATACAAACTCTTGCATCGGTCACGATATTCTAAGCATCTGATCGACTTCGGAAATTTCTGGAACAATACTCTGCAAATCAGGTTTATATAGTCAATAAAAGAAAGTGACGATATGGATAACTTTTAGTACCGGCCACATATTTAATTTATTTCATATCATCCTAGGTCTTAGGTGTACATTGCACTATCGCTAACTAAACCCTGTGACCACAGATCGCATCCGTTGCAGTTCTAATAAATATTTCTAAAATTACACAGCTTTGCATAAGAAAAACAGAATAAAAACAAATGTTATAAAATATCAGCCTGAACGTCTGAGCTCTAGATCTAATGTATCCTAGAAAGCAGTTCAAGCATGGCACAGGTAAGTCACCACGTGCACAGAGACTGGATAGTGTTCTAGCAGACGACTATTTTGAAAAGCGAAACAAGTCTATCGTATCAATATTGATATGATAATAAACACACTTCTATGTAACAAAGAGCACATTTAACAAAGTTCAAAATAATTTCACATTTAAAGTTCTGATAAAGTGAAGGAAAGTATTTATTACAATACACCAAGGGCGTAAACCATCTCCATGCAATAGTCCTAAGGATAATGACCGAAAGTGCTACGTACACATGTTGCCGAGGATGATTTCATACTGGAAATTAAGGTTAGGAAGTAGTTAGCGAGCACTTAATGTCTAACAGACATATTTCTAGTTAAATACAGGTGCTGTGTTCTTGATTTTTTTTTATTTCATGCTTCGACTGCAAAGGGATTTCCCTAAAGTCGTGCTTTGTGTGAAAAGGGAATTCCCCTTGGAAGAAGTTCTGGCTAGTAGGGTGATACAAGATCTTGTATCACAAATGTGTTATACAAACAAACAGAAAATATTCAGTGAAGTTAGTTGTTTCACTATTGTAAACGACATGTAATTAAAGTGCTTACCACGTAAGTATCGTACTCAAACTTGTGCCTCATATTTAAGTGCTGAAGGAAATCTGAGCTCTGTTGGTTTGGATCTCCCCATGGCATTGCTTTACATATTGGACAAACCTAATAAAAACAATAGGCCCATGGGCCTTAACGGTCACCGGAGTTTGGATAAAGAATGAAACAAAGACATATAAACACTATATAAATGTCCATCAGGCTCTTGAAATCAGTCAATGATTATATCGTTTTGACCTTTAAATCTTTAAAGAGTATTAGATTCAATTACATCTGTTACATTTCTTATGAAAACTGAGCAAATAATACTCATAAATGTGTTTTCCCTATATAAAATAAAGTAAATTTTACCCCCTCCCCAGGGAAAAATCTGAGACTCCAGGGCCTTAAATGCTGTAGAGGGCCTTGAGACCTTTTAATATATGAAGAGTATTTGGTTCCATCATATCTTTAAATTCAGAAGATTTTTTTAAATTTTAGCCATTTTGACCCTTTTTGCCCCTGCCCCTCTGACCCCTGGGAGTCAGCCAGGGACCTACCGGGTATATGGGTTTGATGTTATACTTTCTCAGGCTAATAATTTTAACCAAGTTTGACTCATTTCTTATGTAAATTGAGCAAATATAATCGGTACTCATAAATGTATTATCCCTATATATGACCCCCTCCCCTGCGGAAAATCTGAGACCATAGGGCCTTGAAATTCACAATTTTTGTAGCTGGTATTGAGACCTTCAAATAAATGAAGAGTATTTGATTCTACTACATCTGCAAGTTGAGAAGATGATTTGTGGGCAAATAATGCTCATAAATGTGTTTTTCCTATATACACTAAATTTGACCCCCTCCCTAGGGGAAAATCTGAGATCTCAGGGCCATGAAATTAACAATTTTTGTAGAGGGCCTTGGGACCTTTCAATCCATGAAGAGTATTTGAAATTTAGCCATTTTGACTCTTTTTGGCCCCGCCCCTCTGGACCCTGGTAGGTGGAGGCCATATAATTCGACCTTATGCCTTACAAGGTTTGTACAAAATTTCATTGAATTTGCTTCAGCAATTTTGGAGAAGAAGTCAAAAATGTAAATTGGTTACGAACACACGACGGACAAAAGGTGATTAGAATAGGTCTCATGTGACCTAAAAATATTGGATTAGCAACTAAATCATGTTACTATTTTTACCATACGAAAAAATTTGCAAACTAATTGATAAAAGATTTTTCATTACACGTACTGCGTATATACATGTATGCACACTACATATGTATGAGGGGAAAAAACCCGAAATAACACGTACTACTGAAGAGCTCCCTTGAATGGAGCGAAAGTGCTCACTAGTCAATCATTATTGTTTTTATTTCTTATAGATTTCGTCCATAAGGATTTTTCTTTAAGTTTATCATATATATATGTATATATACAGGTTTTGTGGAGATAAGTCAAATGGTTTTGCAGTTGCAGCGATGAAAAGTCTTAGATTTCTCCTAGTTAATACATGTAACATAAATGTTGATGTATAAACAAGCCGTGTCTCTTGTTTGATCAGCCTACCATGTTTGTTTTCTCCTTGCGATGGTATTGGTTACAATGCTGAACAAGATCTTGACAGGTAAAGTTTTGTTGGTCACACAAAGGACACTGGAAGGTCAATCGATTTGGTAAATCACTGAAAAATTAATACAGACAATGAACAAATACATTTTTTCAAGAAATTCAGTACAATGCTGTTGGAGTAAAGGGTTACATATGAAATACCTTTTGAAATGTTAGGCAATGTTTGGACGATGGAGAAATAAGGCATTTAATGCCATACACTGAACAGGGACACATATTTATTGTTAAGTTTTGTTAATTTTTGTCATTTTTTCCAGTGTCTTCCTTTTGAAACCAAATTTGTTGATAATACTGCAATCCTTTACAAGGGTATTCTATACAAACCTAGGAAGTGTCTGGGAGGTACTGCTGATAGGCTTGAACGGTTGGATTGTGTTATCTTGCCGAGAACATGTCTTTTGATGTGATTTTAAGTCTGGTAATGTGAGCTGCACAAACAGAAATACAAAACAAACAGTCAATCTGGCTATTAGGAATTTTTATTAGGAACTTCCGCATCGAGGATTCTCACAAAAGTTTGCAAACAAAGTTTATTTCATAACCTGAAGAAGTTAAAAAATAGTTAAATCAATGCTTATAATTAATTTTTCAGACTACTTTATAACATAAAATACCTTAGTAAACATACAATTCCCTTGATTTTCCAATACATTATTTTTTCTAAATCAATATGCAACGTCGACGTCTCTATTGTGACATCATGATAACGTCGGGTTTTCGCACCATTCTCAGATTTTTAGCCCACCATCATCAGATGTTGGGCTATTCAAATCGCCTTTCGTCCGTTGTCAGTCATTCGTCCGTCCGTCCTTTAACAATTCTTGTTTCCACTGTTTCTCAGAAAGCGCTGAAGGGATCTTTTGTTGGTTCCCCTAGGGCCCTAGTTGTGCATATTTTGCATTTTGGGATGATTTGGTGAATAAGATGGCCGACAGGCCGCCATCTTGGATTTTGATAAATGAAGCTTGTTTCAAAGTTTTGAAAAGCAGAGAAAAGATCCCTCTTTTCATTGTCAGATATATATCATTCATTGGTGGGTGCCAAAATCTATCTGGGATCTCTTGTTTCTTCATAGAATATGAAGTAAAAGGATCTGCCAATCAGAATGTTGGATTTAGTATGAAAGCAAATAAACTTCATACATGGATGTCTTAGTTCCTCAGTAGAGAGGGAAGGACCTCAGATCAAGTTTTCCTCTCAAACCCATCTTGCCCAAGTTTATATTGACCTTGATATTCACACTTTTATTAATACAGTAACACTGACCACAAGTATTACATCTACAATGAATTCACCAGGATCCACAAGTATTCACTAGGATCCACAAGTATTACATCTACACTGAATTCACTAGGCTCCACAAGTATTACATCTACACTGAATTCACTAGGCTCCACAAGTATTACATCTACACTGAATTCACTAGGCTCCACAAGTATTACATCTACACTGAATTCACTAGGCTCCACAAGTATTACATCTACACTGAATTCACTAGGCTCCACAAGTATTACATCTACACTGAATTCACTAGGCTCCACAAGTATTACATCTACACTGAATTCATACAGTAACACCAGGCTCCACAAGTATTACATCTACACTGAATTCACTAGGCTCCACAAGTATTACATCTACACTGAATTCACTAGGCTCCACAAGTATTACATCTACACTGAATTCACTAGGCTCCACAAGTATTACATCTACACTGAATTCACTAGGCTCCACAAGTATTACATCTACACTGAATTCACTAGGCTCCACAAGTATTACATCTACACTGAATTCACCAGGCTCCACAAGTATTACATCTACACTGAATTCACAGGCTCCACAATATTAACATCCACAGATTCCATTACATCTACACTGAATTCACTAGGCTCCACAAGTATTACATCTACACTGAATTCACAGGCTCCACAAGTATTACATCTACACTGAATTCACTAGGCTCCACAAGTATTACATCTACACTGAATTCACCAGGCTCCACAAGTATTACATCTACACTGAATTCACCAGGCTCCACAAGTATTACATCTACACTGAATTCACCAGGCTCCACAAGTATTACATCTACACTGAATTCACTAGGCTCCACAAGTATTACATCTACACTGAATTCACAGGCTCCACAAGTATTACATCTACACTGAATTCACAGGCTCCACAAGTATTACATCTACACTGAATTCACAGCTCCACAAGTATTACATCTACACTGAATTCACCAGGCTCCACAAGTATTACATCTACACTGAATTCACCTAGGCTCCACAAGTATTACATCTAACACTGAAATTCACCAGGCTCCACAAGTATTACATCTACACTGAATTCACAGGCTCCACAAGTATTACATCTACACTGAATTCACCAGGCTCCACAAGTATTACATCTACACTGAATTCACCAGGCTCCACAAGTATTACATCTACACTGAATTCACAGGCTCCACAAGTATTACATCTACACTGAATTCACTAGGCTCCACAAGTATTACATCTACACTGAATTCACCAGGCTCCACAAGTATTACATCTACACTGAATTCACCAGGCTCCACAAGTATTACATCTACACTGAATTCACCAGGCTCCACAAGTATTACATCTACACTGAATTCACCAGGCTCCACAAGTATTACATCTACACTGAATTCACCAGGCTCCACAAGTATTACATCTACACTGAATTCACCAGGCTCCACAAGTATTACATCTACACTGAATTCACCAGGCTCCACAAGTATTACATCTACACTGAATTCACTAGGCTCCACAAGTATTACATCTACACTGAATTCACCAGGCTCCACAAGTATTACATCTACACTGAATTCACCAGGCTCCACAAGTATTACATCTACACTGAATTCACCAGGCTCCACAAGTATTACATCTACACTGAATTCACTAGGCTCCACAAGTATTACATCTACACTGAATTCACTAGGCTCCACAAGTATTACATCTACACTGAATTCACCAGGCTCCACAAGTATTACATCTACACTGAATTCACCAGGCTCCACAAGTATTACATCTACACTGAATTCACCAGGCTCCACAAGTATTACATCTACACTGAATTCACAGGCTCCACAAGTATTACATCTACACTGAATTCACTAGGCTCCACAAGTATTACATCTACACTGAATTCACAGTCATACTACTGAATTCACAGCTCCACAAGTATTACATCTACACTGAATTCACACAGGCTCCACAAGTATTACATCTACACTGAATTCACCAGGCTCCACAAGTATTACATCTACTACACTGAATCACAGGCTCCACAAGTATTACATCTACACTGAATTCACCAGGCTCCACAAGTATTACATCTACACTGAATTCACACTCCACAAGTATTACATCTACACTGAATTCACAGGCTCCACAAGTATTACATCTACACTGAATTCACAGGCCACAAGTATTACATCTACACTGAATTCACAGCTCCACAAGTATTACATCTACACTGAATTCACCAGGCTCCACAAGTATTACATCTACACTGAATTCACCAGGCTCCACAAGTATTACATCATTCACAGGCTCCACAAGTATTCATCTACACTGAATTCACAGGCTCCACAAGTATTACATCTACACTGAATTCACAGGCTCCACAAGTATTACATCTACACTGAATTCACCAGGCTCCACAAGTATTACATCTACACTGAATTCACCAGGCTCCACAAGTATTACATCTACACTGAATTCAGCTCACAAGATTACATCTACACTGAATTCACCAGGCTCCACAAGTATTACATCTACACTGAATTCACCAGGCTCCACAAGTATACATCTACACTGAATTCACAGGCTCCACAAGTATTACATCTACACTGATTCACACTCACAAGTATAATTCACTAATTCCAGGCTCCACAAGTATTACATCTACACTGAATTCACCAGGCTCCACAAGTATTACATCTACACTGAATTCACCAGGCTCCACAAGTATTACATCTACACTGAATTCACCAGGCTCCACAAGTATTACATCTACACTGAATTCACAGGCTCCACAAGTATTACATCTACACTGAATTCACCAGGCTCCACAAGTATTACATCTACACTGAATTCACAGGCTCCACAAGTATTACATCTACACTGAATTCACAGGCTCCACAAGTATTACATCTACACTGAATTCACTCAGGCTCCACAAGTATTACATCTACACTGAATTCACTGCTCCACAAGTATTACATCTACACTGAATTCACAGCTCCACAAGTATTACATCTACACTGAATCTCACACAGGCTCCACAAGTATTACATCTACACTGAATTCAGGCTCCACAAGTATTACATCTACACTGAATTCACCAGGCTCCACAAGTATTACATCTACACTGAATTCACCAGGCTCCACAAGTATTACATCTACACTGAATTCACTAGGCTCCACAAGTATTACATCTACACTGAATTCACCAGGCTCCACAAGTATTACATCTACACTGAATTCACTAGGCTCCACAAGTATTACATCTACACTGAATTCACCAGGCTCCACAAGTATTACATCTACACTGAATTCACCAGGCTCACAAATACATCACACGTCACGGCTCCACAGTATTACATCTACTGAATTCACAGGCTCCACAAGTATTACATCTACACTGAATTCACCAGGCTCCACAAGTATTACATCTACACTGAATTCACCAGGCTCCACAAGTATTACATCTACACTGAATTCACTAGGCTCCACAAGTATTACATCTACACTGAATTCACCAGGCTCCACAAGTATTACATCTACACTGAATTCACCAGGCTCCACAAGTATTACATCTACACTGAATTCACCAGGCTCCACAAGTATTACATCTACACTGAATTCACTAGGCTCCACAAGTATTACATCTACACTGAATTTCACAGGCTCCACAAGTATTACATCTACACTGAATTCACCAGGCTCCACAAGTATTACATCTACACTGAATTCACAGGCTCCACAAGTATTACATCTACACTGAATTCACCAGGCTCCACAAGTATTACATCTACACTGAATTCACCAGGCTCCACAAGTATTACATCTACACTGAATTCACCAGGCTCCACAAGTATTACATCTACACTGAATTCACCAGGCTCCACAAGTATACATTACACTGAATTCACATCAGATACATCTACACTGAATTCACCAGGCTCCACAAGTATTACATCTACACTGATTCACAGGCTCCACAAGTATTACATCTACACTGAATTCACCAGGCTCCACAAGTATTACATCTACACTGAATTCACCAGGCTCCACAAGTATTACATCTACACTGAATTCACAGGCTCCACAAGTATTACATCTACACTGAATTCACGCCACAAGTATTACATCTACACTGAATTCACCAGGCTCCACAAGTATTACATCTACACTGAATTCACAGGCTCCACAAGTATTACATCTACACTGAATTCACCAGGCTCCACCACACACTGAATTCACCAGCTCCACAAGTATTACATCTACACTGAATTCACAGGCTCCACAAGTATTACATCTACACTGAATTCACCAGGCTCCACAAGTATTACATCTACACTGAATTCACCACTCCACAAGTATTACATCTACACTGAATTCACCAGGCTCCACAAGTATACTACAACGATTACATCTACACTGAATTCACCAGGCTCCACAAAGTATTACATCTACACTGAATTCACCAGGCTCCACAAGTATTACATCTACACTGAATTCACCAGGCTCCACAAGTATTACATCTACACTGAATTCACCAGGCTCCACAAGTATTACATCTACACTGAATTCACAGGCTCCACAAGTATTACATCTACACTGAATTCACTAGTCCACAAGTATACATCTACACTGAATTCACAGGCTCCACAAGTATTACATCTACACTGAATTCACAGGCTCCACAAGTATTACATCTACACTGAATTCACAGGCTCCACAAGTATTACATCTACACTGAATTCACCAGGCTCCACAAGTATTACATCTACACTGAATTCACTAGGCTCCACAAGTATTACATCTACACTGAATTCACTAGGCTCCACAAGTATTACATCTACACTGAATTCACTAGGCTCCACAAGTATTACATCTACACTGAATTCACCAGGCTCCACAAGTATTACATCTACACTGAATTCACTAGGCTCCAGGCTCAAATTGGCCATGAGGTTTACATCTACACTGAATTCACTAGGCTCCAGGCTCAAATTGGCCATGAGGTTTACACTGACACTTAGTTTTATATTGATGTTTTACTAGAAGGTACAAACTAACCTCTACATTAACCTGGGCCTGCCTTTCCTCTTGACCTTGGGGTGTTTATTTTACTACACCTAGAGTTAAACACTTGCTTTGAGTTTAATTCTGACCTTAAGTTTCACACTGTCCTGGAGATTTAAAATAATTTCACTAATAATGCAATTTGGAGAAAAAATTACCTTGAGTGTTACAAGCTGGTAATTTGTTTAAACCCAACCTGAGATTCACACTAACCTTGGAGTATCTACGCGGACCAATGATTGGCAAGGAGATGCTAAATATCCCAGAAAGTCATCATTTTAAACCTTACAAATGACTAGCTATTGAGATTGACTAATTATAGTCATATTTGTTATACCCCTATAAAAAGTTCTATATAAACTCTCTTGACAAAAATGCCAATAAATAAACTGTTCCGTCGAGCAGTCCAAAGAACTGTTAAAATCGACTGTTAAAATGTCCTGTTGGACCAGAGTGATGTCACACCTACAATTCGTGACATCAATGCATTGTTATGAGTCAATGGGTATAACAAAACAGTTCTCAACTGGGTTTTCGGGCAACAGATGATTTGTTGCCCTCTACCCCAGTCAAAAACTGTATATTGTTGTTGGGCCAAAATTGGCCCTTACTGGACGTTGTCCTTTACTGGTATACTGACCGTAAGTTTTACACTGACTATTACTTTCAAAAAGACAGGAGCGCAATAATGATTTTGAAATTTTCAATTATCATGACCTTTTCTTCTGACCTTGGATCCTATACTAACCTGAAGGTTGCACCATTTACATTTGGACCTGGCTGAGCAGAGACGTGACAGCACATCTGTCGCTTGATACACTCTGTCAAGTCTGAATGGCTGACGGCATTCTGGACATTCTGGTTCAGCCATGTGTTGGTATGGACGTACACATTCCTCACAATACCTACAACAGTAATATCTAATCCACCTCAGTAATCCTAAATATCTTTCTTTTTCGTTCACATAGAATTGTGGTACTACAGGTACAGTCACACAGGTAAACCAGTACTAGTGCTGATGTTGTAGTCAAAGTGAGTCAAGTGTGTGAAAACAACATCAACATTTGATAAAATTGTTGCAAATAAATGGAATCTGCTATTCAAGTATCTTCAAAAACTTTTATTTTTACAAGGATTCATTCTAACGTGACGCTACCCAAATTGGTATGCTACCCAAAATGGTACACTTTTGATATATATATGATGCAGAATTTTCAGTTTACAATCTAAACTGATAATAACTGTCCTGAACAAAAATTAAGGTGTTTCATAGTTAGTGTGTCATATTCTTTCCTGTTGCTATTATCTCTATTTAAACATGAAAATAATGAAATTGTGAAAGAAATCTTTCCTTAAATGAATTCAAACAATTTTTATCATGTCTATAGACATTTATTAATCAAATCAAATTTAGGAGGTGTACCATTTTGGGTACTCAAACAGGCTTAAACACAGGGAGGGACATCCAAGTTTCTAACAGTGAAAAACTGAAATAGACTTTATTCAACCTTACATAAATTTAAACCTTGGATTTGATTCCCTTGTTGTCCTAATTAATTTACAGAATTTGTACAAAAAATCCTGATTTTTTACAAAAGCCCTAAAAACAAGGTTGTTATTTGTTTGCTGGAAGGCAAAACTAATAAAAAGTTTTTGAATATAGGCACTGATTTTATGGGGTCGGTCAGGTTACCGGAAACACAAATATTTTTTTGTATGGCCTAAAGTTCTCACGAGAATAGAAAATATCCCTAACAAACTCCTAATTGACAGGAGTTTGGGTACCTTATTTGACACTTCTTGGGCACCCTATAAATCGAGTTGGGCACACTAGTCATTGATATGATCACTACTCCAAAACAACACTTATTAACCAATGATTTATTATAAAGCCCCTAAGTCCGATATATAAACACTCTCATAGTGTCAATTATACAACTCTGGGCGCACATTGGCACTGGTCTCCCTAAATGGACCCCCGTGCCCAAGCACTAGCTGCTATAAATTTGAGTAATACTTCCCTTTGGTCCTGTAGAAGAACAGGGAAAATACACATTCTTGTCGAGTGCCTCGACCAGGAATCGAACACAGATCTCTGGCATGGAAATCTACGGTTCTACCGACTGAGCCAAAGAAGCATGCTCCGTCAGCTGAGTGACAGAGACTGCATGTATTTAACACTATGTACAAACCACACCGACTTGCTCCTTTTACACTGCTCCCCCTGTTTTTCTTGAGATTTCCTAAATCTCAACCCGAGACTCTTTAACCACCTTCCAAGGGTTATTTAGCTGGGTGCCAATGTAGAAGAACAGGGAAAATACACAATACTGTCGAGTGCCCCGATCAGGAATCGAACCTGCATGGGGTCTCCAGTTGAAAAACTACGGCTTTACCAACTGAGCCAAAAAAGCATGCTCAGTCAGCTGAGTGAAAGAGACCGTATTTTACACTATGTACAAACAACACCGCTCCTTTTACAGTCCTTTACCAATTACACATTACAAACACATTATTAAAACAGTTTTAGGTTACTGCGCCTGATCATGATAAGCGAATTGATCTGGTCACATGGTCTTCCTAAAACTCAAGCTAAAACAATCAAATACATGTTTCCCTGTATTGTGAAGATAAAACGCTGTCAAATTACTTTGGCAGTGAAAATGCTGCAGGTACATGGCTGTTAAACCGATGCATTAGTCAAGAAGGTCCTCTGCGCATCCATCAGATCTTTCCTACCACATCAGATTTAATTATTCCACACCCTTTTGATACCACATTGCTATGGCCAAATTATGTACAACCATAGTCTAATGATATATGTCTACCTATTACAGCTGTATGCCTACTGTTTATTGTTAGTGCGTGTTACCAGTGGCCTGCCACTGTCAGAAACCTTAGGGACGATCGACCTAGGCCTGTGTTGACAGTTATAAATATCACCAGGGTTTCCATCATTATACTTACACGTGGTTGTTTCCACAAGATAATATCACAGGGTTCGTGAATATTTCGAGACATATAGGACAGATGAAACCCGCATTATGCAGTTCAACCTCTTCATATTCGTAAGCTACATGTACGCCTGCCATTTTTCTATAATTTTTCAATCATCACCACTAGGCCTACCTAAAAATCCGACATGTTGATGTTCCGAAGAGACGGGAAGTTAAAATAATATTATTCTATTTTATGGACTACATACTACTATGCATACATCAAACGAATATATTTTAATTGAGAAAAACAAAATGAGAAAAATAGACGAATTGTTACCTAAACAGCGACAAATAAATATATGAGGTCCGATCAATTAGTGTAAGGGGAGATAACCTTTGTATAAATAACAGAGATAACTCGTTACATTGCCCCTAGGATCCAAACGAAAATATTTTTTTTTTTGAGAAAAAAACATTTCGATAAAGGGTGATGGGATGGTAAAGAAACACATGTTTGATAAGTTGATACTTTAATACAGACTTTTTTAGTAGATCTTATAGAATGATACAGACATTAAACAAACTCATTCATACACGTTAAGCTTACACAAACAGCATTGTCATCTTCTCGAGAAAGAAAACAACTACATGTAGACTTCGGTTCACAGGGACCTGGCACAATTCTTGTTAAACTAACAGAATATATATGTATATATTAGATACTATAATATATATATGTATACTATTGGTTAAAATTTTTCGTGCCAGGTCCCTGTGCTTCGGTTGTCAGCATCGGACACGATTACAAATCACTTTTATAGTAAATAAATTAAGAAATTACATATAGACCGACTGTAAGATACTAGTATTAAATTAAATAGACTTTTCAGAAACATATCCTTACCGAGATTAGACAAAAAACCCATGAGAAATGGATAAAAGTTGATTGATATACATTGTATGTATGTATGTAATATGCCTATCAGTGGAATCTGATCAGAAGCTAGATTGATTGGTTAACAAAATGTTTCTTACATGTAAACTTCTAAATTTGGCCCAGACGTCTGCATTTCCAGATATTTTGCCTTGTGGACGAAAACAATTTCTTCTACGTATCATATATTGTTAGCTAGCCATGCAGAAAAATCATTTCTAACAGTGATCGTTTATACATGTACATAGAGATTGGCAACTCCGCCATTTTTGCGATCGGCAGATGTACCTCTGTATGGGCTTAGGGGTTTTTAGATAAACTTTTAAATAGTTAAATACAGCAGAATAACTTTGAAATGTTATAAAAGTTCAGTTATTTTCAGATGGTTTGATTACGATTTTGGAAAGAAAAAATAATATTTTAACTTATATAATAATAAAACAAAATGCACCTCCGGTTTTGAATGATTGCCGATTTTCATTCTTTCAAAAATCATATTAAATACAACAAATTGGAAAAACTGGTCACATCAAACCATGATATAATTTTTAAACTTTGTATTGATGCAAAAAGATATTGTTTAAAAGAATACACTTAAAAGTAGTTAGCCAAGGGAAAATGCCTATAAACCGGAGGTCCCTCTGCCTGTCAACAAAGACAAAGGAGTTTCTAATCTCTATGTATATATGTTTCTGGAATAACATACACGTGTGCGAGTTGCTCTGTACATTTGTCTCATCCTTGATTTGTCTATATTGTTATCATCTAAAATGGTGTCACAGTTGTCTGCAAAAAAGCCTGTTGATAAAGCCATCTTTGGGAAGGTTTAGATATATTTATACTACCATAAAAGGTAGGACTGAATACGCACTGTGACAGACTGCAGGTAGTTACAAAAATACTTATTTTATGTAATGAGTGATTCTTATTGGCCGACAGGTTGGCATTGGAGTTTTCGGTTATATTTAAGTTTCACATTGTATTTTCATCAGTCCGCTCGGGGGAGCCCGATCGAGAAGTGAGTAAGGATGATTATCTTGTGCTCCAGTTCATCTAGTTTAACTTGATAATCTGATACATTTGTAGTTATGACTAGACAGAAGGGTCATAAGTTGTCAGTATCGTTAGAAATACAAATTTAAGAAATTTTATACAAATGCATCGTAGATTAACTACAAAAAATCAAGGATTTATAAGTGATACCATTTACGTCTTTGAAAAAATTAAATATTCTAAACAAGAGGCCCAAGGGCCTTGACGGTCATCTGACTACCTCGGCAATATTAGTCAAATTAATCATATATGGTGTCATGGTAGCCACCATGACAAATAGTTGAAGAAGTTCAACATGTGTTTTCAAGATGTCGGCTGTGGCGGCCATCTTGGATTTCATATCGACCCGAAAAATAACAACACTTTGTCGGGACCATGTCAGGATCATTTCATGCAAGTTTCAGCTAAATCGCACCGGTAGAACTTGAGAAGAAGTTCAAAATGTGAAAAGTTAACGCACGGCGCACGGGAAGATGGCGGTTATGGCGGCCATCTTGGACATAGGATCGACCCGAAAAATAACAACACTTGGTCGGGACCATGTCAGGATCATTTCAAGTAAGTTTCAGCTAAATCGCACTGGTAGAACTTGAGAAGAAGTTCAAAATGTGAAAAGTTAACGCACGGCGCACGGCGGACGACGACGGACGAAACATGACGACTAAAGGTCATCCTGACCCTTCGGGTCAGATGATCTTAAAAAATGTCTTCTGGTGACTGAAACGAAGACGCTCAAAATGTACTAAATGTTATAAGTGAGAAAGTGAGAGTGAAAGAGACGTTTCTTTTGTATTTGTCTTTGTATACTGTGAAAAATGCAAATAAAAATGTGTTTCAAGTGAAAACAAAATTTAGTCTGGGTATGCCGGGATGTTGCTATCCAGAAATTGGTACAAGTATATCACGACGTATAACAATATTATTTTGGCGGCTTTTGATTATCACAAATTGGTAAAACTTCTGTGAAAATTTTATTAAGACATTGAGAAAAGAACGAAGTACAAGAGAAATTGTAATCTAGCTGGAACAGAAATGGCGAGACAATGTGATCTATACATCGCCGTCAGTTGGAGAGTCAGCATTGGTCACTTGTTCTCTGGTGATTGACGTGACGGATTGACGTTTTTATTTCTTCCCTTAGGGCATTTCCTTGTATTGTAAGTGACCACCGTCAAATATTTCTGGACGTTCAGGGAAACTCCCAACTCCATGGTAAGTTTACACGTTTATCTCTGGTTTTAGTTTTATCTTCACGAAATATAATTACATATTTCGACGATTAAAGTGTTTTAGCTGTGATAGATGTAATTGTAAAATACATAACGTTTGGTGTTATAACGTCACTAGCTCTGCGCTGGTCAAGGGCGTGAGTCATACGAACACTGGTCATTGTTCTAGTATGCACCGGTCAGTAAGTCAGTGAGTGGTCAACTAGATATGTGCCGTGGGATGGCGAATATGGTTAAGTAGGATATTCTCTAATTGAAATGACAAACTCTTGACTCCCAAAACTTCGTCAATATGTTAAAGCACAGGGGCTTGACACAAGTGTTGGGGTGTCACCCACACTCGTTTCTCAAGCCCATGTGAGTAAATCTATAATTATGAAGCTATACATTGTAGTCGTGCAGTGAATTTCGAGAATGGATTGAAACAAGTGACGTATGTAGTTTCATTTCGAGATTCCACATAGACAGTTGGTGAAGCTGGACCTTGTGGGTTATTTATCAACCTTTAGTTTCCTAAACGCCAATGTTTAATCAACTACATGTCTACTAGTTTTATTACTATGCGCCAACATTTTACGAATGAAATTCTAACTGAAGGTTTGATTAAACGAAAAAGATATAAATGCTTGATTTGTATTCCAAAAAGTCAAACAAAATGTCCAGAGATAATATAGCATTGTGCTCCGGAGGAGGAAGCGTTCATTGCTTCATAAAAATATCAGCCACAAAATTTGCATTGCAAATACGTCTAAATAATCTCTAGTGTTATGACTACTTTACCTCTTGACGACGTACTGGAAAGAAAGTCCGCCCTCCACCTGCCTGGCAATTGTAGTGGGATATCAGAAAGCTAATATGTACATATGGCATTTTAACAAAATTGGCTTAAAATGTTTGAGCAAATTAAATACAAGCGGCAAGTTGAACATATATGCAACCGTCGACTTGCCTTTATTCAGTGTAAATTATTAGGAATAAATCAATGCTTACGAAATTAATGTTCATACACATTATCATTTATCTACAATAATTCAGTTATAATGTATAATGCTTGTTTCTCTCTTACAGTAATCCGATTCCAGCCTCGTGATGACGTCACAAACAATAGTGACCATCGTTGTAGTTCTAGCATTCGTTAGTTATGGAGCGAAAGGAACAATAGAAGAAGTTAGTATCCATGGAGACATATTAAACTGTTACGATTCCTACAGCCGTGCCTCAGACATTACACGATCTGTCGGCTACAACATTCACTGGAAGTGTATGCAGATGTATATATGGAACCTTGTGGAGCAGAGTAGCCTCAACATTACCCTCGCAGACCAACAATGGATCGAGAGCATTACCTCTATCCCGATTCTTCAGGGAAGGAAAAAACGACAGGCTCAAATGCCGCGCGTGCGTCGGGAATACAGGCGCATGAGCAACCAGGAGCGAGAAAATTATCACCGAGCAGTGAACTTACTGAAACAAATACCGGTAGGTGTCAGTTGTGTTGTCAGAAAACATTTGTCGAATAATACTTGTTATTTAAATTACGTGAAAATGACGTCAACGTTTGCGAAGTCGCTCTTGAACGACTGATCGCGGTGTAATAGCTACGATAGTAAATATTCTGTACCGTTTACGTTTAAAGCTTTAAAAAAATATAGGACTAGTATAAAAACGAGCAAAACGAATTAAAAAATCTCTTTATGTCTAACGTAGAACAAGGCCAACGTATACTTCACTATCGCCATTTAATAATTATTTGATTTAGAATACTTTCATAAAAGTTACTGTTTTTAAGAATAGAAACTGGGTATAAAAGTGCTTGGTATTGACAATAAATATTTTTAGTAATTATTTCTAAGAATAAAAACATGGTATTAAATTGCTTGGTTTTGACAATAAATATTGTTTCTAGCGTGATTTTTTTTTCAGATAGCAAACACGACGAGATACGACTTTATAGCTAATATTCACAGAGGAGACGCCATACCACTAGCCCACAGGGGACCAAACTTTCTCGGGTGGCACAGAGTCTACCTCATTATGTACGTATACATGTACTATGTTACTAGATAATAAAGCATGGTATTGTAATTTATATTACATCGCTACTTCAAATCCACTGGATGCAGGGCAATTGCATTTGTTAAGGTTGACAAATTTTGCACCAATAGTGAATACACGGTCCATTGAAGTTGTAACGTTGACAATACCACCGTGTCACTTTTGCAATGTATCGAGCATCGCTTATAAAATTGTTCAGTCCTTCATCCATTTTGAAGTTAGAAGTATAACTACTGCATCTACATCCTAAGAAATAATACAAAAGACCCCTTTTCACCTGTAAAATTTGTTAAATGTGAATGGTGCGTCGATCAAATAGTCAAAGCTGTAAATTGATAATTACTTATATTGTTGTCTTGTAGAAGTGTAATGGTTTCGTGTGGGTACACGGATTTAATCATTTTAAAACGTAAACATGGGCTATGTCATAGCAAAAATAAAGGTTCTGTGTGTGGCAGCAGATGAGGCAGGCATTTTGGTCCTTTGATATGCATCAAAAGAATAGAACTTATGGCGTAATTGCTTTAAGCAATACTTCAAAAGAATCTATGCAAGCCTGTGGTTGGTCATTTATTTCTCCTGATATGTCTTCAGTTCCAGCATGACAAAGTCCAGGGATAGATATCACGTAAGTAATAGTAACCCCTGGAATATCGAGGATGTATACCTGGTAGACCGTACTGATTCAGTCTTTGGTATACTATTGACTATTGTGTGACTTGGAGACTACGGTTTGTTTTTCTATTTATGTAAGCACAGACCTGGTGGCGTGGGAAATGACAACGTATCATCAATATGTGACGATGATATTTGATTTATGTATTTAAATTACAGATACGAGAATGCCCTCCGACAAGTTGTGCCTGGTGTGAGCATTCCGTATTGGGCGTCATCCCTTGACAATGAACTGGACGTTTCGGAGAGGACACAGTCAGTCATTTGGTCAGATCTGTTTTTTGGAAATGGAGATGGATTCGTGACATCTGGCCCATTTTCTAATTGGCAAACGCAAAGTGGACCACTAATAAGAAACATCGGCCTTTTCGGAGAACTCTTCAGCAATGATAGAATTGAGCGAATTCTGAACAGGACAAGAACTTCGGAAATCACCTCCCCGAGTGGAGCTCCAGAGAACCGGCTTGAGGATGCACACGACGAAGTGCATATCTGGGTAGGGGGAGGTAATGGTCAGATGAATGACTTCAATACAGCAGCTCAGGATCCCATCTTCTTCAGCCATCACGCCTTTGTGGACTATCTGTGGGAGGAGTTCAGACAGCGGCAGGTACAGAATGGCATAGACCCTTCCCTCGATTACCCTGCACAGTTCGGCTCGCCCCAGCAGTCTCCACAGGCTCCAATGAGGTTTGGGAATCTGAGGAATATCAATGGCTATAGTAACCTGATAACGTCAAACATATATCAGTACGAGGCCTCGCCGACCTGCCGCAGACAAAGATCCACGTGCGGCTCGGATTATCTCCGGTGCGATACCAATAGGGCGGTACCACGCTGCGTCTCGTTACGGATGGACGAAGTATCGCTGGGCGCCAGGTTCAAACGACACACATGGAAAGCCAAAAGTAAACCAGCATGTTCTGGTTATCAACGTGCTGTACAGAACAAGTACATGTGTACCAACCAGTCGGACATTCGGGAGTGGTCCTACATACCCGTAGACGTTGTGTACCGACGACCTCCAGAGTTCGTGCGGTATCAGTCCTACCCCGTGTTTAACGGACAAGGGATGGTGAACAGTGATGTATACTCCCCTTCATCCTATGTGGGGCTGGCGACATCTCTCCCAGTGGGAAATCCTGCTAAGTACAGCGAATGTATGGATCCGCATTACACCGCCGGTAAAGTATTTATTGAGTCTAATGGGTTGAATCATTATGGATCTTACAGTGAATATGTAATGGTGGATAACCGATTGGCAATCTCGAGGACCACCGGTTACGTTGCAGTGAAATCACCAGAGTCCGGAATGACAGACGTGCACGTGTCCGCACATGATTCGTGCGGGCGCGTGTGTCGGCCATATTGTAGGACACCCGGCTCACCACAACATGACTTCCATCCATGTTCTGGGGCTATTCGCGTTACAACTGCTGCCCCAAAGCTATACGGTAGCACGTATGGCGAGATCATTCTTGATACTTGGAAATTCCCTACTGATGGGAACTGCCCGAAACCTGACGATAACTATGCACATCTGCGTTTCTTCTGTGACTACACGAATCAGTGGCCGTGGGCGGATGTCCGTCGAGCTGCGCCAAGCGTAGTTCCTTCAGTCGCTGCCAACACAACCAATACTGTGGAGAATACAGAAACTGCAATACAAGGTACAGTAGAACACACATAGCGGAAAGTAGCAACTGCCACACAAGGCATACTAGAAGTAGAACACAAATAGCAGAATATAGAGACTGCCATACATGGCAAAGTACACAAAAAGCAGAATGTAGATACTGCCATACATGGCAAAGTACACAAATAGCAGAATGTAAAGAGTGCCATACAAGGTATAGTAGAACCAGAGGCCCATGGGCCTTTACAGTCATTTTGTGCCAATACAAAACCTCAAAGAATATAGTAGTTGCAAACAATTAAGGCAATACAAAAGAACTCGTTTATTAGAAGAAGTTCAGGTTCTGATATATTTGATGAAATAGACCATGAATGATGTCCCTTGATCTCCATCATGCTAGAAATCCAATATCCAGTCCCTAGGCCGCTTTGTTATTTACAAGAAGTTGTTTAAAATGTTTAGCCTATTTGACCCTGTGACCTTGAATGAAGATCAAGGTCATTCATTAGAAAAAACTTGGTAGCCCTTCATCCCGGCATACTACATGCCCAATATCAGTACTCTGAGCCTCTTAGTTATTTACAAGAAGTCGTTAAAAGATCTTAGCCTATTTGACCCATGTGACCTTGAATGAAGGTCGAGGTCCTTTATTTGAACGAACTCGGTAGCCATTCATCCAAGCATGTCGCAGGCCCAATATGAGAAACATGGGCCGTTTGGTTCTGGAGAAGAAATCGTTTAAAGATTTTAGCCAATTTTACTCCTGTAACCTTGAATGAATTAAAGGTCATTCATTTGAACAAAATTGGTAGTCCTTTGTCAAAGCATGCCGCAGGCCCAATATCATGTCTCTAGGCCCCTTAGTTATTTCCAAGAAGTTGTTTTAAGGATTTTAGCCTATTTGCCCCTGTGACCTTGAATGAAGGTCAAGGTCATTTATTTGAACAAACTTGGTAGCCTTTCATCCCAGCATCCTACGGGCCCAATATCAGTACCCTGGGCCGTCTGGTTCTTGAGAAGAAGTCGTTTAAAGATTTTAGCTTCCTTGAATGAAGGTCAAGGTCATTTATTTGAACAAATTTGGTAGCCCTACATCCCAGCATGTCACAGGTCCAATATCAGTACCTTGGGCCTTCTGGTTCTTGAGAAGTCCTTTAAAGATTTTAGCCTATTAGACCCCTGTGACCTTGAATGAAGGTCAAGGTCATTTATTTGAACAAACTCGGTTGCCCTTCATCCCACAGGCCTAATATCAGGTCTCTAAACCTCTTCATTATTCACAAGATTTTGTTTAAATAATTTTAGCTTTTTTGACCCCAGTGACCTTGAATGAAGGTCAAGGTCATTTATTTGAACAAATTTGGTAGCCCTACATCCCAGCATGTCACAGGTCCAATATCAGTACCTTGGGCCTTCTGGTTCTTGAGAAGAAGTCGTTTAAAGATTTTAGCCTTTTTGACCCCTGTGACCTTGAATGAAGGTCAAGGTCATTCATTTGAACAAACTTGGTAGCCCTCCATCCCAGCAACCTACAGGCCAAATATGAGTATCCTGGGCCTTCCGGTTATTGAGAAGAAGTCGTTTGAAAAGTTTACGGACGGCTGACGGCGGACGGCGGACTGTGCACGACGACGGACGGTGCATGATGACAATAGGTCATCCTGACCATTCGGGTCAGATGACCTAACTAGCTACACCCATTCAATACATTGATACAAGTCAGTGGTAGAGCGTTAGGGGTTAATATACACGCGTCGTTCTCAGTTGGGGTAGCACGGCTGTAAGTCTATTTGACTCATGTGACCTGGAATGAAGGTCGAGGTCATTTATTTGAACGAACTTGGTAGCTCTTCATCACAACCTGCTACAGGCTCAATATCGTTTCTCTAGGCCTCTTAGTTATTCACAAGAAGTCGTTTAAATTTTTTAGCCTATTTGACCCTGATCATTTTTGAGAAGTAGTCGTTTGAATGAAAAGTTTACGCACAGCGCATGGTAGACGGTGCATGCTGACAATAGGTTATCCTGATCCTTCGGACAGAGCTAGATTGTTTATATCCGGTAAAATCACATGGATTACTTATTTCAATGTATTCCGAAACTATTTAGGTATCACTTTTATATCCATTTTATTGTTAACACCAAAGATACTTGGTATTTATATTCGAAGCGTATCTTTCATATGGGTACCGCTATCATGGAAAAATCCAAACACGTTCCAGTTTGCAGTGCCGTACCAATTTAGTACAACTGTTACGAATCTGCAAATGGAACGCATGGTCAGTATTCTTAAGATGAAGTGTTAGTATGGGAAACATTTTTGTCAGATTTTCAACGGGAACTGCTATCACATGACAAGACTTTTTGTCAATGTAAAGACAGTGAATCCCTTAGCAAAAATAACTGTGAATTTACCAGTGATATTCCGGTTAAATCCCAGTTAAAACACAGTTTCCATTCATTTACCATTCATTTCAAGGTTTTTGTCTCCTCACATTTCTTCATACCAGTTTTGTATGAACAGTTAAAAGACAGTTTTCTGAAAACCTTGTTTTAACTGCTGAAAAATTTCCATTCAAAATGCAGTTTTTAGATAACTGGAATTTAACCGTATAAAAATACCAGTTATTTCACAGTTTTATTCTGAAGCAGTTCTTGTAAATAACCGTTTCTGATATCTCTGCTCTGTAACCAGTTATAAAATGCTACCATCAACAGTACTTGTGTACATATAGCCACAGCAGGGCATGGGTCAAGCCCACAGGAAGAATGTGAAAGGAGTGGGGGATATGGGAGGGGATGGAGTGGGGGGCAAATTTGAGCCTCAATCTAACATATCGTCCAATGGAAAGTAACTTCCTCTCATTTTGAATGTTAGTTTGCTGTGGCTGCACCCATAGCTAAATAAACTCCATTCATTTTCCATTCTTTTCACAGTTTTATTCTGAACAGTGGTTTTACAGTGTTTTTCCAGTTATCACTTTTAGGTCAGATAACTGCCATTGTGGCTCTATGCAGTTAAAGTCCAGTTATTTCCCAGTTACCATTCAATATACATTACTTTCACAGTTGTTTAGCAGTTATTTGCTATATTATGCAAATGAGATTTTCCAGTTTTATGACCTCACAGGTGATTGGTTCCACAAAACTTATAGTGCACAATTCATCCATAGAAATTCACTTCTTCTAGGAACAGATTCTAAAATTGTTTAACTTCAAGAAAAGCTGTTTTGACGGAGACAAGAAAATGGAATTGCCTACAACTGCTTAAGTTTTTAGGAAATGATGATAGTGTTCTACAATTGTATCTATTGTTTTGTGATATTTTGAAGTGAATTTCTATGGATGAATTGTGCACTATAAGTTTTCTGGAACCAATCACCTTATTTTGAAACAACTGAAAGTGAATTATATGTTTAACATGTTTGGTGATGGGATTTACTTTTCAATTGATTCTGTTGTTTCTGGGTTTATCTAACAGAGTTAGCCTTTTATTGTTAGTCATTTATCTTTACTTAATCCTATAATTGACCAAATGTCACATGTTACTCAATAGAGTTAATTATGGTATTATTGTCAACACCTGTTGGGTCAGAACTTGTAGGACCAGTTGAGTACCCCCAAGGTAAATAGTATTAATTGTCATTGATGATTGTTTAGCTCCGCCCATATTGAAATTGTCAGGCCACACCCATTTATTGCCTAATTAAGGAATTAGCCAATGAGATTTAGGATAGTGGACAAGTTTGATTATGATGAAGAATAGGATTAATAAGAACAGTAGAGAGTTGGAGTAAGAACAGAGAGAGTGAAGGTCACAATCAGGAGTGGAGAGTCTGAGAACATGGAGCTTTAATGATTGTAATTTAATATTTCGGAACTTTTGGCAGTCACCAATAATAAAGAAAACATGGAACCAGGAACTTTGTTGTGTTGGTAATTCATGGTTAATTAACTATAACCATGCCATGGACACTGGTACTCTCAACCATCAGGGGAGATAAGCTAATTCCTCCCAAAGCAAAACGTGTTGTCCCCTGATGGTATAGTACAAGGGAGCTCACCGAAATCCCCAGCAAACTGCCCCGCAGCAGTATTGACTCGGTGAGAGATTATGATATGGTAAGCATGGTTGATTATGTGGCTCTATCATATTGTATATGAAAGGTATATATAACATTTGAAAAAGTTAGAGGCTATAAATCGATATACAATATATATAGCTTTGTATATCCTAATATTAAGGAATGATTTAAAATCTGAATGGTTAGATATAATGATGTTAAACATCTCTTAAGTTCACCATGTCCTCTAGCTATTATTCTAAATCCTGGGACCTCAATTAAAGTTGACCTGATTAGAGTGTCTGCATAGTTTACAGTCACTTCTCACATTCTTTTCCCCTCCCCCAGCCTCCTCCCCCTCCCCCTTCTCACCACCTGGGTAATCAACGGTTTTATAACAGTTATTTTGCAGTTATTCTTATCATCAATGCTTCCATCCTAGACCAGTTTATTTACAGTTATTTATGACATCATAAACTGGTATACTGGTACTGATAATTACTACCATTCCAAAACCGGTTTTTGACCAGTTTTCTGTGAGGTCATAAAACTGGAAAATCTCATTTGCATAATATAGCAAATAACTGCTAAACAACTGTGAAAGTAATGTATATTGAATGGTAACTGGGAAATAACTGGACTTTAACTGCATAGAGCCACAATGGCAGTTATCTGACCTAAAAGTGATAACTGGAAAAACACTGTAAAACCACTGTTCAGAATAAAACTGTGAAAAGAATGGAAAATGAATGGAGTTTATTTAGCTATGGGATGTTTCACAGTGAAGCATTTTGACGATCTTTTCTTAGAATGACAACAAAGTTTGACTTTGGTGGGCTCATTTTTGATAGGATGCCTTTATGGCAACAAAATTTGTATAAAAAACGACTTGGTTGTGATGAAAATATTTTCTATGACGGCCCACATGGATGATGGCAGCTAACGCTCTTCACATAGACAAGTAATACTGTTGTAGTTTCCTCATCCTCGATATTCCAGGGGTTCCGATCACTTACGATCTCTACACCCCTGGACTATCTCATAGTAAAACTGGAGGCCACAGAATAGAACAGGTAATTTAGTCATTTGATGTATATCAAAAGAGCCGTATAACCGTACACTGTGGTTGACTGTGTGGCTTTGATGTTAGGCGTCAGTCTCTCTGTAGTCTTCAAAGGAAATCTTTGCTAGCCTGTGATTGGTCAAATGTTTTCTGCTGAGCTGCCTTCAATTTCACGAGATAGTCCAGGGGTGTAGAGATCGTAAGTGATCAGAACACATGGAGTATCGAGGATGTAGTTTCCTAACTATAACTTTATGTCCAAAGACAGCTTACATTTTCGGTAGAACCTTTATCGGGACATTTTTTTATTTGTTTACGACAGTATTGAAATGGAATGTCAGTTGAATAGTTAACTTGTATTGAAATGATACTAATGTGGAAGTTTTGCCCTCCAGGATGCCTGCTGGGTCACGGATGTGTGGTGAAGACTCCGTGCGGTCCCTGTAAACATGGCAGTAAACAAGCCTGTATCAAGTCGGGTACCAAGTTCGCCGTCTGTAATGGTGACAAGTATACCATCAGGAAGTGCATCAGTAACAGTCAATATGATGACGTCACAGGCACGTGCATTACCGCGGCGACGGCAGCTAAGAGAAAGTAAATCACCTTTTCATTTCTAAATAGATTTCTGTACTACGTGTAGTGGGAATACCAATTATTATGGTTTAGTGTGTTTGGCAATTTTTCCCTGATGAGACACACGTGTATTACCGGTAAAGGGAACTTGATCGAAAAGGACAGACCGAGATTGAGGTCATCGGGTCAGACGTAAATTGTTCATGTCAGTTTTAACACTCAATGGAGTGTATAGGTCAATTACTCTACCTGTTTTCTTAGGGTCACTAACAGATAAAGGTCACAATTAGTGAACATTTCAGTGAAAGTTTAAACAAGCAATTATTGAAAACCACTTTTTAAAAGTTGAATCAACAACCATGGCCAAATGAGGAGACTTTCACTGAAATACTAGCTACATAATGTCACAATAGGACACATGCCAGTCGGTTTGTTTTCCTTAATGTTCATATCGGGTGTGAATAAAGAGGTAATACAGATCAGTAATGATAAGCTTTTTACTGTATAAGGACAAACACAAACAGAACAAGCACTTTAAATATGTTTATTGTTTTCAGTTCTATCACAGACTGTTTATCAGCATGTTTCCTTGAAGAATCATTGGTAAACAGCATTTAACAATGTTTGTAAAAATGTATACGGAATGATTCAATATAGAAAAGAAATATATATTGACAAATTCCACTTCACTTTACATCTGAATATAAACATTTCAGATGAAAAATATACAAAACAATTGATGTAAAAATATATTTTGTTTCAATAAATATTAAATATTACGCATATTAATTTCTAAGTATGGACGGAATGTATTGAAAGAATGTAATTAATTTCTTCCTGGAATTCAATTGAATTTTTTTAATACGAAAGTAATTCAATTTGGGACGGAATGTATTGCCAAATATTAAATGATAAAAATCTTGCATGGTTTCATTGTCAGTTATTTCTTCTGATGCATAGTTGTGAAAAAAGTTTTCTGACAAAAAGGTTTAGAATGTTACGTATAAAAATCTCTCAGGATTACGATTTCTCTTCATTAATCAATGTTTTATCCCTGAAATAATAAATTTCTTTTCTTCTCAAATACTTCTGAAATAGTCTTATTTGCATACCTTTCCTTTTTTAAACATTTAGTTTGTCGCCTTTAGAAGGTCTTTGTGAATGAATAATAGTTTCTACATAGCTGTCGTTGTGACCACTATGATGTGACGCCCCTCAGGTAATATACCCACTGGGCGTTGGAGTTACCTCCAGCTGAACGTGCACAAGACACCACAAGTTTGCCCATGACAACAGCTTTAGAGCCACTGTCGTTTCCATCGAATCCCACCACAATACGGTGCTCCTTTCGCGACCGCACACTTTCACTTTGTTTTGTTAGATGGAACAGCGGATTGTCTACTTGGAACATGAATGGTGTTGTACTAGAGAACACGTTACGGAATGAGATGTGAGTTGTGCCACCAGCCTTGATGATATAAGGTCCTTGTGGTTTTGGCACTATACACGTTCCAAACAGTGGGAATATATACTCGCCTCCCTGTAGTGAGCTCACAGTCAACATGGCCCTCTGTTCACCTAGTCGTGATGGCTCAAATGTTACTTCAAGGTTCACTTCTGTGCCTCCTGTTGAGCCGGGAGCGGCCGCCACGGATTTCTCTACATGGAAGTCAGAATTATCCGTCTGGAAAATAACAGTAATCTCAAGCAATCAAAGAATTAAAGCAAAAAAAACAAAAACATTATGAATCAAAGTAAAATCGATAAATACCCATCCAAGCATGAGAAAATCAGAAGTGGCTATCAAATATGTTACGGTAACTCTATGTACATGTTTTGTTTTAAATAGACAAAGAGTCAGTTGTACAGTGTATCCCTGTATTTATTATAATTATCCTTTTAATCCTACAAAAGACTTTTGTTAAGACTTTAAATAGTTGGTTGATACAAATGAGTTGCCTGTTACTACTTTAAATTTTATATCTCCTCTTCAAGCCACCAGCATATTAAACGTTTTCAGACCATTCGAACCAAATTGTGGTTTCTTACCTTGCATGTGTAGTCTGCTTTGGCTTGTTTAGCAAAGTTTAAGAATTTGGCAATGTGTGACTGTGCCTGGCCTAGACATGTCCTGAAGTAAAGAGCCTTCTCTGGCCCTGCTGCTGTTGCTTTGAGGTTCAGATCATATGTATAGCTACCAAGGTCAGTACAGATGTACTCAATCTTGCCTTGGAAGTCGCCCACCTTCAGAGGCTGGTACTCAATGCTAACCTCACCCTGTAGCAAATAATATCAGTAATTATTACAACTGGCGATTTTGCTTTCTTAGATTCTTGAAAATTAAAAAGACTGAAATATAGCAATCTCGATAAAATTGTTTAAATGCCCTATGAGCAACCAGGGTCATTTAGTGGCAGGATCTCGTTGTAGATCTGAGCTATTTCAATACACATCATATGAGGAACCCATCACATATCATCCAGAATTTAGGTGAAGGTTAAGGAGTAGCCTGGTAAAAATATTTACAATTCATTATCACTATTAAGCAGAACTTCAGACGAATAAGGATAAAGAATGAAAACAGTTTTTAAGCCTTATATTAATTCCTATTTCACATGATGACTACTACATGTACTTCACACAGATAACTTACCGTAGAATTAGCTGGTACATTGAACTGGGGTGGCATGAGTACTTCAGGGATAGTACATGTGCCATTAAATGATACAGCGTAGGCTAGCGGGTTTTCTATAGATATCGTGTGAAGAACGCTCTGTCTGACTGGGGTAGATAAATCAATGGATCCCACAGTGCCTTGTTTGGTGGCCTTGAACGTCACCTCATAAAACTGGTACTCCTGTGTCTTCTCGTTGATAAACGTCACCTGTAACAGTATCACATGCCATATTAACAATAATCTAACTATCTTGGTTAAGGAAGAACATTGACAAATTAATTGAATGTTAAACTGACCAGATTAAAGAATATTAATTTCATATGTAATTCTTTACCTTGAGCATGGTTGTGCCCTCTTTGTGGGCATAGAACGTTAACTTGTAGTCCTTTTTCCCGCTTGCTGGAACATCAATGTACTCCATACCCTTTACTGATGTCCCTGTGTCAAGCTTCTCAGCTTTAATAGTTTCTCTCAGTACAGCAAACCTGAAAGTTGAGAAAAATTACAAATATCTTAAAAATAATAAACATTGGTTAACTGACAGTACATTACTCATTATTGGCTTATGGTTAATCTTTTTCAATCTAGACATCTTATTAGATAACAGTCGATGGAGAGGTACTCATATTAATTAAACTGAGAATTCCATATAATTAAGTATGTAATGAACTAATATGTCTAGTACATCAACAATATTAATATAAACTTACCTTTGTGGACGTTTGAGCCAATTGTCCACACTTAGAAGTTCTGTATGAGCCACTTTACATGGAACATCAAAGTGAGGTTTACCGTTGGGTTTTGGTGGCTCAGAAACACCCATCATATTGAACAGTAGACCTTGGCCGTCAGGCATTGGGAAAAATATAGTTCCCTGAAAAGTGAAAGAAACTATTTACTGGAAGGAAGAAACAAGTTAGCTTAAATATAATAACATTCAATATACTATTTTAGTACATGTATACATCAATTACAAATTACAGAGTACACACATATATCTTTGATTTAATTAATCTTATTTCTGGTTCTGACTTCAAATTTCAAGGACTAGTTTCATGATTATAAAACAGATTTTGACTTAATTCTGTTCATGACATAATCAGTTTGCAACACACCATTAGAGTGACCCTTGTATTTACCTGGTGTTTCTTGCCCTCGGGTGTCATGGTGAGTGGGCGGTATGTGAGAGGGAACTGTTTAGTTTGACCAGCCTCCACAGTGAAGGTGACCGGTCCAGACCAGTATTCGCCATCAATGATAGGCTTGAGGTTCCAGGTCATGTTGGTTTTGTTTGGGATGGACAGGAACTTGGTTTCCGCCTGTCTGACATGGGTCGTCAGGTGCTGGGTCTCCTTAGGTGGTGGCAGACTTACACACATCCCAGTCAAGGTCAAGGTCACAGGTTTGTGAGGACTGGACTCCGGGAACATGCATCGTAAGCTCTACAAGTCATCAGATGAAAACCATGTCAAGCATACTCTTCCATATATGTTTCCTGCATCATGTTTATAAACTTCAGGTTCAAATGCTATAAATTATAATAAGTCATTTTTTCCTGCTTAACATCATGGCATCAGCTTGGATCATTTAATGAAGCAACTTGATTAAACAGGTTTTTTTTTGTGATCTTGTGATAAACTGAAACTAATGACTAACTTATGGTGCTGTCTTGCTGAAACAATCTGCAGGAGACTTCTAGACACTTTCAGTTAAACTGTTGCTATAATTGACAATGAGATAACCGCTCACCATGATGTATTATTGGTGAGAGAATGGACACATAACATATTATAGCTGTGTTACTTACATCATATCTGATATCCTGGTTGAGCTGTTTGGGATGGAAGGTCACCTCAAATGTTACATCCATTCCTGATGTTATGTAACCCTCGGCAGGAGTTATAGAAAAGTCAGGAGCAAACTTTCTGTTATCCCACTTAAACCTAAAACAAAAAAGATTAATTTAGCTTCTGATATACAAATCAATGATAATGGTAATTATGCATTTTGATCTTCAAGTAGGAATATGAAAAGGGTTACAGCAATTGTATAAGGTGATAAAACACAAATAGAAGCTTCTTAACTTTCCACAATCTCAATATACACTATGTTGCCACTGCTAATCTAGTCACTTCTGATCAGCTTGTCTGAAGATGACAGAACAGAGATGCCACACTCTAACCATCCATATAGGTGATATGATAGTAAAATGCAACACTCCAAATCATCTATTAGTTAAGTATTTTTGCATTAATCGATGAAATGTCACTTAAAAACATAAGTGAACGAGTGTAATGTAAACACCTACTTTGTATTCATGTCGCCTGTGTTGCTCATCACCAGTTTGCGTGTACTCTGGCTGTCCTTGACAACAGCACCAAAGGGAATGGCGTGTGTATCCAGAATGATCTCCATACCTAGACAGGAGCCCTGCAGTACGAACAGTGGCTGATAGAGTCCAGCACACTCCAGCATCACTTCCTCTGTAAACTGGGGGATCCTACACTTAGGGGCAAATATCACCTCCACCTTGATGGTACCTCCCTTGGGTTCCAGAGTGATGGTATTGGTTGGGGAGATAGAGATGACCCCAGGCTTCTGAAGGGCTGCTGACACGGGGGTCAGTGCGAGGTTAAAGGTTATTGGTGCTGGACTGTTGTTTACTATTGGAATGTACTTCTTGACAACATCATTTACAACACGTGGACCCAGGTTTAGGATTTTATGTCTGGGATCTGCGACTTCAATCTGAAATTAGATCATTAAAATTATTTAGATGCTATTTTTTGACCAAATGGAAAATGTATACATGTAGTTAAGTTGGGCATGGAGACATCTGCTTACTAAAATCTGTAATTTTCGACACTGATGATTGGTTGAGATTGACTTGCACACTGAATTGTCTGCTAAAAATCAGCCTAACCTTCATTTCTGTGCCACAGCCGAGAACTTGTATACTGTGTTTGGACAGACCATTTATTTCAAACGTCAGTGTCTCGTTGTACTTTATGGCCTGACGTGGATAGAATGTGATAGTGACATCAACAGACTGGCCTGGCTGGATAACGCACGCCTCAAAGTTGTGATGTAGATGGTTGGTCTGTGTGTACAGACAGTCAACACTGCAAGAAACGTTCAATGTCCAAATTAAAACTTTAACAGTGAAAATCACATCGTTTATAATAAACGTTCATTGTCCAAATAAAAATTGTCATAACTTTAACAGTGAAAATCACATTGTTTATAATCTTTGTTTTATCTAAAATCGATTCCATGAAATTGTTTATATCTTACTTTGAGAATATCTCAATTCCATATCAGTATATAAACTAGCTCTAAATCTTACCTGATTTCTTTTTTATCCTTGTTAGTGAGCTTCAGCACTTTGTAATGAGCAGGCATTCCAGCACGGTAAATGAAACAGCTACCAAAGTTACAGGTTTGGAAGGAAAAGTGGAGTCCGGGGGTTACACCCAGGCCTTCAAGGGCTACATGATAGCTTGGACCATTAGAAATCTGTCAATGGAAAAATACAAAACTGAACAGATATCGGGGGTAAACAGTACAGAGTTATCCAGCAGAATAATCCATTTTACAAGTTAGAACACCAAAGGGAGTCCTGAACTGGAGTAAATCTTTATTACACTGCTCTACAATGAAAGAAATACTTACTCGCAGGGTGAGGGAGCAGTCCTTTAGTGTAGCTTTACATGGAGGACAGAAGAGAAGAGAACATTTTTGTTCCTCCCCGTGTGCGACCCCTCCTGACATTGGTGATATTGATACCATGTCTTTCTTCTTGTTCCCAGTATTGAGTTCCCATTGGAAGTCAAAGTTGAATTTTCCGGAATTCATCACAAAGATGTTTCTAATCTGTTGTTCATTAACTTCAACCTGAAATACAAATAAGGATATACATTGAACTATAAAGTTTAACGAAATCATAAACAGTTTGCCATAACTCAAGTAAAAAAGGTTGAAGGTTTAAGACTATTAGGCACAAAAAGGGACTTGTTACTGATAATATCATTATGTGAAACCCATTAAACTCTTGGAAGGAGAATCTGAATCAAAGAATATGATGCTTATCTATCATTCTTACCTCTCCAAACTTGATGATGTTGCGAGTGTCTTGGAAGAATTCCTGTTTGTTGCCCTGCGAATCCTCACAGGTGAGAGTACAGTTCATAGAGTAACCTTCAGCCTTCACATTTAATGTGACTGGAAGTACCTTTTTCTTTATCCTACACACAATGTTGAAGTTTACCTCCTTGTCGGTGGTTGGGGTGAAGTAGAGATCCACAGCCAACCTATAAGTTAACAACACATTTATAAAATCCTTATAAACATCACATTTAGAAAAAAACAAAAAAAACAATGCCTAATATCAGACAACAGAAACTGATAGTTCAAACTCATGGATCTAATATTAATATATTACTAGAACTGTAACTAAATGTAATTAATACTCACACTTCCAGCCTGCTAACTTTTATTTGAGTCCATGGCAACCAAATATTTCTCCATTTGGTTTCCATGGTAACTAATTTGTGAAGAAAGTGATTTGTCAAATCAATTGTAGACATCCAAATGTAACAGTATATAAGTTAATAAGAGACATAAGTACCTGGACTTGGCAGGAATGTTCCCAGACATGGGCTCTACACGAAGATGGTCGGAGTATCCGGCTGAATGACATGAGTCCTCTTCGAAGGAGAACGAAAATGGCTGGTCTTCTTGGTTGATCAGGTACACTCGTTCTACAGCCTGGTGGCCTGGTGACGTGGAGTAAATAAGTAAGTATTTGTATTATCATATACAGTCAAACCTGTCTATAACGACCACTGAAGGGGAGACAGAAAAACGGTCACTATAGACAGGTTGCCTTTATAGACAGGTTGAAGCTTTCATGCCAACCAGCGAGTCAGTAATTAAAACAGATGTATTTTAATGAAAAACAAACCTGCTATTGGATATTTATATATTTATTACCATGCATTATTTAAGAACTAATTGTATCAATATATTTCTGTAACTTGTGTTAGTTTTATTTTTTATTGTTTGGATGGGGCCTTCAAATGCAATCAGAATTTCGATCTTAACAAAATCAGCTCGTTTTGATACACATTAGTGGTTGTAGATTTTTTTAGCTATAAACATAACAATTACCTAATTACTGACTTGATATGGCCTGGAATTATCTGTGCAAGATTAATTTCGGACAACATATGCGTGTAATATTTTGTACAACACTTCCTCACTGGCAAGTCGTATGTAATGTTGCCGTGTTACCAGTTTTGACGGATTAATCTCGAGACATGAAAGATAGATTTGGAGGCGTTTTCTCACAATATACAGCTTCAAAACTATTAAAATCACAATGCAGGTACACATATTAACTTTGAGAAGCATTTCTACCAAGTAATGGGACCGTATTTTATTGATAAACACATCGAGAATACCTGGGTTACATTGGGCGATAATCCGACTGACTCTATATTCGTGAAGAAATCGAACGTAAATTTAGAGTACTAATTTGAAATAGGTTAAGTACAGGCCATTTCTCAGTAGTATTACAATGCTAAATATCGACAATAAATAACGGAACACATTAAATAAATCGACATGTTTTATTTTGCCTACCGTATCATCCAAGTTATGGCTTCAAAATCACGCATTACGAGTGATTTTTTCATGCACATGGCGTTCGTGACCAAACATAATTTCAGTCTTTGATAGGCATAAACGGTCGTTAAAACTTCCATCTTTAAGTCAGCAAACATATTTGTACCTCAAATGTTACGACCGCTAGGTTATAAACCATACAGTCCTGTATAAACAATCATAGCTTGGGCTTCAGTAATGACTGCCATTTAATTTGCTTTCTAAGGGAGTTAATTACCGGAAGTAGGTCAAAGGGACACTACTACATACACACTGTACTCAGTACTCGAAAAGTCGATCTCAGCGCCCGGTCATTAGACAACTTTGACGGGGCTAAAATGACCGGTCGCTAGCCGCATTAGACAGGTGGTCATTATGCACAGTGCCATTGTATAGTAAAAATGCACCGGGAGACTAAAAACCGGTCGTTATAGACAGGCGGTCATTATATACAGGCGGTCGTTAGAGCAGGTTTGACTGTAGTTTAAAAAAAACCCAAAGAAGCAAGCACATGAACTCTTAAAGCTAAGATTAAAGGGTGCTTTCCAACAAGCAAATGTCTCTCTCCAATGCTTTAGAGACAGTTGGAGCTGTCATTAAAGAGGTATTTATTTACATGTGATGTTTCTTGGATTTCTTTCATTTACAGCTGAAGGAAGACCTACCTATGAGGAGAGCTTTGAAGTTCATGTGAGAACGATCCATAGAAATGTCTGGTTCACGAGCCTTTCCCACTAAAAGGAACGGAACAGTGATGTCCTGTTCCGGGATGTGGAACTTCCAGAATGATTCTACGATATCCACTTGATTTGAAATATACTCAAATGAAACCTGTCAAACAAATGTAGAAAAGGAATGTTAAACATTTTTGCTCAAGTGCCTTTAAAGATGCTCCACTGCTGTCAAATGGTATTTTTTCACTATCAGAAACAGCAACAGACGATTTAGTTTTTTTCTTCAGTTACAAAAGTTACTTACTTTACACCATTACCACCGTTGAAAAGCTTGAGCTTCTAATTTTACTTCAAGTTAAAAATATAAAAAATAATTAATTGTATCCCGAAAAAATTCCATGGCACTATATCCTATATGGAATAAAGTACTGATTGCGCATGATTCAAAGGCAAAATAAATTATTTCATATAATTTTTTGTGTTAATTAGACTTATGTATACACGATTAAACACTAATTATTGTTCAAATGATGAATATCATTTATGCTCTGTCGGCGGTGGAGCATCTTTAACATTTATTTCCTTATGATATCATTTCATCTATTTTAAATGATATCATTTAACAAACAAATAATAATCTAATATTAATTACAGATGATAATTAGAGTTTGAAATAAATATATCTAATTAGTTGTACCTGGAACTTCTTGCCACTTTTGATGAGGCCTTTGGGTACAACACAGTTGAAGGATGGAGGTTTCTTAGGATCTAACTCATCTTCACACGACCACTCAAAGGTGTAGGGTTGGTTGGTGGGGTTTACAATGCCAAAAGTTCTGAAAATAATCACACATTTATCATTACCATATCTTGTGGTGTATATCTAAAGAGCTACATTATAGAATTATGGCCCTCTGTGGAGGGATACATCTAGGATTGTCTCCCTGGAAAAAATTATTTTCTTGAGGGCGAGGGCGAAGCCTGAGAGAAAATAACTCTTTCCAGGGAGACAATTCTAGATGTATCCGACACATAGGGACATAATTACTTCATTATACCGACCAAAATTTTAAAAAAATCCATCAATTGATTACATCAACAAGCTATCTAATAAATCTCTGGTAAAAGAACTCATGAAGATATTTCCCAACAACACTAATGCTTAATTCGTCGGGCTGCAAAAAAAAAAATTAACAGCGTTGCCCTTGTTGGTTGACATTGCAGATGACTTAAACTTATAGTCATGTGCGGAGCTTCTAAGAGGTTATTTCTCTGGTGTTATTTCCTTCAGGAGTTATTTCCCTCATCTTCCAATGCCAGAGAAATATATAACTTATTCAATGTCATGTGATCAAGTTTTATCCAATCAGAACAATCTAAATGAAAGTGAGGTATACTAATGTGTGTTATTTATGAATACTCCATTTATTTATACATCAAAGGAGCATATATCATTACTTTTCATACAATCTATTCATTTTTAATCAAAACATCGAGATAATACTATAATATAATGATTAACTTACTTGAGGTTTTTGACACCAACTCCGATACAATTGAACTCTATGACACGAGTATTGGGGTCCAGTGTGGAGCCCGCGGGAGCTCCTCTTGGACCTCTCATCTCTGGGTTTCGTCTGGAGCTGGAGATATAGTCGGAGTCCTCCAGCTCAAAGTGGCAGTAAGGCATGAGACTCTTTCCTCTGAGGGCCACAACAGGTCCCTGCTGGGACTTTTCCAGGTTTGGAACACTGAAAGGGCAAATACAAACAGCTATAATCCAGGCTATATCAGACTAATTACTTCATAAAAAATCACAAGAGAAAGCTGAATAATAACATTTTTTACAGCTGTTTTGAATACTTACGAGCAAATTAGTCTGGCCTCATAGTCATTCATATCTAGAGGTGAAAATCGTACTTTAAAGCTAGCCTTTTTGCCAGCCTGTATAGTTCCATACTCTGGTTCTATAGTGAAAGGGACATAACTACTGTCGGCAAGGTCCATTCGTGACTCTGGGCGTTCAGCTTCGGACATAAAAGTGACAGCACGTTGGAAAGTAGGCATATTCTCCATCACGACCTGCCAACTGTAGTCCATCTGTACTGTGCCTTTGTTACTCAGAGTAAAGCTGTGAATACAGAAAAGTTTCATTTATCAAATGTCCATGACAGGTATGACAGGCACAGATGGCGAAGTCTTGTACATTTACCTTTTAATTAAACATTTTGGCTCGACTAGAAGAGTGCTAGAGTAGTGGTTGCAAACTTTATACATTTTCACATTTTATCAAGGAATCAAACTAGTTACCATCTAGTTAACATTGTGCCTTCTACTCAACATCTCTTGACTTGTAACCTATACAACACATAACCTATAGTCATGTAACATAGATCAACCTTACAAAGGACAACATGGTCTCATGTGATGGGTAAATAATACCCCAAACACCCCAAAGCAGTTTGTCAACCTTGTGATTGTATAATAAATGAAAAGCATATTTCAGAATACAATTGAGGACTTACTCGTAGACCCTGGTCTGGAACATGAGTGTATCTCTGTAGTTGACAGCCTCGATCTTACACTTGTATTTACTGTAGTCACACAGAGCAGTGACCAGCAAGTCCACCTGGCGAGTAGTATCGGAAACTTCAGTAAAAGCTGGCTCTGTCTCTGTCTCGATCACCTTCTTCTTAGCTGGCCTGGAGGACAGTGGTGCCTTGTTACCTCTGAAATAAATTCAAATAATTGTTTGAAGTGTTGTCAAACTGGATGGTATAGTTTTGCTGTCAATTGAATTTTTGTCAAATATCAAAAAGGCTGTATTTTTAGTGCTCTCCTCATCAATTTGTAATTTTCATTACATCAAAATTTGTTCCAAGAATACAAATTGGTTTGCAACCTAATTTGAAAAGTTCTGCTAATGACAAAGAGCCAGGAATATTGACTACTTGATACAAGGCCTTTTCTGAACAGAACACATACCCGTCGTTGACACTTGAAGGCTGGGGGGAGGTAGGAACGTCCACCCACTTGACCGTCCGGATTCGATCATCCCAGTCAGACACTTTCTCTGGTTTATCAAATGTGATCTTGTTGACCTTACAGTTGACCTTCTCCTCAGTTAAGGTCTTCGGCTGGTCACTTTTGAAGGTGACTGTCATGTCCTTTGTTGCTTTGGGATGGAGATGACCTACGTTTGGTGAGAATTTCAGCTGTGCATTCTCTGGCCATTGGAAGCGATAAATGTCAGTTTTGGAATGGTTGGTCATAGCAAATGTCAGAGTACGAGGCTCTCCAATGGCACAATCACCAAACTTCATCAAGTTTGGCTTGGCAGCTGAAACATAAAAGAGGATGACATCAGAATGATTCAAAATGAATTAAAATTACAAGAACCAGGTTTCAAATACCGTAATTTCCTGCATATTGCCCGCTGGCTATACAATTTTTAATTTGAGAAGATGCCAAATGCGGGTTATCTGCCATGAGCTACATATTTTTTCACATTTATATCCTATTTCTAAATAAAGAATTGTTATTGATAACTTTGCATGTCTTTAGATAAACCTATACCCCTTCCCAAATGAAATCACTATAACAGATAGACTAACACACTACATATGTACTGTACTTCCAAGAATTACATCCCGCGTATAACCCGTGGGCAATATGCTGGTGCAGTTTATCTGGATATTATTTTACAAAATCATAGAAAATGCATGATTTTGCTTCCAGTTATCCAAAATATTGAAAAATGTTTATCCCCAATAACCCAATGTCTGTCAATGTGTATTTTGTTTTTATAATGATTTAACATTATGTAAACAAATAACAAGAATTATATTGAACAAGAGGCCCATGGGCCTTAACGGTCACCTGAGTTAGAATATATAATGAAACAAATTAAAGACATATAAACACTATATGCTGGTCCTTGAAGTTGGTCAGTGATTTATAAATTTCACTTTTTAGACTATGAAGAGTATTTGCTTCCATCAAACCTGTGAACTTAGAGGTATTTTTTGAAATTTTAATAATTTTGACCCTTTTTGGTCCTGCCCCTCTGGTCCCCCAAGGGGTCCTCGAGGACGGATATGAATGTTAAAATGCTATATCTTAGGCTAATAATTCTTATCAAGTTTGACTAATTTCCTACGAAAATTGGGCAATAATGTTCACAAATATGTTTTTCCTATATAAACTATAGTAAACTTGACCCCTCCCCAGAGGGTAACGTGAGACCCCAAGGTCATATAATTCACAATTTTTATAAAACACCTTAAGACCTTTCCATCTATAATTATTTGATTCCACTATATCCAGAATTTTAGAAGATTTTTGAAGTTTTAGCCTATTTGACCCTTTTTTTGCCCCGCCCTCTGCCCCCAGGGGATCGGCCAGGACCAATGTGGATATGATATTAAAATGCTATCTCAGGCTAATAATTCTAACCAAGTTTGACTCATTTCCTATGAAAATTGAGCAAAAAATGCTCATTAATGTGTTTTTCCTATATAAACTATAGTAAACTTGACCCCCTCCCCAAGGGGAAACGCGAGACCCTAGGGTCATATAATTCACAAATTTTGTAAAGGACCTTAAGACCTTTCTATTTATGAAAAGTATTTGATTCTACCATTTCCAGAATTTCAGAAGAAGATTTTTGAAGTTTTAGCCTATTTGACCCTTTTTTAGCCCCACCCCTCTGCCCCCAGGGGGTCGGCCAGGACCAATGTGGATATGATATTAAAATGCTATCTCAGGCTAATAATTCTAACCAAGTTTGACTCGTTTCCAATGAAAATTGAGCAAAACATGCTCATAAATGTGTTTTCCCTATATAAACTATAGTAAACTTGACCCCCTCCCCAGGGGGAAACGCGAGACCTCAGGGTCATATAATTCACAATTTTTGTAAAGGACCTAAGACCTTTCTATTTATGCAAAGTATTTGATTCTACCATATCCAGAATTTCAGAAGAAGATTTTTGAAGTTTTAGCCTATTTGACCCTTTTTTAGCCCCACCCCTCTGCCCCCAGGGGGTCGGCCAGGACCAATGTGGATATGATATTAAAATGCTATCTCAGGCTAATAATTCTAACCAAGTTTGAGTCGTTTCCAATGAAAATTGAGCAAAACATGCTCATAAATGTGTTTTCCCTATATAAACTATAGTAAACTTGACCCCCTCCCCAGGGGGAAACGCGAGACCCCAGGGTCATATAATTCACAATTTTTGTAAAGGACCTTAAGACCTTTCTATTTATGAAAAGTATTTGATTCTACCATTTCCAGAATTTCAGAAGAAAATTTTTGAAGTTTAAGCCTATTTGACCCCTTTTGACCCCGCCCCTAAAGTCCCTGGGGGTCAGTCATAGAAAATTTGTTAATAGGATTAAATGGCAATCTCATACTGATAATTCTGACAACATTTGACTCATTTCCTATTACAAATGACCAAATAATCCGCAAAAATGTGTTTTCCCAATATAAACTATAATAAACTTAACCCCCTCCCCAGGGGGGAAACTAGAGACCCCAGGGTCATATAATTCACAATTTTTGTAAAGGACCTTAAGACCTTTCTATCTATGAAGAGTATTTGATTCTACCACATCTGTGAGTAGAGAAGAAGATTTTTGAAATTTTACTCAATTTTACCCCTTTAGGCCCCTCCCACAGCCCCCTGGGGGGTGGGGACCATATAATTCACAATTTTGATTGGCCTTATGCCTAAGAAGGTTTGTGCAAAATTTCATTGAAATTGCTTCAGCAGTTTTGGAGAAGAAGACGAAAATGTAAATTGTTTACGGACATACGACGGACGACGGACGACGACGACGACGACGGACGACGGACGACGGACGACGCACGACGGACGACGACGGACAAAAGGCGATTAGAATAGGTCACTTGAGACTTCGTCTCAGGTGACCTAAAAATCGATAATATCCCAGACAAGCAGTCCCCCACAACAACCCATTAGGGAGCAGCTGGACAACTAACCTCCTACATCATCCTCTGCCATATTGCCTTCCTCGTTTTCAGGATCCACAGGAACTTCCACACTAGTGATATTGTCCAGAGTTATCTCCTCTTCGTAGCCCTCTCCCACTAACTGTATGACAGAATCTTCGTACTGGTTATCAATCACAGTCAGACGAATGTGTGCCTGTGATCTCTGTACAGTGCCAGGCTTAAAGATGACATCAAAGGCAGCAGCCTCTCCCACATTCACTATCACAGACGCTGTGTGAGGACGCTTAGTGACTTCTGTAAAATAGGAGATTATACTTCAAGGCAATCTTTCCTGTTGACATTCTCTAAAACAATGAACACTGACACAAAACCTTAATCCATGACTGGTTTAACAATATAGAAACAAAACTAAACATTTCCTCTGGAAATTTGGATAATATAAGGAAAGCATATTTATAACAAATCAGAATTTCTTATTCAAGGGATCAATATCTTAATACTTTTCCTTGAAATCTTCCTTCTGAAAACCTGTGCTCTGTATGAAAATCCTCCATAGAAATTGGCTTATTTAATGATATAACAAATAACCACTATGACATACCTCCAAAATCGTCCTCCATGACAGCCTGAGTGGATCCCTTTGGTTTCAGCTGGAAAGCCTTGTCTGGGTCAATCAGGTCTATATCTACCTTACTGGGCAGTGTGCCGTCGTTGACCAGTACTAGTGGCATGGTATCACTCCTTCCTAACAATATACGTTTAAATAGAACCAGCGGCTGGCCACGCTTGTTCCTGACTGTCGGCTTCTGTATACTGATACGAGGCAAGTTGCCTTCACCAGAGATGTCAAAGGTCAAAGTACGACCTTTTGCTTGATTGGATGGTACACCTTCAATGCTAGCCTCAAAAGTTGCTGAGAATGTCTGCATGGATGGTGGTGTGAATGTGACTGTGGCATATACATGACTGTGGTTAGGGATCAGAGCCTTGGCCGGCTCAATTTCAAACACGTCCAGGTGTTTAGTCATGCCTTTCACGAGGATGGGTTTGAGTGACATTACAACATCACATGGAACTTTGTTCACATTGGCTATCTTAAATCTAGCTGTAGCTTTGTGTCCAACAATCACGTTGTTAAATACAAACTTCTTCTCATCTTCTCCATACACACCTCCTTCATTTTCCATTTGAAGCTGCATAAAAGGTAAGATACAAAATGCTGTCATAATATCATGATATTCTAAATGCAACATAAGACGCAATATGTGGCTGTTTCTGATGTTTGACTCTAAGAAACACTTCAACTCATGTGAACTTTAAGTGAAACATTTGGAGGTCATTCAGCTATAAAATATATTCCACACTTTTTAATTTTTTAACATGATCCATGGAAAATGTCCAAAAGTTGAAATCCCTAGAAATTGTATAGGTAGCTTAATATGAAAATCCCTTGTACAATGACCACATGTATTAATTACTGGGTTATAATTTTTTAATCCCTTCTACAATGACCACATGTGATACTGGGTTATCATATCTTTTAATCCCTTGTACAATGACCACATGTGATACTGGGTTATCATGTCTTTTAATCCCTTCTACAAATCCACATGTGATACTAGGTTATCATGTCTTTTAATCCCTTCTACAAATCCACATGTGATACTAGGTTATCATGTCTTTTAATCCCTCTACAAATCCACATGTGATACTAGGTTATCATGTCTTTTAATCCCTTCTACAAATCCACATGTGATACTAGGTTATCATGTCTTTTAATCCCTCTACAAATCCACATGTGATACTAGGTTATCATGTCTTTTAATCCCTCTACAAATCCACATGTGATACTAGGTTATCATGTCTTTTAATCCCTTCTACAATGACCACATGTGATACTGGGTTATCATATCTTTTAATCCCTCTACAAATCCACATGTGATACTGGGTTATCATGTCTTTTAATCCCTTCTACAAATCCACATGTGATACTAGGTTATCATGTCTTTTAATCCCTCTACAAATCCACATGTGATACTAGGTTATCATATCTTTTAATCCCTCTACAAATCCACATGTGATACTAGGTTATCATGTCTTTTAATCCCTCTACAAATCCACATGTGATACTAGGTTATCATGTCTTTTAATCCCTCTACAAATCCACATGTGATACTAGGTTATCATGTCTTTTAATCCCTCTACAAATCCACATTGATACTGGTTATCATGTCTTTTAATCCCTCTACAATCCACATGTGATACTAGGTTATCATATCTTTTAATCCCTCTACAAATCCACATGTGATACTAGGTTATCATGTCTTTTAATCCCTCTACAAATCCACATGTGATACTAGGTTATCATATCTTTTAATCCCTCTACAAATCCACATGTGATACTGGGTTATCATGTCTTTTAATCCCTCTACAAATCCACATGTGATACTAGGTTATCATATCTTTTAATCCCTCTACAAATCCACATGTGATACTGGGTTATCATGTCTTTTAATCCCTCTACAAATCCACATGTGATACTGGGTTATCATATCTTTTAATCCCTCTACAAATCCACATGTGATACTAGGTTATCATATCTTTTAATCCCTCTACAAATCCACATGTGATACTGGGTTATCATGTCTTTTAATCCCTCTACAAATCCACATGTGATACTAGGTTATCATGTCTTTTAATCCCTCTACAAATCCACATGTGATACTAGGTTATCATATCTTTTAATCCCTCTACAAATCCACATGTGATACTGGGTTATCATATCTTTTAATCCCTCTACAAATCCACATGTGATACTGGGTTATCATGTCTTTTAATCCCTCTACAAATCCACATGTGATACTGGTTATCATGTCTTTTAATCCCTCTACAAATCCACATGTGATACTAGGTTATCATGTCTTTTAATCCCTCTACAAATCCACATGTGATACTAGGTTATCATGTCTTTTAATCCCTCTACAAATCCACATGTGATACTGGTTATCATATCTTTTAATCCCTCTACAAATCCACATGTGATACTAGGTTATCATATCTTTTAATCCCTCTACAAATCCACATGTGATACTAGGTTATCATATCTTTTAATCCCTCTACAAATCCACATGTGATACTAGGTTATCATGTCTTTTAATCCCTCTACAAATCCACATGTGATACTAGGTTATCATATCTTTTAATCCCTCTACAAATCCACATGTGATACTGGGTTATCATGTCTTTTAATCCCTCTACAAATCCACATGTGATACTAGGTTATCATATCTTTTAATCCCTCTACAAATCCACATGTGATACTAGGTTATCATGTCTTTTAATCCCTCTACAAATCCACATGTGATACTAGGTTATCATATCTTTTAATCCCTCTACAAATCCACATGTGATACTAGGTTATCATATCTTTTAATCCCTCTACAAATCCACATGTGATACTGGGTTATCATATCTTTTAATCCCTCTACAAATCCACATGTGATACTAGGTTATCATATCTTTTAATCCCTCTACAAATCCACATGTGATACTAGGTTATCATATCTTTTAATCCCTCTACAAATCCACATGTGATACTAGGTTATCATATCTTTTAATCCCTCTACAAATCCACATGTGATACTAGGTTATCATGTCTTTTAATCCCTCTACAAATCCACATGTGATACTAGGTTATCATGTCTTTTAATCCCTCTACAAATCCACATGTGATACTAGGTTATCATGTCTTTTAATCCCTCTACAAATCCACATGTGATACTAGGTTATCATATCTTTTAATCCCTCTACAAATCCACATGTGATACTAGGTTATCATATCTTTTAATCCCTCTACAAATCCACATGTGATACTAGGTTATCATATCTTTTAATCCCTCTACAAATCCACATGTGATACTGGGTTATCATAATCTTGGTTTCAATCCCTCTACATCCACATGTGATACTGGTTTCATTCTTTTAATCCTCTACAAATCCACATGTGATACTAGGTTATCATATCTTTTAATCCCTCTACAAATCCACATGTGATACTGGGTTATCATATCTTTTAATCCCTTGTACAATGACCACATGTGATACTAGGTTATCATGTCTTTTAATCCCTCTACAAGTCCACATGTGATACTAGGTTATCATATCTTTTAATCCCTCTACAAATCCACATGTGATACTAGGTTATCATATCTTTTAATCCCTCTACAAATCCACATGTGATACTGGATTATCATGTCTTTTACCTGGTTATTATGCTGCCAAACACTCAAGTTCTTGCAAACTCTGTGTTCTTCAAAGATGGAGCCAATGTCATCGACATTGATGGAGGGAATACAAGCTTCAGCGATGAGTTTGTAGGGGATGCCACCCGGATTGTCATTAGGATCGCGGTCAGAAATATCTATGGCCAGCTCCTAGATTGTGTAAAATCATAAAAGTAATAAGTACAGATTTTCATATCATAAAGATTTACATCCATATACAAAGTTGGATGAAAACAGAATATCATGTTTAGGTTTGTTTGATTAGTTTAACGTCCTATTAACAGCCAGGGTCATTTAAGGACGTGCCAGGTTTGTTGGTGGAGGAAAGCCGGAGTACCGGAGAAAAAACCACCGACCAGCGGCCAGTACCTGGCAACTGCCCCACATGGGATTCGAACTCGCGACCCAGAGGTGGAGGGCATGTGGTAATATGTCGGTACATCTTAACCACTCGGCCACCACGGCCCCCCCCATCATGTTTAGGGAGGTAGATTTAGTGCTTTACCTTTTAATAAATAATAGGAAAATATATCTCATTTCTTGTACAGTAAAACACAGTTATAACGAACCTCTGGGAACCAACAAAATCACTTGACCATAGTAACTCTATATTTGTTATCATTTATACCTATCTCCTCACAGCTGCCCAGAGTTTGTGTTGTATCTACCTCCTCACAGCTGCCTGGAGTTTGTGTCGTACCTACCTCCTCACAGCTGCCCGGAGTTTGTGCTATACCTACCTCCTCACAGCTGCCTGGAGTTTGTGCTGTACCTACCTCCTCACAGCTGCCTAGACTTTGTGCTGTACCTACCTTGTGGCTATACCTACCCTCACAGCTGCCCGGAGTTTGTGCTATACCTACCTCCTCACAGCTGCCTAGACTTTGTGCTGTACCTACCTCCTCACAGCTGCCTGGAGTTTGTGCTGTACCTACCTCCTCACAGCTGCCTGGAGTTTGTGCTGTACCTACCTCCTCACAGCTGCCTGGAGTTTGTGCTGTATACCTACCTCCTCACAGCTGCCTGGAGTTTGTGCTATACCTACCTCCTCACAGCTGCCTAGACTTTGTGCTGTACCTACCTCCTCACAGCTGCCTGGAGTTTGTGCTATACCTACCTCCTCACAGCTGCCTAGACTTTGTGCTGTACCTACCTCCTCACAGCTGCCTGGAGTTTGTGCTATACCTACCTCCTCACAGCTGCCTGGAGTTTGTGCTGTACCTACCTCCTCACAGCTGCCTGGAGTTTGTGCTATACCTACCTCCTCACAGCTGCCTGGAGTTTGTGCTGTACCTACCTCCTCACAGCTGCCTGGAGTTTCTGCTGTACCTACCTCCTCACAGCTGCCTGGAGTTTCTGCTATACACTCCACATTGATGACTTGACTGTTGTTACTAGAGATCATACCAATGGCTGGAGACACGACAAACATTTGTAGTGGAAGTCGTGACTGAGTTACTCCCTCTTGTCTGTAACCAAGCAAAACATCCTGTCACCATCTATATACATCACCACTAAAGTTGATCCTACTACAGACATTAGGAAACCATAGGTTACTGCAGAAGTAAAACTCAACAATTTATCATTGTAGAACAGTTTCTGGTTAAATTATGTAATTTACTACATATTTACACAACTGTTTACATAACTCAGTTATTCAATGTTCAATTTGATTAATCTAATAGCTTTGTTCATCCAGGGTTTTATAAGAATATGTTGAATAATTTTGCTGTTAGATGACAGAATACCAGAGAGAAATTACCGACAAACACCTAGTACTAATGAAAGTAGTGAAATTTATCCATGTGGCTTTGAAAAATATTATTGTCTTTTTTAACCATATTCATAAAATAATTCATCAGGTGAGTTTAACATACATTTGAATTTAAAGGGAAAAAAAAAGCTAAAACCAAAACAAAGAGAAAGAAAGAAAGGCATTTATAAAACATGAAAGCATTTAATATGTATAGTGCATTGAAAAAACAACAATGTAAACATGTAGTAAACATAAAGAATGGTTAAGATGAAATGTGTAAGGATGATATAATGAACACATACCATAACATACAAGAGGCCTATGGGCCTTAACAGTCATCTGATTATTGGCACAATGCAACACCTCAAAGAATAAAGTAATGGCAAACAATTAAAGCAATACAAAGAACTCTTTTAATAGAAGAAGTTCAGGTTCTGATATATTTGATGAATTTGACCATGAATGAAGGTCCCTTGATCTCACCATGCTACAAATCAAATATTCATCATTCTCTAGGCCTCACAGTTATTTACAAGAAGCCGTTTAAAGTTTCTAGCCTATTTGATTCCAGTGACCTTGAATGAAAATCAAGGTCATTCATTTCAACAAACTTGGTATTTCTTCACCCCAGCATGTCACAGGGCCAATATAAGGTCTCTAGGCCTCTTAGTTACTCACAAGAAGTTATTTAAAGATTTCAACCTATTTGACCCCTGTGACCTTGAATGAAGATCAATGTCATTCATTAGAACAAACTTGGTAGCCCTTCACCCAGCATGTTACATACCCAATATGAGTACACAGGGCCTTTTGGTTCTTGAGAAGAAGTTATTTAAAGATTTCAGCCTTTTTGACCTCTGTGACCTCAAATGAAAGTCAAAGTCATTCAGTTGAACAAACTTGGTAGCCCTTTATCCCAGCATGCCAGGCCAAATATCCGGTCTCTAGGCCTCTTAGTTATTCACAAGAAGTTGTTTATTAAAGATTTTAGCCTATTTGATGCCTGTGACCTTGAATGAGAATCAAGGTCATTTATTTGAACAAACTTAATAGCCTTTCATCTCAGCATGTGAAAGGGCCAATATAAGTTCCCTAGACCTTTTTGTTCATGAGAAGAAGTCGTTTGAAGAATTTAGCCTTTTAGACCTCTGTGACCTTGGATGAAGGTCAAGGTCATTCATTTGGACAAACTTGGTAGCCCTTCATCCCAGCATGCTACTGGCCAAATATCAGTACCCTGGGCCTTTTAGTTATTTTAGATGAAGTCATTTGAATGAGAAGTTTACGCATAGCGCAAAACAACAGGCGAAGCATGATGACAATAACAAAATAACATAACCATCAAACATGGACAAACATCAAGTCAAGACATGCAGTCCAGACAGTAGGACACGCTACACATCAAAAATTAGATCACCAAAAAATACAATAAGATAAAAAAAATTTGTGAATATATTCTTACAAAATATTAAGAGTTCTTACTGTCCGGATTGCTACCTTTTGGGACACTACTAACACATATAGGGCAGAGTGAGTCGCTTTATAACCCATACATATTTCATAGATTTTCATTTGATACTTTTAGGCCTCAATGTCAGACAACCCCTCAGACTGCTTCTTATATAATTTGTTCCCATGCTAAAAGCCAATTCCTTTCAATCCATCAATTTTATGCTCTTTCACCCATAAAACTGTCTGTTCCCTAAACCATTGATAGGGCTGGCCCTAAGTCCTTAATCAAACACATGTAAGCTGCTCACACTGCCCTACAGAGGACACAGTTACCTGTTGCTATTATGTAAGCGTCTATTGACTACAACATTGTTCATGCGAGACACACCACTAGTAAGCTGGATCTGACTGTGAGTTGTGCTGTATTCACTGCAGTGTCGATTACAACAAAATTAATAAGCTTTCAAAATTACATCAGAATTGCCTTCCTTTAGAAAAAAAAAAACAAAAAAAAACTAAAAATTTGAAAATGCATCAATTTTCAGAATTTCATAAGTTTAGATGTGTTTCAATATTTCTGATGAAATCTTGATGTTTTTAGTATGAAATTGTTAGAGAAACTACCACCATCATTATTAGACTCATTAAGGCAGTGTCCAAAAGTTTAAAAATGTCCATGAATTACAAATAAAGAAGTATCTTTCTCCTGATATACAAATCTGATAAAGACACCACATGCACACCAATACAAGATCAGAACAAATACACAACATGGCTGGCAGGTCACAATGGGGTCACAATCAGGTCACTAAGGTCATACTTAGTCACAGTAATTTGAGTAAATAGTTACCCAGGCACTAACTAAATAATTTGGGTTCAATGGTAATTAAAGATATAAGGTCACAATAGTTTAACTATACATGTATACATGGGGTCATAATGATTTATACCGGTTAGACCATTTACTACTGGGTCACAAAGGGATTATAACTAGCATCAGTGACAAAGGGGTCAGTCCAAGGTCATATTGAAGTTAAATAACAAACTGGGGTCATAAATGGGTCATGCTACACAGCTTGGATCAAACTAAGGTCATATAAGGGTCACATTACTCAGCTGGGATCAAATTAAGGTCATACAGGGGTCACACTACACACCTTGGATCAAACTAGCTGCAATATTGTAGCTCAAAAGACTTTTTGACAGAAAATGGCGTCGTCTTTAGAGCTACAATTGGTGCCTATTACTGCTTATGGAGCAAAGTAATGATTATGGATACCATTATAAAATGTTTGTTTGCATTTTTATCGTACTTGTTTGATATTGCTTACCTACTAGGTAATAAAATTGAACAATGTAAAATATCAAATTCTCATCGAGGCATTATTTTTTTACATAATACATATTAAGGTCTTTCTGAAGGGCATGTCCACAAATTGTGAATTTGATGTCTTGTGAGTAGTACGGTAGATATTAAAAATGGTAGTTATGTTTGTTTTGGACAAAAATGATATGTAAATGCATGTATACGCATAAAATAATTGGAAACCTACAAAAAAGTATAGAAAACTATACCCGAGTGATTTTCGGAGGCGGTGCTCCACTACGAAACATAGGGACCAATTCGTACCCGGCTGAAAGGTATAGTAGGCCGGGTACGTATATTCGTTCTAGGATCAAACTAATTAAGGTCATACAAGGGTCACACTACACAGCTGGGATCAAACTAAGGTCATACAGTGGTCATATCATGCAGCTAGGATTACAAGCTAGGGGGTCACACTACACAGCTACCTAGAATGACACACTAAGGTCACACTAAGGTCACACTGGGATCATATTTGGGTCAAGCTAAGGACATATTACACAGCTGGGATCACATTTAAGGTCACACTGGGGTCACACTGATGTCACATTAAAGTCACAATACACAGTTGGAATCACAGAGGTCACACTGAGGTCATAAGGTCACACTGGGGTCACACTACACAGAAGCCAGTACAGATAACACTACACAGGTGTCCTTGGTATATGGTCCAGTGGTGACCACACCCAGTGTCCAGTGAGACACCTACCTCACTGAGTCAGCCTTCTTTGGTCTGGCCACTGACCGGCCGGAGCTAGAGCCATCCCGTGACTTACTCCGCTTATTGTCCTTAATAGGGCTGATGGTGATAGAGGGAATACATAAGTCAGTGTTACTTATGTGGCAGACAAGTATTATTCCCCCTTTTTTCCATTGTTTCAATAATAACAATGCTAATCTTTTATACAAATGACATTATCTAATAAGCACCTGATAACAGGTAAACTCACTTATTTTTAGACACACCAGAGCTATTTTTACATGTGGGATTGATACTTGTCTGCTCACATTCTACAATAGAGTTTTACCAGACAGATAGGTAATGAAGCCTTGTTCATAATCAACACACTTACATTGGTATACTGTATATGTAAGGAAGGTATGTTATAATCAGCACAAACTGCACTTTAGTAACTGTTTTTAGGGTTTTCACTAACATCTTTGTTTCAGGTTCATGGTTTTGGTCAGTATTATCAGTAGCTACTATTATTGTGGAATATTAACCATTAATGTATATCTGGGATCCATCACTGTCATTAAATCTTCTTGTTCATGAAATTTGTGCTGTTATAATAAAGCTGAAGCTGCACACTTAACTATTGTTATATCATTAGTGGATAATGGAAGTTGTATCAGACAGAATGTTCTTCTACTTTCTGTATTCTATTACCTGACTATAACGTAATGTAGTCCATCATGACCCATCATGAAATATTTGCTGCATATTTGTAAATATTGAAAAAAATTCTCTATGGACTCAGGCTAAAATTAATTGAGGACTTAATACACATCTGGGGTATCCTGGAATTGATAGTAATAACTGCCATTCCAGGATAAATATACAGTGTATAAGTCTGAAACAGCATTTAGCATACATATATAGAAACATTTAATTATCTGGTCAAATTATGGAGGCATTAGACTTTAGCAGACATACTTAATTTAATTATATGGTATATGTTTCTGTGGACATTCTCTTTTCTATGACAATGTATTATGAAGTGAGCATTTGAAAGGGTCTCTACATCAAAATCAACTATACTCCTCAGATCAAATCCCAATTCAGACATACTTGATAAAAGGACATCTTGATACCAGGCAGATGCTGTGGAGTGACATATATTATTAGTTTATAAGAACCTTAAATGCCAGGGCCCAGTTTCATGAACTTTCCTTAACTTTAAGGAATTCCTTAACTTTAATGTCTTCACAGAAAAGCATTACAAAAGTTAAGGAAAAAATCTTAAGTTAAGGAGCCTTCCTTAAAATCTGTAATGCTTTCCTATGGAGAATTTTAAGTTAAGGGATTTCTTAAATTTAAGGAATGTTAATGAAACTTAGCCCAGATGTGTAGGAATTCATCCTGTAATCAAGATACTGACCCTTTCACCTTTTAACAAATGAGTTACATTATACCAGCAAAACAAATGCTAAGTGTAAATTTCAGACGTTTAACAGACGGAGAAGTGAACTGCCTGAGTGCTGTAATAGCCGCAACCCAGAGTCTTGTAGCGAGAGGAGAGGTCAATATTTAGAGATTTAACAACTTACGGGCGGGCATGCCGAGTCTGTGACTGTTGCGTCTCCTTTATCATCTTAACAATCGTGTACTTCATATCAAACTCGCCCTTGTTCTGGATAACAAACTGTCGAGTTTTCTTACTGTTAACAATCATAGAGCCGAAGTTGATGTCGTTCATGGGTAAGATGTTGTACTTATTAAAGCCGGCCTTAACGGTGACTTTGACTGGAATACTGGCGATGATTTCTCCTCCTTCGGCCACGTTAGGCTCGATAACCAGACACTTGAGGATTGCCTGATCTTTGATATGGACCTCCTTCATTGACTTGAACAAGACCGTGACCTGGGTCGGTCGGTCAAGAGGACTCAGACTGCCTTTCTGGGGGATGATGGTGAAAAGCTTTGATGCGTTGGGATTGTCAGGATCACAGTCCTCAAGGTCAAATCTGTAAAAATTCCAATCCAGTGTCAGTGCAGATTACAGTAAAACCACACAACAATCAAAACATCATTATTACAGCCATATCATGTCTAAGGAGTTTGTATTGTTTGATTGAAAAAATACTTACTTTAAGTTCAAAAATTAAACAATACTTACTGATATTGTATTTCATATTTGCCTCTGTTTTTCAATGTACATTGTTGTTTTTGCTCTTCCCCAACACGGATTGTTCCAAAATCCAATCCACCATCAGCTCCTGTGAATATAACATAATGCTACATACAGAAATGATTACTGACACAGGAACACAACTTCAATATCAATTTCAGCATATAACTAAACTGACATAAAAATGAAATAAGAAACTTCAACTAATGTCAAGATTAAGACTTTTGACAAGAAAACACTAAAATAATATAACAACTGCTAAAATAAGAACACAACATTGCAGTATCTCCAAATTCAGGATAATAATCTCATTGTGATGCTGTGGTCTTTGACCTCCTGACCTAAACCATGACCCCTACCTTTGGGGAAGCTCATATCCAGTGCGATGTCATAGGCTTCAGCCGTGACTGTGATGTTCTCTGTGCTGAACATGCCGAATATCTCGTCCACATCATAGATCTGGAACAGGTACAGGTCAGTCAGAATAGATAACTCATATATCTAAATCTGTCTTTAAGCTTGATAACAAAGGTTTAAGAGAACTTTTTCCAATTGTATTACTTCCCAACAATTAACCTTTGTCTACTCAAAAATTATTGTGCTTTCCCAAAATCAAAATAAAACATTTTTTCACATCAATATTATATAAACAACACTAATGGGTTCAATGGAAACATCAATCTTCTTTCTTCCATTCCCTATTTCAATAACCAGTTTTCAGATCTCAGTGGTATATCAAATGTCTAGGTTTATTTTCAAGTATACTGACCTCTAGACGGATCATTTTGCGAGCACTTTGTACAGGTTTCATTGCTCGGAAGTAAAAATGGAGAGGATATTCAGAGCGAGGCTCTACGATGCCGTTATCTGCAGCCACTGTGAAATCATCACCAAGGTTTTCTAGTAGACTGAGCTTCCATCGTACTGGTAACATGGTGCTGTTCCTCAGGTATATTGTCTTTGTGTCCTTCCTGTAAACAGTTGTTTTAGGATAAATATAAAACATAGAAACATCTAACATTGGTACTAGCATTAAATCTAACATTGGTACTAGCATTAATGAGTTTGTCTGGCGACCACAAAATGTTAACTTTATAGTGCTGTCATACAGAACCATACACCTGATAATACTCAGAAATCCCATCTATACTACCAGTCAAAAAAAGATGTCACACTACTAGTATGAAAAGCAGGATTTTCATAGCTATTTACCTGTGTAGGAGGACCTTCTCAAAGTGTAAGGCCTTCTTATCAAGCTCCAGTTCAGCTTTCACCCCAACACAGGTTACTTTGAAGACAACAGGTTCAGGATTTTCCCTGATACAACACACTATGGCATCCTCATAAACCTCGGGAGAGCGTGGGTAGGCCCAGATAGTGAGAGTTTGGGTGTCCCCTGGCTTCAGTGTCATATTGGGTGGGTCTAGCAGGAATGTCTCTCCCTTGCTGTCATGTTGGAAACAGAAACTGATGTCGGCCTCCAGTGGCGATGTATTGTTAATCACCAATTTCTCCATATTTTCTGGGTATCGACCCTCCTTATACCTACAAAGTACAAGCAGTCAAGTCATGAATTCACTGATCTTTTTGGTTTTTTTTTAGTTTTGTTTGATTTTTGTGATTTTATAATGGTAGTTTTTAGCATTGAAAATGTATTTTGTCTTCTACAGCATATATTTTACTATGAATTTCAATTTTATCTTTTACTACAACATAATAATAATTACTTATTATCCAGGCACCAAAGTCTCAATGCTTTGAAGTTTAGAGATTCTATGACACTTTACCTTTCTCTCGATTTCATGATGAGCAGTGGACCAAATTCAAACGTCTCTGATGACAAAACGTACTTCTTATGTACAATTTCATCAGATTTTTTGTTCTTCTTACGACTTGGAAACACAATTCTGTTCAAACCAGAAAAAAATGAATATAAAACTACCTACAATGACGGTTCGCATATTTCTTCTATATAAATAAAATTTGAAGGTACCTTCAAACCCAATGAAGTAATGACCTTTATATACAAACGAATATTCAGTATTCTAGAGATAAGATTAATGTTAAATACAAATGAATATATAGGCTAAGATAAATATGCATTAATCTTAATGAATTAAATGGAACATTTACTACAATCAGATTCTTACATGACTACCTGAAGTTCTTACCTAGGTTCTCTACTGATAGAGGGGAAGGCACATATTCCCCGACAGTACAACTGGTATCGTCGTCTAGTACCAACAATCTCAAAGTTGAGTGTCTGATCAAATTGCCCGAGTTCCTCAGACTGGAAGCGTAGCCGAAGAGTTACCTCTCCATTGGCTGGGACTATCCATCGGAAGATTGACAACCTAGTCAAAGAAATAACATATATAAGGATCATAATTGGAACAATTTCAAAATTAGGTGAAGGTGTAAGAAAATTTTAGTCCCAGAATGGAGACATACATCAACATATAGATAGGTAATAGGTTGTATTTTATTTGATTCACCACTGGCCTATTATTACTGACTTAGTATGTTAACATTTCAGGTATTAAATACTAAGAATATATTAACTTAAAACTGCTAGTATTCCAGGAATATCTGGTATCATAATAATCTCTCAACAAAGCCTTATTGATCCTTTAAAAGTTCTCCCATAGTTCCTTGTAATACAAATATGATACACTTACAAATTGCAGTCTGTAATCGCCACAACCAAAAACGAGTTTTAACATCAAAGTATATGATAACAGGTCAGGATTTAGTTGAATATGATTATTTGGATACAAAAGCCTATGTACACTACCTCGATCACAATATCACCAGAAGATTTACTGCACTGGAATCTACTTTTATAAGGTACAGATATTGCTGTAAACGTTTAGGAAATAGGTACAGATATTGCTGTAAATGTTTAGGTAATAAGGTACAGATATTGCTGTAAACGTTTAGGTAATAAGGTACAGATATTGCTGTAAACGTTTAGGTAATAAGGCACAGATATTGCTGTAAACGTTTAGGTAAAAAGGTACAGATATTGCTGTAAACGTTTAGGTAATAAGGCACATATATTGCTGTAAACGTTTAGGTAATAAGGTACAGATATTGCTGTAAACGTTTAGGTAATAAGGCACAGATATTGCTGTAAACGTTTAGGTAATAAGGTACAGATATTGATGTAAACGTTTAGGTAATAAGGTACAGATATTGCTGTAAAAGTTTAGGTAATAAGGTACAGATATTGCTGTAAATGTTTAGGTAATAAGGTACAGATATTGCTGTAAACGCTTAGGTTACATGTTTACTTCACACATCACTTGCTATGGTCGTGTTTTTATATACTTTTGTACAGCCAAGCACTCAAAACTACAATATCATAGTATTGGATCTTTATTGAACTATCATCTACTATATTATAGTTATTTGTTTAATTTTTTAATTTGTCATTTACTGTACTTAGAATACTTGACAAGTTTAAAACAAACCCAAGTCATGACCATTTTGAAAACAAAACAAAATGTTTTTGTCTAAATACCTAGAATTTATTTTTGCCACTACCAGATAACATATGACTTCAGTTATAAAGCAATATGTTTGTCTTGATTGCCCTTTCAGTAATTACCACAAGTTCACTGGTTAATCATGGTAACCCTGCCACAAAATGATGATGCTTAAGACAAATACAGAAAAATGCATCAAAGCCCTCACATATAAGACTGACAGTTGCATGTTTCTGAAGATTAATACACACACTAGTTAATTAGTAATTAGAAATTAGGAAATTGGTTTAAGGCACCAGAGGAAGGGATATATGTGCAGTTAAAATTAGAAAATCATGTCAAGTTCACATGCATGTTGAAACAGGGTAAATGAGAAATTTACATGACTATTGTATAGCTTTTTAACCTAAATAAATCAATAGACATTGACACATGAACTCATCAAAGACAAATGATAATGAGAAAAATAACAAAATAAATAAAAGGTAATTCCATTTTCTGAAGTTTTTGTGTAAATGAAAATGGAATTATTTTTGTTTATTGTATTTTGCCCGCTGTGATATTTACGGTAAAGGGACCATTCTGAGTACTTGGAGCTCCAATTCTCTCCTGATGTTATCCGGGTTTTCACTTGTCTCTAAATCCTGCTGCTGTAACAACTTCAGGTTTCCCGAAGTCACTGACATACTTTGTGACCTTTGTGATGACCTTTGTGACATCACAGACCGTTGTGATGTCCCAGACCTCTGTGACAACCTTTGAGATGTCACTGATCTTTGTGATGTCACAGACTTTTGAGATGTCACTGACTTTTGAGATGCTAAAGATTTCTGTGACACCACAGACATATTTTGTGATGTTGACGATTTCTGTGATGTGAGAGACGTCACTGATTTTTTTCTACTCTGACTGGTCGACTTGTAACGAAAATATCAGTAACATTTATACCAATTTTTACATATAAATTGTAATTATAGATCTGATAGACCTTAAGTTATTGCTCACCTGAATGATGTTCAATGGTGTCATTACATTTCAATAAACTGGGTCAACCTCAAAAAGGTGATGAAGGTGAAAGTCACTTCCTCTTGGTAGCAAACTTACCATTGGCCTTGGAGTATACACAGAACTTATCTTGTGAGGACTGATGTGTAGTGTGCGGTGGCACGGTTTAAACACTGATGATTTAGTGAATGACCCGACATATACTACCATTTAAAGCACAGGCAGATGTGGATGTTGTAAAATGAAATAAAGTCTAAGAAATTTGTGGCTGGTGTTTAAAGCTTGATGATCCTGTGCTTAGAGCATGTGTGTGTGTTAGGAGGCCGTGTTCTGACATTGTACAAGTCAGAAGTTCCATTGGTACTTACTTCGGTGTTTTGGAATCAGCGACACCAAAGCCTTCGCCGGTAGTGCTGTAATCAAGGAGAAGCCGGTCATGCACTGCTACATAGATACAATGGTGCTCTAGGATAACTCTCAACAACAACTACTCTTATCTCCTCATATAAAGTTTGTTGTTGAGAATTAATATGGAAATTGTGAAATGTGTGGGAAACAGTGAAGGAGAAAAGGGAGACAACCAGGTGTAAAGTGATTTGATAACAACTAACAGGGTAGGCCATTAACAAATAAATAACCAGGGCCCAGTTGTTCAAAACTATCGTAAAAGCTAATGACATCGTTAAACCATAGTTAGCGAGTCATTAAAACTTAACGATGTCGTTAACTGTTGTTAAACAAAAATTAACATTTAGCGACTTTCTCATTAATCGTTAACTTTAATTACTTGAGAACCCTCGATTAAGTATTTAACGAGTCGTCAAATATGGTCGCCAGGATGGTTGTGGTGGTGCCTCCTTGGAGGAAACCGCCCATGTATCAACACCCAGCCACCTTGGACGGTGCATACACCCATCAGGAATTGAGAGCAGGCTACAGGTTTGGACGACAGTCCATCGCTTTCCTGAATTTCCTGCTCAAGGTAAATAACTATGATCACTTAAAGGGCAGATAACTATCATATAATATAAAGGGAAGATAATTATCATATAATTTAAAGGGAAGATAATTATCATATAATGTAAAGGGGACAATTATCATATAATATAAAGGGGAGATAATTATCATATAATATAAAGGGGAGATATTATCAAATACATTAATGGGAAAATAATTATCAGATAATTTAAAGGGCAGATAATCATCATATAGAAGATAATTATCAGATAAGTAAAAGGGGAGATAATGCTTACAAAACTTGAAAGGGAGATTAATATCAGATAATCTGTAGGAAATTTCATCAGATCTCAGATTTTCTAACAATTTCAATGATAATAAATAACTCTTATAGGAACTAAGTGGTTAGGAAGTGAATATTTCGTTTATGAAAAATCTGAACAACACTTGACTGGGTAATAAATTAATATACATTGTACATACGACATTATATTGGAAATCTGGATTTGGCTGAACAGGGCGACACACATTTACAAGATATCTTTATAGGACTTGGTGAGAAAGATAATATTTTAGAAGAAATCTTGATAGGACTATTTAGGGTGATACACTAATTTTACATAAAATCGAGATTGCAGCATGCATGTAATGGTGAGAGATAATCAGACACAGTAGATGCTAGCACACATTCAACAGATCAAACTGGTTAAATATCAAAGCAAGTTCATGCTGATTATTAGGGAATCACTGCATAAAGTTATTAAATACATCCTATAAACAAATTAAACATTTTAGTTGGAGTGATCTACAGCAAACATTATCCAATCATTGAAAACACACTCTAACACTCAATCAATCAAACAATAATTAAGTATATTGAAAAATTGCTAAGCTTACTATCAGAAACAGTTAGCAAAGACAACAAGTCTGTTTATTATCTTTAAAAATTAGCATAGAAAGGGCCAATTCTGTTACTTATCAAAAAATTCATAAAATTGAGAGATCTCATCCTGTTACCAGGAATTGATTGTGACATTGTATGATGTTAACCTCCAATCAATCAGGAATCAATCTCTGCTGCCAAGAGCAGCTAACTTCTCATTACATAGGATAGTTTGGTAATGTGGAAAACTATTGTAACAGCTACCTGTCTAAGTCCGACACTGGGGTAGCAGCACCAGGGGGAGGTGATGGAACCTGCATTGAGTTACGACGGGATGTTGTCTTGGACGTCTGCTTCCTTTCTGCACTCTTCTTTCTTTCACCTTTTTTATCCTCTTTCCCAGCAGACTTGTCTGTCTTTCCTGACTTGCCTTTAGTTGGAGTGGTCAGGTCATTACCTTTATCAGGGGTGACAGACTTTTCCTCCTCAGGTTCTGGGTCTTTAGAGTCCAATAAACCAATGTTTCTGTCAACACCAAACACAATAGAAGGTAATAAATGTGCAACCTATAGATTGGTACATTGATCTACCGAAAACACTAGAATAAGGATCACAACATTTATAATCTTATTTAATTATCAAAGAAAAACAAGATCAACTCAAACAGATAAGTCACTTGTGATCAGTGAGGTATATATATTACAAGGTAAACTACTTACGGATCATCTGGGGAGGATGCAACAAATATGTAGCGACCCCCGAACTCTGATACAGGTGGAGCTCGTCTCTTCACAGGGTAGGGAACTACAGCGAATGTGGCTGAGGGTGGTATAGGGGGCCCGCGGGGACCAAGTCCAATCCCGTCCAGGACCTGCAGACACAAAACATTGTACTCAAACAAGGAAATCTGATATAGTTCTGCGAACTAACAACTTAATCACCGATTCTGGTTTTTTTTTTACAAATTACACTGTTACCAATTTAAAGATTCTTTTAAGATTTTCAGTCATGCATGGTTGAGTTAATAAACCTATCAATGCTATTTTACCTATTTAAAAAACTGATCATCCATATATTATATCTATAATTACTATACCTCATTCATGGATGGCAGTTTCTGTAAGCCCATGAGTTTATCGAAGGGTGTGACAGATTTGTCAGAGCAGTCTATCTGTAGATGTGGGATACCAGAGCTCTCCTCCTCCTTAGGAGCCTCCTCACCACCCTCTCCATCTACTCCGTCTCCCTGGGCTGCTGCCGCTGCCTGTAATGTCAAAGTTATCTCCCTTTATCATACTTACACAAAACTGCCTATAATCTCAGGAACCTAATAAGGAATGTTACAGTCCAAATATGTACTATGTGTAAGGTAATAACTGTACTTTTGAGTATACTACAATATACTTGTGTACTATATACCTCTCTAGCTGCTTTCTCAGCATTTTCTTTCTCTATCTGTTTCTGCCTCTCTTTTTCCTTCTCTTTCTCTTGTTTGTCATGTTTGTCTGTGAACAGAAATCATTAACTATTGCAGCACAAGTAAAACACAAGTAAACCTATAAACAATGTGATGATTCACCGTACTGACCACTGAACAGGTGATGTGATGTGATGATTCACCGTACTGACCACTGAACAGGTGATGTGATGTGATGATTCACCATACTGACCACTGAACAGGTGATGTGATGTGATGATTCACTGTACTGACCACTGAACAGGTGATATGATGTGTGATTCGATTCACCGTACTGACCACTGAACAGGTGATGATGTGATGATTCACCGTACTGACCACTGAACAGGTGATGTGATGTGATGATTCACCGTACTGACCACTGAACAGGTGATGTGATGTGATGATTCACCGTACTGACCACTGAACAGGTGATGTGATGTGATGATTCACCGAACTGACCACTGAACAGGTGATGTGATGTGATGATTCACCGTACTGACCCACAGGTGATGTGATGATGATTCACGTACTGACACTGAACAGTGATAGTGATGATTCACCGAGACCACTGAACAGGTGATGTGATGATACTGTACTGACCACTGAACAGGTGATGTGATGATTCACCGTACTGACCACTGAACAGGTGATGTGATGTGATGATTCACCGTACTGACCACTGAACAGGTGATGTGATGTGATGATTCACCGTACTGACCACTGAACAGGTGATGTGATGATTCACCGTACTGACCACTGAACAGGTGATGTGATGTGATGATTCACCGTACTGACCACTGAACAGGTGATGTGATGTGATGATTCACCGTACTGACCACTGAACAGGTGATGTGATGATTCACCGTACTGACCACTGAACTGGTGATGTGAACCTTTCACACTCTTGCTTTCATTTACAAAAGGACATATAATAGCATCACCATGTTTAAAAATGTCCCTGTTTATATCTTTTAGATCATATAAGTCTGACAGTATTGATATAAAGTGTTGGTGCCCTATATAATGGAAACACACAATTATTACAACTAATAATAAACTATCATTGTATTTATGAAGTCGGACATAAGGGGAGATAACAAACTCAGTGGACTAAAAGTCCTGCAAATATTACATGTACTCACCTTTTCCCTTTGCCTTTTTGCCTGATGGTGGATGATGTTGTCCATCTTCCTCTGACTTTTCTGAGGGAGTGGGGGGACGTTTGATCCCCAGGGTTGTTCTGTCCCAAAACTCTATCAGGTCAGCTATCTCTTTACTGGAATGCTCTATGGTACGGAATCTCTGCATCAGAAGGATTTCTGATTCCTTAAGAGGATCATGACAAACTTCTGCTTCACTCTCTCCTTTTTCCTTATCTGATTTCTCCTTTCCATCTCCTGGTTTCTTTCCATCTTTTCCTTTCTTTCCCTTCCTAAAGAATAAAAAGTCAGACCATTATTACTATATCTGGTACATATTGATCTTGGTTTTTTCTAGAGAAAGCTTTCCTTAGCCTACATGTGAATGATCAAAGTCTGCTTCAAAATATCAATGGTAAACATAAACATGGAAGAAAACAGATGTTTTCTATCAATGACATATCCTCTTCTTAAAATTCTATAGCTAATTTTATTCTAGTTAAAAAACTCGAAATTTTAAGGTAAGAGTATAGATATTTTTATTGCTTATCTCATGCAAAATGTATCTGAAAGCGGAGACTTACTTTCCATCATCGAGCACTGTATCACTTTTCTCTGTCTGGTGGGATTCTGGTCGGTCAGTGATACTGGACCCTGCCTTACTGACAGGGTGGTCACTGTCATGAGGTTTAGGGCCGCCCTGCGACTTCTGCACACGCTCAGTACTAGCTGTTTTACCTGTGGCTGCCACACTTTTCTTACCATCTTTGGCAGGTTCTTCTTTAGGCTTCTCAGGACCCTTCTTTCCTTTCTTTTTGGGTCTGAAAAAAAGATGAGAAATGTTTCAATTAGAACTTTAATTTTATGAAATCAAGGAGAGATAACCATTTGAGAAATTTATCTTAAGTTTAATAAATTAACCTTTACACTTTGATCAATACATTTCACATATTACACAAAGTCAAAAAAGACTAGAATGATTGCTGGAAAGTTACTAAAAACCAACTTGAAATCCTGTTACAAGTAAGAAACACATGTCTCGAAGATAATAATGTTATATTTACTTTTCTTCCTCCAATCTTCTTGCTTCTGCCTCAGCAGCCTCCCGTTCCAATCGATCACGTTCCATACGCTCCTCATTTTCCCTGCAAGACGTTTAGGGAAATACAATCTATTTCTATATCATTTAAATTTGATTTCCTCTGTCAGTCTTAATAATTTACTAATAATAACTTGGGAATGTGTTTCCTTACATAATTAGTCTAAACAATGTTTACATGATCTATGTAGTAATGTAATTATCCTTGTTATCTATTTCTGACACTGAAACAAAGCATTTGGAAGCAAAATTTTAATATGCCAATATGATAGATCTGACACAGGTGCTTAAACTTTGTCATTCAAAAAGTCAATATATATTGATAATTCAGTATGATTTTACTTCAGGCTAGAATAACACCATATAGACCCTACCAAAAGTTTTACTACGAGATAATTTGCTGTAAAATCAATGTCTTACTTCCTGATCCTCTCTTTTTTTATTTCTAGTCGTTTCAAGTCCACTGCAGCTTTATCTTTCTCTGGCAGTGCATCATACTCATCCTCCGACATTTCTTCTAGCCTCATTCTGTCTTTTTCTTCTTCTTCTTTTGCCAAACGCTCTAAAAAGAAGTTACGTGTACATTGTATATACTAGATAATACAGATTCTCGGCTTTCTTATGATAAAAGCAAAATGAAACTTGTGAATTTTACTAAAGTCTTTCATTAATTTTGAAACATTTAAACTAACTTCTGATAATAAATGTTTTTTCTGGTCTTAAATGATACATTAAATCATATTACTGTATTTTGTGTATAAGTCAGGGTGACTTACTGGTTCTAGTCAACAGGCATTGATAATTCTGTCATTGATTGTGAAATTAAAATGTTCTGAGAAGCAACCTATTTTTTTCTTAATAAACTACAGTAACAGATGGTGTTGTAAACTCCTACTTCTACATACAAAAAAACAAAAGTTGCCTGTGACCTACCGCTTTCCTCCTGGGCTTTCCTTTCCTGTTCCTTCAGCACATTATAATCCAGCTTCAGAGAGATAAAGTAGATAAAACGGCGATTATTGAGGGCCTTCAGGATCACATTGGCAGCCGTCTGTAGGTTTTGGGCAAACAAAGTTTCAAGGCCATCCAAAACAACTCCACGATGGCAGTCATTTAGCTGTAAAGTAACACCAAACAATTAGGTAGTGGTAATATATATATGATGATCGTGACTGACAGTCTGCTAATAAGGAATCTAATTACAGCTATGTTTTGAAAACAGAGGATCTCATATTATAGTGACCTGAATGTTAAAGTTATACTTTCTCAATCAAGTTCAGTAATTTGTTCTGCTATAAGCTCTATGAGATGATGGTATCCCTGTATGACTTACCTGTAATCTCTCAGAGATGATGGTATTTCTGTATGACTTACCTGTAATCTCTCAGAGATGATGGTATTCCTGTATGACTTACCTGTAATCTCTCAGAGATGATGGTATTCCTGTATGACTTACCTGTAATCTCTCAGAGATGATGGTATCACTGTATGACTTACCTGTAATCTCTCAGAGATGATGGTATTCCTTTAAGACTTACCTGTAATCTCTCAGAGATGATGGTACTCCTGTATGACTTACCTGTAATCTCTCAGAAATGTTGGTATCCTTGTATGACTTACCTGTAATCTCTTAGAGATGATGGTATCACTGTATGACTTACAATTAATCTCTCAAAGATGATGGTATTCCTGTATGACTTACCTGTAAACTCTCAGAGATGATGGTATAACTGTTTGACTTACCTGTAATCTACCAGAGATGATGGTATCACTGTATGACTTACAAGTAATCTCTCAGAGATGATGGTATTCCTGTATGACTTACAAGTCATCTGTCAGAGATGATAATATTCCTGTATAACTTACCTGTAATCTCTCAAAGATGATGGTATTCCGTTATGACTTACCTGAAATCTCTCGGAGATAATGGTATCACTGTATGACTTACCTGTAATCTCTCAGAGATGATAGTATCCCTGTATGACTTACCTGTAATATCTCAGAGATGATGGTATCACTGTATGACTTACAAGTAATCTCTCAGAGATGATGGTATTCCTGTATGTAACTTACAAGTAATCTCTCAGAGATGATGGTATCTCTGTATGACTTAACTGTAATTTCTCAGAGATGATGGTATCCATGTATGACTTACCTGTAATCTCTCAGAGATGATGGTATCCCTGTATGACTTACCTGTAATCTCTCAGAGATGATGGTATCCCTGTATGACTAACCTGTAATCTCTCAGAGATGATGGTATCCCTGTATGACTTACCTGTAATCTCTCAGAGATGATGGTATCACTGTATGACTTACAAGTAATCTCTCAGAGATGATGGTATTCCTGTATGTAACTTACAAGTAATCTCTCAGAGATGATGGTATCCCTGTATGACTTACCTGTAATCTCTCAGAGATGATGGTATCCCTGTATGACTAACCTGTAATCTCTCAGAGATAATGTCCACCAGAAGATCCTCAGGAAGGACACAGCTCATCAGACCTTCCTCTCCAGCCACGCTGGCACTAACGCTGAGTCGGCGGGCGATGGGTGCAGCTAATGGAGGGGGACTACTTGGTACCTAAAGAGGCAGAGAAAAAACTCATCAGAGAACACAACAAAATGAGTATCATACTTTCATTTACATTTCTTTTTTGTAATACCTATTATGTTGAAGCCAATATAATAATTATTTTATTTGCCATAGACACTTGTGTTACCATCTTTGTGTACTTAATACAGAAACCAACTGTTAAATGTTTGCAAAGAATATTTATTACATTGTGTTACATTTTTTTTGTTTCTAAAACATCTTTATTAAGATAGGATATACCATCACCTCTCAAACTGTTAGAATCTGCTCTATTAAGTCATCTAAGTGGAAATCAGTCTGACATTATTTACAACAAACAGTCAATAATCTATACTACAAGTCAACTCTGAGCAAACCAGCATTACAGGAATTCTTGTCAAAATAATCAGATATAAATAGAAATCATTTTGGTTACATTCTTCAAACCATACCATTGTGTATCTATATGGCAGTATTCTACTTGTCTAAATGTCTGTCTCTCTAACCAGACTATCATCTACAAATATAGCTAAAAATAACTTAGGATCAAACATATAAATTTTTTAATATTTTCAAATAATTTCTCCTTTTATACCATATAAATTGCACTAGATAATGTTAATCAAGCTAAACTGATAAAAATGGGTAAGCAACTTTAATACCATTAGTATCTGTCCTTCAATATTCATACATTTTATTCTCTTTATTCAAAATCAGATATTAATATAATACAATATCTTTGCAAGTTAATGATGAAATATCAACTTTAAACTATACAAAAAGTAAACAAGAGGCCTAATGGGCCTTAACATTCACCTGTGAACTAAACGTAACAGGCAATGTGAACAATTCTACAGAAGAAAGTCTAGTGTTTCTCAGGATACCTATCAATAAACAGCATATCCAATATTATCAGAATGCATTGATATTTACTCATGTTATCCTATTCGGATGATTCTTTTATTAATCATGGGATCCACCTTAATTGTGTATACATCCTTTGTCTATCCATCGTACTGTGATCACAATAATGTTACATACATGAAGACAATGAAGGAAAGAAAGTCAATATCAGTATAATAGGTCATCACAAGCCTTTGGACAAGATGGCCTAAAATAAAAAGAAGTTATCATTTTTCTAAGGAACAGAAGGAAATATAGCAGAGCAAACAGAATGAAGTTGAACTAACATTAACTATTTGTTTCAGGAAAACAGTAAATTAGTGTAGAATTATAATAAAACCTATCACTGCAGCTCTACTGTGCAGGATCAACAATTACCAATAGAATAACAACAAACTCAACAGTCTATCAAATGTAAAAGTAGATAGAATAGTATGGCCATTCCTGGAAAAGATCAAGGAAATATGACCTAGACTACTGAAAAAGATATTACACAATGTTTATGTGGACTTCCCTGTAACGGCAAGGCCACTCGTGTTGATACGTATACAACCACAACAAAGAAAGCAACACAGTATGCCTGTAAGCATGCAGGCTGTATACATGCTGTAAACATGCTGTAATCACACTTCATACTGTAATCACGCTGTTACCACGCTGTAATATTACACTCAGGTGTTAAACATTATACCTGTTTTAGTTTTTTGAGAACCTGTAGTTGAGATTTTTCCTGAACTAATAACACAGAATCCTAAAGAAATGAAGAAAAGAAAGATTGTTGCTCTTATTATAACAAGATATGTTTGTATCAAATAAACTTATTAAACTATAATTCATAAGTGTTGTTTTTTTTTAAATTGAGTTCTAGTAAAACCCTTCTATAATTGTTGATTTTGTCATTCATTGTTACAAAATCTGATAACCAACAAATCCTACCCTAACTTTACTTCTACAACAGTAACAGGTTGATAAATCTCAATTTTATCAACGGTTTCAGTCATGTGCTACAATAATGATATATTTCCTTGAAATGACAAACAGAATGTATACACGTTAGAATTATGTTATGGCTTGCGTGTGATCATTTCCTATAGTTTATAAAGTCTATAATAAACAACAACAGTGTTCAATAATGTCATTTGTCAGGGTAATTAGAATATCTAAAGTTGTCAAAATAGTCATGTGTAAATATAAGGTTTCTGATGCTGACAAAATTCAGATTGCAGGAACCAATTTGGAATTTGGCAAAATATACATTATGCTGTACAATAACAGTATCATCATTTATTGATCTTGTCTGGATTATTGGCTCACTAAAGGAGCAACAACAAACAAAATACCATGCATCCATGTGTAGAAACCAACAGAAAGTCATAAAAATAACATCATGCATCATGCATTTGTTGTATCACTTTAAATAACAAGAGGCCCAGAGGGCCTCTCTGGGCCTGTATCGCTCACCTGGTTTGTAATGTCGAGTAATGTTCTGAGTACAGATTCATTGTTCTTTCCTGAAGGAAAATTGAATATTTACGTCTACTTCCCCTATTGTGCACCACCCTTTCTGCCCTGGGGGTCAGAGCCAATATTTATACAAAGGCTATTCCACTTCCCTTAAGGATGTTTCTGGCCAAATTTGGTTTCAATCCATGCAGAATTCTAGGACTGGTAGCGATTTATAGGATTTACCTCTATTTCCCCTATTGGGCCCCGCCCCTCCTGCCCCCCAGGAGTCAGAGCCGAAGTTTACACAAACACTGTTCCCTTTCCTCCAAGGATGTTTCTGGCCAAATTTGGTTTCAATCCATGCAGAACTTGAGGCCTAGTAGCGATTTATAGAATTAACCTCTATTTCCCCTATTGGGCCCCGCCCCTCCTGCCCCCGGGGTATCAGAGCCAAAATTTATACAAGCTCTGTTTCCCTTCCCCAAAAGATGTTTCTGGCCAAATTTGGTTTCAATCCATGCAGAACTCTAGGACTAGTAGCGATTTATAGGATTTACCTCTATTTCCCCTATTGGGCCCCGCCCCTCCTGCCCCCGGGGGTCAGAGCCGAAGTTTACACAAACTCTGTTCCCCTTCCCCCAAGGATGTTTCTGGCCAAATTTGGTTTCAATCCATGCAGAATTCTAGGACTAGTAGCGATTTATAGGATTTACCTCTATTTCCCCTATTGGGCCCCGCCCCTCCTGCCCCCGGGAGTCAGAGCCGAAGTTTACACAAACTCTGTTCCCTTTCCTCCAAGGATGTTTCTGGCCAAATTTGGTTTCAATCCATGCAGAACTTGAGGCCTAGTAGCGATTTATAGAATTAACCTCTATTTCCCCTATTTGGCCCCGCCCCTCCTGCCCCCGGGGGTCAGAGCCGAAGTTTACACAAACTCTGTTCCCCTTCCCCCAAGGATGTTTCTGGCCAAATTTGGTTTCAATCCATGCAGAACTCTAGGACTAGTAGCGATTTATAGGATTTACCTCCATTTCCCCTATTGGGCCCCGCCCCTCCTGCCCCCGGGGGGTCAGAGCCAAAGTTTACACAAACTCTGTTCCCCTTCCTCCAAGGATGTTTCTGGCCAAATTTGGTTTCAATCCATGCAGAACTCTAGGACTAGTAGCGATTTATAGGATTTACCTCTATTTCCCCTATTGGGCCCCACCCCTCCTGCCCCTGGGGGGTCAGAGCCAAAATTTATACAAACTCTGTTTCCCTTCTCCAAAGGATGTTTCTGGCAAAATGTGGTTAGAATCCATGCAGAACTCTAGGACTAGTAGCGATTTAAAGGAAATGTTGACGGACAGACGGACGGACGCCGCGCCATGACATAAGCTCACCGGCCCTTCGGGCCAGGTGAGCTAAAAATGGTTATAAGGGAACAACCAACTAAATGAAAAAAGACCTTCGAAATGGCCCCTTTGGTCCCTGTGTATAAAATTTAAGATTGAGCCCAGGATAGAATTTTAACCCAGTCGCTGATTGGCTGGTTAATTATGATTTTCAAAAGTAAAAATGTTTTCTGACAGGTAATTATTCTTAGATAACCATGATATGAATTTGGAAATTCAGATTGAGATTTAGGTTCAATATATCAATTTTGATAATGAATAGGTAAAAACATTAGAATTTCAAGAATTTTTAGTGGAAAATGTGTCTGATTTCAACATGGCTACCCTGGTTGGAGTTTGAGCAGAAGGACCCAAACTTTTTTTCTATCTAGTGTTATATGAGAACCTTGACTTATAGAGCACAATAGCTAACTAATATTCCTTTGTTTTAATAATACATAACAAAACTTTAACAAACTTTAACACTGTGGTCTATGTCAAATTATTTAGTTGGTTGTTCTCTATAACTACTGACCATCATGGTATTACAAATGAGGGTGTCAAGAGATGAATAGAAACTAGAAATTACTGGGGCATATCACTATATACGCATCCATATAACCAATCAGTAAAGGGGAACGGGAGCGGGTGGGACAGATATAGCTTACACTATACATCCTCCTCCATATGTATGAGGAGGGGATGGGGGAGGGGTCCATGCATTTACAGCATTGCAGGGATTACTATATATACTGGGTTAACTAGATCTGAGAGTTAACTATATATATATAGATATTTTAAAATTTATTATTAAATACATATAGTTTAATAACTAAACCAAAAGATTGTCCAGAACATTTAAATTCACTTGTTCCATATGTCACTAAATGATAAAGAGTCAAAAATAACAACTACCTTATTCCATTGAAAAAATAAACAGGATTCCCAAAATGAATACAAAATAATGAAATTGAAAAAAGAAAAGAAAAAAAAAGAAAACAACTAAATAATAATCATTAAATGAAGGAAAATTAAAATGAAAATAAATCAATAAATAAATGAATACAATGGATAAAAAAACATATATCAACTGAAGGTAAAATAATTACATGACTGTAATGCTAATAGTAACAAGGAAAAAGTACCATATTTCATACTCAAATTTTGAATAAAAAAATCAAAATTTAATTTAGATACCATAACTTTCTCTACCAGTGTATGGTGATAGTAATGTCAATTTCCTTTAACATGATAAAAAATAACAATTAACTTCAAAGATATAAGCTGGTACTGTTTCACCTGGTACTGGTGGTAAATATTCATTACACACGATATCACCTGGTACTGGTGGTAAATGTTCATTACACACGATATCACCTGGTACTGGTGGTAAATGTTCATTACACACAATATCACCTGGTACTGGTGGTAAATGTTCATTACACACAATATCACCTGGTACTGGTGGTAAATGTTTATTACACACAATATCACCTGGTACTGGTGGTAAATGTTCATTAAACACGATATCACCTGGTACTGGTGGTAAATGTTCATTACACACAATATCAAATATGGTACATTTTAAATGTTACTAACAACTAAATGATAACAATAGGTTGGAGTGCGTGACAATACATGGTATATAACCTTGTCAGAATTAGAGGTCGGGGGATCTCCAGGCTTGGTTCGTACGGCCCCGTGGCCTCCATGGGTCACCTGTTAACATTGGTACGCACATACTCTTCTTATGCTTTTGAACACAGTTTATTTTGATGATGATAACTTGGTAGACATTATTTTTTCAAAAAAAGAAAAAAAAGCAAATGTGTGAAAACCTGTTTTCTAGCCATGTCAATCTCAGGTGATACTATCATGGAATACATTTCCTAGCTAACAGCTTGGTATGAAAGAGAAATCTTTTCAAAGGATATATTCCATCAAACGAAACATTCTGATAGACTTCTTTAATCCTCAAATTAATTTAAAATTTGACAAAGATTTATGAATTATGCTCAGCACGACATGCATGTAAATGAAAATCACACAGATTCTGACCAAACATTTTACTGACCTGGCTACCAGTGGCTCCGTCAATGGATGAGGTGTTGATTCCAGTCTTAGCTCCAGCCACGCTGCCACCATGATGCTTGTCCTTTCCCTTCACATCTGAAACAGTGCTAGTCTTACGATTCGACACGACGGAATGAGCTTGTGACACGGCTGCAGTGCTGGCTGTAGGTGAAGGTTACAGACACGAGGTTAGCATGGTGACAGAAGCAAGTGATCATAAGAAAGTGAGTACGGATAGCAGTGATCATATATAGGACAAGTGACGGTACATAGTGTGCAATAAACACTGAAATAAAGCAAAGGACGGCACAAAGAGAACATGTGACACCACAAAATGTCTGTAATACCACAAAGTGTCTGTAATACCACAAAAAGAACATGTAATACTACAGAATATCTGTAATACCACAAAATGTCTGTAATACCACAAAATGTCTGTAATACCACAAAAAGAACATGTGACACCACAAAATGTCTGTAATACCACAAAATGTCTGTGATACCACAAAAAGAACATATGACACCACAAAATGTCTGTAATACCACAAAATGTCTGTAATACCACAAAAAGAACATGTGACACCACAAAATATCTGTAATACCACAAAATGTTTGTAATACATAAAAAAGAACATGTGATACCACAAAATATCTGTAATACCACAAAATGTCTGTAATACCATACAAGAGGCCCATGGGCCTTAACGGTCACCTGAGTTTGAATATATAATGAAACAAATAATGAAACAAATTAAAGACATAAAAACACTATATACTGGGCCTTGAAGTTGGTCAGGGATTTATAAATTTGAATTTTTAGTCTATGAAGAGTATTTGCTTCCATCAAACCTGTGAACTCAGAAGTATTTTATGAAATTTTAATCATTTTGACCCTGTTTGGTCCTGCCCCTCTGTTCCCCCAGGGGGTCATCGAGGACCCATATGGATGTTAAAATGCTATATCTCAGGCTAATAATTCTAATCAAGTTTGACTAATTTCCTATGAAAATTGAGCAAATAATGTTCATAAATATGTTTTTCCTATATAAACTATAGTAAACTTGACCCCCTCCCCAGGGGGTAATGTGAGAACCCAGGGTCATATAATTCACATTTTTTATAAAACACCTTAAGACCTTTCGATCTATATATAATTATTTGATTCTACCATTTCCAGAAGATTTTTGAAGTTTTAGCCTATTTGACCCGTTTTAGCCCCGCCCCTCTTCCCCCAGGGGGTTAGCCAGGACTAATATGGATATGATATCGATATTAAAATGCTATCTCAGGCTAATAATTCTAATCAAGTTTGACTCATTTCCTATGAAAATTGAGCAAAAAATGCTCATAAATGTGTTTTTCCTATATAAACTATAGTAAACTTGACCCCCACCCCAGGGGGAAAGGTGAGACCCCAGGGTCATATAATTCCCAGTTTTTATAAAACACCTTAAGACCTTTCATCTATAAAGTGTATTTGATTCTACCATTTCCAGAATTTTAGTAGAAGATTTTACAAATTTTAGCCTATTTGACCTTTTTTGGCCCCGCCCCTCTGCCCCCAGGTGGTCAGCCAGGACCAATATGGATATGATGTTATTATGCTATCTCAGGCTAATAATTTTAACCATGTTTGACTCGTTTCCTATGAAAATTGAGCATAAAATGCTCATAAATGTGTTTTTCCTATAGAAACTATAGTAAACTTGACCCCCTCCCCTGGGAAACGCGAGACCCCAGGGTCATACGATTGACATTTTTGTAAAGGACCTCAAAACCTTTCTATCTATGAAAAGTATTTGATTCTTCCATTTCCAGAATTTCAGAAGATTTTTAGCCTATTTGACACTTTTGACCCCGCCCCTAAGGCCCCTGGGGGTCAGTCATAGAAAATTTGTTAATAGGATTTAACAGCCATCTCATACTGATAATTCTAACATTTGACTCATTTTCTATTACATAAGACCAAATAATGCTCAAAAATGTGTTTTCCTTATATATATACTGTAGTAAACTAAACCCCCTCCCCAGGGGGACGAGAGACCCAAGGGTCATATAATTCACAATTTTTGTAAAGGACCTTTCTATCTATGAAGAGTATTTTATTCTACCACATCTTTGAGTAGAGAAGAAGATTTTTGAAATTTTACTCAATTTTACCCCTTTTGGCCCCTCCCACAGCCCCCTGAGGGGGTTGTGCAAAATTTTATTGAAATTGGTTGCGCAGTTTTAGAGAAGAAGTCGAAAATGTAAATTGTTTACGGACATACGACGGACGACGCACAAGGGAAGACGGACAAAAGGCGATTAGAATAGGTCACGTGAGACTTCGTCTCAGGTGACCTAAAAATGTCTGTAATACCACAAAATGTCTGTGATACCACAAAATGTCTGTAATAACAGGAAATGTCTGTGACACCACAAAAGAATCTCACTAGAGGGGGGTGAATGATTAATAAGTGATGACTTACATCATACAATCCTGATACATAATTCAAGCAGTTTACATGGTCATAAACAACATATGTAAGCAGTTTAACATATTGCATATTTTGAATTACTTTGAGATATGATTTAAGCAGTTTGAAGCACAGGATTCTATGAGATACTAAAACAGTCTCTATGCATAGCTTATAATATCCTTGGCAGATATCCAGGGTTTAATAACACCATACATAATAAGGAAAAGTCAAGCAAAAGCCTTTTATAAACATACACCACTGGGAGATATCAATTGCACATTGACTTACAAACACCAGGGAGATATCAGCAATTAAGTTAAAATACAATATTTTATAGCTTTAATTCAAGCTTTTCAACAAATTACAAGCCCTGTATGAAGTAGTATGGCTATAATAAAATAGTACCTGGTACACTTAACAAAGATAAATACTTCTCACATCAGGTTAATTCAAAAGTTCCCTTCAAGGAAGAGAAACAATTTGTTTTAAATGACAAAAATGGATATTTTTCAATCCATTACAAACTGCTTGTGTTTGCCCTATAAGTTCCCCTATATAATCCCTACAGTTACAACTTACTGGTGCCCTGTGTATGTGCGGTAACAGCCTCTACACTCAGACCACCGCCGGCTTTCTTCTCCATCTCCTCCCCTTCTAACAGTTTCAGCTCTTCAGCCCTTTTACGTGCGGCCTCCTGACACATCTCGCGTGCACGCATGCCAGACTTAGTTCCCGTGGAGATAGCATCGAGAACCACCTGGTCAATGGTCAGTATGGCTGCCTCATACATTCTGGCCAGGGCTACAGCTGTTACAGTTTTACCTAAAACATACAATGGGCATTAATATTGTTAAGAGAGCAGTTACCATTATAGATAGTCAAAAGTACTAAGATATGAACGAATAAGTAAGAAATTATAATAGAAATCTAATAAGGCATTATGAGATTACAAAAGCTAGATCCAAGAGGGATCTTGATGCCCACCATAAATGTTTTATAAACATTCCTTTCTCTCATTTTCTCTATTAAATCTTTGTCAATTTCAAGATAGCCAAATATCAATTATTTTGTAATTCTGTAATCAATATAAAAACTAAAAATATATAAATGCAAAAATATGCAAAATAATGGTAGCAATTAATTTTAAACTTCGGATTTGAGAAACATTCCTTCAGCCTTTCAAATAACAAAGTCAGAGCATATCTATGAACAGAAACCAGAGATAATTATCAAATTATCACTGTTGTAAGCCTTACCAGACATAGGAGCTCCGTGGACAATGACTGCTATTCCTCTACGGTTACGTGCAGCCGTACCTTCGGGTGTAAGGTCAATACCGAGGTGACGGGCGATAGCAGCTGACACTGGGGTAATCTCCAGCTCACCAACTCCGAGGGCACTAGTGGACCGGGCTAAACAATAGGAGTATTTGTTACTCTTTTGAATCATTAATAGGTTAGAAGAAATAGCATTTTATCTTAATCTAGTTGTTTGCATTATGTTCAACTATTTTAAATTAGGAAATATTTTCTGAATGTCACATTGTATGAAATAAAATTCAGTATCCTATCATATTTATAAGCCAAACTGGTTAACATGGTGTCCTACCTTCACTTTCCTCCTCTTTCCTCAGCCTATCCTCTATATCTAAGGCCTCTATGACAGATGGTGGATGTGATCCAGCAGCCGTACCCAAAGCACCGTCTGTCTTAACCTCGGACTCTTCTCCTCGTCCATCACCGTCTCCACTCTCACCTGTCATAACAACACAACATTAATATTTATTTCAGATCTGTAGAATTGTCTATACAGGCTTACATGCATTGGCTTAAATACAGGTTCTCTTTGTTACCTAAAGCATTTCAAAATGGTTCCTAGCAAAATAGGTTGTAATAAAACTTGTTATATGCTGATGGAAGATTAACTGTGTCTTGATTTCCCCTAGAGAGTCAAGGTCTTGGATGATGACCAACTATTTCACTAGTCGAGTCTTTGGTGTACACATATCAAACTATGTTAGGGTAGTGACTTTGGCCATGAACACAAAGCAGTCCTCAAACCAACCATTACTGGTACGGTTATCTCTACACATACCATCTTTGTCCTCCTCCAATCGAGCCGCCTCTGCTGCAGCCTCTTCAGCCTCCCTTCGTACTCGTTCCATCTCCTCCAGCTTTTTCATTTGCTCTGCAATAAATGTTGTCATCGTTCTGTAATGATTACTGTACTTTCTCATTTGAACTATCAGTTAAATTTTAAGTCCTAAGATTAAAGTTTATCTTATCCTTAACTCTACATGCTGGCTGTAAGTCTTGTAAAATTTTCATTTTGAAAGAGCAATATTTCAATATTTCACAATCTTTCATGAAGTTTTATTATTCAATGATATTAACATTTGATCAGAAATGTTTTAAAGACAGAAAAATAAGAATTGTGTATATAAACATGCCATCGTAGTATTCTGTGAGTTCCGGTGGAAGTTTTTCTGAGGGCCCACGTGGTGGTAGCAGAATGGTGTTCATTTCATCATAACCCTTCATCAGACGTAATATCTAGGAACAAGAAAATGAAATATCCTTAAGGAATGACGAAAGAAAAGGATGATTTCCTTTATTTTTTTAAACTTTCAATCATATTGATGGCTTTCACTTCAATATGAAACTTTTATACAAATATTATACCTTCTCTTCCTCAAGGTAGGTAGAATCAAATTCTAGATTGTAGAACTCGATGGGGAAGCTACATGGGTTTCTGATAATGATGTCCTGCTCATCTCCCGTACTGTGGGGGAGAATTGGTCCAAACTCCACCATATTTCTGTCAAAGTCCAAGTGAGGCTCTCTACCCTGACCTCGACATAGCAACAGAATCCTTTGGCTACTCTGAGCTATTCTTATAAGGATACGCTGCTCATAATATTTCTGAAACAAACATATCATTTGACAATTATATCTCAGATCTAGGGTCTGCATGTATAAAAATATGTGAAGACAGAGAATTCCTCAACAACACAATAACATATTGCTTGAGATTTTCTTCAATGTTATGTTTTATAGAAGTGGACTCAGGACTGTAAACTCCATTTTCAAATACTGCAAATGTACAGATCTTTTTTTTAATTCTACTTTACAACAAAGTGAATAAAACATTACAAGTTACCTCCTCTGTAGGCATGAATTTCACTTGAACATTCTGACGCTGCCCAGGTACCAAAGTTCCAGTGGCAGGCATGATCTCAAAGTGTCGTGGCTTCTGTTTTTCTTGCTTCATCTTACGACGTAAGTGCATTGGAACATGTTTGTCAATCTGTATGACATGAATTACAAAATATTACATTTATGGCTGAATTTTCAACCAGGAAATATAAATATTTAATAAAAACAAAAAAACAATGCCTAAATTGCAACAAAATATTGCATATTGTACATATTTTTACACTGTATATAAACGAAAGGCGAGCTAATTGAAAATCACTGGTATTTTACTGTCGACGAGGGATTACTTCGAAAGGCCGGCTGTATTACTTCCTCGATATGTGGATGAACTAGTTACCTGTGCATATTCTGGGAATGCAGCGCTTGTTTTTATTGGTCGACGCATTTCTATAAACACGCCCATTTCCCCCCAAAATAAGTTTAAGAAAAAACGTGTGTTCGAACTATCTGAGTTGAAATCGGTAAAAATCACTTTCAGTACTGATACATATCTGACATAAGCGACGTTACGCAGAAAATTTCTAGGAAAAGCACACATTTTGCTGATTTACCTGAAAGATGAATTCTCCATTAACGTGAGCATTTATTTGTACATTTAATTAGAAATCTAACATGAACTGTAGGCCTAATGTTAATTGTGTAACAGAAGCCATGCGTTTAGTCAAGGCCCCAAAACAGCACCGTTCATGAGATAGGCCTAGAATCTACATCGATGTCCATAATTATTTACTGGCAGTAAACCACAGAAAATCTAGTTAACTATTAGTCTTTTGTTATATTTCGTAACTAAACAAATTGTTTTATTATAAATGAAGTCGGTTGCATTTACAAAACTGCTGCTGAAAATGTTTACATTCTGTTCGTAAAATTAGGTCACAATCAAACTGTCAGATTGTCTAACCCCCGATCGCAGTTTGTCAACGTCTAAATTAGATATATATAGACTATGTTAATTTATTTAAACTGATTAAAAGTATGCATCATTTACATTGTTAAAATATTACCAACAAGTGGATTGTATTGGCTGGAGCTAAATACCCAGCGTTCTCGCTGACATGACACCTCGTAACTGGCTTGCCCAAACCAGCGTACGGCACATGTTTACATGTATTAACCACTTGATTGGCTGACAAAAGAAAGACCAAATGTTGAATTTTAATGTCAATTTTAAGTGATATCTTTATCTAGATTGGGCCTAAGATACATTGGTGATTTCTTCCACATACATCACATACAAATATACTTTGTTGGAGTGCTGTTTTGTGCACAATATTTCAGCGCAAATAATTTAATTTATTACTTAAAATGTTCATTTTAATTCATTATCTGTTTTAAAAGTCATTATAATGATCATTAATACAGTCTTTAATTCAAAAATCTTTGTGGCAATATTCTAAATACCGTCATTTTTGGGGATCCCATTGTGCCAATTTCAGCGACAAAAATCTTACCTTTACTTCGATCATTTGATGTATTCGAACTGTCGCTAACTAAAGAATTATTGTTTTTTCATGAAAAAATGTGGGTTTGAACTATCCGTCGGTTCAAATTAACCAGGGCATTACCATACAGTATATATATGTAAAGGTAATTAAAACATTGAGTTGTTTGTTCTACACCGAAACTGAGAGGCCATGTCACTACGCAGTTCACGACTGCCAGTGTTGTTTATAGGGCGGGGCTTATGAAGTCAGACTCGACCAATCGCCATGCGCATACTGTTATCCCATTCAATTTGTGCCTGTAGTGATCAAAGGAACTTCCTCCGTCTGTCTGGTAAGTACTACACCTGTGCCTTTCAAAGTAATCCCACGTTGACAGTAAAATCTCCAAAGACCAAACTTTAATTTTTATTAATTTTTAATTAATTTTTATTCTACTACAAATATGTATAATGATACAATGAAGCTGTCACTATCCAGGTTTATTTTAAGTAAACTACCAATGTTGTCCCCCTGTCACTAACGAGAAGGACTTTGCCTGTCTTGAGACTGACCTTTTTGCTGTCCTTGTCTGCAGGCAGTGAGTTCCACTCACACTTGACCTGCTGATGGTTGTGAAGCTGGACTGTGATTACTTTACATTCACCACATTTTGTCTCAGTAAAGTCCAGTGTATCATCAGAGATCTCCATATCTGGCATGGTCACCTTGGCTCGGAGCCGAATCTGAATCACTGGTCCATTAATGATCTAAAAATCACAGAGCATATTGACATTGATTATGAGACCCTTGAAATGTATTATATGCATTATAGAATAAAACCAAACAATATGTATATATGTAGCTACAAGCTATTTCCCACTGATTTTATTGATCAGTCTTAGTACATTTTTGTAGTAGCTAGTCAATGTTATCATTCAAGAAAATAAAAAGTAAAACACAAAGTTTTGGAAAATTGGTTATAATCTATAATGGTTTAAATCAGCATCGGCTGGCACTATAAAGATCTTGAGAAAAATCTGTTCCATGTGTATAGTTTAGTTATGGCATACTCACATTGATGGGAACAACAGTTTCCACAGCGCCCTCGGAAAGATTAGCACCCCTGGGGTCAAAGCTGACCACAAAGTCCACTGTTTCATGGTCAGGTGACCCCGGAAGATTCCTTACTCGGTCCAGCTCTACATGAAATCCAAAATGGTGGATGTCCTCTCGTTCCACCTGGAAGGATGTAGGAAACCAGCCTGTGTTTGTAGCACGGACAATGTGTGTCCTCACTGTCCCCAACACCACATAACCAAAGTCCAGCAGGTACTCCGGCAACTTAGGCCTGTAAGAAAATACAAGGTCTCAGGAAACAAAAGGTACACAAAATCACTGTCTTATTACAACTCTACCTCCAGGTCAAAGAAGTAATATCAATGCTTATACACATCATATACTCACTTGACTTTCTTTCGTTTTGGTCGTCCCTCTGTGTCTGTGGACTCACGAGTCTCATTACTATCAGGTGGGGTAGTGTCTAGTCCAGCATTCAGTCTTGCTGTCTGACTTTGCTGCATATCCCAGGCAAACTCCTTAACAGTCATCCTTTCTAGTTCCATCTGGACCTCAAGCTCAGGAGGCTGGCTCGGGATGTCCTGGATTACAAACATAACTTCATTGTCAGTTTCAATCATAGTGAACAATTTTCAAAATATGTTTCCTCTAAAATAGAATAATTTACAGAGTATTCACTGAGTGAATCATGAAGGGATTCTCTGAGTATGAGATGAGAGTTTTGAGAAAGTCTTCACCTGTGTAAGGAGTGGATCACCAGGTACACGCTGTGATGAGGGGAGACAACTCTGGGGTCGCTCTGTCAGTGGTTTGTTCAATGTCCTACTAGAATAAAGATTCTCTTTGGCCTGTCGGACAGTCTCTTGATAATGTCCTTCTGGGTCGGAAGTCCGTGGAAGGTCCAATGATATCCTTGGAAAAACGCCCTCACCATGAATACAAATCTTGTCCGGTTCAAAGTGAGCTACTTGGATTTGGAATGTTTTAGAAAAAACTTCCGGTACACCAGGAAGGTATTTGATGACTAGTTTCTGTTCTGACAGTGGTTCCACAAAACCCTGTAAAAAGTCAATGGTATCATTACATAATGCATTTATCAGTCAACATATACAACTTAGACTTCAGATGAAGTCCAGATCATGACAGCTAATCAAATTTTGATGATGATATAGACATAGATATTAATTGAATGATAAAAGTTGTGAGCTACTTACAGCATGAGGAACCATGATAGGGACTCCAGGAGCAGGCTTTTTGGTCAGACTGGGGTCCATTCCCATGGCACAAAACTCAAAGCCAACCTTGCCAGTGTTACAGAGCGTTATTTCTGATGAGGCAACTTGGTCATACATCTGTAAAGTAATCATTTAAAGAGGATAAAATACACTTAAACATAATTACAAGAATCTCTGGAGACAAGGAAATAGCTTAGTAAAGGTATTATGTATTTTATATTAGCACATTGTAGTAAGTTTGTGTGTGATAAAGAATGTCATGTTATATCTATGACTATGTTGTAGGAGTGTTAACATTAAACATCTAATGACACCTTAGGTGGATAATACCTTATATAAAGGAGGCATATGACCTTTCCCTGACCTACCTGTTTTCCGTAATCAATCTCCTTGCAGTCTATTTTGTAGTCGACTAAGGAAGCCTCTCCCTTGAGTAGCAGTTCGTATGTAGGGCCTCCTTCCACTTCACAGATTGCCTTGGTCTCTCCCCAGATGTCTGCGTGGCCATAGAAGGTCATGGTGACCTGTTCTGTATCGCCTGGCTGTAGTATACCATATAGGGGCAGGATATCAAACACCTCCTCTACACCAACTGGCGTTTCTTCGCGGTCGTTCTCCAACAAGGCACTAAGGGCACGGTTTGTCTGTAGAGGATCTTCATCTACGGTGATATCACGGAGAGAGGTCAAGCTTAGTCGTAATCCTTCCATCTGGTTTTTATCAACACCTCCCTCTGGGGCTGCCTCCTGCTCCAGCTGACCTTTTTCTGGTCTCTCGTCATCGCTATCAACAGCCTTCAGACTCTCCTCGTCCTGTGTATGGAAGCTAGATTGGTGCTCCTCTGTAGCCTTGTTGTCAAATGAGCGGTCAGATTCTTGTTCCTTGTGTGATTCATCTGCCTCACCATGGATACTGCTGCCTAGCAACACCTCACTCTCCTAGCAACAAAAATATTATCTTTTTAAGTATTCTTTACTCAAATGCTTATAAATGGGTTCATATGGGGGTATTTATGAAACAGTTATAAAAAATATCAATCCCTGACACTTAATAAAAATATATACTAATTAATAAATGAAATTGTGAAAATTGGGTGCTTTAGCTGTATAAAATTGAAGAGATGATTGATTTTATGTAAGAATTTTGCTTTGTAACAAACTCAAGGAGGGAGGTCACGTGACTTGACTATGGACAGGTGTGTGTGATCAAGCTCCAGAGAAACCTATCCAAAAGTATTATTAGGAAGGTTTGTTTAACTTCATCTTGGACTAGTTCGATGAATAAGGTTATAGTTTGAATATTTTGAAGAAATATTGTGTGTAATTTGATTTAAAAGCCATGTCTGTGAATAATAACCAAGGTATGAGTAGTGGTCACCCGGGCCGAGGTGCCCGTGCAGTCATCGATATAGGTAACATTCCTCAGAGTGTAGTGGAATTTCTCCGGGCCGGGAATTATGCATTAGTACAATATGAAGCAGAGGGAGACACAAATGATAACTCCGCAATTACATCAGAAGCCCCTACACAGACATTGTATTCGGAAGCAGTGGAGGGGGGGTCGGGAGCCAACAGCTATCCGGAGGGGTATGGGACGGCAAAACCGGTATTTCTCAGTGAAAGGGATGTGTATGGCTCTATTAAACCCTCTAACATTGATTGGATTGCTCATCATGAAATATTTATTGCTCTCAGTAATATAATTCCTGGGGAAAATATCAGAGGCATTCAACGTACAGGTAAATACTGGCGTTTGTATGTGGACAATATCTCTGATAGGATTTCTCTCCTGACTAACGGTGTCACAATGCGCGGGAAAAGTCTTTTTCTGTTGCCGGAAAACCCAAATATCCCTAAATTTAAAGCCGAAAAAACCACAAAGATTAAAGTCTCTAACGTGCTGTTATCTGCAGATGATGGACTGATTAAAAAATTGTTGTCAGAACAGGGATGCGTCGTTCTTAGCATGCATAGGGAAAAACTAAGGATAAATAATCGCTTGACGAATTGCGATATTGGTGTCCGTGTATTAATTGTAGAAAAACTTTTATCTAATTTACCAAAAACTTTGAAAATGGGAAAATACTATGCTAATGTATGGTACTACGGTCAACCTAAACAGGAAAATGTAGGCCCAGGGGTGCTGAGATCCAGTACACATTGAGTAAAATGTAAAAAACAGGGACACTTGGCATCCGAATGTCAGAAGGGCTGGATCTGTAACTTTTGTGGACAGGAGGGTCAAAGACAATTTGAATGTCCAGGCACTGTTGTAAGTACCGCTGATTACACATTACCAGATGGAACTGACGACTGTTAGGAGAGTTAGTGATCGGAACGGAACGGAAGTGACGTTAGAGAGAAGAGTGGACGGAAGGAGATGACAGAGAGTCGGGGACAAAGAAGTATTCCAGCCGACGACCAGAGGAGCTTGAGTCAGGGATCTATGGAGAGGTTTCTGACGAAAACCCCAGGGCGCGACAGGGATTGAAGTAATTCGAAAACCAGGACTCCGCCATCCACAGGAAAAGAAAACAAGAGGCCCATGGGCCTTAACGGTCACCTGAAAATTTAAGCTATTTGGACCCCACTGGGCTCCACCCCTTAGCCATTGGGGATGAGACAGGGTCAAAATGACATAATTCTTGTGGTTATAATGTGAATCAAAAGTTTGAACAATTTCCAGTAGAAAAGAAATAAAATATACCTAAGAAGTATTCAATATAAACTATAGTCTCCTCCCCAGGGGCAAACAAAGAGGCCAAGGGTTATAAAATTCACAATTCTGATAAAGCACCACAATATCTTTAGATCACCAGGTCCAATAATAGCATTATAACAAAGGACATGAACTCTATAATATAGTTACCGTCGAAAAATTTCCTTTTTCAAACTCATCCTAGATCTTGTTGATATAAGGCTACATACAGAGTTTCATCAAAATCAGTTCACATTTACCAAAGTTATCTTGTTCACAAGCACAATGATAAAATTAGAACAAAGGGCAATAACTTGTACGTTACTGTCGAATAATTCCCATTTTTGAACTCGTACGAAATCTTGTTGATATAAGAAGGCTACATACAAAGTTTCATCAACCTCGGTTAACATTTACTCAAGTCATCATGTTCACAAAGTAAAGTTAACGCACGATGGACAATAGGCTATTGCAGTAGGTCACTATGACGTATGGTCAGGTGACCTAAAAATAGTAACAGTGACCTTGACCTGGCAATCCTGAAACTGTATCTTGTCGAAAATATTATGGTCCTTTAAATTTGTGTGAAGTTTGATCAAAATCACTCAAGGAATGAAGCCGCTACAGCACTGAAAAGGATTTTCTAAAAAAAAAAAAAATCGGTGACCTTGACCCTGCAACCTTGAAACTCAAACTTTTTCAGTCCTTTGTATCTGTGTGCAGTTTGATCAAAATCACTCAAGGAATTAACGCACGACGGAGTACTGACAAAGAAATTATCTAAAAATAGTAACAGTGACCTTGACCTTAGTCTGGCAATCTTCACACTCAAACTTGTCCGAGATATTGTGATCATTTGTCTATGTGTGAAGTGTGATCAAAATCACTCAAGGAATGAAGCCGCTAGAGTGCTGATAGGGATTTTCTAAAAATAGTAGCAGTGACCTTGAACTTGACCGAGCAACCCTGAAACTCGAACTCGTCTGAGATCTTGTTAATATTAAGCTACATACAAAGTTTCATCAATCTCGGTTCACATTTACTCAAGTAATCGTGTTCACAACAAAAAGTTAACGCACGACGGACGACGGACGACGAAGGACAAAAGGCTATCGCAATAGGTCACCGTGACCTAAAAACCCTAAAAAGCCAAAAAAATGACTTCGTTTATTAATAGATGAATAATTTGCATGTTATTTCCCTTAATGCACAGGGCTTAAGGGACAAAGGGAAAAGGCATAGATTATATGAATGGTTGAAGCATCAGAAATTTCAAATCGAGTTCCTTCAGGATACTCATTTTACCAATGATATTAAAAATAAAGTGGAAATTGAAGTTACAAATTTCGCTAACAATTCCAATAGCTTTGGTAAGTCCAATTGTAGAGGTGTATCTATTTTTATAAGCAAAAAGACCGATATCTGGGTTGTATCAGTTAGACAAGACATAGATGGACGCTTATTGATTATCAATGTTGAACTGGCGGATAATTACTATACGCTAGTAAATATGTAGGCACCAAATGACGAAAAATCACGAGATATGTTTTTCAAAAATTTAAAGAAAATGGTCGATGAGTTCGCTCAAGGCTCTATTATTGCAGGGGGCGATTGTAATGAAGTTGTTGATCACGCCGATAGAATTTTTAGAAATAATAACAAAACTGTATTGAGAAAAACCTACGGTTTTAGTCAGTTCCTAAAATCTAATAAGCTTATTGATATTTGGAGGATTAAGAATAAATTTAAAAGACAATTCACATGGCAGCGGAAGAGTACAGGTGAGGCTAGCCATATATATATTTGATATTTATTTAGATATGTTTTTGATTTCAGAGAACCTGGGCAACATTGTCTCCTGTGACATTCGTCCTGCTCAAATTAAGTATATTGACCATTTAGCGATATCTCTTAAAATACAACATAATGCAAACGCCCAGGGCATGGGGATATGGAAATTAAATAACAGTTTATTACAGGAAGCTGGTTATAAAACAATGGTAAGAAAAGTGATAAAAGGTTTAAAAGAAGAGCAGACCGTGCAAAAAATGGGGGAGGCTCAGTTTTGGGATTACTGTAAACATAAGACAATAGATTACTGTAGGAATAGAAGTAAAAGTGATTCAGTAAAGATACGGCACATGGAGAAACAGTTAGCTGATCTAGAAATACAAAACGATCAGAGTCCATATGAAATGCTGAAAGAAAGAATATCGGAATTAGGTAGAAACTTAGAATCTCTTTATGAGGAAAAAGCCGGAGGAGAACAGGTAAGATCAAGGGTAGCATGGGTGGAAAATGGGGAGAAAAATACAAAATATTTTTTGGGGATGGAAAGACAAAGGCAAACGAAAAATAAAATAACAAATATCAGGCAGGATGATGATATTGTAAGTGACCCCGAGAAAATATTAAAAGAAATTGAATTGTTTTATTCAAATCTCTATAGCAGTTCATGTATTGATAAAAGGGAGATAACTACGTACATTGATAGCTGTGATGTTAATTATACGTTATCGGAACACGAAAAGTTATCATGTGAAGGTGAGTTGAAATTAGAGGAACGTACAGCCGCAGTGAAGAACTTGAAGTTGAACAAAAGTCCTGGCAGTGATGGTCTTACTGGTGAATTTTATAAAACTTTTTGAAATGACATCGCAAATATCGTTTTGGAGTCTCTAAATGACGGATTCAGGAAAGGTGAGTTAAGTAATACGCAGAAACTTGGAGTTGTAACTCTCATTTATAAGAAAAATGACCCAAAATTGCTACAAAATTGGAGACCAATTACTCTGTTAAATCTAGATTATAAAATAGCGGCTTATGTATTGGCAACAAGACTGAAACCACTGATGCAACGCCTGGTAAGTACAGATCAAAACGGATATATTAAAAACAGATTTATTGGTTATAACATAAGACAAATTCAGGACATTATAGATTATTCCAAGAAATTTAATATTGATTCGTGTTTGCTCGTTTTAGATTTCACTAAAGCTTTCGATACGATAGAGTGGGATTTTATGTTTGGATGTTTAGATAAGTTTGGTTTTGGCCAATCTTTTATTAAATGGGTTAAGGTGTTATATACCAATATCAAAGGCTGTGTTAAAAATAATAACTGGTCAACCGGAAGTTACAAAGTGGCACGTGGTATCCTGCAAGGTTGCCCCCTCTCATGTTTGACCTTCGTCCTAGCAACGGAAGTACTGGCTCAGAAAATGAAAACTGATGCAAACATTAGTGGTATCAAAATACAAAGTAGGAAAATAATAATCTCTCAACTAGCCGACGTCACTATGTTATTTCTGAAGTATAGAGAAATCAATAGAGCATCAGATATTGTTGAACAGTTTGGGAAAATATTTGGTTTAAAATTAAACAAATCTAAAACGGAGGGGTTATACTTTGGTTGTAACAAAAATAAAAATAATACCTTCATGGGTATAAACTGGGTTAAGCAAATCAAGTCGTTAGGTATACACTTTGGTACAAACTTAAAGGTATGTTCAAATCTTAATTGAGCAGACAAAATAACAAGTATTGATGCCCTAATTAAAAATTGGAAAAAAAGAAAACTGTCCATGTTAGGAAAATCTGTTGTGGTGCAGTCTTTATTGATAACACAAATTACGTACTTAGCAAGTGTCCAATATATAAGTAACGATCAAATTAAGGAAATTGAAAGGAAGATTTATCGATTTTTTTGGAACGATGGACCAGAGCGTGTTAAACGTAGTGTAATGATTGGTGATAAATCGGAAGGTGGTCTATTTATTCGGGATGTTGAATCCCATATTGATGTTTTAAATGTATCCTGGATAAAAAGGTTATTGTCTACTGAAGATTCGTCTTGGAAAGTGATTCCAAATTATTATTTAGACAAACTAGGTGGACAATTGTTCTATTGTTTCCCTATTCAAACTATATCTCGATAGAAAGTTACTGTTACAATGATACAGAGATATGAAATTATTAAAGAATATGTCAATGTACTTAAATGAAGAACAAAATAATTAAAAGATGATTAAAAGAATAAATGAATAAAACATTGTGCAATGATGATAAACCTTGGGGCTCTGAGCGCTTCGCGCTTAAAATGTAGTTATAACAGTTTAATGTATAGATTTTAAATGTAAAAGATGGTGGTTGAGATAAGATAAGTTGTTGATAAGAGATAGTTGTAAAGGAGAGAAGGTGGTTGAGGTGAAACGGTAGATGAGACGAGATGGTGGTAAACGTGAGATATTGGTTGAGACGAGATGAGGGTAGAAGTGAGAGGCTGTTGAGACGAGATAGTGGTAGAAGTGAGATGGCGGTAGAAGTGAGATAGCGGTAGAGACGAGATGGTGGTAGAAGTGATATGGCGGTAGAAGTGAGATAGCGGTTGAGACGAGATGGTGGAGTGATATGGCGGCTGAGACGGGATGACTAAAATGAAATGGTGAGATGGTGGTTGATACATATACGAGATGTTAGTTGGGATGAGAGGAGAGAGATAAGTAGAGAGCATGCTGGGAGGTATGTATAAGAATTGTATTGAAAATGAATGTGTAAAATCCAAGAGTCAAAACGGAAAATATAATATTTGTTTTATATACGCCTGAGACTATATGAATGAGATTAGATACAGGTGTAATGAGCCAATATCTGAGAAAAAACTGAGCAAAAAAAAACAACAAACTCAAACCTTTGTCGGTTCAAAGTCAGCCTTCTCCTCTTCTTCCTTGACCTCTTCCTTTTCGTCCAGTTGTGTCTGTGACGGTTCCTGTATAAGGACAGCGATCTCAGGCTGGACCTCCGTCGCCTCCTCTGCAGCCTCCTCAATCTGAGGTAATGTCACCACAGGTTTGGGCGGATGTCGGATCACCACATTTGGCTCCTTTCCCACCAGGAATGACCAGCGATACTTCACCTCCATTGGACTGTTGTTGGTGATGTTAACATAGCGAGTAACCTCAGTATCATTGAGGATACAGCCAAAGTCGACCACAGTCTTCTCAAAGTCAATGTTGGGGAAGTAGACCTCACCTCTCAGGGCTATGTAGTCCTAGGTAAACACAGTAACATATGGAGTAAAAGGTCTGTCACAAAAATCAAAGGATACAAATACTTTCGATGTAAATTTTTTTTTATTGTAATAAATCTAGTGATTGACAAAGATCAGAATCTTGGTATGGCATCCTGTTCTTTTAATTGAAAAGCAACTTAATAATGAGAATGACTTTGAATACAAAATGTATGTACCAACTTTTATAATAGAAGTAACATGCATATGTCTGGTCAAACTTACGATATGTGGATGTTCCCTGTAGGTAACATGGAGGATCTCATCGATGGTTCGTATATGGAGGTCATCTTTATAGGCCGGGTCAAACTGGATAGTCAGGGTATAATCTTCGTTCACATCCAGTCGAACTTCCTGTGTTACATAAAACAACAATCATATCAGACTTGAATTTATACAACTGTGAGACCTAAATCCTATTTTGTTCAGAATTTGTTGGTATAAATATTGATCTTGAGTTTTGTGCTTGGCATCACCTATCAATAGAATTACTCTTAGCATTGCTAACAAAAAGGCTTAATCCTGTTTCGTTTCCTCGCATATCCTTGATTTTTGAAAGCTAATATCTCATATTTTCTTATAAAAGTAATGAGGAAGGTTGGGGTGAACACTTACCATTTCCGAGGTAGCCGAGCCATCATCCAGTATGATCTGGAATGGATGCTGTAACTTGAGGCCGGTAGATAAAGGCAATGTAGATACATTGGTCATCTTCAGCTCCCTCACCTGAAGGGAAAGTTCTTCATCTGGCTTCTGGAAAGTTAACAAACATCTACCATGAACATCTTTGAAACAATAATTTGATAACGTTTATATGGTTGTTCTTTTACACACTGAGAACATTTTCTAATAATTTAGAATATTTTTACTTTCAATTACAGTAATTACTGTGGTTCAAATGGAAAAGCAACATGGAGTGGCAACACCCTCCTAGATAAGACAAAATCAAACAGTCGCAATTTAACACAGACAGCAAATCAATCAGGCCTAAATCTGATGAAGGTGTACCTTTATATTTATTTAATGAGAGAGAGAGACTCTTTACCTTGTCCACCCTGAAGTAAACAGCTTTGGTAGAGAACTCCAACAGAGGACTGATGAAGTCAGCAGACACGTCCACTCTCATGATCAACTCCTTCCCTCCTTGACGGCCAATGATTGCGTGACACAGTAGCCTCTCTTTAACACTCTGGGGACTGAAAGACAAAAATCACAAAATTATTTAAAACTTTCAACTTATTTTCTTTGATTTACTAGGAGTTGTCCTTACAACTGACAGAAATTAATTACATGAACAGTATAGGATATATATTACAAATCTACCAACCCACCACCTCTCTTTAACTCCTGTTCCCTTCCCCACACATCAAACTACAAATTCACCAACCTGTCAACCATCCCCTCGATGTGCATGTCCATACTGGCACCAGGGGGCAGGTCAAACCTGTTAGGGTTCAGTCTGAATATAGGCCGTCTTGGTTCAGGTGGCGGAGGAGTGTTCTGAAAATCATAACATCACATTACAGTACAACTTAACTATTACCAATGGCTTAAAACTTCCGTGTTTCTATCATAGCTCAATTCTTAAGCTTCTACAGCTGTACCAACGGTTGTCAATTAAAAAGAGAGATTTCTAGATAGTTAAAGCACAAAATATAACGAATTCTCTTGATTTGTACCTGTTTATTTATACTAATTTAAAACCAATGTTTATACAACAATGCTCAAGAGTCATGGCATCTGAAATAAAATCTGTTTCATTGTCCAGCAGGATATACATTATGTTTGAAATCCATTTTTATTGAAAACAAAAAAACCAGCTGTAATAAAGACTGGAATGTACCTTGAACTTCATGTCAAGTGCATTGTACGATGCCATTTCCTTTTTGGCCTTGGCGATAGGACCAAAACCATCCATACTCCAAACAAGTTGCTGGTGACGCCGGCTCTTGTTGGTCAAAGTGAAAGTCTTCTGGAGTGGCCGGTTACTAGTCAATGATATACAAAGTAATATTCATTAATATAACATTCTCTGTTAATTCAAATAACAATATACTTAATTTGTCTTAAGAATTTGCTGGAAAAAACCAGGTTACATGGAGGTTGGCATTCTTTTATAACCAGAGGTTTGTCTGATATTTACTGAGGTATCGGGACAATGACCTACCTGAAATTGGGTCCAAGGTTAAGGTGAGGGGTCAAAGGAGGGTCAGACACGATGGTTGTACCCTGTCCATAGGCAGTCAGGGGGATATGTCGCACCTGACTCTCAAAAAAGTTCACCTGCAGCTTATCCTGGAACCTGTCAGTATTATAGTGTAAATATGTAAATTGGAATCAGAGAGATATTCAAGACTGGGGTATATATTAATTACCTATGAGAACATAATTTGTGCTAAACATCACAGGTAAATTAGTTGTATAGTTTGCTTATTACTTCATTTAGCGATCAGAACCAAAAAAGAAAATAGGACCAAATAAGCTCACCAGTGATCGATACACCTTACCCTATGTTCATTTCAATGTTACATTCTGTAACCATGACAACCAAATGACATCTAATGTCAACAGAGAAGGTGATTCAAGCATAAAAGGTATAAAAAGAAAAGGACTACATTTTTTTGTATTTGGGTATTGTTTGGTGACAAATGTTTTATTCATCAAGTCAGTGATGCCACTGTTTGCACTCACCTCACACAATCATTGAGGTTAGCTGTTACTGTCAGCTCCAAGGTCTTTTCTGCTGGGATTTCTCCTTCTGAGGGTTCCACATGGAACACAGATTTATTTCTTACCTATAAAAATAAGTTCAAGTCTGGTATTCTTCAACCATCACATTTATAAAAATTGGGGGGGGGGGACCATTTATTCATCCATCTGATAATATGCGAGTATGTTGCTTGACTTACCATGTGTGCTGTGAACTTGGCTGGGATGAGAGACTCATTGGATAGAGTCACTTTCATAGGTGTGTCTGTCAGTACTGGGATCACATTCCAGTCTAGGTCCATCGGAGAAATGTGTACAACAGGACCCTCTCCTGTACAACTCATCTGGACAGACTACAAAACAGAGGGTTCTGTTCATACTGCAGTATTCTTTGTAAGTTTAATACACAGTGTCAAACTACAACAATATAGATATCCATATTTTAATTTGTAGGGTTACCTAAACAATTAATTAAACATTAGGTTTTAAGTATAAGAGTGGTGTCACTTGTACTTACCAGTGGTGGGTCTGGACTTCCAAATATGGAGAAATAGGAGATCACCTGCTGCTCCTCCAACATCTCAGCCTGTATAATCATGGGTACCTCACACAGGGAGTGGGGCTCAACAATACCCTACAAAATAATATCAATATACTGTTATAACCTGATAAATGAGAGAAAGTCACACAGGGAGTGGGGCTCAACAATACCTTACAAAATAATATCAATATACTGTAATAACCTGATAAATGAGAGAAAGTCACACAGGGAGTGGGGCTCAACAATACCCTACAAAATAATATCAATATACAATGTACTATTATAACAACCCAATAAGGGAGAGAAAGTCACACAGGGAGTGGGGCTCAACAATACCCTACAAAATAATATCAATATACTGTAATAACCTGATAAATGAGAGAAAGTCACACAGGGAGTGGGGCTCAACAATACCTTACAAAATAATATCAATATACTGTAATAACCTGATAAATGAGAGAAAGTCACACAGGGAGTGGGGCTCAACAATACCCTACAAAATAATATCAATATACAATGTACTATCATAACAACCCAATAAGGGAGAGAAAGTCACACAGGGAGTGGAGCTCAACAATACCTTACAAAATAATATCAATATACTGTAATAACCTGATAAATGAGAGAAAGTCACACAGGGAGTTGGGCTCAACAATACCCTACAAAATAATATCAATATACTGTAATAACCTGATAAATGAGAGAAAGTCACACAGGGAGTGGGGCTCAACAATATCCTACAAAATAATATCAATATACAATGTACTATCATAACAACCCAATAAGGGAGAGAAAGTCACACAGGGAGTGGAGCTCAACAATACCTTACAAAATAATATCAATATACTGTAATAAAATAATATCAATATACAATGTACTATCATAACAACCCAATAAGGGAGAGAAAGTCACACAGGGAGTGGAGCTCAACAATACCTTACAAAATAATATCAATATACTGTAATAACCTGATAAATGAGAGAAAGTCACACCGGGAGTTGGGCTCAACAATACCCTACAAAATAATATCAATATACTGTAATAACCTGATAAATGAGAGAAAGTCACACAGGGAGTGGGGCTCAACAATACCCTACAAAATAATATCAATATACAATGTACTATCATAACAACCCAATAAGGGAGAGAAAGTCACACAAGGAGTTGGGCTCAACAATACCCTACAAAATACCCTACCAATAAATAACAATGTAGATAACCAATAAGTGGATTGGGTTAGGATGTCATGGGTATTTATTGACTTTATTTAGACTCCAATTGTTGAATATTTCTGTATGCTTGGGCCTCAAATTGACCAGAAGAAATTAAGTTTTGACTTATATGTTTATTTTTGTTTCAAGAAATTGGAGCCAGGACATTTGAACCCTTAAGTAAAACTCTACCTTAGGTTTAGGACTGTTATATGTGATGGGTGTATCTTGGTCCACATATTGTTGGATCAGTTCATACTTAGCAGGAAGATCCGTGTCATTGTGGAGTTTGACACTGTGTTCATAAGAATGCCTCAGAAAACAGCGACCATAGTCAAGCATTGGGCTCAGCACAGTTACATTGGGTACAATACATCTGTAGATAATAAAGTTTATGCATTCAAAATTTGAATCATCTTTGTGTCATCTAAAGGATTACAAATAAATTTGTAACATCCAAGTAAAATCATTAGTTATCACATCCTGGTTGAATATTTACTTTTGTGAATAATTTATTCACTTCAGATAAGTTTTAAATGAGATAATAGAAATGCAAAAATTGACATTAAACAAATTTGGATTCAAATTTACTTTATAAGTATCTATGTCTAATGGTATCACTAAAACAGACATACTTAGCATGGATCGGCAGTGATAAGATCTCCTCGCCAACATTGTCAACGTCAACCACCATTACCATCTCGTACTTCTTGATTGTGTTGGAGATGAATTTCACCGTGATCTTGGTTTCACTTTGTGGTTGAAGGGTGCCAGAGGCTGGAATGATTTCAAACTCCCTCGGGAGTCCTGATCCTGGTTTAGGAAGTGGAGGACTGGACTCACTTTCTAGGTCTGAAGTACAGCAGATACTGTCAGTATTGCCATCTCCAGGGACTCGCAGGTGGAACGTCATCGGCACCAGGGAGGTGTTCTGTAGCATGCAGGTCTGGGTGTTCAGAAACCCTGATAAGAAGATGGAATGATAAACTATTCACAACTTCTATTCTTGTGTTGTAATTAAGAAGAAAGAAGAAAACCATAAGACCGAATTATACACTATCATGTATATAGTTAGAGCACAGCGTGCATGGTTTAATAGGTACAGGATTCTTTTTACAGGTTTCAATATCAGATTCTCTGATCACAGACATGAGATCTACTTACCGTATGAAACAACTCCAAACTTGAGTTTTGGAACATTGAACTGGAACGTTGGTCCAATTACAGAGCCACTGTAAATAACCCAAATAAAAAAACTAAAAAAACAGTTAGCAGTAAAATAATCAGAATCTGAGAGTTTCATAACATGACTCATGAAATAATGCTAATAATCAGATAAAACAGTTGAAATGACAACTCACAAAACCTTAATCACATTATCATTTATCCTTTTGATCAGACAGTTTTTATTGTACATGCAAATCTGGCACATAACTCATAAATACTTATAAAAACAAACAAGAAATATATATAGTGTGTACCTGAACTGGACCTCCAGTATATCTGGCTGTCCATCAATTTGAAACTTGAAAGTTTCCAGGAAATCTCCAAGGTAGGGACTAGAGAAGGAGATATGGATGGCTTGGTGGCCACCTGGCATAACAATGCCTTCTGAAGGGTTGAAACTGAAGCACGGTCCAAAGATACTGGAATTTGGCATTACGCTATAAATAGCATCTATGTCTCCCTTGTTGGCCAAAACTACCTCGTAGGTGTGCTTTGAGCCAATAAAAATGTTCCCCATGTCGAGAGACTCAAATGAAAACTGTACACTAGGTCCGATTCCGTCGCCACGGATTCTCAAAGGGAGGCGACTCTCCCTTCCAGTGATATCACAGAAGGCTGTTCTGGTATAACTCTGTGCTTCTCTCGGCTTGAATATAACATTGACTTCAAAGCTTGAGTTGGGCCAAATGTCTCCCTCCACAGGTTCAACTTTGACTACATCATCATTAAACAGCATGCTATCATTCTCCACAAGCTGAAATGATAAAATATTAAGAGGTTTAAACTTTGTATCTTTTTATCGTTAAACTGTATCAATATAAGTTTAATTCAAAGGAAGAAAGTATCAAATTAAAATTAAAATAGAAATATATATTGGAAAAAAGAACAAATCAATAAACAAAGTTCCTCATACCATTCTCCTGTTCTGAAAAGTGCGTCCAAGTATAGAAAGTTTGTCCCTGAGTGTAGGATCCTGGACACATTCCTGTAGGAACTTTTCTGTATCCGACTGTTCCTCTTGTGTTAGAGTGCTGGTCATTCTGTAGGGATAAGGAAACCACGTAACCATACATTTATAATGGAGTTTTTCTATTAAAGAGTCTATGAATAACATGCCCCATTTTTTTTATTTTCCTTTTTAACTTCAGATACATTCTATCACTTTTCACAAAGAAAGTACACCATTACCCAATAGCCAAAATGGAAGTATCTTGTTTTTGTACCAATTGAAATTCAAATACAAATGTATGATGTAGTATCAAGACTTTTCTAGTAGTAAAGAAATCCTGTCTTTATCTGGCACTCTAGCACACAGGAATTCATTCAAGACTATTACATTCAGTACTCACTGACGATACACAGAAAGAATGTTTCATCTTATCCCCTGTCATGGGGAAAAATTATGGGTAAAAATGATGTGTTAGAATCACTCACCTGTGTTTTTGTTGGTCTTCCTCTTCCTGTGTGGCAAACTGTGTCCAGCGGAAGTGAGCGATCACATCGGACCTGTTGTGGATCGTAACTGTTCTTTCATTGGCCATCGATATGAAGGTGTTTTCTATTCTCAGGGAGTTTTTATCAAGTCTTACATTTCCATCCTGAGCCTGTCCATGTAGGGCTATCAATACATCTTCTCCTGAAAGTATCATACAAAATGTGGTTAGTTTTAGACAGTCAGGCTTATATGATACCTTATATGCCTATAAAAGTATCACAATGATTGTAACTTGTAAGACTTATAATTAGAAATATACATAATGGTATAAGTATTGCCGCAATTTTTAGCCAGTCCTTCCATTGACATTTTCATTCTATTAGAACATGGACACCACACAGTGCTGTACTGCTGGTTCTGGGTACCCAGATATGTGATGGTATCATGATAATGAACCATTGTCTCTTCTTGCACTTATCATAGCGATGTTAAAAAAAAATGCACAAAAAAATACAACATATTTATGATTATTCTGTCTTATTTTTCTTAAAAAATGAACATATTAGGCAGGAAAATTACCTGTGTGGTAATGTAAGTTGAGATCTTTTGTGTGATCACCAGTCTTTTTGGGGTTAAACTCGACGGTCACCTGCATACTATCCTGTACAGGTAGGGTGCCTATCTCTGGACTAACGCTAAATGGTCTGAAAAACGAGTACATCTCATAAGTTACAAACTGATATGATCAAAACAAAATATGAATCTATGCCATTATACAATTAAAGATAATTTCCAAATGCCTTCTGACGGAACTATACCAAGCTAATCAATACCAGTTAACCAGGGGAGATAACTATGAATACTTATCAGGGGAGAATATTGTGTTACAAAACTTATCAGGGGATAAAACTTTGACAATACTTATCTGGGGAGATAACTGTGACAATATATATCAGGGGAGATAACTGTTTGAAACTACTTATCAGGGGCGACAACTGTGACAATACCAAATGAAAAGCACTTTAATAGTTAGACAGTGAAAGGTTTCTATCTCCTGACTAGCATTATAAAACAAGGACACACTTACTTATCTACAGAGAGGGTAAACTTGGCCTCCTTGTTGCCGATGTTTCGGATCAGGAGTGTTCGGCTCATTGTGTTTTTAACTGGTCCTACAGGAAAGACGATGTTATCCGGGAAGTCCAGTATAGCTCGCGATCCAATAGCTTTGACCGGAACAATAAACTTTTCTCTTTCCGTAATACAAACTAACTCATGGTTGTAGTCCTGGTTATAGACAACACACATACAAACCATTATCAGGTCTCAAACATTAAACATCACTTTCATCATGGATCAGTACCGCTAGTCTAAATATTCACCCTTTTCAAGTCTTAAATTTAGTAAAAGCTGACTTTAAAATCACTTTAATTTTGCTCCTAATTAAATAATCTGTTTTTAATAGAGTTTTGTTTTAATTTTTAGCCCTTGACTGAAATCCACACTTTTTCACCATTAGTTATTATTTAAAAGGCGGGATTAATTCTTTATTCCAAGGTTGTAGATGGTTAATGTACTACATGTGAGCATTTCATACAGCTGTGATATCAATTTTTATCATGTTGAAAATACATACCTGTATGACAATTGGTTACAAAAAGTAGCATGTTCAGGGGTATTCCTTTAAACCTGGCACCCTTGACAGTTTGTTGCCTGGATGTAAAAACATTTGTATGATTCATTTTCACGTACCTTTTTCTCATCTGGAGTAAATTCTATTTTGAAAGTTGTTGGTAGTCCTGGTCCAACTTTGTGTCCAACATCATGAGGACTGATGACCTTGAAGTAAGGTGAATCTGCCTGGGTCACCTTCACCAGACGAGGAACCTACAACATCACAATATACAAAATCAACATATCGATATACTCTAAGATTGCATATTCAATGATTTCTTAAACTTATACAGTCACATAAGATAACTCCCACAACAGTATCCCTACCTTGTCGTTGTTTCTGAGAATCAGTGGAACTTCATACACCTCAAAAGGCTTGAAGTTCTGGAAGTAAATCTCTGATGGATAGGGTTGGAACATTGGTTCATCAATGTTGACTTGGGAAAACTGTCAAAACAAACAGGTCATCAATTTGATTTTTTGTTAAAAAAAAATTTAAATACTGTAAGTCTGTTCCTTGTATCATCAATTACCATTGCTAATATGAAATTGAAAACCAGCTACAATTACCTTAATTAGATGCTCAAATTTAACATCAATATTTGGATTTTCTATATGCTCTTAAAAAAATATTTCAAACATTTTAAGTAGGGATGTGAGATTTGGGTTTGCATGCTTTTTAAAATCTTATCACAAGAACTTTGTAGTGAACGATGATTATAACAGGTCAAATCCTTACAAAGGTAGAAAAACACATGTAAATACATCCCTGTAAGTCAACTAATATAAAGAAAACAATATAAATGGAATTCAAAAGAATTTGAAGAATTTATAACTTTTGACCGTGACAGCTTTTCTAAAACTTTCTCCTTATCCCAGTAATCTAATATTATACTACATGTAAGAGTTAAGACTTGTTTCTAGTGAATGTCATACTGAAATAAAAGTAAAGTAATTATTGTAAAAAATGCAAAAAGCAGTAATGACATGTATCACAATAATGTATTAGCCCCTCCCACCCAACAAAATATGCCATTAATACATACATGCTATATTGATGATGCATGCTGGTTGGTGATTGCAGTCACATGCTAGTGTGTGATTATATAGGTTAGGGGGTATTGGGTTGGGGACAGAAATAGAAAAAATTGGCGGCACATGGGGCACCAGTTACAACTGGTCTTGAATGACATTCAGATCACATGTAGGGTGAACTTAAAGACCACAATCCACTAATTCTGGAGTTTTCAATTTCTCAGGTGCTGGGTAAACCTTCAGACTATAATAGGTGTGGCCTAAGGTCATTGTGATAGTGGATACAGAACCAAAAACAGATCATTATGTTTTGTTTAGGACCTTAGTATCATCATAACTAATGGTGGGACTTCAGACCATATAATTAGTTGTAGAGTGATACTTTGTACTGAGGTAGGGACATGACTTTGACATGGTAAGAAGGTAAATGAAATGAACCCGAGACTTTGGTTATATACTTGGACATAATGTATTGTGACAATATGGTCAGTGCATACAACATCCATAAATGCATATATAGTATATGAATGTAGGCCAATCTTATCCAAACTAGATCATTTTTCAGCTACTGTAATTCAGTTTTTAGTCAAACTGTAACTTTTCCCTCAGGTATACATTTGCGTATTGTTGTATATGATATAAGTAGCATTAGAGTGATCTAGTTGTGTAAGATCTATCGCCACTTTGTTAGTCATTACCCCAACTTTTTTTGTTAGTTCCTCTTCCTGGAAATGAAAATCATTTTACAGACAATGTCAAATTCACTTCTGTCACCATCTTTCAGCAATAATATGATTGTAACAAATGTAACAATAATTGATGCCTCAAACAGAAGCAGGAGAATGAATCACTGATAAGGACTTGCTTTTAAAAAGAATTTTTTTACTGGTTTGAGATATAGGTTCAAATTTTCTGTTTCTAAAAAGAAAACTATAGATTAAGAAAGAAAATTTCAGTTAGTAAAACTATGCTTACTAGTAATTACCACCAATCCTCATAGTATATGGTAGGAGCTTAATTGGGTACAATCTAAATGTTACTGTTAGTAGGAATGGTGCACAATGAGCAAGTTAAGGATCTATATCAACAGTTCTCACTAAAAGTCTATGTGCATTTAAACTGGTGGATAAACTCCATCCTTATATTGTACTGACCTTTTGTAAGCTGGTGTCAGCCATATCCAACAGCTCAATTTTCCTTGGCACTTTCATGTAGTGTGTATTGGCAAGCTTCTGTTCTGTATCCATTTGCATGTCGAACAAAAACTTACTAGGAGTCATCTGTGAAATAACAAAAAAAAAGATATTTCCATATAAAAATTGATATTGATGTAACACAATACAAATAATCTAATCAATATACACATTTTTTGTAATTTAATTAATTGTATATGTTGAAGGAGTATTACATATTAAGTCAAAGGCTTAACTACATATTTACTTCAAACTTGTAAGTAAAAATACATCTACATAGGTCAGATTTTGTCAGATTTTATTAACACACTCTGGGCACACCCCTGTGTGCCACAAGAGGTCAATTTATACAAAAGATACATGACAGACAGGGTAGCTGATAGTACAGTGTGAACATAATACACTCAAGCGTACATATCCGTGTATGAAATATTTTACGTACATTGGAGAGTATAATGAATGGTCATCGTTAGTTATGTATGATTGTAGTATAAACAACAACCATAGCAATATTTTAATATTATAATGGTATATGCTTAATACTTCATTTCATTGACCTTTAGCGTAGCCATAGCAGTATAATACAATTGCATATCCACTAAATATATTTCAATTTTACTTAAGTTCATACTTTTAGCTTTAATAGAACTTGAACGCTTAATACTTTGTACAGAGTATCAATAGATTGAACATATACATGTAGTAGTTATACAATTGTATATTCAATGCTATATCATATAACATATATAATCAGCTATATCACAACATAATAAGAAGTAATAACATACAAGTAATATAAATGCAGGTGTATGTAACAAGTACACTGTACTTTTTGATCAATTTAAAATACATAACTGTTCTATTTGTTTAAAAAAATAACTCACTCTTGTTAATAGAGTTTGATTACAGATTTCAAACATGCCTCCCATTTTTAATAAACTTGGATTTGTAAAATAGTATTGTGGAATATATTTATGCCTGATATTAGTTTCACTTGCATTACTACATTGAAATAAGTAGTGATATTCATCTCCAATACCGTTATTACATAGTAAACAAATATGGTTATCACGTGGTATACCAGCCCATCTACCAGTTTCAATAGGAAATTTTAAATTCGAGGTTCTAAATTTACTAATAATAACACGTTCTTTGAAATCAAGCTTTACTAAATATGGTTCAAGTTTAAATTGCTTTTTAAAGGTTGAGTAGAATTGTCCGCGAGACGATGTTTCTATTGATCACATAAACGTTGTTTTAGCAAGTTTTTAAACAAAGCTCTATTCATCGTACATGTTTTTTGAAATGCCCATATATTGTTAAAACCTGTGTCATTAAGGAGTGAGTTTATATGCCCAAGCCATTTAAATTCTGTAGTATCGTTTTCTTGCATTCTTAGTGTAAGGCGATAAAATACACTGGAGAGTTTATCTCCCCCTGTAATTAATTTGTGACATAACATTAACATCTGTACCTTGATTTCAATTTCTAAAGGAAGTTTACCAAGTTCTCCATAAACCATAAAATTAGGAGTACTGTTTCGAACATGAAGAATTTTTTTACAAAATTGCAAATGAATTTTCTCAATAATGCTTACATTTTCAAATCCCCAGATTTCACAGGCATACAACAAAATAGGAGATACAAGTGAGTCAAATAATTTCAATTGTAAATCTATTGACAATGGGATGTTTCTAATTTTAGTATACAATGCATACAGTGCTTTCTTTGCAGCTAACTTTTTCTTTGTTTTAGCAAATGAGCTGTTGTAATTGAACAATATACCAAGATAAGGCTAAGAATCCTCACAAGTTGTCTGATCATTAAATAATTTGAAATTATATTGCCATCTACTTTTGCGTTTTTCAAAAATTACTATTTTTGTCTTTTGTGTATTAACAGTTAGTTTCCACTCATCACAATAACTTTGAAAGCAATCAAGTGCACATTGTAGAATTTCAGGTGATTCTGACATCAGCACAGTATCATCTGCATATAAAATGACAAATAATTTGACAAACATACCAAGATTATTTTCACATAAACTATCAATTTCTCTCAAATATGACACATTGTTTTGGTGAAGATATTCTTCAAGATCATTAAGAAAAATAGAGAGAAAAAAACGGTGAGAGTTTTTTGCCTTGTTTAACTCCAACATTACATATAAAAAAATCTGACATTTTATTTCCATTGCGTACACAGGATTTTGTATGTTCGTATAAATTATATATAACTTATATTGGATAGTATATCAATTGAATGGCACATGCCCTATATACATATATAACAAAAAAAAATACCAGGTAAGCAAATTGACATATTTACCAGCTAATAAAGTAATATAGCATAATATTAAAGAAATTGTAAAAATGAAGAATTCAAAAATAGCTACAAGATTTAAGAGACAATACCCTGGTAGTCTAGTTAAACATATCAGAATGAAACACAGTACTGGTCTATGAACTGTGGTGTAGACTGAAGTCTAGCATTACCTTGTGTCCTTCCACATCTCCTGGCTTCAGGAGTTTGGGGTTTCTGGGAGCAATGACTTTGCTCTTGTAATTTGCAGCCTCTGGACCAAGGGCTTCTAGGGTACCAGTGGTGCCCACCACCTCTCCAAACGGCCCCAGAGGCATGATGGTTAGGTAGAGGTCTGAAAAAAAGCAAAATGTATACTCTAGATCATGATCCAAATCATACAAATAAAATTAGGGCAAAGATTGATTAGATAATGCGTAATAAAAAAGTTGTGCTTATCAAAACTATAAAATGCACATTTATCAAAACTTTTTTGCACTCTAAATCTTGTCTTGCATTAAATGTATCGAACAAGGATATGGAAATGTGTTGAAACAGTCACCTAAATTGCAAATTACCATGGTGGCCAATGTGGAAGCAGATTCAAACAGAAGTTAATGGACAAAAGCATTGCATAATAATGAGTAGTCACTATATGAAGAGTACAAAACTCATTTATATGTCAAACAAAGTTCACTCTTCACTTCTTTTATCGTATCTATAAGATATCCATTGATTTAATAAGTTTCTTTCGATTACTTAAAATTTTTACTTTCATTAGGATTTTTACCCTACAATATTAAAGTTGAAACAGTGAAAATCAGTTAAGATAATAAATAAATTACGATTAAGGCTTTATTTAATGTTTCATACAAAATCAATAATTATATGAGTTTGTTATTCATTACAGTAAAGTCATGCATCTTAGAATTATTTCATATATTTATTTGTTTTCCTAAATGTAACTATCATTTATTACAGATATTTTTTAATAAGTTCAGTGAAATTATTAATATCATGTTAAAAGTTACAGTCAATTATGTTTTTCTGCTATTGTTTTATTACCGGTAAGGACAATTTTACTTACCTTCCATCATAAAAAACTGAAAATTGTATCTGTGGTTACCAACAGATGACAGATTTAATAAATGATTTTGAAACTTGTTTTTTATAAATATTTACACACAATATGTTGATTAACATAAAAAGAAAAAATATCATGTTACAATATAAGGAACTCTAAATATGTTTTCTCTGTTTCTGGTTTCAGTAATTAAACCATACGTTGAAGTTTGTTTAAACAATTATAAAATAGTATTGTAGTTATTTTCGAACTTTAAATTCTGTATCGCAGATTTTTGTAAAAAAAAAAATAGTCCACTTTTTATACCTAATTACATGTATTGTAATGTTCAGTATAATGAAGGAGGTTGATTAACGGATCAAGGTAGAACGTAAAACTTTTTAATTACATTTCTTACAAAAATTAGAATATACTGGCAAGTGACCAGTTCTCGCCGAGTACCAATTCTCGACATCGCATATGTAATAGTAAAATGATCACAGGCAAATTTCAAGACAATTTTTTTGTGGAAATCAGCTTCTAAGTGTCTTCTATCAGAAGGCTAATATTGACTACATTTGCGTGGAAATCATACAGATACAGATGCGATGGCAAGAACTGGTACTCGGTGACTGGTCGACCAGTTCTCGCCGAGTACCAATTCTCGTCATCGTATGTTTACTTATATGATTACAGACGAATTTTCAGACATTTTTTTTGGTGGAAATCAGAATAGTAGTGTCTTCTATCAGAAGATGGTTTTATTGACTAAATTTTCGTGGTAATCGTACAGATGTGATGTCGAGAATTGTTACTCGACGAGAACTGGTCGCCTGCCAGTAGTGGTTTAAACCGCCGAAATTTACTGAAACTTGTATACAAATAATGAAAGCAGGTGCGTGTTTGGAAAATTTCATTCAAAGAACAAATGTCATCAGATTTATTGATACCAACTTAACAAGACACTTTAAAACCAAAAAGTGCATTATATGTACACCTCAATTATGCCTAGCTTCAAAGACAATCAAACTAATGTATTGTCAGGCAACAGAATACAACAGGTCCACCGACCGATGGCGAAGGATCCGGACCTCTTGGATAATCAAGTACGAACAAAACAGTTGATAATGTTTTAGATAAGAAAAAAATTGCCAAAAAATTTCCGATTATAGCATCCTTAAAAAGAAATGTCGAAAAATTCTACCATACCTCTTCAATTTGTGAAATCAGACAATATCAACACTGAAGCAAAACTGGGTTGTTTGTGAACGCCATATTGCTGTTTGTTGCTATAGCGCTCCTCAGCCTATCGTGTATAATAGAACATTTTCTATTGGTCACTGTTATTACATATACAGAAATATCAGCCAATCAAATATTACTTTGGTAAGTGTCGTTTGCAACACCAAAATGATGTTTCTACACTTTATCAAACACAAAAATATTTCCACATATAAACCCATATCTTAACTAGATAGGATATCCTTTCTTCAATAGACATAATTTTGCACATGCAGTTCGAGTAGAATCTATGCGATTTGTCAAACATGTTCACATAAATGCGGTTCCAACAACAAGCAACAACACTCTTTCAATTTTATAACAGTTACTTCCCTTTGTTTGATTCCCGATACATTGTCCAGTCATTCCGTCACATATTTTTTATCTATGTCTTTGCTGTATTGCATGTAATTTGACAATTTTCTGTAAATTTTAGATTTTTCCTGCATGGAATTTGCACTGATTACTGAAAAATTAAAAATATAAAGCTGGATGTCCGGATTCATTCAGTCAGTCTTTAGTTCCTCTTATATAAGAGATAGATCTACAAATAATAAATTCAAAAGAAATACAAAATTTTACAAAAAAAAAAAAAAAAAAAAAACAAAAAAAAAAACAAAAATACAAAAAAAAAAAAAAAAAACGAAAACTGATTTTTTTTTCAAATAGAAAAAGGAAGAGCCAGGCGTACATCTACGCGTTCACGTCGCGAAACGTTAATCCATTGTTTCCTATTCCTATTTCGGATTTTCTTGTATAGAGCATAAAGTGCTTTATTCGCTTGTTCTATTAACTTATTCGCTCAGTATTCGCTCAGTTGACATCATTGGTAAGCTAAGACTAGCTTGTGGAGATGTATTAAAGTTTCTTCAAACAATGATATTGTGTACTCCTAACGCGTACTATGGACTTCCGGTTGCTTAAAATAATGTATATACAGTCATTTCATTAATGTTGAAATCCTTTTCCGTTGTTAGGGGAACAGGAGATATATATATACACAATGTTACTTAATCTCATAGTAATGAGCTACCGACACATATATGTAAGTGCCAGACACTGATGAAAACACTGATTAAAAAGTTTACATGGATTTAGAATATCACAGGGTTTGCTGTCCATTCCTGTGAGTAATTTTTTCACCCCGATTTATACAATTTTGTCAGAAAGATGGTTGAAATTTTGCTGGGTGGTTTTTCCAGTACTTATTGAGTCTTGACTTGAAGGTGTTTAGAGATGGTGAACACACCACTTCCTCTGGTAGAGAATTCCAGATGTTGATAACTCTGTTGCTGAAGAAGTGGCCTGATTTTCCCAGTCTGAATTGCCTTTTATATAGTTTTCTGGAGTGCCCCCTTGTTGAAGTTCGTCCAATTTCATCGAATAGTGACTCAACGTTCAGTATGTCCAAATGATATCTGCGCGCTCTCTACGATATTGAAGTGTTGGTAGACTTAGACTCTTTAAGCGATCTTGGTAGGATAGATGTTTTAAACACGGTATCCTTTTTGTTGCTCGTCTTTGTACATTTTCAATGACGGTCATGTCTCTGAACAGGTGTGGTGAGGATACTGGTGTTGCGTATTCCACAATCGGACGAATAAGTGATTTATACAGTGCCAGGAACATTTGAGGGCTCATATATGAGAATGATCTAAACATTAAAGGGACACTACCTTTCCGAAACGGCTTTTAATTTTTAAAATAGGAATGTAAAACGAGATCAATAATTTTGTAGAGTCGCAGAAGTTATTAACTATACGTTTACTAGCACACTTATCATCACCTTCAGAACTGTTTAATTAGAATAAATAAAATGTTAATTTTCATAACGCGGGTCGTTTTATGTTTCCCGCCGTCGTCCTAAATGCCGCGCGGTAGTTGACTATCACTGCGCCACACGGCAAAACAGCGAAATGAATCTCCACTGTTATCGTACATTAGACAGGAAATCTTGCATATGTTTGGTGTTGTAACCTCATCTTAAGCCATCGATATATATTTTCTTTTGGTATTAATGTTTTTAAGAAACCTTTAAATTTTGCTCCGGAAAGGTAGTGGGCCTTTAAACAGATGATTTTGTTGGCCTTTGAGCTTGACGAGTTGGCATGAATTTAGAACTGCAGGTTTTGGTCAATGTTCACTCCTAAGTCCTTTTCCGACTCTACTTTTTGTACTGGTGTTGCGATGCCATCTTGACTAATAGTATAAACATGGTTTCCTTGAGATCTGCCTATCTCCAGGTATTTACATTTGGATGTATTAAGTTTCATTAGCCAGGTCTGTGTCCATCTACACATTTGTAGTTTTAGCTTTTCAAAATTTCCCATTATAATTGAATATAATACCAAGATATGAGTAGGAATCTTCAATGTTTAGCCTATCATTATTAAAAGTAAATGTATGTGTTCTTCTACTTTTCTTGTTTTCAAAAATCCCTACTTTTGTTTTATTTACATTTACAGTAAGTTTCCATGTTTCACAATATCTATGGAAACAATCAAGTGCTTTTTGGAGACCATCTCTTGATTCCGACATCAGAACAGTATCGTCGGCATACAAGATAATAAAAAGTTTCAGATACAATCCAATGTGTGTAATGCATGCAGTTTCAATTTCTTCCAATGGATTTACATTATTTTCACTTAAAAAACTTTCTAAATCATTTAAATACAAGGAAAATAAAATCGGAGATAAATTTTCACCTTGTTTTACTCCGACATTACATCTGAAAAAATCTGATATTTCGTTTCCATTTTTAACACAAGACTTAGTGTTCAAATATAAATTGTAAATGACTCGGAAAACTTTTCCACTTATATTTTGAGCAATTAACTTTTTCCATAGACCTACGCGCCATATAGTATCGAATGCTTTCTTAAAATCAATAAAGGAACAATATAATTTTTTCTTTTGTGAAAGATATATAGAGATTAACGAGTGTAGGATAAAAATGTTTTCCGTGGTTGAATATTTTTTCCTAAACCCAGCTTGCGCATTAGAAATAAGGTTAACGTCTTCTGCGTAGTGATTCAGCCTTTCATTGATAATTGCAGTGAATAATTTTCGAAAACATGACACTAAAGTTATTGCCCTATAGTTGTCCGGGTCTCTATTATCGCCTTTGTTTTTATAAATTGGTTTAATAACGCCAACTGTCCATGATTCCGGAACTTTACCCGTTTCTAAAATTATGTTAAACAGTTTTACATAAACGGGTAATAAAGAGTTACTTGTATTTTTAATGTACTCATTTATAATTCCATCAAAACCACCAGCTTTATTATTTTTCAACTTTTTGATCGCCTTTATAAGATCGAGCTTATCTATAGCTTATTCTTTATTTCAATAATTGTATACTAGTAATCATTTTAATATGCTTTGGTCGAGTGTAAATCAAATAACTCCTTATTTTTAGGTGTTGTTGTATGTTCCTATTTCGTGCTTGCAATGTCAAAGATGTGTGCTTAAATATCCTCCCATATGGCAAGCCAAGTTACTTTTTATTCCAATTTCCGATATCGGGATTCTAATTTCCGATATCAGAAATTCTAATTTCCGATATCGGGAATTCAATTTCGGATATTGGAAATTCAATTTCCGATATCGAGAAATCAATGGCCGATATCGGGAATTCATATCAATTTTTGTTATCGGAAATTCTAATTCCGATATCAAAAATTTTAATTTCGATATCGGAAATTCTAATTCCCATATCGGAAATAAGAAAACAAATTCTGATATGGGTAATTCTATTTCCGATATCGAGAATTGAATTTCCGATATCGGAAATGAAGTATAATCTGCAATGCAAATAATGAGTAGAGAGAATTTCCGATATCGGGAATTGAGTTTCCTATATCGGGAATTGAATTTCCGATATCGGAAATTGAATTTCCCATATCGGAAATTGTTTTCTAATTCCCGATATCGGAATTAGAATTTTCGATATCGGAATTAGAATTTCCGATATCAAGAATTTTTGTTCTAATTCCGATATCAGAATTAGAATTTCCGATATCGGAATTAGAATTTCCGATATCGGAATTGAATTTCTGATATCGAGAATTCTAATTCCGATATCAGATATCGGAAATTCAATTCTGATATCGGAAATTCAATTCCGATATCGGAATAAAAGAATAAAAAGTAACTTGGCTTGCCATACTCCCAGAGTCCCCATGTCTTTACCCAACATACGTGTACTAACATTTACTTCGTGTAGCTTTATATAAATTAATACAATGAATTGGTTTACAATGTAGAGTTGATCAATCCTACAAGATTTACTTGTAATGTGCACATACATGTAATACAACACCATAATATAACTTGAATGTTTACTTCCTTTTTGAGATTGTTTTATCTCACCTTATCTAACTTCATATACGAAAAATAGTAATTCGTAAGACAAATTTGGTATAGATAGTCAAAAAGGGGCCGCGATGGCCGAGTGGTGAAGATGTCTCGAATATGTGTGTATTTCGTTTTGAATGTTTTAAATGTATGTTACATATTCAGTGGCGTAGTAAGATGAAACGTAATGGGGAAAGGGGGGGGGGGGGCAAAGGTCCTCAATATTTTGCAACCCCCCCCCGCCCCGCACACACTGGATTTACTTTATATATTTTATTTCATATATCATTACATGTAATCCTTGTACACATCTATAGACAGTGGCGTCGCTAACAGGAAATTAATAAATACGCAAATTAGCGTGCGAGCGCCGAAGTTTCGAGATTTTGAATGTTTGGGGGTCCGGGGATACGGAGCAAAATAATGTTCCTCGGGGAAAACATTACGATTTAGAATGACTGAGATGAGTTTTACGATGCATTTTGATGAATTTGCAATCGCCGAAGGCGCGATATTTTGGTGCGATTTAGAATGGCTGAGATGAGTTTTACAATGTATTTTAATGATTTTAAAGCGTTCTTAACACGGTAATTTTTCGATTTAAAGTTACCTGCATTAAGTAATGATTATTGTGAATATCGTCATACCATTATGCAACCCTGCTCGATCTGAACATACCGGATTCACACCATCGGCACATTGTTGTACTAAGACATATAAACAAATCAATCTTTTAAGACACATTTTTTTGAAAAAAAGTATAATCCCTTGATGGACATTTTTAGTCTAATTGTGTATATTGAATTTTCATTATTAAAGGTTTGAACATTACGTGCTTGAACGTTTTAGCAGAAACACAGATAATTTACTATCTAAATCTCTGGTTTTAGGAAACGCACAGCACAGCGGAAACTTTTCTAAAATGAAGTACGAAAAATGTGCAGGTTTACCCTTTTTTCTTTCAAATGTGCATTTTTAGAACATTGCACTCGGCGAAAATGGTGGGGGAGACATGTTTTGCCCCCCCCCCCCCCCCCCCGTCCTGGGGAACGGGGGAGCAATTGCCCCCCTGCCCCCCGCTTCCTACGCCCCTACATATTCGTATGTATAAATTAATTTAATAAAATCATTGAATGAAATAGTTTTTTGGGGAAAAAAATGTCTCGACATAATACCAAAAGCCCTCCACCTCTGGGTCGTGAGTTCGAATCCCAAGTGGGATAGTTGTCAGGTATTGATCGCTTGTCGGTGGTTTTTTTCTCGAGGTACTCCGGCTTTCACTACCAGCAAACCTGGCACGTCCTTACATGACCCTGGCTGTTAATAGGACGTTAAACTAATAAAACAAAACATGGACAAAAAAAATCTGCAGAATATCAACAACACGTGTTTCCGAGACTGTAATTCCCTATCGGAACCACAGGCATTTGCAGACCAAACAATAATCTGACAGCATGTCTTGCATGGTAATGTATATTACTAGGGTGGACTTCAGAGAATACCAGGCGAGGTGTGTCTGCGAGGGGGCGAGGGGGCAGTGTCCTGGTTGGGGTCCAGGGGGGGTGGGTGGAGGATGGGGGGGGGGGGGGGGGGGGGGGGCGGGCGAAGCCCCCCGACGGAAAAAAGTTTTAAGGAATTGTTTAGCCCCTGCAATTGATTTTTGGTAGTGCTTGATATTTTTAAATTTGAGTTTTTAAAATCAAAATAAAAGGTCTGTTTCCTACCTGTATGTGAACTTGATAATTATGCTTTACTATTTAAAAAATTACCGTTACTATATCATATAGCTATACGCACGGACTCGCGCACGCGCTCCAAACAGTTTAGTAACGCGTGCTTGTCGTGCGTTGTAATGTGTAATTTCTTCAGTAAAAAATCCAATCAAACAAAAGGAGCTACGCTGTATATATACGATAATAGATTGTTACATGTAACTTCATTTGGTAAAAAAAGTGGTGACTGGGATCAGATGTTCATGCGCACAGGTATGTGGTTTTGGAGATGATATTCTTTACATATTTATGTACATTTAATTTGTTGGTAGAGTCAAACCGTTAGGCATATTGATCACTCGTTTGATATCCATAAATGTGCAATGTTACACATACTTCATTCTGGGTTATATGGATATATATATACAATTATGCTGTATGACACGGAGTTACGATAATGGTGGCTACATAATCAGTATTAATTCTAAAATGAGCATGAAAATGATGTGGATACACGGGAGTACCAGAGTCTATGGTGGCTATACATATGTGGATACACGGGAGTACCAGAGTCTATGGTGGCTATACATATGTGGATACACGGGAGTACCAGAGTCTATGGTGGCTACATATGTGGATACACGGGAGTACCATATGTGGATACACGGGAGTACCAGAGTCTATGGTGGCTACATATGTGGATGGACGGGAGTACCAGAGTCTATGGTGGCTACATATGTGGATACACGGGAGTACCAGAGTCTATGGTGGCTATACATATGTGGATACACGGGAGTACCAGAGTCTATGGTGGCTATACATATGTGGATGGACGGGAGTACCAGAGTCTATGGTGGCTATACATATGTGGATGTACTGTTTACCACCACAAGCGTAGATTTTGTGATTTTGGCTTGGTTTTTGAGGTACCCATTAGAGCCGAGACGACATTTCGACCGGACAGGGAAATGTATACCTAGCATATTTGACGTAAATTTATCGATTCATCAAGCCATAACTTCGTCAATACTTGGCCAATTTTATTCATCAAGCACTCAATGGAAACATAAATTATTTCTCTTTAAGGTAAGATATCCGTCAATGTTGTATAGAACCCATTTATTAAAATAATCACGATTTTAAAAAAATAGGTCAGTTTTTCTAGACCGCCGAGTTCATACCCTTGATACTATAATATATATATATATGTATACTGTTAGTTTCAAAAAAAATCGTGCCAGGTCCCTGTGTATCTCACTTATAAATCCTTGGTAGACACAAATGTTTGAGTTTTTGTGTTTGTTGATTATTTACTAGAGCCGTTCTCGGTGTTTATATCTTGAAATGTTGACTAAACTTTTACTGTCAGTTAGCGGCACGGTAACTCATATTGCAAGATTCCATCAGAAATTATATAAACCTTCCTATTGGATAAAGTGGAACTTTCCGTTGCAATCAGTAATTGATCATTTCTTTCAAAGAATTCCCCAAAGATGATTTTTACACAACAAAATTGATCAAAGTTCTGTTTAAAAGGTTGTACAATTCGTCTTCCTTAGATATATGTCTATATACAAATACAATTTTTTAAACGACTTTATCCATTTTCATTTCACAGAATCATGCATTTTTGTAACAAAGTTATCCCTCAGATACAGGACTATCCCGCATATACAATAAATGTACGGGAGTGTCCTCAACCTGTCTAATACTCTGTTTCTCTACATTATAAAGAGATAAAATTAACTTTGATGTTTGAAGGCACGTGTAAGAGAAAAATAAATTGAATTGAATCAAATCACTATAAATTACAAGATTCATGAAACTTTATTTAGTGTCGCATACACATGTATGTACAATCACAGGCGTTTGGCTCTATAGACATTTCTCTCTATAGAGCTGAACGCCTGTGGTACAAATGTACAATGCTAACTTTAGCGCTGAATAGCACTATTTCCATGGCATACAGTTGTATGCATAATTCATTGAGTAAACCTAGCCCAAGTCCTATTAATTAAAACATAAGCAAATGAATAGAAATCAGAAAGTAACCTATGTGGACTCCATGAGCCCGATGTTTAATGATTATCTAAACAATCGTTTGTTTGAGTGATAGTTATCGACCGTTTAAATATATTTGGATATAGCCTAGTGCCCTCCATCCTCGACAATTCAGGGGTTACTAGCTATTATTTTCGCGAATACATATTAAAATGACAGTGATCGTAACCCATGGAATATCGAGGATGTGTGTCCTTAAACAATTTAATTAGTTAGATTTGGATACGTCCTACATATAATACAAATCACAGGGATCTGAGAATTAGTTACAGATTATATAATCATGGACCCACCAGAGTGCCCTAAGACCATTTTTAGACGTTTTAGAGGTCTAGATCAAAAAACGATAAAAATTATACTATACATGGTACATGTACTACCTCTCAAACGTCTAAAATGGTCTTAAGGCATTCTGGTGGGTCCATTGTTATAAGATCTGTAACTCATTCTCAGATCCCTGTGATATAAATGTAAGTAAACTCGTACGAGCGTAAAGTGGTTGGGTGATCACTATTCAGTAGCCGATATGTGCCCTACACCATTATGCTGGTCACGTGACAGAAAGGACGAACATCATTGGTTCATATTTCGCATTTCAATTCAAATCTCTGCCCATTTCTCAGAGATACTCTTGACCACACGCACGCATTTTGCATCGATCCGAGATATGGAGTCTTTCACCGCCCTTTTCATCGCCATGGAATTGATTTTCCACTGCATAAGCAACGCTATTGTTCGCGGAAAGGTATGTAGCCTAAGTTTTTATTGTCTGAACAAGAAAATCATGGGATTAGCCACAAGTTCTTACAACTGATAAAGTTTCCTCCAATACTATGACATAGTTATATTTTATAGTAAAGACGAGAGTCCTGAAACTATATTAAAAAACGTTCATTAGGGATACGGGGCCATTTAGGGGTCTAAATCTAGATCCATTCAAGTTCAAAGTTGTCTTGATGCTCTCTGATATTTAAATTGCACTGACATGGACTCGATAACCATGTTTACTAGTATTATCATTATCAGCGCATTATGATAGAACAAAACGTGCGGCGATTCTATCGTTACGGGAATAGTCGCTGGCGTAGCAACTTGGGGTCATGATCACTTTTGGCGGGAACATATGAATGACTCGATCCAATCATTTGTTCAATCGAATTCGTTGACGATGACGAGAGAGAAGAAATATGTGTATTTAATTAAAATATATGCAACTGTCGCGAGAATAAATAATATTTATTTACGTGAAAAACTGTAATTATGAGGGTATAATGATAATGGAACCCGTGTAAATTTTAACCCGGCTTCGCCGGGGTTACATAATTTACACGTGCTCCATTATCATTATACCCTCATAACATCAACAAAATAAAAATCTGTTCCTTAAATAAACACGCGGACAAAGATCGAAAAAAAAATGGAATTAATAAAAATATCTTTCTGGGGTTGAAAATCCCAGAATTTCAGGTTACTCCAATGAGATAAATTGGTAGCATGTTTGGATGAAGGGTTACATCAAGTTATCAAATGGATGACCTTAACCTATTCCGCTAAACCTGCCTATATCATTATAGGCCTTTTAAAAAAAGATTTGCCTAATATATAAATTAGGCAATTAAAAAAAAGCCTAATAATATACTGTAGGCAGGTTTAGCGGACTAACCTTAACCTTCGTGGAAGGTCAAAACAGACGAATCATATTTAAGTAATTTCCCTGTCATAATTAAGTACTGTGAGCTAGTACCTCTATAGACGCCACATTTCCCGAAAACGACGTGCGGTGAAAATGGTATCAGGTCGTTTCGGTCACGTTCCGGTATATTGTACGGTCGTTTCGGGACACATAGAAAAGTCGTTTCGGTACTTATAAGTAAAAATTAATACACACGGTTGATTTCCTTTAGATTTACAAACCGGTTTTCATTAAAGAGATCCTCCTGAAAATACTACAAGTTACTTTGGGTAGTAAACGAATTCCATCCATAAAAACACACTTTTCTTAGATCCGACTACAATTAAGGGGGGTAACTCGCACAGGATTTTTGTCTCTTCCATATATGGTAATTCAGTCGACCAGCTGATAATTCTCACTATAAAAGTAAGGACAACTTTTGAATTCCAAATTATCGACTTTCTACTACAATAAAATCCCCCTTTCCTCAACTCAGATGATAATGTCAAATCACTACCGTTTTCTTCTTTTAAACGGTCATTAATTTCCCAACCTATTTCTACAGTCTACCATGTTATAAATACATGTACTAAATTATAAGACACCGGTGTAGTTCTCCCAGAGATGACATTTTCGGTATAAATTTGACACTAGACTGTACTTGTGTTTTAATTGTAGCAACATTTGTGAAAATGCTAACCATTTCTTTCTTGAATCTCAGAATGATACTACTGTCCATGCTGATGTGGCTCAAGTTTTTAATGACCTAGACATAGAAGTAAATTATATTTGTTACTTTATGGAAATGGAAACTTGACTTTGGAAATAAATTGTTAATTATTTGAATTTGTGCAGTCATTTACAAAGCCCAGTAGAATTGTTTAACCATGAAAATTGTATATCCTGTAATTATGTAAATAATATGTTAAATTCAACTTATACAATGTACTTACAGTGTATAATGCCATCACTTGTATATAATGTTGATTGAAGAAGGCTTCATAAGTTAAGATAACTTGTGCCTAATCCATTTTTACTTATCTTGAGACAATAAACTACAGTGTATATGAATGTAAGTTAACCTTCACCCTTAGTGCACTAGTAGTATACAACATTTAAACTACAGGTAAACTACATGTAGTAGTGCACTACACCTAGATAGGTGATAAACACAAGGTACAGGTAATGGTCGGCTACCTGTGATTCTCACCTTTGAATGTCTGGTAGTTACCTGAAGTCTAGAGTCTAGATTGTATTTGGTTAATTGCTCAGGACAAAACCAGTGAGAGTGTTGATAATTACCTCTACCAAGAATCTACCTTCTGTTATCATAGATACTGCCGACTCTATCTGTGAAATGAATAATTATATCTAGGGAAAGTTAACTAAAACCAATTGAATTAATTAAATATATAAATGAATGATTAAGTCGTATTTTCAAACTTTTCATTTTGTTGATTATCAACAAAATAAAAACAACTTTAATTAAATAAATAAAAATATGATTAAGTCGTATTTTCAAACTTTTCATTTTGTTGATTTTGTGATAAAGTTTTATTATCAGTATTATTTCATTAATTTAGCTTTACATTTTATATATGTAATACATTTATTTAGCAAATGTTTGGTACGTGCAACATGTACATCATTAAAGATGCTCCACCAGCGACAAATGGTAATTTTTCTCTATCAAAAACAAGAGCAGACAATTTAGAATTTTTCTTCAGTTACAAAAGTTACTTACTTTATACCATAACCACCATTGAAAAGTTTGAGCTTCTAATTTCACTCGAAGATAAAAATATTAAAAATAATTAATTGCATCCCGAAAAAATTCCGTAGCATTATGTCCTATATAGAATGCAGTACTGATTGCGCATGCATCGAAAGCAAAATAAATTATTCTAAATTATTTTTTGTGTAAATCAGACATATAAATACACAATTAAACACCAATTATTGTTCAAATGATGGGTATCATTTATGCTCTATCGGCGGTGGAGCAATTTTAAATACTTTCTAGGCCACAATGGTATATCAGAAAGTAATAAATACCTTAAGTAACAACTTGAGAGTGATCTCCCTTTGCCTATAAAATCCACCATTGCTATTCTGTCATTATGTACTATCAATGATACTTGAGATATCTTTAATTTAAATAAAGATATCTTTAATTGAATAAGAGATATAAATTTGTTTTTGAATTAGAGATATTTCTATTTAAGGATTAAAGTCTCTTTCTGGTGGTTCTATCGAAGGATAAAGTTGAGTAGGGTATCGATATTTGTTTCATGGACCGCTTGGATTAAAGTCTCTTTCTGGTGGTTCTATCGAAGGATAAAGTTGAGTAGGGTATCGATATTTGGAATGGACCGCGAAGCGGTCCATGAAACAAATATCGATACCCTACTCAACTTTATCCTTCGATAGAACCACCAGAAAGAGACTTTAATCCTTATATTTACAGTCTTAACTATTATTTTCATAGCTCAAAATTTACCCTTAATAGTGTTTATGGCATTTATAAGACTAAAATTGAATTATATCGTTTGGTTCCGACAGGCATTTCGAACAGCCACTTGAAGTGGCGGAAATTCCCGCCATTTTATCAATGAACATACCAATAAAATGAGTTCCGTCTGATGAAGCATATATCTGAGGTTTTCCCGGTATGGAACTATAAATCATTTTATTTATCTGTTGTTAAAAACACCATGGTGCAAAGCAGTTCGGTTTTAATATTTTGCTTCGTATGATTTCACACGCTTACACAATTCATAACGTGGCAGGATATTTAACGTAGTTGTGACGCGGCGTCCGATTCAAACTGCCTGTGTCAAGGAGGTGTGACAAACAGAGAGTTTCTTCAATTTTGTGATCACTTGAGTTCTACTTAATCAGTTCACGTTTGAAATTTCTTGAATACACGGATGTTTACATAGTTCCATGTCATTTGTATCGGACGTCGTTTCGAGGAACATGTACAAACACAATCCCAAAAAACTTTTCTCGTACAAAAAAACAACTAAGAAAGAGAACTCTGACATCACAGCCCTACGGAAAGACGGACATCTATTGACGGACACAACTGACAAAGCCAACATCTTAAACCAACAATTCCAGTCTGCTTTCACACAAGAACAGAATACAACCATACCTGACAAAGGACCTTCACCACACCCAATTATGCCAGACATCCACATAACACAACAGGGCATACACAAACTACTGAACAATATAAACCCGCATAAAGCAACTGGCCCCGACAACATCCATGGCAGAATATTGAAAGAACTCAAAGACATCACAGCTCCAATCCTTACAAAAATATTTACATGCTCACTCACCACAGGAACACTTCCCCACGACTGGAAACACGCAAATGTCAATCCCATTTACAAAAAAGGCGACAAATACAATCCCGCAAACTACAGACCAATATCACTCACATGCATCACATGCAAATTAATGGAACATGTAATCACCAGCGCCACCATGTCACATCTGGAAAACAACAACATACTTTACGACAAACAACACGGCTTTAGACCTTCCAGATCGTGCGAAACCCAACTGGCCACGTTCATACACGACCTCACACAAAACCACAACAACAACACGCAGACAGACATCATAATCATGGACTTTGCAAAAGCCTTTGACAAAGTACCACACAAACGCCTTCAGTACAAACTCAAATACTACGGTATCACAGGTAACACACATGCATGGATAACAGATTTTCTTTCACATCGCACCCAGACAGTAATACTTGAGGGCAAACACTCACACAAAAATACCAGTAACATCCGGAGTCCCTCAAGGAACCTGTCTGGGCCCCATACTTTTCTTAATATATATCAACGACCTACATGAATACATGAAACACAGCACCCTTAGACTTTTCGCAGACGATAGTATCATTTACAAGACCATACACAAACAAGAAGACACACAGAAACTACAACACGACCTTGACAATGCAGGACAATGGGAACACGACTGGCTAATGCAATTTCACCCCGACAAGTGCAACGTCATCTCCACTACCACCAAACGCAACAAAATCCACCACAACTACACTCTCCATAACCACTCACTTGAACACGTCAAACACAGTAAATACTTAGGCCTCACACTGCAAAACAACCTCCAATGGGACAAACACATAAACAACATCACCGCAAATGCAAACAGAACACTAGGTTTCCTAAAACGAAACCTCACAATCAATTCACCACACATTAAAGAACACGCATATAAAGCACTTGTTAGACCCAAACTTGAGTACTGCTCCTCTATCTGGGACCCACACAATACTGGCCAAATACAACAAATAGAAAAAACTCAACGCAGAGCAGCAAGATATGTACAAAACAGGTATCATAACACTTCTTCAGTCTCAGACATGTTATACACACTCCAATGGCCAACACTACAAACACGCCGTCTACAATCACGACTCATCCTCCTATATAAAATCACACACCATCTCGTTGCCATCAACCCAGAACAATACCTAACACCTGTAGACACCCGCACTAGACACACACATCCCTATGCATACAGACACATCGCCGCCACAAAGGATACATTTAAGTACTCCTTTTTCCCACACACCATCACATACTGGAATCTCCTCCCTGTGGCAACAGTACAAAACACTACACTGGAGGGCTTCAAGGCAAACATAAACAACGTAGCCCTTGAAGCCCCCACTCACAAATAAACACCTCATTTTTTATCATGATTTTAACCTATCTACTTTTATCTATTCCAGCACCAGAAAAAAAAAAAAAAAAAAAAAGCACTGTATATATAACCCCTTCCCCCACGCCACTGAGCCAATCACTCACCTAAAATCGTCACTATTGAGGCTGGTGACTCACCAAAGAAGAAGAAGAAGAAGGTAGGCCCACTACTGTAAACGTTTACTGTACCGCTCTCAAAATGTTAGCTATATTTATATTGTTGATTTAAACACTTCAATAAATATTAGAGGTATCTATTACAAGTATTGTAAAGCTACAATTGAAGGATTCCGTTTCATTGATATTTCGAAACACCCAAACGTACATTGTGTATGTAAGTCCTACTCTCGCCGATTCACAGTAGATTCTAGATAACGTACAGGACTTGTCTGTCCGCCGAGGTGAACAAAAATGCATTGTCGTGCTAGGTCGTTTTGGTTACACTTATCCAACTCAAATACTGATGTTGTTCTGACATATCTTATCCATTCGCGTACAACCAAAGATGTTAAAAATACGAATATAATGTAGATCTAGGCTACATGTTGTAGAGAACAACACAGACTCACAGACACACAACATGTAAACATTGCGACGTCATCGGAATGTGCAAAACTGTACATTGTACAACATTGCTTATTTATCATACGCACGGAAGCATTGCTCAAAGAGGTACGGTAGTAACATAAACAATGTAATTTTTCTACATTTGTATTTACACACATACATGTATATGTGTTCAAACCTATTTTGATACATGTACATGTTCATCGAACGTACGTTCGGTTACTGAAAACACCAAAAGTTTCTGATTTGGACCATCATAAATTCATCCGCGCGGCTCCAAATTGCGCGTGACATACTCAATTTATCGAGAAATAAAGTTGAGTAGCCTTTGGTTGAAATCAACGGGGTTTATACTATCAATTCACCACTGACTGTAAATATTTAAAAATCATGATGTGTCTAATTAAACACAAAATAGAGAGATCTTTTATTAAAAAAAAACAGATATCTCTAATTTCAATTAAAGATATCTCTAATTTTTGTAGCAATACAGATATTCTTATTTTAAATACAGATATCTCTATTTGAATTCAAGATATTTCTATTTGACACGAAATAAAAATATCTGTATTTAAACATCAAATTGGAAAAACTCCCTTGATTCTCCCTTTTGTGAACTTTATGTGACGGCACCCGTCACAATTAGATCTTGTTATTCTTATTCTTTTAGATTCTTCTTCTTATTTTTCTGGTTCTTCTTTTTTCGTCGCGACGTTGTCCGACCAATTTCTAGAAAACTAAATGTCAGATCACTTACGAGGTTATTTCTAGTGACCTGCAGATGTGTCGACTGGTTTCATTTTTTCTGACCAGAATCCAAGATGGCCACCACAGCCTTTCATTGTTCAGATTTGAACTGCTTATAGATATTTAACCACTTGCGATTTTGACTGGAAACGGTTTCAATATGTAGTTTAAATCAGATTCTAAATTTTTAAAGTAAAAAATACCATAATCATTCAAAAAAAAAAAAAAAAATACTTCCTTAATTGTTCTTGGAATACAGCTGGGAACCATTTTAGGTCCACTTTTATTTTTGTTGTATTTTTTCTGATATAAATGATATTGTTTTCCAACGATATAACACTATATCTATTTTTGCAAAATAAAATGTATTTATCGGTAAAATAATTTCACATCATCATTCAGGGGAGGTCACTCTTACTTGTCAAATTAGGCTCTGTGGAGATTGGAGGAACTTTTTGTGACAGCACCCGTCACAATTAGATCTTGTTGCTTTGTGTTTCAATATTAATCTTTGCATTGAGCATGTGAAAATGAGTCATTATCAGAAATGTTCCAAATCCAACATAAAGAAAACTGAAAAACTCGCCTCCATAAATGGATAACTTTAATTCAGAAACTTAGAGAAAGATCATTGTAGATATCAAAAACAATATTGGTAATTATTGATAAGCTCCCAATTATGACAGAAACATATATTTAGATCACTTGTCAAGGTCAAATGTCCATAGTGTTACCATACTTAGATACCATAATATCCTGTTTTAAAATCTATTAATGTAATTAATAACTGTTCATTTCATTTTAAACTAATTAGTCAAAGTAATAGCTCATGATAAATTATATTACATTAATATGCATACTCCGTAATCCGTTGACATATATATCTCAGCAGTCAACAGACTTGTACTTTTATAGCATACAGGTACTTATTATATAAAATGATTCTAAAACATCATTCTTTTGAGACAAAGATTTTATTTTGGTCTTTCAATAATTTGAAATTTTTTAGGGCTTCTGACTCGAGGGGTCAAGATGACCTATAGTCGTCATGTTTCGCCCATGGTCGTCCGCCGTCTGCCTTGCGCCATCTGCCATGCTTTAACTTAATTTTCAGATTTTGAACTTCTTGAAGTTCTACCAGTGCGATTTAGCTGAAACTTGCATGAAATGATCCTGACATGGTCCTTAACAAGAGTTGTCATTCTTCGGGTCAATCCGAATTCCAACATGGCCGCCACAGCCGCCATCTTGAAAACACATTTTGAACTTCTTCTCAAGTTCTACCAGTGCTATTTAGCTGAAACTTGCATGAAGTGATCCTGACATAATCCCAACCAAGTGTTCTTATTTTTCGGGTCAATCCAAATTCCAAGATGGCTGGCACAGCCGCCACCTTGAAAACAGATTTTGAACTTTTTCAAGTTAAACCGGTGTAATTTGGCTGAAACTTGCCTGAAGTGATCCTGATATGATCTTGACAAAGTGTTGTTACATCTCCGGTTGATCCCAAATTGAAGATGGCACCATGACTTTTGCCAATTTGAAGTCAGATGACCGTTAAGACCCTTGGGCCTCTTGTGTTTGTTATCATCTTGGAACTTGTTATTTTGCAATATTTTTGTCCTTGTGGACATTGATTGTAAACCGCTGAGAAAGGTAACACAACAGACATTTGTCCATGGTGTTAACCGATTGAAAAGTTTTGTAAGGTTCTTGATCATCATAATGACATTCATTAGAGATTAAAAATGGACTAGATAGAGAAAATACTATGATTTCAAAGAGTTTGAAATATATCTAATGTTACAAAGGAGTAAAAAATCAGTATTTCTTTATCCTTGTCTGTGGTGTTACTATGTTTGTCCATACTGTTATCAAGACTAAATATGGTGGTACTGTTGCCGATTGTATTTGTGATTCATTATTTTGAAATGTATTTTATCTATGAAGATATATACATCAAATATTATAACAATTAAATGAAAATGTGTGTTAAATTTCTTGTGTGACTCTTTTATTTCTGTGGTATTACCAAAATTTGTCAGTGGTGTTACTATTTTATCACTGTTGGTATAAGTAACACCAAGGACAGTAACACCACAAAAGTTTTCTTCAATTTTTAAAGATTTTCATTTCTACTCTTCATCATAGTACAAACTGTAACATCTTAATTTGAACTAACTAGTAGTTCCTTTAAATACAACATATCATTGCATGTGTATCCGAGACAAGCTAATTGTTTGGAATGATGCACATGTATCAAGTTCCGTGCTTTATATAGGGGGTTGGTCAGTGAAGGTATCTAAGCAGAGCAAAAAGAAAAATGGCTGCCACTTCCTTGGATATGACACTGTCATAACTGGGGAATGTCTCGGAAGCAGTTTTTGAAAAAAAAGAATTCATTGTTTTTCTTAAATTTCAAATGCATGCTTTTTAACTTGCATTGTCAGGTTTAAGTATGAATTTGGGTAATTTCTCTGGTGACAAGCCCATTTCCTGTGATTGACCTACTTTGAATTTTAAAAAAACTTCAACATAATTGTTATTTTCAAAACAAAGTGCATTAACAGTTAGTTTCTTGGTAAAGTCAGTTTTAAGCCTCATACATAAACCTTTTCCTATTAAAATATTTCTAAAAAGACAATATATAGAGAAGACAGCAATTTGGAAATTTTCTGAGAATGACTCAAATACAGATGTCTTAAATTCAAATTGAGATACCTGTATTTCAAATATTTTCTAACACAATTTAAGATATCGATATTTTAATTTTTATTTAAAATTCTATTTTCAATGGGACAAGGATTTGAAATAGAGATATCTGTAATTTAAATGAAGATATCTATTTTAAGTAGAAAAAGAGATATCTGTATTTAAATTAGACATCTTTATTTAAAATAGGGATATCTTTATTTAAATAGAGATTTCTTTAATTAAATAGAGATATTTAAATTTTGATGCATATAATCATATAACAAGGATGCCAGTCTATGTCATCAATCAGCTTTGTATATGACGGAAAGTGTACCATTTTTTTATCACCTCGCCAAAAATTGTGCCATATTGATCATCTTTAGCGGCCATAAATGTCAGACCACAAGCGTTTGGCTCTCTACAGTATATATTTGTGTCATTTTATATATATGTATACTGTATTACATATACACACACATGGTTATCTTGGAGAAAAATGAAAATAACATGTCAGTGTCTGTACTGTTGATCCAGATATAAGAGAAAACTACCATTTCATATATGGAAAGGAAGGATAATATGACTCTTTTCATCTGTGTATTAGCCTGAGATGCTCTAGCTCTGACACCAGACTTAGACTTTATGACATAAATTATATTCCAGGTAGATGTCTGGTTTAGGGCCAGAGCGCACTGCTATATCAAAACGTGGAATAAGCCAACACCGTTTGGTATCGGGCCAGGTCATCTCCGATTCAGCTGCTTACAAAATATTTTACCACCAAGAGTGCCACCTACCTTAAGTTGGTCTTTTCAACAGATGAATAATTTATCTACTCATAGCCATCCATTTTATAACACATGCACATTCTTTTGTGTCAACACAGTTAAGTTTCTTTTCCAAATTTTTAAATTTCCCTCGTTGCCGTTGCCATTTTCTCAATGTATTTAAACCGCCTTTAATCTTGACGAATTACTATATTTAGCTAGATATAAATTATTCATTTGTTGAATAGACTAAGATTGGTGGTGCTTCTTGGTGGTCAGTTTGAATCGGAGATGACCGGGCCCAAAACCAAACGGTGTCGGCTTATTCCACGTTTTGATATAGCAGTGCGCTCTGGCCCTAAACCAGACATCTATCTGTCATAATGTCTAAGTCTGGTGTCAGGGCCAGAGTATTTCGAGCTACTGTGTATATGAATGATGGTGATATTCTACCCTCTGGATCACAAAATATAATTCATGATAATGTAAACATTTAAAATATGACCCTAAGGTAGCTATAGATTATTCCCAACTTCTCTATTCACTTAGTCTTCTTTTACTGATATCAATTAATCTTATCCACATGAACATACCTGATCAATTCGTTCGACCAGATTCTTACTTAAATAATTGCAGAATATTGTGTGTTGTTTATTTGTTTACTGAACTTCTGTTGCTCTTGTTCTTGTAGGCTGTGTCCTTCCGTGGCTTTAGCTTGGTGAGCCGAGCAGCAACATCGCTTGCTGTTGCGGTTAGCCAACGTCTGTCTCTGCCGGAGGCCGTGGTAAGATGTTACATTTTAACGCTAAGTGTAGAATACGATATTCTCTACTGTGAAAGTAGTTCTCTGGTAACTGTAATATTTTAGCTCGAAAGACTTCTAGACAGATAATGTCATCTTAAAACGTACATGTGGTCAGGCTGGGTATACATACATTTACATTAACATATACAGTTTTCTCTGTGCTATTAGAACTCCAATTTCAGACCAATATGATTAAAATACATATCCTTATTACATGTATCACTCCATTCGATAAGGATTTGGCAACATCCCATTAGGGGTCACGTTCTGGTAACCATTCAAATTGTCCAGTCAAATTGCTGCTTCCAGAATCTGGGAAGTGAATTTTCTCTATTGCAATGTAAAGGAGTGATTATAAGGATCTGTATTTTAATTAGATTAATTTGACACCAATCTGATATTATTGTAAAGTAGGCAATCAGTTGGATTCATGTTTAAAACATCACAAAATTTTCATGTTTGGAGAATTTATTTTGAGTCATGGTTTTCTTAGAAAATGTCATATTTATGTACTGTTAAAAAATAACGCCAATCGAGGTACAATAGAAATGATACCTTTTCATATACACTGTACTGTAGGGATACATGAAGTATAGGGATATTCTTAACTCGGGATCACAAAATATCTGTATTGTTATACATTGGGATATGCAAATAAATAAAAATTATATTTTTTGCCTTCCCTATCCTTCATGTCGACATATTCAAATAGTGATATCAATAACCATGTGTACATAAACATATCTGATCATTGCTTAGTCCAGATTCTCACTTGAATATCTACCGAATATTGTGTATTATGCACCTTTATTTGTTTACTGAAATGCAACTTGTGTTCTTGCAGGTTGTGTTCTTCACCGCTTCGTTTGACTGCACAGGAGAGGATAGCCCTAGCCTTGCAGACGATGAGCCAGCTACACTACCCGCTCCAGCCCCTGTGTCCGTCCGAAGGTCTGGCCGTGTGAGGAGGGCACCAGCCTGGCACAAGGATTACGTAATGTGATTTCAAAATCAAATGTACTGTAATATCCTTGTTAAGTCCATGGACTGTTGTTGCTTGAAGATGTGGTAACCCCTCAATAATCGTCCCAACCCCGATCCCTCACCCAAAAATGTACTCTCTTTGACTGAAACACATGCAGTGATACAACTATGAGGTTGTTTAAGGTATACATTATATCTGTAAGGTTTTGAGTGATTATACAGAAACTTGAAACTTGACAGGCATACTCGTGGGAGTGTGCATAAAGGGTTTATCGAGATAGAAATTTCAAGATGGCTGCCAGGGTCCACTTTCTGGTATAAATTGGTAAATGGGGTTTAAAGGGATGCCGAACAGCATGACCATATTTTCGGATAGATCGGCCGCCACGGTGATATACGGAGGCCTCTGATTGGTTGAAATTTATACATGTACGTTGCTGAAAAAAGACAAAAAATTGGTACTAAAGGTTTCGAGGGACAATGAACACATGCAGTAATACAACTGTGGTGTTATTTAAGGTACATACATTGTGTATGCAATGGTTCCCATTACAACTTGTGTTCAATGCTATAATTTTGACTCAACTGAAGTGTACAGAAAGTAGTCAATAGGTTTTTTTTTGTCCCTGTCCCTAACAATACTCACATTACCCTGCCCATATACCCTAGCACATACACAGCACGTATTTATCTTTAACATTCTAACAACTACTTTCTACATGTACATTCACAGTTGACGTGTTCAAAAACAGTGTAAAGAAGTGATTTGATAAGTTTTATGTCTTATTAACAGCCAGGGTCATTTATGTACATGCCAGGGTCAAAGGTGGAAAGATATCGCTGACCAGAGGTCAGAACCTGGCAACTGCCCCAAAATTGAATGGAACCTAATTAATGGTCATCAGACAAGCTTGGCACCAGTGACATGGGAAAGATATAAATAAAAAGTTTTTTAAAATGGTGACTTTTGCGCCCATCCTTGAAATTCAAAATGTGTTTTTAAGAACACTTGGTTGGGACCATGTCAGGATTATTATCAGGACATATTTTAGTTTAGAACTTGAGAAGAAGTTCAAAGTTTGCTTATAAAATGGTGGTCATTTAAAATATGTTCCATTTGCCCTTCCAACCCCCTGTCTCGCCCCGCCCCTCCCCACCCCACTTAAGGTATTGTGATATCCTTAAATAATTATCTGCCCCCCCCCCGCCTCGCCCCGCCCCGCCCCACCCCACTTAAGGTATTGTGATATCCTTAAATAATTATCTGCACCACCCTGCCTCGCCCCGCCCCACCCCACTTAAGGTATTGTGATATCCTTAAATAATTAACCACCCCACCCTGCCAAACCCCGCCCCACCCCGCCTCGCCGCAACCCACCCCGCCCCGCCCTACTTAAGGAAATGTGATATCCTTAAATAATTACCCGCATTCCCCGCCCCATCCTGCCCCGCCCCATTTAAGGAAATGTGATATCCTTAAATAATTAACCGCATTCCCCGCCCCATCCTGCCCCGCCCCATTTAAGGAAATGTGATATCCTTAAATAATTACCCGCATTCCCCGCCCCATCCTGCCCCGCCCCATTTAAGGAAATGTGATATCCTTAAATAATTACCCGCATTCCCCGCCCCCTCCTGCCCCGCCCCATTTAAGGAAATGTGATATCCTTAAATAATTACCTGCATTCCCCGCCCCATCCTGCCCCGCCCCATTTAAGGAAATGTGATATCCTTAAATAATTACCCGCATTCCCCGCCCCATCCTGCCCCGCCCCATTTAAGGAAATGTGATATCCTTAAATAATTACCCGTCCCACCCCGCCCCACCCAGCCTCCCAATTCCACCACATGCCATCTAAATCCAGGACGACAGGAAGAGACAGAAGTTGTAGAATTAAATTGTATGTAAAAAAGGAGTGAAAGGAAGTAGAAAAGTGCAGCATGTATTTAAATACATGATGAAAGAAAGAAAGTAAGTAAGAAAGAGAGAAAGTGAAAGAAAGAAACAAGAAAGAAAGAAAATGAAAAGAAAGTAAGAAAGATAGAAAGAAAGAAAGAAAGAGAAAGAAAGAGAAAGAAAGAGAAAGAAAGAAGAAAGAAACAAGAAAGAAAACAGAAAGTAAGAAAGAAAGATAGAAAGAGGAAGAAAGAAAGAGAAAATGAGGAAAGAAAGAAGAAAGAAAGAGAAAGAAAGAAAGTCTAATGTCAATGTGTGTTGAATGAAAGCCCCCCTGCGAGGGGACATCTGTTTATAGAAAGAAAGAGAAAGAAAGAAAGAGAGAAAGAGGAAGCAAGAAAGAGAGAAAGAAGAAAGAAAGAAAGAAAGAAAGAAAGTCTCTAATGTCAATGTGTGTTGAATGAAAGCCCCCCTGCGAGGGGACATCTGTTTATAGAAAGAAAGAGAAAGAAAGAAAGAGAAAGAGGAAGCAAGAAAGAGAGAAAGAAGAAAGAGAAAGAAAGACAGAAAGAAAGTCTCTAATGTCAATGTGATGAATGAAAGCCCCCCTGCGAGGGGACATCTGTTTATAGAAAGAAAGAGAAAGAAAGAAAGAGAGAAAGAAAGAAAGGGAAAAAGAGGAAGCAAGAAAGAGAGAAAGAAGAAAGAAAGAAGAAAGAGAAAGAAAGAAAGTCTCTAATGTCAATGTGTGATGAATGAAAGCCCCCCTGTGAGGGGACATCTGTTTATAGAAAGAAAGAGAAAGAAAGAAAGAGAGAAAGAGGAAGCAAGAAAGAGAGAAAGAAGAAAGAAAGAAGAAAGAGAAAGAAAGACAGAAAGAAAGTCTCTAATGTCAATGTGTGATGAATGAAAGCCCCCCTGCGAGGGGACATCTGTTTATAGAAAGAAAGAGAAAGAAAGAAAGAGAGAAAGAGGAAGCAAGAAAGAGAGAAAGAAGAAAGAAAGGAGAAAGACAGAAAGAAAGTCTCTAATGTCAATGTGTGATGAATGAAAGCCCCCCTGCGAGGGGACATCTGTTTATAGAAAGAAAGAGAAAGAAAGAAAGAGAGAAGAAAGAAAGAGAGAAAGAAGAAAGAAAGAAGAAAGAGAATGAAAGAAAGAGAAAGAGGAAGCAAGAAAGAGAGAAAGAAGAAAGAAAGGAGAAAGAAAGACAGAAAGAAAGTCTCTAATGTCAATGTGTGATGAATGAAAGCCCCCCTGTGAGGGGACATCTGTTTATAGAAAAAAAGAGAAAGAAAGAGAGAAAGAAAGAAAGAAAGAAAGAAAGAGGAAGAAAGAAAGAGAGAAAGAAGAAAGAGGAAGAAAGAAAGAAGAAAGATAGAGGAAGAAAGAAGAAAGAAAGAGAAAGAAAGACAGAAAGAGAGAAAGTCTCTAATGTTAATGTGTGATGAATGAAAGCCCCCCTGCGAGGGGACATCTGTTTATATTTAAAAGGCTGACCCCAAGGCCCCAACCTTGGCAGTCTTCAAATGTTCTGGGGTATTAAAAGGTTTTATGAAAAAAAAAAGAAAAAAAAACAAAAAAAAAAAAAAAAAAAAAAAACAAAAAAAAAAACCAAAAAAAACCAAAAAAAAAAAAAAAAAAAAAAAAAAAAAAAAAAAAAAAAAAAAAAAAAAAAAAAAAAAAAAAAAAAAAAAAAACAAAAAAAAAAAAAGAAAAAAAAATGTAAATAAAATGTAAATAAAAAAATCAGCATGTAATAATTGTTTCAAAATATTTTCATATTTTCAGGATAGCGATACCATGAAGAAAGTGACAGTGACACCCGATAGCAGACGTTCCTTGATAGCGACCATATTAGTAATTAGCAGAGTTTAATTAAGGTATATTTCCTATAAAACTACCATTACCAAAATTGTAAAATTTATTTCAGTTCTATTGCAAATGTGCATGTTTTGAAAACCATCATCAGTTAGTCTCTGTTCAATATGCTTTTCATCTGTGGTCAAGCGTTTATAACTCAGTCCTTTTGTCCATTAATAAGCAGGATAGTGCAACCAGCAGGATTGAGACAACCACCAGGAATTAGTTACAAGGATAGTGACAACCGATGGCAGACGTTCCTTGATTGTGGCCATTAGTGATGAACAGAGCTCCATTCAGGTAATTATAATAATGTGTATGTAAATAAAGGCATAATATGCTATATTAAAATTATGAGAAAAACATTTTGCAAAACAATTTTGTTATTAAACATGTAGTAGTAAGTACATCTGTTTTATGTTACATTCAGTCAGATTATAGAGGTATTGACAAATGAATATTCAAGTAATTGGTGAATAAATAACTTTGTTAATAATATACAATTACAATTTAATAGATTAGTTATTGTAGACAGAGAACATGCTGTAAATATTTATTACACAGACCAAATTTTCGGAGGCTGCAGTATGTTAAGCGTTGTGCCATTTAGTAACTTTTTATAGTGCTATCTCACTGGAGCATCTCACTAAAGATACCAAACAAGCACACCCAACCTTTTACATTATACTGACAACGTCAAACCAGTCCTCCCACTCTCTTTACCACTTTAGAGACTATGTTGTCTTGGCCAGGGGTCAAAAAAGGGCTTGTGTCAAGGGAGACTCGGAAGAAGCATTGTAGCACATTTATTCATTCAAAAGAAGAAAACCTACTTTTTCATCAAAACAGAAACGTCCATAATTTAAAAATAATGTTAAGTTTTATAATATAATCATATTAGTATTGCAGAAGATAAAATTCTAAATTCTTTTCTCTGCTTTTATTTTCCAATTATACAATTACATGTAGAAATATTTTCCAAACAATGAAGAATTTTATATTATAACAATAAAGACACGTTTGTTAATGTGATGTTTAAGTCTATAAGAGCCAGTATGATCATTTTTAGCTCTTGCATTAACCAGTATATTTTTGAAAATCATTCTTATAATGAATAATCTTCCAAATTTCCTGCAGATAGCCATTGTAGTAAACAAACTATCTGATATCATGTCTTGTTTTTTGAGTACCTGTAACTTGTTTTCCAAATTTTTGTTTTATAGAATATAGAAAAGTACAGTTCTTTAATCCTTATACTAACTCTACAAGACATTGACGAAAAACCTCCCAACTGACAGGACACAAACGACTAGACTGGACCGACATGGGAGGCGCGTACGAACTGACCCTATCATTAAAACTACTAATTCACATTCTCACTTCTAAGGACTTCTTTCCTATATTCTATAGTTAATAATATATACATAAATTTCAAAATTGTGAATATTATTGTTAAGTGATTAATTTGTTAGTTTAATGAAATAAAGTAAGTTAATTGAAAACAAAAAAATAAATTGAAAATATTTGATTGGAAATAAGTGTTAATTTCAAATTTTATTCTTCTACAAATACTGGTTTGAGCTATTATGACCATCTGTCTTGTAGACCAGAACAGGAAAATCATGGTAATACAATAATCATTGAATTATCAACATGATGGGAATTTTGACAGAAGACCAAGATGTAGCAAGAGTTATAACATTATGTCATTGATAACGATTTTCAATTAAGTAGTTATCTTCCTTTTAAATATCACCTAGATGTCAATATTTTCAATCCTAAATTTATAACAGCATTTAATCAATAAACAAAAAATCACAAACTTAGATTATGGAGGTTATAACTGTTATTTTGAAATAAGTACATTTAATTTATGAATAATTTCAAAAGATGCACCCTGTTCAGCATAATTACATGTACAATGTATGTCGTTCAAGAGTTTGCAGAGCTTGCATTGATACATCTGTCAATAATCAAGCGTCTACACAAAACAAACCATAAGTTGTCTCCCTTATCATGAAGTTAAGACATGAACCGGCCATCTTAAGGAATCAACTTTATTTGTTTTCAATTTTCTTTAGAGCGAGACCGTATCATGGTAATTTAATGTGCAATGAGTGATCATTTTGAGGCAGGTTCCATACAGTACTAGATCAGTATCTAAAATAGGAATTTCAGTGGTACATATACACTGGGTCTCTTGATAATTTAACTATTTTGTACAATTGGTACTGTCTCCACAATATTATTATACAAATTGTAAACGTTCTAAATTAGAAAATATTTTGTCGAAGTACTGTCCCACAATCTATAAAGCTTATTATTTTGTTTCAAAACTATCGGGTTTTCATTTTAACATTTTAATGAAGCTAAAAATAATTATAATTTTTAACAAAAGTAGCTGAAAAAAATAACAACTTTTTTATCGTCATAAAAAATCAAGCACACTGACCCTCTATTTTCATGATTGTTTTAGAAACAACAAGTTGTTTTCTTTTGAACTGCACTTTTTTCTGTGAAGCGCTGAATCTGTGAAAATTGTAAAAAAAAATACCCCAAAAAACAAAAAATATTTTCATCTTCAAAATTTAACAGGTATAGGAGCAATATATATACAAGTTCAAATTCTATATTCTTTTCCTGTTTTCGGATTGTATAAGTTCTGCAAAAATTTAACATGCTTAGTCTTTCATAATAATATTTCAGTATAGAATGAACTTTAAATAATGCCACCGCCACAATTCGCATCAAATAAGTATCTGATTCATACAATGTAAAAGCTCAAAACCAAGCACACTATCTGACTATCATATTCTTTTTATTCCATTGTCAACTTTGATATGAACTCCTTTTTCCAAAAATCTATACTAGAAAAACAGTTAAAGTCTTAAAAAAAAAAAAAAAAAAAATTCATCAGAGCATCCTTAAAAGCTTTAAAATATTTCAATACAATGTACGTAATTATCAGATCATGGTAAGATTAGAATGACAGTGGTCTGAAGTCTGTGAGAAATATGGCTTGTTGATTGACATTCGGACAAATGGCAAATTTCTGGATTTCTATAAAATTCCAGATGTATGGTGTGATATCTAGTTCTATATATACAGTTATTATAATTTAATCATCAGAATGTTTGTTTTAAGTTGCAAGTGTTTGAGTTCAATTTCAAACAATTTTATTGACAAATATCAGAGATTTAAATATCAAATGATTAGACAGCATGCATACATTGTCTATATTTGTGCAGGAACTAATGATGTTTTCTCTGTTGTAGAATTTGGAATGATTTCTGTGTAAATAAGTTGCAATGTTCTAAACTTGGTGTAGGATCCTAGAGGACCAGCATACATTGGACCTAACTTTACGGAGATGTCCTATTTTGGAGGTTACAGTGTTCAGCTGTCTACAGATGTTTCTTAGATGTCCACTGGATGTTTATTCGTTTTAAGACTGTTTAATTAAGACTGTCTTATTTGTTAACATTTAATAAAAACTATCTTATTCGGTCATGTTAAATATAAGGACTATCTTATTTGGTCATATTTTTGTTTTCGCGGCCTTCTTAAATCCAGCATTTGAAATCTTAAGCATTGAGTGCTGGTGCACCTCCTGCTAACCTGCACTGCAGGATTTTTCAGGTTGGGTGGCTCGCTTGGTTTCATAAAAAGACTTGGGACTCAGATGTGTACATTATACTCGTCCAATAATACCAATCCAGCAGCCTAATACAGCGTTCAAAAGAATGTCAGTCTTGTGTTCTAATTTCAATTAAAATATTTAGAAATGACATAATTTATATTCGGATAAGGTACGAAGCAGAACATACATATCTTTTCTTTCATACCTAGGGGTGTAATACTGGCTGGTCTAGGACAATACACTCATGTCGCCTAAGGCTGTATTGCATGGCTACCCATGCAATAAAGCCTCGTGATGTCATGGCGACAACAAAATTTCTATTTCCTGGGTAAAATTTTAACATTTTTTTTTTTCACAAACTTGACTGGTTTTACTATAAAAGATGCAAACAACGGACTTTTGTTGAAAATATCATATAATTTTTCATGTATGGAAAACTGACTTTCAGTCGTGGATTTCTTCGAATTTATTTCAAAATGGCGGGATATCATAGTTGTAAAATTGCAATAAAACGTCGAGGTATGAAAGAAAAATACTCTTTCATAAGGGGATATGAAGGATAGGAATATTCTACCCTCGGGATCACAAAATGTTGCAAAACCCTCGGCAAGCCTCGAGTTTTAGTACATTTTGTGACCCTCGGGTAGAATATCCCTATCCTTCATATCTACATATGAAAGAGTCTTATAGTCTACACTGTCGGAGTAACTTCTTTGGCCAACTTAATTTGAATCTTAAATACATTTGTTTATAAGTATCCAGTATAATCTTGATCTTTATAAACGAATGTCCTGTGTAATCCATGTCTCTCTGTTGTACTATCTGATGCAGTGAGAGTAAACTCGCGCGCTAATTAGGACGGTGGCGGGAAGCATATGAGACCCGCGTTATGAAAATCAACATTTATTTCAACTTCGAAACAAAATTTGCCGCATCAATTATAAAGTAAATAGTCTGGCAAAGGAAAACTAAAGTCTGTAATATTAGTGCTAATATATCCAGTAAAATTTCTTAAGAAATAGAAAAATAAAATTTCCATCAAAATTGATCTGCACACGAAGAAATTAATTTTCATTATAGGAATCCTAAAACGTCCTATGTCTGTGTCGACATTCCACGCAGCCTCGCTTTAAAGAGTCAACAGAATTTATTTTTGTTAACAGATATTTACTGTTATTTTGATATACTATATAAGGACTTTTGGAAGGCCAATGAGTGCATTTACACTGGTTTTCTTTGCCCGACTATTCACTTAAGGTATATTTCTCCTTGATGTGCAATTTTTATCTATTTCACCTTTTTTAAGAAGGAAGAAAGGACCTACAGTTGGTAGTAGACTAAAGGTTACACCCTTGTGCACACGGAGTGCACTACGTTTAGACTACAGGTAGACACGGAGTGCACGAGGTTTAGACTACAGGTAGACACGGAGTGCACAAGATTTAGACTACAGGTAGACACGGAGTGCACTACGTGTGAACACGGTGTCCACTACAGGTGGACATCGTGTCCAGGTAAAATGTCCACTACATCCAGACCACAGACAGACTAGATGATGTGCCACAGAGATATGAGAAAATATGTATTTATTCTGCAGTCTATATGGACTTTGACAGATAGAAATATTTATTGCGATCAGAAACATAATATTTATTGCAACATAAAAATTGCCGTTAATTACTGGAAATCATTCGCACTGTAATGTTTATTTTAATAGATACATTATTATCATACAATTTAATTTATAAATAAGGACGTTAATTAGAATTTATAAAAGCAAATTAACTGCGTTGCAAATTAACTGCGTACGGTAAACCACATACTGGTTATGTCTCATCAATGGATAGTTCCCAGTAAAAACTATTTTTCTTATTAATGATACGTAGTTTAAAGATGAAATTCTTTTTCGTACGCATAAAGTGATGCACCTTAAGCTTGCGTGGAGTAAGATTTTTAGTGTAAGCAAATCGTCGCCAAAGACATATTTTGATCGGCAAACTATTTTGATTAAAAAGAATATATTGATGGGCATAATAAAAGCAAGGACATATAAACATAAACAAATTAAATTCTTCATAAAATGTTTAACTATGCATGTATGGAATATAGTTTTCTAAACGGCAAGGTGCGCGAAATAGTTTTAATCCTGTCAAACGTATAATATGTATACATTTGCTACATGGAACCTGGCGCGTTGCAAAGCATTGGAAAAATGAGAAATCGTCCATAGACGTTAAAAATCGGCATTAGAAATTACACTTTATTGTGTCAACCGATTGAGGAACCTGTAAGCACTGGCTTAAGAAAGCAAAAATTTATTATCGGGCATGTGGCTTCTCGTGAGCATCAACACTGTTCAAAGGACCGATCGCTAATTAAATGTAGGTCACATGCCTGATAACAAATCAAACAGACACTACAGGTGGACATCGTGTCCAGGTACATTGAGACTTAGACAGGCAAGGTGATGTGTTACAGTTAGGGATCGGGGAAGAATAAGTTCTTCAATTTGAAATAATACATAATAATAATTTTTAAGTGTTTATTTTTTTTAATTACAACATGTACAATTTAATGTAGAGTATATATAAATATATTATACGATATTTTTTAGTTGATATGAATAAAACCTTTTCACTGCAAAAGTAATAAAGATTAATTTTTATTCATAAAGTATAGGTCTATTTAATTTTATATCAGTAGTTTCCATTTCTTATCTTAAATTGTCTTTATTACGTTTTCAAAAGTAAATGTTTTATGGGTAAATTGCATTAAATATATATATATATATCATTTACATCAAGCATTTTTACATGTCAAAAACAACTTTGAATTGCAGCAAAAACCAGTTCTAATATGCTTTTGAGACACTTTTTCTTTTATAATAAGCTATCAGTGATACAATCATATACCGGTTATACATAGCTTTTAAATAAAAAGATTTGGTGCCTATCAATCAGTTGTCTAGCGATACCCTTGTAGATCGTATTTCATTAAAATATATACACTTTTATAATATTTTTCTTGCTATTTTATGTTCTAAAAGTATTGTACGTAAAAATAGCTTAATTACATATTCTTTATTAAAAACTGAACGTCTTTAAAAGATCATGCAGAATTAAATCCACTTCAAACTATATGACGTCCTCCACTAATTGGTGGCTAGTCTACCTACAAGTACCCAATTCAGCTTGTTTTGATTCTTAATTACCGGTACACACAATAAGTTTATGATCTCAACCCCGCAAGTTATCTTGACCGTATATTGCGTCATGGTCCAATAATTATAACTTGCCAAACATACAGGTAAGCCACAGTATCCAGCTGATGGCAAGATGGCGGCAAAGTGAGTGCATCGCTCGGAGTTCGCTCCGATATTCTGGAGTATTTCTGTCATTTGGAAGATGTGCATTGTAACAAGAGTGTAAAGACTTGTGGGTTATGAGGACGGCTAACACGGTATACATTCATTTTTCGATTTGGTGAAGATTATTTTGAGTTTTTAGTGTATACATCCTGGTTGTATGCAAAGTATATGATATATATATACACCGAGTACCCGCATTCCACCTGTGTTCTATATTTAGCAACGAGCTGGCCACACTACAGCGAGCCTATACTGGGAAATTCGTCACGCTCTGCCTATTTTTGTAACTTTACCTGTATGAGTGCGCGTTCCTATACCATGGTTACATTGTGCGCGTTATAAATTAATTATGGCTTCTGAAGGTAGTACGTCAGCTTTGATTGGAGAATCTCGTAAGACTCTGTATGGTGAGGACTCTGAACATGGGTCGGATATCGCTAACTTCATGAAACAGATTGACGCGAGACTTACGCATATTGAAGTGCAGGTGAACAAAATAGATAAAGTTCATAGTGCTCTGCTAGCACTAACGATCAGAGTTAGTGAGATAGAGAATAATCAGAAAAAACTAGCTTCAGATACGCAAGAGTTGGAGCAAAGCACCAGGGTAATGAGTGATTTGTTTGACAGTATGAAAGTTACCACAGAGACACACGAAACCAAGATCAAGGAAATTAAAAAACAGTGCTATAGCGATCAAGTAAATACGTCTGTCGCTTTAGAGAAAGTATGTAAAGAGAGAAATGAACTACAATCCATGCTAACAGATTTACAGTGTCGATCTATGAAATCTAACCTCGTCTTCTTAGGTCTTAATGAAGTACCCCGTGAGGACACAGAGGGAGTTGTGAGATCATTTTTATACAACGAACTCGGTATCACAGAGAACATTGATTTTGGCAACGTCCATAGATTCGGGAAGAGGAAGTCAGGAAGGCCGCGTCCTATTGTTGCTAGGTTCATCTACCAACGCCAGCACGGGCTGGTTCTATCACTGACCCACAAGCTGCACGGGTCGCGTTATAGTATAAATGAGCAGTTCCCTGCCGTTGTCGAGGATGTCAGGAGGAAGCTTTACCCAGTCGCCAAACGACTTCGTAGAGAGCGCCATAGGGTAAAATTTATCCGGGACAGAATGTATGTTGACGGTGTTCTTTACACGGGGCCTGAGGCTTCCGCACCTCAACCGGTTCAACAAACGAGCCAAGTGTTTCATGATTCTGAAACCTTACAGCATAATAGGCGACGACCTAAGAAACGTACACGCCCTCCATCTACGCCTACGTCGTTATCGGGAGGTCCAGTCAGAGGTATTACAACCGATAACAAGTTCCAGCCCCTAGACCTTACGTCTCGCGATGCGACAGCGGTGTCTGGACCATCAGACCCGTCTGACAATACCGGAAGATCTCAGAGAGATAGCGATGATGTCACACCACAACAGCACGCTACTACGTCATCTATGCAAAGCTCGGATCCTGAACTTGACGAAACCCACGTTAAACAAGTATAGAGGTTACAGGAGGGTAATACCTCATTAACTATATGTAGCTGGAATGTCCAGCGCAATTTAAGACTTAAGCTGGAAAATATAGACTTTTGTAATGTATTTAACAAAACAGATATTGTGTTTTTGTCAGAATGTTTGGTTAGATAATGACTCCAACCTTGTAATAGATGGTTTTGAATTTTGTAAGCCAGTCATTAGAGCAAAGTGTAAAGGTGGAGGTATCGTTTGCTACTCAAAGCATGGCTTTGTCCGTTCGTGGTCAGTAGAAATGATAGAATTAGATAGTATTATGTGGATCAGAATAGATGGCTCTCTCTTTGATGATAAGAAAGATGTTTATGTGGCTTTTACCTATATTCCACCAGAGAGATCTATTTTCTATGGTTCCTATGATGAAGATATATTCCAGGTGTTAGAGAATGGGGTTGGTCATTATAGTGAGAAAGGTCATGTTTTTGTTATTGGTGACCTGAACAGTCGGACTGGAGTAGAACCAGATTTTATAACATTCGACAATATGTATATGCACAATAACATAGATAGTTTAAACGACGGCTTTATATCTTATAACGTAGAACAGACTGTCCCTGAACGTAAATCCGAAGATATACGACTTAATACGTTTGGACGTAGTCTTATTGAACTATGTAAATCTACCGGTTTAAAGATTGTCAATGGTCGTTATCTGGAGATAGAAATGGTAAGATCACGTTTTATAATACACATGGTACAAGTGTAATTGACTATGTGCTTGCTGATATTATGGCTTTGTCAAATGTTACCAGTTTTAGTGTAGGCTGCTTTAATGAATTCTCAGATCATGCACCTATATATGCTACCCTGAATTGTCAAAAGACAATAAGTGATAAATGTAATTGTTGCTCAGATGATATTAAGCATCCTGTCATGAATGTAGTCTGGTCTCATGAGGCCAAAGAGAATGAACGTATTTTAGAAAACATGCATCTAATTGAGAGATCTGTAGATCAGCTAAGTAATACTAAGGAAAGTATCGACGATTGTTTGGATAATTTTGTTAAATGTACACGTTCTTTGTTTGATCAGTTTTGCTTACGTCGACGAGAAATAGTAAACTGTACTTGTTCTTGTCTTGTCATTGTTTAAAGTCTACTAAGAAAGTACCTGATAAACCATGGTTTGATGATAATTGTAGGCGGTTATACTCTAATTATAAATCTGCTCTGACTATTTTTAATAGAGACAGATCATTCACTAACAGGATAGGTCTATCGGAGGCTAAAAAAATGTTATAAGTCATTTGAAGCGAAGACTAAGCGTTCTTATATGAGAATGCAAGGTAACATGATGGATTTACTAAAGCGCAATAACCCTAAGGAATTTTATAAAACCTTTGCAAAGCGGAATGTCAGTAGTGTTGGAGATATAACATTAGATGAGTTTTTTTCTTCATTTCAAGAGTCTTGCTGGAGATCATATCACGTCTGACACTGATAGTAGCTTGGATGGTAAAAATCTCGATAATGTTTTTCCTGAATTAGACGTGGATTTTGAATTAGATGAAGTTATTCAGGCAATTAAAGGTCTGTCTAGAAATAAGTCGGCTGGTACCGATATGATACTAAATGAGTACATGATTGAATATAAAACCGTTTTTGCACCTGTTCTGTTAAGATTGTTGAATAGTATTATATGGAAGTCGGATATTTTCCCGATTCCTGGGCTCAAGGTATAATTATTCCTGTATATAAAAAGGTGATAAAACAATCTAAATAACTATAGAGGGTATTACATTGATTAGTCACATATGTAGCAAAGTTATTTACCAGTCTTTTGAACAAACGGCTGTTAAAATGGAGCGAATCTGTATCTGCTGTTATATACATGTGTATGCGCAATTTGGTTTTAAACCCGGTTTCGGAACCCGTGATGCTATATTTGCATTAAGTAGTCTAATTACTAATACTTTGAAACAAAATAAAAAGCTTTATTGTGTATTTGTCGATTACAGTAAAGCATTTGATAGCATTGTACATAATAAGCTTTGGCTTAAACTATGGCGATGTGGAATTAGGGGTAGATTGTTGAAAGTGATTATATCAATTTATGATAATGTAAAATCATGTACAAAATTAAGTGGAAAACTATCTGCAATGTTCGATTTACATGTCGGACTCTTACAAGGGGAATCTTTGTCTCCGATACTTTATTCTCTTTTTGTTAATGATATAGAAAGTGAATTGATAAACTCCAACTGTCAAAGCTATCAACTGCAACTTTTAAATTTGTTCATACTTATGTATGCTGACGATACAGTTTTGTTTACTGAAAATGCTACTGACCTGCAAAACATGTTAGATTGTCTGCAAAATTATGCAAATAAATGGAGTTTATCTGTTAATATAGATAAAACCAAAATAGTTGTTTTTAGAAAAAGTAAACGTCTACAGGCTAATGAGTACTGGACCTTTCAAGGAAGGGCTATAGATATTGTTGATAATTTTTGTTACTTGGGGCTAGTTTTCAATTATAATGGGAGATTTACTCTAGCGCTTAATACTTTAGCATCACAAGGAAGAAAGTCATACTATCTCCTTAATAGTAGAATGAAAAAATACATGCTTAATGTTGAAACAAAATTATCCTTATTTGATACTTATGTTTCATGTGTGCTTAATTACTGTTGCGAGGTATGGGGCTCGCACCCAGCACCTAAGATTGAATCTGTACATCTTTTATTCCTGAAGAGTCTATTGAATGTGAAAAAAAACAGTCAATAGTTCTATGGTGTATTTTGAGACTGGAAGGTTTACTTTACATATACAGCGTAAAATAATGGTGATGAAATATTGGTTAAAGCTATTAAGAACAGATAACTGTATTTTAAAGTCATGCTATAATGCTCTATTTGAGCTCATTATGAAAAAGCCTAATTATAAATTAAATTGGTTGTATGATGTAAAAAATGATTTAGGCAGATGTGGTTTCAACAATATTTGGATTGCTCAGAATGTAGATAATGAAAAACACTTTTTGGAATTGTATTCACAGCGCTTTGCATGATATATTTATTCAGGAACTGCGTTGCGCATTTGACGTGTCTCCTAAATGTGAAATTTATAAACATCTTGTTGATAACTTTGAAATTCAATTTTATTTAAAGAAGCCTTTGAATTCTAAAACTAAACAAATATTGAGTAAATATCGCATGCAAGCCCACTCTCTGCAAATTGAAGCTGGCCGTTATAACGCCGTTCCCAGAGGCGATAGACTTTGTACTGTTTGTGACAAAAATGATGTAGAAGATGAAATGCATTTTGTATTACTATGTCCTGCTTATTCTGAGTTACGTAAAAAGTTTATAAAAACTTATTACCACAAACACCCAAGTGTATATAAATTAATTATGTTATTTTCATCTAAAAATGTAAAGAGCTTAAATCTGTTGGGGAAATATTTGATCCAGGCAACAGAAAAAAGGAAAATTATCATTAATCAGCAGTAGTATATATATCATACTCATGTATTAATCATTTTGTTTAATTTGGTATGAAGTATATCGGAATTATCCTCCGCCATCTTGAAACATAAAAATGATCATTGTATTATGTATTTGTGTATTGGTTAAACCTATATGCTGTATTGCATTTGGAAAATAAAAAACTTGAAACTTGAAGCCATAACCGGGGCAAAAATTTATTATCGGGCATGTGGCTTCTCGTGAGCATCAACACTGTTCAAAGGACCGATCGCTAATTAAATGTAGGTCACATGCCTGATAACAAATCAAACAGACAGAATCAAAATAAATCCAACTTCTACCCATTTAAACTGTAGATTCATAGTTGTTGATTAGATTCTGAATTTGTCATAATTATTTTAATTCTAGAAACGTTGATAATTTGACAATATCCTATTCTGACCTTCTTTTACAAACTGCGTGAGTTACATGATAACAATGTATGATCCATACATGTAGTATATTGTACACTTAAATTTGCCTGCTCGAAAGGTAGACCCCTAGTCTAGGACTGCAGTTGCCATGGTCAATTGGACTTCATTCTGTTCCATCAACCACACCACGGGTATGATAATCTAAATTACCTAACATTGGTCAGAGTGGGGCCTGGGGCCTTCTTTTGGCACCCTTCAATATGTTCAGTCAAGTGTATCACAGACTAACAACACCTGTATACATGTAGTACGTACCTTATCCCAACCCCAGGAGGTCCATTTATAGCATGCTGTACTTAGGTGGCAGCCTCTCTACATACATACATTGTACTCATCACACAAATACGTACAGTTATACAACAATGCTAGTCAATAAGGATATGTGTTTTAACTGGTAGTGCATTTTAATTTATTTGTTAATGAAGCTTTATATATTAAAATTAAAAATAATCAAAATACCAGGTGTATAATTAACTAAAACATTTATTTCAAGATTATTGGAATATCATATTTCATCCAATATCTTTTCATTAATTTAATTTTTTTCACACTGGCTTTTTACATATATCAGAAACCTGATTATCATGACTATGTATATAATATACCATATTACAATGTTGAATAAGTACCTAATCTAAATTAATTTTGATTATAATATACATGTATTATTGGTAAATTCAAGGTTGTGACAGACATGCATGATTTACGCATTGTACAGCTCCCGTCAGCTCCACTTCACGGCTGCCTGTCATGACAATAATTGAGGTGTATTCAGCATCACTTACTATATGTTTTGCCAGCTAGTTTTTACCCCATCTCATCCCAATCTCTCTCCGCCCCCATGGTACTTATGTGTTTGAAACTCATGAACCTACATGTATATGATTTTTAAACGGTAAAGTATATTTGTTTGTCTTAACAAACTTCCATAGAAACAATTCTAAAATCACATATTATATAAAGATACTGCCCCCATTCTCATAAAGCTGTGCAAACACAGAAGGCAACGATTCTGCCCTCTGGCCATCTATCGATGGTCACCTTGACGCACCTGTATAGCTGGATACTGTGGCTTACCTGTATGTTTGGCAAGTTATAATTATTGGACCATGACGCAATATACGGTCAAGATAACTTGCGGGGTTGAGATCATAAACTTATTGTGTGTACCGGTAATTAAGAATCAAAACAAGCTGAATTGGGTACTTGTAGGTAGACTAGCCACCAATTAGTGGAGGACGTCATATAGTTTGAAGTGGATTTAATTCTGCATGATCTTTTAAAGACGTTCAGTTTTTAATAAAGAATATGTAATTAAGCTATTTTTACGTACAATACTTTTAGAACATAAAATAGCAAGAAAAATATTATAAAAGTGTATATATTTTAATGAAATACGATCTACAAGGGTATCGCTAGACAACTGATTGATAGGCACCAAATCTTTTTATTTAAAAGCTATGTATAACCGGTATATGATTGTATCACTGATAGCTTATTATAAAAGAAAAAGTGTCTCAAAAGCATATTAGAACTGGTTTTTGCTGCAATTCAAAGTTGTTTTTGACATGTAAAAATGCTTGATGTAAATGATATATATATATATATTTAATGCAATTTACCCATAAAACATTTACTTTTGAAAACGTAATAAAGACAATTTAAGATAAGAAATGGAAACTACTGATATAAAATTAAATAGACCTATACTTTATGAATAAAAATTAATCTTTATTACTTTTGCAGTGAAAAGGTTTTATTCATATCAACTAAAAAATATCGTATAATATATTTATATATACTCTACATTAAATTGTACATGTTGTAATTAAAAAAAATAAACACTTAAAAATTATTATTATGTATTATTTCAAATTGAAGAACTTATTCTTCCCCGATCCCTAACTGTAACACATCACCTTGCCTGTCTAAGTCTCAATGTACCTGGACACGATGTCCACCTGTAGTGTCTGTTTGATTTGTTATCAGGCATGTGACCTACATTTAATTAGCGATCGGTCCTTTGAACAGTGTTGATGCTCACGAGAAGCCACATGCCCGATAATAAATTTTTGCTTTCTTAAGCCAGTGCTTACAGGTTCCTCAATCGGTTGACACAATAAAGTGTAATTTCTAATGCCGATTTTTAACGTCTATGGACGATTTCTCATTTTTCCAATGCTTTGCAACGCGCCAGGTTCCATGTAGCAAATGTATACATATTATACGTTTGACAGGATTAAAACTATTTCGCGCACCTTGCCGTTTAGAAAACTATATTCCATACATGCATAGTTAAACATTTTATGAAGAATTTAATTTGTTTATGTTTATATGTCCTTGCTTTTATTATGCCCATCAATATATTCTTTTTAATCAAAATAGTTTGCCGATCAAAATATGTCTTTGGCGACGATTTGCTTACACTAAAAATCTTACTCCACGCAAGCTTAAGGTGCATCACTTTATGCGTACGAAAAAGAATTTCATCTTTAAACTACTTATCACTAGCTAAGAAAAATAGTTTTTACTGGGAACTATCCATTGATGAGACATAACCAGTATGTGGTTTACCGTACGCAGTTAATTTGCAACGCAGTTAATTTGCTTTTATAAATTCTAATTAACGTCCTTATTTATAAATTAAATTGTATGATAATAATGTATCTATTAAAATAAACATTACAGTGCGAATGATTTCCAGTAATTAACGGCAATTTTTATGTTGCAATAAATATTATGTTTCTGATCGCAATAAATATTTCTATCTGTCAAAGTCCATATAGACTGCAGAATAAATACATATTTTCTCATATCTCTGTGGCACATCATCTAGTCTGTCTGTGGTCTGGATGTAGTGGACATTTTACCTGGACACGATGTCCACCTGTAGTGGACACCGTGTTCACACGTAGTGCACTCCGTGTAGTCTAAATCTTGTGCACTCCGTGTCTACCTGTAGTCTAAACCTCGTGCACTCCGTGTCTACCTGTAGTCTAAACTTCGTGCACTCCGTGTCCACTCGTAGTTCACACCGTGTGCACAATGTGTAACCTTTAGTCTACTACCAACTGTAAAATGATAATTTCTAACAATGTTCTGGGTTTGTGTCAAAGGGACTCCTTGTATCCACCATTTGAACGTATTTTTGGTTTTTTAATTATTTGCTAATGAAAATGAATTCATTCTTTATTATGCCCCGCGAAACACGTTCAAACACTTTTTGGGACCAATTACAACTTTCCAATTGCCCCCCTGCCCCTCCCCTACCCCCGGCTTCCTACGCCCCTGACTGACGCTTATATAACCAACAAACAATTTCAACCGACTGACATGATAGACATTCTTAAATCCTAACCTATCAATAAACTAGTAGAACACGACGGACGGAATCAGCCATAATATGCTAAAACACACAGCATCTTCTATTGCATCTTCCTTGGATACTGGTATCTTCCCAAAACAGTGGAAATTAGCTTTAGTCACGCCATCCTTTAAAAAGGGAGATAAGCATAATTCTACTAACTATAGACCTATATCTCTTACGTACAATAAGAAAAGTTTTTGAGAGATTTGTAGTCAAATATTTAAACAATTACTTACTTCATACTTCACTCATATACAAATATCAGTCAGGTTTTCAACCTGGACATTCTTCATCTCACCAACTTATTGAAATACACCATTCCCTATGTGAAAATATTGAAAAAATGCACTCAATATGTTTAGTTTTCTGTGATATTTCGAAAGCATTCAATTGTGTATGGCACAAGGGACTGAATGTTAAACTAGCAAATTATGGTATAGGCGGAAAATTGCTAAATTGGTTAAAAAATTACAACAGTAATCGGAAACAGCATGTTTTTGTAGGAGATAGTAAATCTTCCGTCAAATCTACAAATTCTGGTGTCGAAGTCGAAATGTAAATTGTTTATCGTCGCACGACAGACGACGACAGACAAAAGGCATTTAGAATAGGTCACCATGAGACTTTGTCTCAGGTGACCTAAAAAATAGATCTTTTACATTTTTGCAATCTATGATTCGGTCTATATATGATTCATCCATATCTCGTATATTTTGCGGATATTTTTTTGCGATCGTCTCGCAAAATACTGCAAGTGTCAACATAATTTACAAGTACCATCTGGCAAATGTAGCTGTTCATGTACCTGTATACGATACTTGTTACAGATCAATACCAGGATAAACTGTATCACATCAACGAGTCGACATCATATACCTGGCCATGACTAAGACCTTGGCATTCAAAGGAATGTTTGTGCAAGACTGTTTTGCACTATTTTGCACATAAATGTAGTAACTGCACTCGGATTGCTTTGACACAGATACTGCCGACGTTTCATTGTATTTTAATGTGGAATATTTATCAAAATGGACGTATTTTTAAAATTGTAGTCATCAGAAGTAAACTTACACTTTTATGTGTGTATTAAATTATATATGATATCTTTATGGTCGTAGAATGTTATGTAATGATGTCTATATTTGTATTCAGCGTACATTGTATATAACGAGCTTTGGTGGTAAAAGGATTGAATTGAAAACTTCAAGTAGTCCTGTCGGCCGACAAACTATCCTCAGGGACCAACATAGAGACAAACACTGTGAACATACGCGGATTTAAAGCGCGGAATTAAAACATCTTTATACAAACAAAAAACCCATCCATATTTCCTCAAATAATGCTGAAAGACACCATCATCTCCGACAATTTACACTATACCACCAAAACTCCAACAACAGGTGGCCGCCCATCAGGTGGTGTTGCGGTGGCGGTGCATAAAAACGTTCCTCACAGACACATTCGCTAAATACCACCTTACAAGCTGTTGCTATAAGCGCAACTCTTCACCGAAAAATAACAGTCTGTTCTATATATTTACCTCCAAATACTCCATTTAGTTGTGATGAACTTAGTAACATCGTATCACAACTACCAGTGCCATATATTATCATGGGTGACTTTAACGGTCATAATAGCCTCTGGGGCTCCCCAGGCACTGACGATAGAGGTAGACGTATCGAAGATTTTATTAATAAAAACAGCTTATGTCTTTATAACACCAATGCCCCAACATATTTTACACCCTGCCTCTGGCTCGCTTACCCACATTGATTTATCGTTGTGCCATCCATCAATTCTTCTGGATTATGATTGGATGGTCAACGGTGATCTCTGTGGGAGCGATCACTTTCCAATTATACTTAAAAACATAGGGTCACCAAAACTTGAGGAGCCTATTCCTCGTTGGAATCTACATAAGGCGGACTGGGTTCAATTTAAAAATTTGTGCGCAGAGGAGCTCATTGAGGATAAATTTTTGAACCTCGATGACCCCATTAAAATTTTCACAGAAGCGCTCACTTCTATCGCTACAAAAACCATACCAAAATCCGTGCCAAAACCTACAAAGTTTCGTCTCTCAAATGATTCATTTATCAATAGATCTGGTAGAAATTCCGCTCTGAGGCGGTACTTGGCTTCGCCAACCGTCTCAAACTATAACAATTTTAAAATTTGGAGAGCAAAAGCTCGAAGGTCTATCAAATCCGACAAGAAAAGTACTTGGAAAGAGTACGTCTCAAAAATTAATTCCAATACATCTTCGAAGAAAGTTTGGGAAATGATTGGAAAAATCAGTGGGAAAAGAAAAGCAACACCATCCTCCCACCTCATTAACAACAATAAAATATTTTCTTCAAAATCCGAAATAGCTGACGCCTTTGCCAAAAATTTTGCTAAAAATTCATCCATCAAAAATCATTCCAAAAAATTTCAAAAATTTCAAAAGGAAAAGGAAAAGAGACGTCTTAATTTTAAATCCTCCAATAGTGAAAGTTACAATAGGCCTTTCGAGATACCAGAATTGCTCGAGTCCCTTGAGAAATCAAAGGACTCGGCAGCTGGACCAGACGAAATTCCATATATGTTTTTAAAACAATTACCAGACTCTTCACTAAAATGTCTTTTAACTATATTTAATCAAGTTTACTCTTCTGGCAAAATTCCTGAGTCTTGGAAGGAATCTACTATTATACCCCTTCCGAAGCCCGGGAAAGATGCTACTGATGCCAATAACTATCGTCCTATTTCATTGACGAGTTGTATTTGTAAAACTCTAGAACGTATGATAAATACCAGATTAGTTTGGTTCCTGGAATCAAACAATATTTTAAGTCCTTTGCAAAGCGGCTTTAGAAACCGCAGGGGAACGGTAGACCACTTAGTTAGACTAGAAACATTTATACGAGAAGCATTTGCCAAGAAAGAACATCTTGTGGCCGTATTCTTTGACCTTGAAAAGGCATACGACACAACTTGGCAATATGGAATCATGAACGATCTCCATGACATCGGTATACGTGGTAATTTGCCAAAGTTTATATCAAATTTTATATCTGACAGGCATTTCAAAGTTCGAACGGGTTCAACTTATTCAGAAACAGAAACACAGGAGATGGGCGTCCCTCAGGGTGGTATCCTGTCCGTCACACTTTTTGGACTAAAAATTAACAGCATAACTAAATGTCTTGGCCAATCTACGGAAGGGTCTCTATTTGTGGATGATTTCTTGATCTGTTACAGATCAAAAAACATGCACACTATAGAACGACAACTACAACAATGTTTAGGCAAATTACAAAATTGGGCTGACGAAAATGGCTTTAGATTTTCAAGATCAAAAACTGTCTGTATGCACTTCTGTCAAAAACGAAAACCACACAATGATCCTGACCTCACACTCAATGGAATTAAAATTCCAGTAGTTGAACAAACTAAATTTCTTGGACTAATATTTGATTCGAAACTGTCCTTTGTTCCACATATCAAACATCTGAAGGATAAGTGCTCGAAGGCGTTGAACATTCTACGTGTTCTGTCCCATTCTGATTGGGGTGCAGACCGTGAAATGCTTCTGCGTATCTACCGGGCACTTATTAGATCAAAACTTGACTACGGCTCTATTGTCTATGGATCGGCTCGCAGCTCCTATCTACAGATGCTTGACCCTATCCAGAATCAGGGACTGCGTCTGGCACTTGGAGCTTTTCGAACAACACCTGTGAAGAGTCTCCATGTGGAAGCTAATGAGCCATCTCTAGACGATCGACGAAAGAAATTATCCTTACAGTATGCTGCCCAACTGAAATCCAATCCCAAAAACCCCGCATTCGATCTTGTATTTAATCCACAACACCAGGACATATTCAGACAAAATCAAAAGCTCATACCAACATTTGGCATCAGAATTTCAAATTTTTTGCAGGAACTAAATATAAATTTCGACGCCATTGACGAGTACACCATATCGGATGTACCACCATGGCTCATTCAAACACCTGATATCAATTTATCTTTGCATGAGAGGGCAAAAGTCCAGTGCATTACCCGAAGAACACAAATCCTCCTTTCGGGAGTGCATTAGGGCTTTCCCTGACCATGTTCAGATCTACACTGACGGATCAAAAGATGGTGATAATGTTGCGGCAGCATGCTGTACGTCTAATCACTGCTCCTCTATCCGACTTCCAGATGTTGCCTCCATTTTCTCTGCGGAAGCATGTGCTATCGGTCTGGCGCTTGACCACATCGAAGAACACCGCATTGAAAAGGCAATCATCTGTTCAGACTCTCTTTCGGTTCTTCAGGCTTTGAAATCAAGAAGCCCTAGAAATACTCTAATCCAAAATCTTTTAATCCGAACATTTCGATTATCTTCTAAAACTCAAATTACTTATCTCTGGATTCCCAGTCATGTGGGTATAAAGGGGAATGAACAGGCTGATAAAGCAGCTAAGACTGCTCTTCGCCTAGCACAAACAGATTTGAAACTACCATACACCGACATCAAACCTTCAATTCAGTCAGCCATCAAACACCATTGGCAACAAAGGTGGTCTACCGAAACAAACAATAAACTGTTTAAAATTCAACCTACACTTAATCCTAAACTGTCCAGTCGGAGAGACCGCAGAGAGGAAGTTGTTCTCTCTCGGCTCCGAACTGGACACACATATTTTACACATTCCTATCTATTGAGAGGGGAGGATCCTCCTACATGCCATGCATGTGATTCTCCTCTCACAGTGGAGCATATTTTATTGCATTGTATTGATTTTAAACACATACGAGATAAATACTACGATGTCTCCGACATGTACACTTTGTTTCATGCCGTGAGACATAATCGTATTTTCAATTATCTCAAAGAGATCGGTATTTTAAGCAAAATATGAACGTTTTCTCATCATACATCGTATCAACTCAACATTTCATCGTTTCATCAACATTGTGCATGAGTTTTCTCATGTGTTTTAGCCAAATTTATTTTATCCCATGCAAAACTCTTTTATCAAATAAACGTTTACAATCTGTGTTTTAGTCCTTACTTGCTTCTTCTTACCCTGAACTTTTATACTGATATTAATGCATGACTTGTAGTTTGGCCCTAAATGACCTTAGTTGTCGATGGGCCGTAAAACTCAATCAAACAAACAAAAAACAAACAGTACAAAAAGCACTCACAGTCTGACCTGCAAACACAAGAGTTTCTTCAATATTCTCTAGATGCAAAAATATGATTTGAGATTAATGAAATATCATTTAAATTTCTTTTCATAATTTTCCATTCAGCTTTAAGTGTTCAACAGTTTCTAGTGGATATAATGACAGTGAAAATAACCTCTGGAGTATCAAGGATGCAGTCTCCCATGTTATGAATATGTCATTGTTCTGTAGTAGAAGGGGAAATATACATGGCTAGTAAGAGGCTGAACTTAATACATCTACCACCTCAGTTAAGGTTCACTGATCTGGAACTGGACCATCCAAAAACATACAATCATTTTATTACAATAAAAAGAATAGTGATGATGCATTTGTGTTTCTTCAGATGTGAACAGGTAACAAGACATTCAAACCTTATACAGGTGAAGATCTGATTTAATGTAAAGTATATACATGTAACATGTGTATATACAAAAAAAGTCTGGAGTTATTCTTGTTTTATTGCACTGTTTAAATATTAGAGTTAAATTCTATCTTTTTTACCTCATTTAATAAATACATGTATGCTATTCACAAATAAATTTTTGTTATAGGTTGACTGCTTTGCAATCTTAAGATTTAGTGGTAACTATTTTATCAAACAGCTGCAATGATATCAAAAGTCAAGTTCTGACATCTTATTGTTAATCTCTGTTAAATCTGAAAATCTTTGAAAAGAGAGTATGAAATTGCACAAAATATTAAATAAATGAAAAGCCTGAATGTCACTAGAATGACTGTTTGTTTCAATGTAAGCATATTAAAGCTTTGATCATACTCTATTGTTTTCTTATCAAAATCCAAAAAGGAAGGGATTGATCATTACATGTATTTTGCCTTATGTTTGTTTACAGATTTATGGAGAAAACTGAATATACAGTATATTATTTGGTTTGTTAATAAAATTGAATATTTAGTCTCAAATAAATCCATCAGTATTTCAAATTCAATAAATATTATTGACTCATAGATATTAGACATTGGCCTATGGCTGTCAAGAAAAAGCTTTATCCTCTCCAATTTGTTATAATTGTGGTTTTCTTTTTCATTGCTGCTCACAAGAAACATTTGAATGGATCATCAAATAGACAACCAGAAGACTGATTTCACTTCTTAAAAACATTTGAAGTGTCATCATAATTGTCCCAAGTAAACCAAATAAGATTCATGTATATTTACATGTACATACATTCTATATGGTACATGTATAAATATTTACCGGTAATGTTTCATAAAATGAAAGGAAGACAAGTAGATTTCTTTAAATATCTGCTTAAGTAATACTCCCTCTCATTCTACAGAGTATTCCCTTAATGTGAAACTCATGTGTAACTCACCAGAGCAAACTTAGTACACTTTACTTATACTGACTAAAGTAGACCTAGTGCATTAGCAATCTGTTTCTATTTGCAAAGAAATGTTCATCATACAATGTATTTAAATTGACTGTGTTGTCAAAACATGTACTTAATGTTTCTGGTGTTAAATAGGTATTAAATATACCGGACATGTATATTATGTATAATTTTAATGTGCATATGTATACATGTACATTGCCTCCCGTAATGTAGGGGGGGCCTACAAGTGTACGTGTTGTACATGTACTTTTGATCAATGGATTTATTATTTTTATTTCAATGGCGGTAACTACAGACACAGAGATTGGTCCACAATCATTTCTCAATAATCTTTCATATATAAACTGTCAGTATAATCAGGTTTCATAATTCATATGGAAAATTGAGGATTTTTAACATTTTTCAATCTGCGTTCCGTACAAACAGCTGACAAATGGATGATCAGAGTGTGTAAATATAACATTGCATTGAAGCGACGAGTTACCCTTATATTTCATCTGTGACTGTTTCAGAAATAAGAAAATAGTATAAAAATACCTTATTCAAGCACTTATTATCTTATCATGAGTTGTCACGCCGATATTTACACCAAAAACAACGCGTTTCGTCGTGTTGACATCGGTAACAAATGTGTCAGGAAGTGCCGTTTTTGTCAGGTGTTCCTTACGTCATTACAAAATATGCCGCTTACATCACTGAGAAATGCAAATGGTCTATTCCTTATTGTGAATTTAATTGTAATATGATTTAAGCATATACCTGATATTTGTTTATATTCTATGACATGTACATGCTTGAAATGAAATGAATAAATAAAAGATAAACACAATATGACATTAGCTGTTTATATTTTTTGTCAAAAACATATTAAGCTGATCGTTCATAACACACTAATCATCACCTTCGAGACAATTTCATGAAAATCAATTAAACATTAAATCGTCTTATGTTTTCCCCGCCTTGACTATCAATGTTCCCTGATCTCTCTGAAAGTATTGATTTTACCTTTTTTTTCGGTCACCACATGAACTGCCTTTAAATCAATCACACCAATGAGACATACATTTACTGCATTCATTATAACACTGTAAGGCAATTCTGCAAGATCAGCGAACATTGTTGATTTGCCTTGAAAATCTACATGCACAGTATGGTACCATATGTAACAGGAGAGGAGAAAGTGTAGCGACAATACCGGGATTCGATCCCGGGACTCTCCGAACACTATCTGAGTGCTCTACCGACTGAAGTACCTGGTCATCGATAATCGACCCAGTCTAGTCCCGCTACACTCCTCCCTCCTTTTTGAATACATATGAGACACTTTCAAACAACACAACCGTTGGTTATTTAGTTGGGTGCTAATTCTGTAACAGGAGAGAAGAAATGTAGCTCTTCCGACTGAGCTACCTGATCACCGATAATCAACCCAGTATGATCCCGCTACAAATATTTATCTGGTTATTTTATCTCCCTTCCTATTTTCAATCTACCTTTATGACTTAGAATCTTACCTGGTGGAAAAGAATATTTTGTCTTACAAATCTTGACAAATTATGCACACTGTGATTGTTGCAAGCTAAACTACGTATCCGCTAGCTGATTGCTGTTGATTGTTAATGATCTCAAACACACTTATTACTTATTGTGCCAATTTAAGTAAATATATTCTTCTCTTGAAAGATATTCCTGATTACTATTCATGTGTAATATCTCAAAACATTTACATGTGCACGGAGTACGGCGGACCAGACCGCCGATGTTTTGGACATCTGCTAGATATTTCAGTTTCAGGCTACGGTGGCCAATAAAAGAAAACAAACACAATGCGGTTTTCATATGTTATTTCTTCTAAATACAACACTTTTTGTGCAAGTTGTCAAGCATTTATGGGGAATATTTTGCATTGAAATTGTCACCTTCATACATCGGTTTTGGGACTCCCCTGGACATTGTTTTTTCCCCATTTTTTTGATGCGCAAAATATACTGATAGTAGATTTTTTAAGCATTATCAGCCCTAAAAAGTACCTGCGCAAAATTATACCAGTTTTTACGGTATATGATATTGGAATGTATCCCAAACTTTTTATCATATTATTTGCCAATAACACTGTTATGATATCAGAAATATCTGATGTTCTACAACAAATGTTACATGAATTTTAACAATATTGCATAACATGGAAATTAGAACTTAATATCAGAAATATAAAAATTGTGATATTCTCAAGACGTAAATCGGTACAACAACACCGGTTGATGTTACGGATTACAGAATTAGATTTATAAGAACTGTTTACATATCTAGGTACAGAAAATAATGTTAATGGTAGCGTTTTTAAAGAAAGGGAAAAAAACTGCTAAACAAACAATTAAATCGGTGTTTGCTAGTTATAAGAAATAAAGGAATGTATCTCTTCCTGTTCATCTTAAACTGAAAATATTTGATTCACTTGTAATGACAGTTTTTATTATACTCATCAGAGGTATGGGGATTTGAAAATAAAAAATGTTGTAGAAAAATTCATTTGTAATTTTGTAAAACAATCCTGAAGTTAAGAAAGTGTACAACAATTTCATGGTTTATGGTGAGCTTACAAGTTATCCGGTTTGAATTGGAAGTTCGGATATAATGTATATCAATCAACTTGCTGTTTTACAAAAGAATGATTACAAAACTTGTTAAAATTAGACCAAATGAACAATTTATTCAAAAATCACATGGTGACATTGATAAGTCTGCTAGAGGACAGACATATTATATATTTAAGACATTTTGGCATAGAAAAGTATGCCTCTTGTCTTTCTCTGCTGCAAAACAATACTTGTTAACTGATACTGTGGTCCCAGGATCTTGATGACAATAGTCATTAAGAATGGATATTTTCATAAACATCAAATTAACAAGGAAAATGCTAAAGGTGTTATAAAATCATTTGACATATAACATCATAGGAAATATTAGAATGGGCTTCCAAGATTTTAATATGTGTCTCTTATTTTACACCTTGGTGTCCAAGGAATCCTCAAAAGTCCAAACTGGAAGGAACACCAGTCAAATTTATTTCTTATTGTACAAAACTACAGTAGTATTGACCTTAGAAATATATTCCTCATATCATCGAGACCGAGCCATTTAGTACTATCAGTACTTTGATTTTATTTTGCCTTCCAATGATTTCCATAAAATTTTCTATCTTCGACGGAAAGGCCAGGCTTGTCGTCGTCTGGGGTCCTACGAAAGACCGAGTCATTTACGCTTGTGCATGGCGCCAGGATTGTAGGACGACCCTTTCCGAGTATTCGAGTTTTACTAACTTGGACAAAATTCGGATCATGGGTGATCCCTAAGCAGACTTCTCCGATGACAACCCATCCTAGATTTAGTCTTTGGGCAAACGGAGTGCCTTTGGGACCCAGACACTGATCTAATACGTGATGGGCTTCAATGAGGTCACGGCCTATAAGCAGCATGATTTCTGTCCCATCATAGAGTTGCGGGATATCCTTTGATATGTCTCTTAAGTGATCATGATACAAAGCGACTTCTGGGGTTGGTATTTCATCCCGGGCATTAGGAATCTCGTTACATTCAATCAGAGTAGGTAGGTTCATGCTAAAGTACTAATTCATGTTTCAAAAGAAGCTTGTGGTAGCTAGCGACCTGTTACTTTGGTCGTCTATAATAACATATAGGAGTATTTGGCGTTTTGGAGATTCTTTGGGGTAGACTCTAGCAAGAACCGTCTTTGCGCAGGATTTTCCGTTTTTGTTTTTACTGCACAACTGTGTACATTTGGCATTTACATCTGATGAAATATCCTTGCTTGGTAGATCCTCCCCACCATGGTCGCTCACGATGTTGTATACAGAAGGTTTTCCTTTAGTAGTCGTGCTAGTTGGGCTAGAAACATGTAGGGCAGTACAGTGCGAAGTACTTTTACAGCGGGAACAGAGCACAGATTTTTCTTTGCAATCTTTCGCAATATGTCTATTTGCCTTGCAACACCGAAAACAGATACCCTTCACCTTTCTGCTGTTGGTTTTTGTTGGAAGGCTCTGCATTCATTGAGGGTATGTCTAGTATTATGAATAGGACACAGGTTCTCCTGTTGAGTATAAGGCTGTGAGATGTTATCACTCTCGGATGGAATGTCTGTTTTCCGTTTAGATACGACAGGAATAGTCTATTTCTTGCCTTTCTCAGTGTGTACCTGAGTTTTGTTTCATTTTTGTAGATAAGGCTAGGATCGTTGGCTCGACTACTAGATTCACGCACAAAGTTGCAGAAAACCTTGAATGGCGGGAATCCCACGGTGTTATCCCTCTTATAGCGTACATTTCGATTATCTTCTAAAACTCAAATTACTTATCTCTGGATTCCCAGTCATGTGGGTATAAAGGGGAATGAACAGGCTGATAAAGCAGCTAAGACTGCTCTTCGCCTAGCACAAACAGATTTGAAACTACCATACACCGACATCAAACCTTACATTCAGTCAGCCATCAAACACCATTGGCAACAAAGGTGGTCTACCGAAACAAACAATAAACTGTTTAAAATTCAACCTACACTTAATCCTAAACTGTCCAGTCGGAGAGACCGCAGAGAGGAAGTTGTTCTCTCTCGGCTCCGAACTGGACACACATATTTTACACATTCCTATCTATTGAGAGGGGAGGATCCTCCTACATGCCATGCATGTGATTCTCCTCTCACAGTGGAGCATATTTTATTGCATTGTATTGATTTTAAACACATACGAGATAAATACTACGATGTCTCCGACATGTACACTTTGTTTCATGCCGTGAGACATAATCGTATTTTCAATTATCTCAAAGAGATCGGTATTTTAAGCAAAATATGAACGTTTTCTCATCATACATCGTATCAACTCAACATTTCATCAACATTGTGCATGAGTTTTCTCATGTGTTTTAGCCAAATTTATTTTATCCCATGCAAAAACTCTTTTATCAAATGAACGTTTGCGGTCTGTGTTTTGGTCCTTACTTGCTTTTTCTTGCCCTGAGCTTTTGTACTGGTGTTGATGCATGACTTGTGGTTTGGCCCTAAATGGCCTTAGTTGTCGATGGGCCGTAAAACTCAATCAAACAAACAAACTTATAGCGTGCACTTGGATTGCATGTAGGGGGAAGTTTCTCAACAATAGGAATTACGCCGACTGATGAGTCGTAGAAGGCCATAAGGGAACAGTAGTTCTCTTGCTCCTTTATTGATTCAATCTCTGATAGGATATCCGCTAGGTCATATAGGCGCTTTGTGTCTTTATTATTAAGTTTAGGGAAGTTTGTGAGCTTATCGCGCATCGAGGCCTCAACAAGTTCTGGGGCACCATATCTCTCATCTAGTTGTTGCGAGACCCTGATGAGTCCGGACAATGGGTTGGCGGCATTAGAGGATCTAAAGCTCTCAGCGTGTCGTTTTGACTCGTTACCGAGCAGTTCTATTTCCTCGGCTGGTGTCACTTACAGGTCAGAGATAACTGCTTTGAAGCCACTCTTCCATGCTGAGTAGTGTTCTGGCTTATCATTATAGGTTGTTAGCCTGTGAAGAAGGAGATCTCTTTTCATTATATATTTGGTAATTTCACACATGCCGGATGAAGTGACAGTATCTGTTGGGTGGGACTCCTGTTTGAGATTTAAGTCTATTCGCTCGGTCTCAGCTGGCCTGAGGATGTAGGTCGATGGGGCCATCATGGCAGATGGTGGGCGTGGTATTGACTCCTGGGTGTATGATAGGTTTGGCGGAGAATGAGGTGCATTGGTAGAGAGGAGTAGTGGCGATGCATAGGTGCGAGAGGCACATATTGGGGGATCAGCCCCAAGTTCATGGTTCGATGCCGGAGCATAGGAACGCTTGTCCGTAGGTTTCAAACCTAGTTGCTTAGGAGGACTGAACTCCTGAGCGGTAGCGCGTAGTTCACTGATAGGGCCCGAAACATTTTCCAGACCAATAGAATTAGGATTCATATCGGGTATGGGCTCGATGTTTGAGGGTTGTTCCTTTTGTATACTCATGTTACAGAGAGACTGTTCATTAAAATGTTCCTGTATGTATCGTTCAGTAGGTTTTATTGTGTTGCTTGGTGTCTTCGGCGGCATGCTTCAGTGATATAGCACTATAAAAAGGGCAATAGTTCCACTATACAAGAAGACACGCAACACACCGCATACATGGGAGGCCGTCCTTACATGACCATAGCTGTTAATAGGACGTTAATTAATCAAACAAACAAACAAATTATTGAGTCAAGTTCTGGCACAGAGCTCAATCTGGTACTGCTCTCGCCTTCAGAATCTTCTTCAGGCTCTAAGATTTGCTGCGGCAGCTGCGACCTCCTTTTTCTGATTTAGGAGATGAATGTCTGCAGTGAGTTGTGCCTTCTTTCTGTCAGATGTAGCTTTTTGTTTTGTATCTTTCTCCTCAAGTATAGCTTTCTGCAGCTTAAGTTTGTATTCAAGTTTTTCGAAGTCTAAGCGAGCTTTAGCTTCCAGGGCTTTGGCTCTGTGCCTAGCTAGGCTTGAGCTGGACTTACTTCGCATGCTGGTACCAGAATTACTACTTCTTACAGATGACTCTTGTAGTACACCGAGAGATTTACTGGTTTGAATTGAAGGGGGTTTGTCCACTGTGCCCTTAATGCTAACACAAATATGATCCATCTTATTTAAGACTGTAGACATCTTAGCTTCTATACTACTATGTATCATCTTTTGTGACATGTATTCCAGGCTGCTTTCTTCTGTGTTTTTTCTCTTAAGGAATTCCAAGAAGATTTTCACGGTGTTGAACCACAAGGCTTGTGTTAATGGTAGCATAGTTCAGGATTACACTTTATATGTCATTGCAAATAGATCTTGCCTTCGCGGCATATTTCTGTACTTCCTGTTCATATATGTGACGGCGACTGACAAAATGGGCCCAGATGCGGCGATTATGACGTCGGAATAAATGACGTTATAAAGTTACGCACATTTTTTACCGACGTCACCACGTGTATTTGCGGAAACTCTCAATAAACGACGGTTCATTAAGCCCGCATTTGATGTGTAAATTTAACTACCTGTACCATATCAATACATAATATGAAGAGTAGACTGGTGAGTGTCAGGTGATCAGTATATACATGTAGGTACTTTCTAGCAAAATATAAATAAAATAAATAAATATAGCTGTGAATAGACATTAGAAAAAAATCAAAGAACAAAGATAAGAGTGAAAAAACCTGATTTATCTCAATCAGTAGTTAATGCAGTTATTCGACTGAAACTGTAATATGCAACAAATTATGGGATCCAGACACAATATTTATAAATAAATTTAAGACAGTTCAACATTTTTTGATCGTATCTAGCAATATTGTTTCTCCACGGATATTCTGAAAATTTCACAGGCTTTGCTCTTTCATAAGTTAATAATATTTTGCACATTATTTCGTAATATATTTAAAATAAAAGATCGAAAATAAAAGCCGTAAAAGTCACTGAAATTATACCGAATACATTGATATACATGTAGCAAAAATATCACGAGTGCGGGAACTTAAAATGCAAACAACGGGATGTTGTTTTAAAAGCAGAATAAAGGTAAGAAAATTGTGTTAGACGTATTCCTTCAGAGGACAAGGATGCAGATTTCATCATCCGATAATACAGGTGTTTAGCTCTATAAATATTCTTTTTCTTGCATGTATACATATGTAATTCTAGTAGAGAGAGAGAGAGAGAGAGAGAGAGAGAGAGAGAGAGAGATTCTATAAGTTAAGTTTCTGATCAGTGTAGAAAGAAGATGTCTATTTTCTTGTAGAACTTTGCGACGATGATAATAATGTTTGTTTGTTTGTTTGAGTTTTACGGCCCATCGACAACTAAGGTCATTTAGGGCCAAACTACAAGTCATGCATTAATATCAGTATAAAAGTTTAGGGTAAGAAAAAGCAAGTAAGGACTAAAACACAGATTGTAAACGTTTATTTGATAAAAGAAATTTGCATGGGATAAAATAAATTTGGCTAAAACACATGAGAAAACTCATGCACAATGTTGATGAAACGATGAAATGTTGAGTTGATACGATGTATGATGAGAAAACGTTCATATTTTGCTTAAAATATATTGACAATGAGCCAAAAATATATCGTTGCAACAGAAAGCTCCTCCACTTTCTTGAAAAACGTTCATATTTTGCTTAAAATACCGATCTCTTTGAGATAATTGAAAATACGATTATGTCTCACGGCATGAAACAAAGTGTACATGTCGGAGACATCGTAGTATTTTATCTCGTATGTGTTTTAAAATCAATACAATGCAATAAAATATGCTCCACTGTGAGAGGAGAATCACATGCATGGCATGTAGGAGGATCCTCCCCTCTCAATAGATAGGAATGTGTAAAATATGTGTGTCCAGTTCGGAGCCGAGAGAGAACAACTTCCTCTCTGCGGTCTCTCCGACTGGACAGTTTAGGATTAAGTGTTGGTTGAATTTTAAACAGTTTATTGTTTGTTTCGGTAGACCACCTTTGTTGCCAATGGTGTTTGATGGCTGACTGAATTGAAGGTTTGATGTCGGTGTATGGTAGTTTCAAATCTGTTTGTGCTAGGCGAAGAGCAGTCTTAGCTGCTTTATCAGCCTGTTCATTCCCCTTTATACCCACATGACTGGGAATCCAGAGATAAGTAATTTGAGTTTTAGAAGATAATCGAAATGTTCGGATTAAAAGATTTTGGATTAGAGTATTTCTAGGGCTTCTTGATTTCAAAGCCTGAAGAACCGAAAGAGAGTCTGAACAGATGATTGCCTTTTCAATGCGGTGTTCTTCGATGTGGTCAAGCGCCAGACCGATAGCACATGCTTCTGCAGAGAAAATGGAGGCAACATCTGGAAGTCGGATAGAGGAGCAGTGATTAGACGTACAGCATGCTGCCGCAACATTATCACCATCTTTTGATCCGTCAGTGTAGATCTGAACATGGTCAGGGAAAGCCCTAATGCACTCCCGAAAGGAGGATTTGTGTTCTTCGGGTAATGCACTGGACTTTGCCCTCTCATGCAAAGATAAATTGATATCAGGTGTTTGAATGAGCCATGGTGGTACATCCGATATGGTGTACTCGTCAATGGCGTCGAAATTTATATTTAGTTCCTGCAAAAAATTTGAAATTCTGATGCCAAATGTTGGTATGAGCTTTTGATTTTGTCTGAATATGTCCTGGTGTTGTGGATTAAATACAAGATCGAATGCGGGGTTTTTGGGATTGGATTTCAGTTGGGCAGCATACTGTAAGGATAATTTCTTTCGTCGATCGTCTAGAGATGGCTCATTAGCTTCCACATGGAGACTCTTCACAGGTGTTGTTCGAAAAGCTCCAAGTGCCAGACGCAGTCCCTGATTCTGGATAGGGTCAAGCATCTGTAGATAGGAGCTGCGAGCCGATCCATAGACAATAGAGCCGTAGTCAAGTTTTGATCTAATAAGTGCCCGGTAGATACACAGAAGCATTTCACGGTCTGCACCCCAATCAGAATGGGACAGAACACGTAGAATGTTCAACGCCTTCGAGCACTTATCCTTCAGATGTTTGATATGTGGAACAAAGGACAGTTTCGAATCAAATATTAGTCCAAGAAATTTAGTTTGTTCAACTACTGGAATTTTAATTCCATTGAGTGTGAGGTCAGGATCATTGTGTGGTTTTCGTTTTTGACAGAAGTGCATACAGACAGTTTTTGATCTTGAAAATCTAAAGCCATTTTCGTCAGCCCAATTTTGTAATTTGCCTAAACATTGTTGTAGTTGTCGTTCTATAGTGTGCATGTTTTTTTGATCTGTAACAGATCAAGAAATCATCCACAAATAGAGACCCTTCCGTAGATTGGCCAAGACATTTAGTTATGCTGTTAATTTTTAGTCCAAAAAGTGTGACGGACAGGATACCACCCTGAGGGACGCCCATCTCCTGTGTTTCTGTTTCTGAATAAGTTGAACCCGTTCGAACTTTGAAATGCCTGTCAGATATAAAATTTGATATAAACTTTGGCAAATTACCACGTATACCGATGTCATGGAGATCGTTCATGATTCCATATTGCCAAGTTGTGTCGTATGCCTTTTCAAGGTCAAAGAATACGGCCACAAGATGTTCTTTCTTGGCAAATGCTTCTCGTATAAATGTTTTCTAGTCTAACTAAGTGGTCTACCGTTCCCCTGCGGTTTCTAAAGCCGCTTTGCAAAGGACTTAAAATATTGTTTGATTCCAGGAACCAAACTAATCTGGTATTTATCATACGTTCTAGAGTTTTACAAATACAACTCGTCAATGAAATAGGACGATAGTTATTGGCATCAGTAGCATCTTTCCCGGGCTTCGGAAGGGGTATAATAGTAGATTCCTTCCAAGACTCAGGAATTTTGCCAGAAGAGTAAACTTGATTAAATATAGTTAAAAGACATTTTAGTGAAGAGTCTGGTAATTGTTTTAAAAACATATATGGAATTTCGTCTGGTCCAGCTGCCGAGTCCTTTGATTTCTCAAGGGACTCGAGCAATTCTGGTATCTCGAAAGGCCTATTGTAACTTTCACTATTGGAGGATTTAAAATTAAGACGTCTCTTTTCCTTTTCCTTTTTAAATTTTTGAAATTTTTTGGAATGATTTTTGATGGATGAATTTTTAGCAAAATTTTTTGGCAAAAGGCGTCAGCTATTTCGGATTTTGAAGAAAATATTTTATTGTTGTTAATGAGGTGGGAGGATGGTGTTGCTTTTCTTTTCCCACTGATTTTTCCAATCATTTCCCAAACTTTCTTCGAAGATGTATTGGAATTAATTTTTGAGACGTACTCTTTCCAAGTACTTTTCTTGTCGGATTTGATAGACCTTCGAGCTTTTGCTCTCCAAATTTTAAAATTGTTATAGTTTGAGACGGTTGGCGAAGCCAAGTACCGCCTCAGAGCGGAATTTCTACCAGATCTATTGATAAATGAATCATTTGAGAGACGAAACTTTGTAGGTTTTGGCACGGATTTTGGTATGGTTTTTGTAGCGATAGAAGTGAGCGCTTCTGTGAAAATTTTAATGGGGTCATCGAGGTTCAAAAAATTTATCCTCAATGAGCTCCTCTGCGCACAAATTTTTAAATTGAACCCAGTCCGCCTTATGTAGATTCCAACGAGGAATAGGCTCCTCAAGTTTTGGTGACCCTATGTTTTTAAGTATAATTGGAAAGTGATCGCTCCCACAGAGATCACCGTTGACCATCCAATCATAATCCAGAAGAATTGATGGATGGCACAACGATAAATCAATGTGGGTAAGCGAGCCAGAGGCAGGGTGTAAATATGTTGGGGCATTGGTGTTATAAAGACATAAGCTGTTTTTTATTAATAAAATCTTCGATACGTCTACCTCTATCGTCAGTGCCTGGGGAGCCCCAGAGGCTATTATGACCGTTAAAGTCACCCATGATAATATATGGCACTGGTAGTTGTGATACGATGTTACTAAGTTCATCACAACTAAATGGAGTATTTGGAGGTAAATATATAGAACAGACTGTTATTTTTCGGTGAAGAGTTGCGCTTATAGCAACAGCTTGTAAGGTGGTATTTAGCTGAATGTGTCTGTGAGGAACGTTTTTATGCACCGCCACCGCCACACCACCTGATGGGCGGCCACCTGTTTTTGGAGTTTTGGTGTATAGTGTAAATTGTCGGAGATTGATGGTGTCTTTCAGCATTATTTCTTGAAGGCAGAATATGGATGGGTTTTTTGTTTGTATAAGATGTTTTAATTCTTCTATGTTCGCTTTAAATCCGCGTATGTTCCATTGTATGATAGTGTTTGTCTCTATGTTGGTCCCTGAGGATAGTTTGTCGGACCGACAGGACTACTTGAAGTAGGTTGTTTGGTGGCGATAAATGTGTTGTCACCAAACTCGCTGTCGTCCGATAGAACATCATAGATGTTCCGTCCAAGGATAGGGTCATCTGATCCCTTACTGGGTTTGTTGTTTATTGCAGGGAGCCTCGCCAGCTTTACCTTGGTGGTTTTTGTCTGGCGTTGCTCCTGCGGTGGTGTATTTGCTGGTCGCTTGGCTTTCTCAGGGAGTTTTTTTACGTCAATAGACGGTGAAGATGTAGCACGTCTATGACGAGCGGCGGTAACTTTTTTTTCTAATGTTCGGTGTTTGGTGTTGTGTAAGTTCTGGAGACGCCGGTGGGATTGGCGTTTTAGCTCCAGGTGGTTTTTGTTGTGGTTTTTGTTGTGTTTTGTGTTGGGGCTTTATATGGACCAGACTTGAACCTGTTCGGGTCCCCCATGATTATTTTGCAGGTCTTAGCATCAGCCATATCTGGGACATCATTGTCCCAGTTAGGCTTGTCAACCAAGGCCTGGACCGACGCATGTTTGACGGTGACACTGTCAACAGGCGTCTTTGCGCGGGTGATCTGAGCATAGGTTGCCACATTCAGGTCTGAACGCTCGACTATCCTCCTAGCCTCGGGGAAAGAGACACCTTGGGTATATTTGACCCGTAATATCTCCCTCTCCCGAGTCCAGGCGGGACAGGTGCGAGCAGACGCAGCATGGTCACCCCCGCAATTGACGCAGTGACGGTTGACAATGTCACATTCGTCTTTTTCGTCGTGACCTTCACGGCCACAGTACTGACATACCATTTTCCGTCTACAATTGTTCTCATGATGGCCGTACCTCTGGCAGTTACGGCACCTCAATGGATTAGGGATGTAGACAGTGACATTGTAACGTTGGTATCCAACAGTTACGCTCTGTGGTAATGTTGGTGTAGCGAATGTTAAGATAAAAGTGTGTGTTGGGACCAAGCTCCCACTTTTTTCTCGTCATGATGCGTTTAACATGAGAGACCGGAATGTTCTCCTCTTGGAAGTATGACAGTATGTCAGCCTCATTGTCATTGCGCAAGGCTGGGCACCTGATTACCCCCTTGCTGCAATTTAATGATGAGTGTGGTTTTACACACACACTGAGGCCGGCAAAACTGTTGGTTCCAAGGAGGTTCTCCGCTTGTTGCTTGCGGAAAACCTCTATTAGGAGATCACCCGATCCCAAAGGCTTGACAGATTTGACATCTCCAGCAATGCCTTTGATGCCCTTTCGCAATATTAAGGGTGATAAACCTGCAGTGGTCTTGCCACTCTGTGTAGAGGACATGACCAGAAACTGTGGGAATGTGTTTGTTGTACCGCTTTTTGTTTGTTGATTTGTGGTTGATTCCTTTTGGGGAGATTTTGGTTGTAGTTCATTTTGTTTGTTTTTGGAAGCCATCTTTTAGAGTTAATTACAATTCGCTAGCTGTGCCCCCACCCACCTCGGAGCCCAACAGGGGGACACTCATGATGACATGGATATCCAATGTCAAAGTGTCAGGGTTACACAGATAGTATACTCGGAAGAATATTTCGAACAAACATAATTCAAATCAAGCTTGCGACAGCACGCTCGCAAGATTGTACACCTGCAAGATCGATCAGAATCAAGACAATCCAAATTAAACTCACGATTGACCCTAAGCCACCGCCTTCTTGGAGATCTACGAACCAAGGGCTCGGCATGACCAGCCGATTGATAATACAGGGCCCATATTACCTCTCGTCTAACCGGAGTCTGAAGCCAAAGTAGTTGTGTGTAGCAGTAAAAAAAGGAAGAAAAAAGAGCAAAACCTATTCAACCACCAGGACCTTCTTCCCCCGGATACGAGATGCAACCCACGGCAAACAGGTTGGCTCAAATTGGAGCTACTGTGAAAGCCTTCAGCTACACTGATATCAAGCAGACGCACATCACACCCCCAAAAGTGGTGCGCATCCGCATGAGAGCAGTGCACCCAGTCTCGGGACGTGGACCCAGCTTTCATGGAGACCTAGATGATAATAAGGATCCGGTTAACATCCAGAAAACGATTCATGTGACAGTAATACAGTATTTATAGTGGACGTCCGTATAGTTCAGTACTTATACTTTGGTCATAACCCCTTCCGATAAAACTTAAGATGTACTCCCAGCATGGATTTTAGCCATTTTTGCTTGGCCTCCGGCCGGGCAACAGCGGGCCGGTGGTCGGGGCTCTCAGACACACAGCATCACAGACGTACCCGAAGAGACATCGGGGACGTAACCCGAAGAGAGTCGAAGTTAAAATCTCTCTGTGTCCCGTAGAATTTCATAATCGGCCACATATCCTTCACATATTCGTTGAAGCATCGTCCAATATCCGGCCAGGCCTGGTACAACTAATCCTTCGTTGTCCGTAAGATATTCGGGTAATGATAATTGGCCCATTAGCAGTATATATTTCAATTCAATTCAATTCAATTCAATTTTATTGCTTCCTACATCCCACATAAAATGGATCGATAGCAAAACATGCATGTATATAACACACAGTAGATCAAAGCAACAACTTATCAAGCCAGCTTTCCTCAGTTCAAATGACTTTGAAAGAAAGAGGCCTAAATCCTGTAGAAGTTTTAGATCATTAGAAGACAAGAGTCGTATAAAATTTTCAAAATCTGTTAGATGGTGGTTAATTATATCTTTATGACTATTAAAGAAAATTGTTCTCATAGTAGAGTTAACGGAACACTTAAAAATGAAGTGAATGTTTGGTCCAATAGACCTCTATAGTGATTTATTGGAAACTGTGGTGTGTGTTTAAATTGATATAAACTGTTACTAATTCTCAGACCCCTCTGTTTGAAACATGTTTTGCGTCTTTTTCTTTTCAATCGTGCTTATTGCAATATCTAGAGACCCTGTCTACATCTTATTTGCTTTTTACATATATATAAAATAAACATAAAGTAGAACTCTAATAACTAGGTTTCATTCTTAAGTTGTCTAGCAGATATATTGCAAGGAAACGGTCTGAAATGTAAATGCGATCACTAGTTTTTGAAATTTGATCCCTCCATCCACAGGTTTTTGTTTTTAGTGCCATATTGGGTCAGTATTACTAAATTCAGTAGCATGTATATATGAATAGATGTGTCTGTCTATCTACATGATATAAAACAAAAAAATTTCTGGTTCACAATTTTAAGGCCCACTACCTTTGTGAAACAAAAATAAAAGTTTCTTAAAAACAATAATACTATTCGAAAAGGTATTTAAATGGTCTAAGAGGATGTTATAACACCGATCAAATACTAGATTCCCTGCATTAAACTACATTAACAGTGAAGATTCATTTCGCTGTTTTTGCCGTCTGGCGCAGTGATAATCAACCGACGCGCGGTATTTAGGACGACGGCGGGAAACATCAATTGACCCACGTTATGAAAATTAGCATTTAATTTATTTTAATAAATTGTTAAGAATGTGATAGTAAGTGTATTATTAACGGTAAGTTAATAACTTTTGTGACACTATAAAATTATCAATTTCGTTTTGCATTCCCAATAAAAGATGTTTCGGAAATGTAGTGGCCCTTTAAAGAACTTGTTAGTATTCGACTCAAAAAACACGTTCAACAGAAACAAAAATAGTTAAAGACATACATCGTTTTAGTTTTAAATGTTGACACAATAATTATCTAAAATCTGTTCATGTATAGGATAGTATTCGACTTCTTCGTTACATATACATGTATATCTCGTCGGTCGCACCATTATTCGTATACATGTACCAACATTCTAGTTAAAAGAATCTGAAAGCATATACACTTTAATCTAATGCACAGATCTTCGCTTTTCGTGAAATTTTGAATACGAAAATACAAATGAATATCATTGCATGAAATTTCCTCATGAAGTTGTTCTTTTGGCGGTTGCTGTGGACCATGAATATAAAAAACAACTTATCATATTTGATGTATTAATGGTAGGGTAGTACATTGTATCATTGACGAACCATAAATATCTCTACACATGAAAACATTTGAAAGTTCCAACCACGAACCTAAAGTACACACGAATATTTTTTGTTACACACAACACGCAGTGTGTCATCCCGTCAAATCGTCGAATTATATTGTTACATAAACGTGTCACAGATTAACTTGTATTTTGATAAAATGGACAATAACGTAGCTACATGTAACACTGATCGAGCTAAAGCTTAACTTTGTTAAAGGCCCATTACCTTTCTGGAGCAAAATATAAAGGTTTCTTAAAAAAAACCATTATTAACATCAGAAAATGCGTACCGATGACCTAAAATAAGGTTACGACACCAAACATATGCAAGATTTCCTGTGTAATGTATGAAAACAGTGGAGAGTCAATTCGCTGTTTTGCCGTCTGGCGCAGTGATAGTCAACTACCGCCCGGTATTTAGGACGACGGCGGGAAACATAATACGACCCGCGTTATGAAAATAAACATTTTATTTATTTTAATCAAATCGTTCAGAAGGTGATGATAAATATAGTATTAACGGTAAGTTAATATTTTTTGCGGCTCTACAAAATTATCGATCTTGTTTTACATTCCCATTTTTAAAAATTTAAAGCCGTTCGGAACGGTAGTGGGCCTTTAATATATTACAAGTATTAAAGACCAGTCCAAAGCATAGATATGTGCAAACGTGTATGTTTTATGTAACATCTTTGACAGCCTTGTAACATGACGTCAATGTTCATGACGTGATGATTTGACGTCGCTAATTTTGTCAGAAAAGAATGTAAATGTTGTCTCATTCAAAGTCGGATATCTCTTAAATGCCTTATCCTTCGGCTTTAATATTTTGTGAACGTGATCTACACACCATAAAGTAAATAAAAATGTGAAAAAATGAAAATGTGATTTTTCCTCATCTGGGCCCATTTTTGTCAGTCGCCGTCACATATATCTTGAATATCAAGTAATTCACAAATTACAAGTTTGCTAAATTTTTTTCTTAATCAAGGGTATACAACTGATATTTATTTTAAAGAATGAATTAATCCAGAATTGACTTTAATTTGTATCAATTTAACATTGCAAACATGCAACAACGTTTACGCCAAAATAAAACATCATCCACGTTAAGGCCTGTATATACTTGTATAAGGGCCAAGTATACAAAATCCAACAAGAGGTAAATAACATTATTTAATTAGCAAATTGAGTTGACACTAATTAAGTCCATAAAATGTCTATCACTTTTTTGTCTCCGTCATCTTGTCTGTTTGGTAATAAAACATCATTCATGTTAGGGCCTGTGCACACTTGTATAATGACCAAGTATACGAAATCCACCAAGAGGTATATATAACAGCGACATCACGTCCATGAAATATATATCACTTTATGCCTCCACCACCTCGTCTGTCTGGTGAATACTCCAAGCACAGAGAAATTGATGCGCTGGCATCTGCTTCTGTGCAGCCCATTGTCTTCATTATGCTTGCTGAAAAGAAAATGCAAGTGGATTAATTTGTAGAAATATTTTTTTTTAATCAGATTGATTTGTTCTTTGACCCTACGAGGTTGACCATTGGCCCTTCTGGTCAAAATACCATAAAAATGTAAATTGAGAACCTCCTTGGAACCAACAGTTTTGCCGGCCTCAGTGTGTGTGTAAAACCACACTCATCATTAAATTGCAGCAAGGGGGTAATCAGGTGCCCAGCCTTGCGCAATGACAATGAGGCTGACATACTGTCATACTTCCAAGAGGAGAACATTCCGGTCTCTCATGTTAAACGCATCATGACGAGAAAAAGTGGGAGCTTGGTCCCAACACACACTTTTATCTTAACATTCGCTACACCAACATTACCACAGAGCGTAACTGTTTGGATACCAACGTTACAATGTCACTGTCTACATCCCTAATCCATTGAGGTGCCGTAACTGCCAGAGGTACGGCCATCATGAGAACAATTGTAGACGGAAAATGGTATGTCAGTACTGTGGCCGTGAAGGTCACGACGAAAAAAGACGAATGTGACATTGTCAACCGTCACTGCGTCAATTGCGGGGGTGACCATGCTGCGTCTGCTCGCACCTGTCCCGCCTGGACTCGGGGAGAGGGAGATATTACGGGTCAAATATACCAAGGTGTCTCTTTCCCCGAGGCTAGGAGGATAGTCGAGCGTTCAGACCTGAATGTGGCAACCTATGCTCAGATCACCCGCGCAAAGACGCCTGTTGACAGTGTCACCGTCAAACATGCGTCGGTCCAGGCCTTGGTTGACAAGCCTAACTGGGACAATGATGTCCCAGATATGGCTGATGCTAAGACCTGCAAAATAATCATGGGGGACCCGAACAGGTTCAAGTCTGGTCCATATAAGCCCCAACACAAACCACAACAAAAACCACAACAAAAACCACCTGGAGCTAAAACGCCAATCCCACCGGCGTCTCCAGAACTTACACAACACCGCACACCGAACATTAGAAAAAAAGTTACCGCCGCTCGTCATAGACGCGCTACATCTTCACCGTCTATTGGACGTAAAAAAACTCCCTGAGAAAGCAAGCGACCAGCAAATACACCACCGCAGGAGCAACGCCAGACAAAAACCACCAAGGTAAAGCTGGCGAGGCTCCCTGCACTAAATAACAAACTCAGTAAGGGATCAGATGACCCTATCCTTGGACGGAACATCTATGATGTTCTATCGGACGACAGCGAGTTTGGTGACAACACATTTATCGCCACCAAACAACCTACTTCAAGTAGTCCTGTCGGTCCGACAAACTATCCTCAGGGACCAACATAGAGACAAACACTATCATACAATGGAACATACGCGGATTTAAAGCGAAAAACGTTAAGAAGAATTAAAACATCTTATACAAACAAAAAAACCCATCCATATTCTGCCTTCAAGAAATAATGCTGAAAGACACAATCAATCTCACGACATTTTACACTATACACATAAACTCCAACAACAGGTGGCCGCCCATCAGGTGGTGTGGCGGTGGCGGTGCATAAATAACGTTCCTCACAGACAACATTCAGCTAAATACCACCTTACAAGCTGTTGCTATAAGCGCAACTCTCACCGAAAAATAACAGTCTGTTCTATATATTTACCATCCAAATATATCCATTAGTTGTGATGAAATGAGTTACATCGTATCACAACTACCAGTGCCATATTTTATCATGGGTGACTTTAACGGTCATAATAGCCTCTGGGGCTCCCCAGGCACTGACGATAGAGGTAGACGTATCGAAGATTTTATTAATAAAAACAGCTTATGTCTTTATAACACCCAATGCCCCAACATATTTACACCCTGCCTCTGGCTCGCTTACCCACATTGATTTATCGTTGTGCCATCCATCAATTCTTCTGGATTATGATTGGATGGTCAACGGTGATCTCTGTGGGAGCGATCACTTTCCAATTTATACTTAAAAACATAGGGTCAACCAAAACTTGAGGAGCCTATTCCTCGTTGGAATCTACATAAGGCGGACTGGGTTCAATTTTTAAAAATTTGTGCGCAGAGGAGCTCATTGAGGATAAATTTTTGAACCTCGATGACCCCATTAAAATTTTCACAGAAGCGCTCACTTCTATCGCTACAAAAACCATACCAAAATCCGTGCCAAAACCTACAAAGTTTCGTCTCTCAAATGATTCATTTATCAATAGATCTGGTAGAAATTCCGCTCTGAGGCGGTACTTGGCTTCGCCAACCGTCTCAAACTATAACAATTTTAAAATTTGGAGAGCAAAAGCTCGAAGGTCTATCAAATCCGACAAGAAAAGTACTTGGAAAGAGTACGTCTCAAAAATTAATTCCAATACATCTTCGAAGAAAGTTTGGGAAATGATTGGAAAAATCAGTGGGAAAAGAAAAGCAACACCATCCTCCCACCTCATTAACAACAATAAAATATTTTCTTCAAAATCCGAAATAGCTGACGCCTTTGCCAAAAATTTTGCTAAAAATTCATCCATCAAAAATCATTCCAAAAAATTTCAAAAAATTTAAAAACGGAAAAGGAAAGAGAGACGTCTTAATTTTTTAAAATCCTCCAATAGTGAAAGTTACAATAGGCCTTTCGGAGATACCAGAATTGCTCGAGTCCCATGAGAAAATCAAAGGAACTCGGCAGCTGGACCAGACCGGACAATTCCAATATATGTTTTTAAAACAATTACCAGACTCATTCAACTAAAAATGTCTTTTTACATATATTTTAATATTGTTTTCTATTCTGGCCAAAATTCATGAGGTCTTGGAAGGCAATATTCTATTATACCCCTTCCGAGCCCGGGAAAGTTGCTTAATGCTTGCCATATAATAACTAATCGGTCCTATTTCATTGACGAGTTGTATTTGTAAATACTCTAGAACGTATGATAAATACCAGATTAGTTTGGTTCCTGGAATTCAAATTCTATTTTTTTAAGTTCCTTTGCAAAGCGGCTTTAGAAAACAGCAGGGGGACGGTTATAGACCACTTAGTTAGACTAGGATAATCATTTTATACGAGATGGCATTTGCCAAGAAAGAAACATATTGTGGCCGTATTCTTATGACCTTGCAAAAGGCATGACGACACGCTTGGCAATATGGAATCTTGAAACGATATCCATGAACTCGGTTGATACGTGGTAAATTTGCCAATGTTCTTATATCAAATTTTTATATCTGTCAGGGCATTTCAAAGTTCGACAACGGGTTCAACTTACTCAGAAAATGAATACCACAGGAGAATGGGCGTCCCTCAGTGGGGTTATCTTGTCCGTCTCACTTTTTGGCCTTAAAATTAAACAGCTTAACCAAAATGTCGTTGGACAATCTACGGAAGGGTCTCTTTTTTGTGGGATGATTTATTGATCTGTTATCAGATTCATAATTAACATGCACACTATAGAACGGAAATACTTCAAACAATGTTTAGGCAAATTACAAAATTGGGCTGACGAAAATGGCTTCAGATTTTCAAGATCAAAAACTGTCTGTATGCACTTCTGTCAAAAACGAAAACCACACAATGATCCTGACCTCACACTCAATGGAATTAAAATTCCAGTAGTTGAACAAACTAAATTTCTTGGACTAATATTTGATTCGAAACTGTCCTTTGTTCCACATATCAAACATCTGAAGGATAAGTGCTCGAAGGCGCTGAACATTCTACGAGTTCTTTCCCATTTCTGATTGGGGTGCAGACCGTGAAATGCTTCTGCGTATCTATCGGGCACTTATTAGATCAAAACTTGACTACGGCTCTATTGTCTATGGATCGGCTCGCAGCTCCTATCTACAGATGCTTGACCCTATACAGAATCAGGGACTGCGTCTGGCACTTGGAGCTTTTCGAAACAACACCTGTGAAGAGTCTCCATGTGGAAGCTAATGAGCCATCTCTAGACGATCGACGGAAGTAAAATTATCCTTACAGTATGCTGCTCAACTGAAATCCAACCCCAAAATCCTGCATTTAACCTTGTATTCAATCCACAACACCAAGAAATATTTACACAGAATCAAAAGCTCATACCAACATTTGGCATCAGAATTTCAAAATTTTTGCTGGAACTTGATATAACTTTCGACACCATTGACGAGTACACCGTATCGGAATGTACCACCATGGCTCATTCAAACACCTGATATCAATTTATCTCTACATGAGAGGGCAAAATCCAGTGCATTACCCGAAGAACACAAATCCTCCTTTCGGGAGTGCATTAGGGCTTTCCCTGACCATGTTCAGATCTACACTGACGGATCAAAAGACGGTGATAAAGTTGCGGCAGCATGCTGTACATCTAATCACTGCTCCTCTATCCGACTCCCGGATTTTGCCTCCATTTTCTCTGCGGAAGCATGTGCTATCGGTCTGGCGCTTGACCATATCGAAGAACACCGCATTTGAAAAGGCAATCATCTGTTCAGACTCTCTTTCGGTTCTTCAGGCTTTGAAATCAAGAAGCCCTAGAAATACTCTAATCCAAAATCTTTTTAATCCGAACATTTCGATTATCTTCTAAAACTCAAATTACTTATCTCTGGATTCCCAGTCATGTGGGTATAAAGGGGAATGAACAGGCTGATGAAGCAGCTAAGACTGCTCTTCGCCTAGCACAAACAGATTTGAAACTTACCATACACCGACATCAAACCTTCAAATTCAGTCAGCCATCAAACACCATATGGCAAACAAAGGTGGTCTACCGAAACAAACAATAGAAACTGTTTAAAATTCAACCTACACTTAATCTAAAACTGTCCTAGTCGGGAGAGACCGCAGAGAGGAAGTTGTACTCTCTCGGCTCCGAACTGGACACACATATTTTTACACATTCTATCTATTGAGAGGGGAGGATCCTCCTACATGCCATGCATGTGATTATCCCTCTCACAGTGGAGCATTTTTTTATTGCATTGTATTGATTTTAAACACATACGAGATAAATACTACGATGTCTCGACATGTACACTTTGTTTCATGCCGTGAGGACATAATCGTATTTTTAATTTATCTCAAAGAGATCGGTATTTTAAGCAAAATATGAACGTTTTCTCATTCATACATCGTATTCAAACTCAACATTTCATCGTTTCATCAACATTGTGCATGAGTTTTCTCATGTGTTTTAGCAAAAATTTATTTTATCCCATGCAAACCTTTTTTTATCAAAATTAACGTTTAACCAATCATTGTGTTTTAGTACCTTACTTGCTTTTTCCTTACCCTGAACTTTTATCCTGATATTAATGCATGACTTGTAGTTTGGCCCTAAATGACCTTAGTTGTCGATGGGCCGTAAAACTCAAACAAACAAACAATGGACACATTGAGACAGTGCCTCTGCAATGGGCGGCTTTCTGAAAACAGGGGACTTCATAGACAGTAAATAGATTCAGACTAGAGCACATGTGTAATTTTGGACCATGGTGAAGCATTTAACAATTCTAAAACATCTTATCATTTGGCCGTAACCCCTTTGACCTTGCAAAAAGGGCCATATATGACACAGTTGGTGGCAATATGAGGGGGATACGGGGGTTTTATCCTGACATGCTTACCAAGGTTATAATTACCTGTTCATTTTTTACCAAGTTTATTCTTCGATGCATCGAATTTTATGACTGTAGGCATTTTCAAAGGCATTCCGACACATGCGTTCCACTATTTCAAACAGAAACATATAAACAGGAGATCGGGCCCTTTTTTACCTCAATGGTGAAACATCCGTGCCCTAAGGCACACTAATAAATTACTATAGCATAATGAGGACAACTAATCTTGTAATGAATTTACCGGCAATCTATTTGACTCATGAGATTGATAATACTTGATCTGTTACCTAGTGTGGGATCAAAAACAATGCATATACAATAGAACGGCAACTCACAACTGGATGTTTTACGCCTAGCAAGTACAACATGCAGAATAATCCACCGACGAAAATGCTGCCTATAATTTTCAAGATGACACGTATTTAACATAATGCACTGGTACTCAAAGATTACAGATGGAGTCCGCCATTTTTGTATAAAATAACCGACCGTCACCCGGCCACAAGATTATCAATAATGACCAAAATTCCAGAATGTTGACTTGGTCTATGCCTATTCTGTGGAATCAATATTTGATCGTAGACTATTTTATTGTTCCACATGTCGATTTTTAATAATGAATTGTAATGCAAATATGGGCTAATAAACAATTGTATAGTTCCATGTCCCTAAGCATGACCGAACCAAATAACGTGGGGTTCATGACCTTTAAAGAACCATCTCTAATCGGGCAGGTTCTTACACATAGGTCAGGATGAACCTTTTTTCACTTGAGAACATACATATGCAAAGTAGGTCCAGTTGTCAGTGGATTGCTTCTGGAATAACTCCTATCTACATTCCGCAACACAACACATTCAGGGGGATCTACCAACGTTAACATCCACTGGCAGTCATTTTATTGTTTTTGACGTCTAACACCAACATCCAAGTGAAATCGGAAGAGTTTCCTTTAGTGGACAGCAACTATTAGTCCAGTCTGTGTCGCTAAATATGCCATCGACATCCAAGAAATGTATCCACATTTGTATGCTGCTCAACTGATCCGAATCCAAGCCAAAAAATTGCATTTTAAACTTGATTTAATCCACTTACACATGACTCTATTTCAGACTGTAGCATCTAAAGGTATTGTACAAACATTTGGATCATCAGTAAATACCATCTATTTTCTAATTCTTGCAGCTAAACTTAAATCATTAAAATTTGAACACCATTGACAGAGCCTCTCATCCATAACTTCGATGTAACATGTCAACTATTTGCCGTCATTCAAATACCATAAATTTATCTTTCATGAACAATGTCAGTAATGTCATTACCGAACATAAATCCTAACACGAGAAGGCAAGTGCATACTCAAGGACTCGCCCTTTCATGTCCAATACTCGTTTACAGATCTGTCTTATTCTCAATATCATTTCGGGTATGTAAAGTCAGACGTGGCCGCGATGCAACCTAACGGTACAATACCCCATCCTGTAAACACAAATCCGAAAGGATATGTTGCAAACATTATGGACATGAAAAGGTTAAAGCGTGAGATTTGTTACATGCTAGCAGTATTGCAATTGATAACGACAAAAGCTACAACTACTTTAAAGTAAAACAAAGTACAATGGCAAACTTTTCTCTTCTTCCGAAATATTGACTTTTATTCTATTAAGTAAAATATGCTCACTTGGAATCTGCCTCACTTCCCTTTTCAGTTCATATAACGCTAATGTCATAGATGAGCTCTTAAACGTGATCCCCCTATTTTCCGAGACAAACCAAAGTCTATTTAAAAGTGGTTACAGAAGTAAACTATCAAACGGCTCTTTCCTTAGACACTCGGATCCATCAAGTGGGACGTAAGTCTGGAAATTCGCCCCGCAAACAGTATAATGTGACACGGGTTTGTAAATTCCAACATGTGGACAAAAATAATGTCAATTTTCAGGTGATCTATAGCCTCGTTTGACAAAACGCTGTGCACAACTACACACCACTAATACTAGGAAGACACCAATCATGATATTTTACCGGACTTGGTCTCGAAGTCAACATGCCAGAAAATTGTTCTACGTCCAGTTTACACTGCATTTGGTCACTCACCATAAGTTAGTGGGTAACGCTCTTACATGTTTTTACCCTCGGCACTGAATAAATAGTTATTTACATTAATTAATCATTCGCATACCATTCCAATACTATTAGCTTTGGGAAAGGAAGCTTGTGCTACTGTCTGGTATCTTGACAACATGCGAAAGAACACCGTATTGATCAGCAAATCAAGAAGATCTTTACTCTACTTCCTTCCATGCTTTAATCAAGAAGCCTAGACTGTCTTAAATATGCTAATTCATCATCTAAAAAATAAACATTTATTTGAACAAATGGAATTAGCAGCTTCTAAAACTATAACAATTAACTTATTCAATCTTTATTCCACACTGCTATGTTTGCATATTGGGCAGTATGAACATTCTGTTTTATTCTGCAAACTAAGACATGCATCTGTTGCCTGAGCAAGTCCAAAATGTATTTCATAACAACTACCATTAGACCGACATCAAAACTACAGGCCAAATTCTGAACAAAGCCATCAAAACCATTGCTGGAAAAAGGCAATTTCTATTAATTAAAACTGGGTTAGCAACAAACATGTTTAAAAGGGACAATTCAGGTGAGGCTAATTCTTACTGTCCATGGATAGGGACCGCATATAAGGAATTTGTATTTGTCTCATCATTCAGCTCTTGACCTTATATGCAAGATATTTTGACATTCATATTGCACCTATTTAGCCCCTGTGACCTGAAGATATTTTTTGATTATATACCTCCTTTGAACATTGCCAATGGCATTGCTTGATCTTCACAGTCGATTAAGTCATTTACAACATTGTATTTACCCTCCACCTGAGATAAAGTATCTACGACATGTCATTTAAACACTTTTGGTTCTTTATGCCCGTGTTGATACCACATGAAGTATTGATCTCAACATAATTATTTCAGACGTAACATCGTTATTTCTTCAAGCAAAATATAACACAACTGTAATTCTCATCTTTTACAGTAAATATCTAGACATATTTTTCTTTACATCACTGAATAACACTGCTTTGAATGGTTTTCTCATGGGTTCGGCAACTTGGCTAGCACATTTATCCCAGCATTCGAAGACATTTCAATACATTGCCTAGCCTTCTTGCTTTTCAGATCATAACCGAGTGTTTAAACCAGTTTACATTTCCATGAACTGTGTTTGTTTCCTTGAAATAAGTGTCATTTATTTGAATTTCTTGGTTAGATCTTTTATCTATGTGCCTAAATATCATTTATGACTTGGTAGTTTGAGAATGAACTGTAGTTAAAACGAGCTTAATTTTACCCATGTGAATACCTTTACATTAGTACCCAGGTCATTATTTGAACAAACTTGGTCCTAGCCCTTCATCTTACCAGCATTGAAAACAGGCAAATTCAGTACCCTGGGCTCCATCTTTGGTACCCCTTGATAGAGGAAGACTTAAGGAGCAATTAAAGCTGTAATTTTAGCCTATTTGACCCTGTACCTTGAATGAAACAATTTTGAATGGTCATTTATATATGAACAAAACAGGTAGCCTTCATCCCACATCATACAGGGCAACATAGGTCTTACTACCCTGGGCTATTCATGGTTCTTGTATTTCAAGAAGTTCTACCCTTTATAATTTTTACCTTTTGACCCCTTAACCTTGTTATTGAAGGTCAAGCGTCACTATGGCTTACATTTGAACAAACTTGGTATATTCATCCCAGCAACACTAACAGTTTTTCAAATATTATTAAAATGATGGGCCATGTACTTAATTTTTTTCATTGAGTGAAGTCTTCGAATTTTAATTCCGTAAATAATTTTTACGCAGTATGGTAGCGCCGAGTACGGTTCTACACTTCAACAATACGGGTAACTAATACAGGAAGGCCTTCGGGGTCAGATTAAAGTTAATAATTTATGATTAATAATGTTTCACTATTTGATGAAATATTCATTTTACAATTTACCCAGATCTAAAATCTACCCAAAATTACACGTGGCCTCCACCATTCATACACGCCATACAAACGCTGAAAATACTTACTAATATGAACTGGTACTTACACGTGCGGACTGCCATGGTTAAGGTGATATTTAATAATATGCCAACTTCATTCAGAATCCTGATAATAAGCAATTATGGGGGGCCGAAAAAGTTTCCTGTAATATTCTTCACCCTGTTAACTTCTGTACAATATTAATAATTCAAGACAGCTAAAGTTAAACTTCAAAATATCACAAAGTCCGAAATTCACTCAGCTATTCTTGTTTCAAATATACAAAGTTTCCTTTGAATGATTCTTAAACCTTTTAATATTTCAGATTAACTCTGTTCCCTTTGATGTAAACATCAATAACTGACCGCCAGTATAAAAACTTTCTGCTTTGTATTATAACACAAATACAACTTTCAAATATCACTAATAGTTCTTTTTGTATTTACCCATATTTGTAAAGATATTATGAAAATCTGCTATTCCACCCAGTAATAAATTTCAGAATACTGAAATGAATATCTGAATATGGGTCCCAATTGTTTGTATAACTTTACCTGAGCTTAATTGTCCATGTTATATTCTACCCAGTATAACTGTGACCCTATCCTAATATTCTTGTTGAATGAGTTCACATAATTCAAATAAAAATCCATTGTTAATTGCGTACACTTTTCAAATACAAATAAACTAATTCCTGTTTCTATATCACCACAGTGATCAACTAGGCAATATACTCCAATTCTGATTTATATTTCACCTATTTACTTCAATAACAAATATCTTAAGTGTTAAATAATCCATGTAAAAACTTCAATATCTAAAATGCCTGTTTAATTCACTCATACAATGAAGCATCTTAAAATATGTTTTCAAAGTATCTGGTTAACATTAACGGTATGGAATTATAAATTCTTTTAAACTAATATCAGTTAATGAAATTTACCCAAACTATTTTATACTAATTATCTATGTATTCTGATTTACCCAGTATAAATTAATTTGCTATCAACTTAATTATCAAAATAATTAAATTTATTTAGGAGGTATACGATATACTATATATCAAATCCAAAACTCCTTTAGATTTAATGGGAAAATAACATACAGATTAACTTTCACAACGTTGTAACAGTGACAATGTACCACAGATCAGTTACATATTGTACCTTAGAGCCAAAATGCTTATCAGTCAATATTTTCAGTTAGGTATACGAAAACGCTTTAAAGGTATCACATCCACCTCAAAACTGGTACAACTGGTTGACATAAAACATACATTTATCCACATCCTTGGGTCAAATACGATTTTCTACCAGGTGTATTAATCATAGTGTTTTTTATGAAATGATAAATTGCTTTCAGAATTTAATTTCAAATAACTTTTCCTGCACAATGAAACCTTCTCATTATATCAACATATAATGTTTGATGCAAATGGCATCATTTCGTGTATCCAAGCTGATTCAAACGTACTGCAGTGATACCAATTTTTAGACCGCCACAAAATCAAAGTACTGAAAGTACTAAATGGCTCGGTCTCAATGATTGGAGGATATATTTCTAAAGTCAACATTTTTTTTTTGGACAATAAGAAATAAAGTTTGCTAGTGTTCCTTCCAGTTTGGACTTTTGAGGATTCCTTGGACACCAAGGTGTTAAATAAGAAACATATACTAAACTCTTAGGAGCCCATTCTAATATTTCCTATGGTGTTATATGCCAAATGACTTTATAGCATCTTTAACCTTTTCCTTGTTAATTTGATGTCAATTAAAATATCCATTCTGAATTGCTATTCTCATTAAGTTCCTGGGACCAAAGTATCAGTTAACAAGTATTGTTTTGCAGCAGAGACAGACAAGAGGCATATTTTTCTATGCCAAAATGTCTTAAATATAGAATATGTCAGTCCTCAAGAAGACTTATCAATATAGTCATACCATTTCTGAATAAACTGGTCAATTGGTCTACTTTTAACAAGTTTTTGTAATTAGTCTTTTGTAAAACAGCAAGTTGATTGATATATCCAAACATGATTTAAACTAGCTCTGATAAAATATCTTAAACATCTTACAGCCATTTAAACAAGAGCTGTCGGAGAACAGCAAAGCTCGCCTATTCAGAAGAAGTTGTTGTTCAAGTATTTACTATTTAAACATGGAAATATGACAAATTAACAGACTAAAAAAACCTAAAGGGCCCCAAATTGGTTGTATTATCACGTTCAGCATCCATACACATTAGGAAAATAAAATCATAAACATTTATGATGACTTAAGCTTAAACAATAGACAAAATAGAAACTTGCTCAAAAACTTTAACGTGAAATATGACAAATTAACAGACTCAAAAAACCCCTAAAGGGCCCAAAATTGGTTGTATTATCACGTTCAGCATCCATACACATTAGGAAAATAAAATCAGAAACATTTATGATGACTTAAGCTTAAACAATTGACGAAACAGAAGCTTGCTCAAAAACTTTAACGTGAAATGGGACGCCAACGCTGACGCCGACGCCGGGGTGACAACATTAGCTCCCCCTATTCTTCGAATAGGCGAGCTAAAAACGTCTGGTCTATTTTCATGTTAAGTATACATTATGCCAAAAAGTAATCATTCTACATTTTATTCCAATATCAATTGGGTATCTTGTTAGCTCGCCATAAACCATGAATTGTTTTATACACTTTTTTAACTTGAGGAAATTACAAATGATTTTTTCTACAATATTTGTATTTTCAAATCCCCATACTTCTGATGAGTATAATAAAACTGGCATTACAAGTGACTAAAATATTTTCAGTTTAAAATCAACAGGAAGGGATACATTCCTTTGTTTCTTAAAAATAGTAGACACTGATTTAATTGTTTGTTCAGCAGTTTTTTTTCTTTTCTTTAAAAACGCTACCATTAATGTTAAAAAATATACATAGATATGTATACCCTTCTTATCAAAATAATTCTATATCCCATAACGTAAAACTGGTGTTGTTGGGGCCAATTTTACGTTTTGAGAATTTACAAAATAACTAGATTTAACCTTTCTGATATATTAAATTTTAAAATGATTAATTGAAATCCGTTTACCAAATATATACCAATAAATTTGCATATAAATGATAAATAATAATGCAATATTTTATCAAATCCGTATTTAACATTTGTTTAGAACAGTGTCATCGCCATATAAAATGATAAAATGATAAATAGTTTGGGATACATTTCAAATATCTGTAAATATTTGTCAATAGTTGTCAGACAATTAACATTCTTTTTCCGCCAGATAAGATTCCAAGTCATCAAGGTATATTGAAAATAGGAAAGGAGATATAAATAAGGTACCATACTGTGCATGTATATGTTCAATGTAAATTAACAATGTAAGCCGGTCTTGCAGAATTGCCTTACAGCGTTATAATAAATGCAGTTGTCTCATTGCATTGGATATAATTGATTTAAGGCAGTTCATGTGGCAACCGAAAAAGGTAAAATCACCATTTTCAGAGTGATCAGAGAAGATTGATAGTCAAGGAGGGAAAACATAAGACAACCTGTGTTATGCAAATTAATATCTAATTTATTTTGAATAAAGTATGCCGAAGATGATGATTAGTGTATTATTAACAATAATCTTAATATGTTTTCTAAAAATATTAACAACTAATGTCATATTGTGTTATAAATTTAATGTTTTATTTATTCTTTTTATTTCAAGCATGTAGATGTCATAGAAAATAAACAAATACCAAGTATATGCATATTAAAGTAAAATTCACAAATCACAACACTAATGTGTATTGTATATATGGAATGAAGATGATGATGGTAATTATTTGGATCAAAAATGTTTACAACATTAAATGTATTATATATATGGAATTTGAATATGATGATAGTAATTATTTTCATATCAAAAACTATTACAGTATTAAGCTACCACAGTTGAAAATGATTTCTTTCATTTTGTTCACACATTTTTTCTCCTGGACTGGTTCCAATTGAAATGATACTTGCATGTAGACATTCTGTAAAACATAAGAAAACAATAAATGTATTAACAGAGTAATTACCGAAAAGGCTAATATCATATAATTAAACATTTTTTTTTATAAATAACAATACCAGTTTAGAGTAAATATTATTGAAATTTATTTTCTGTTGTTCTTTAGTCCTCCTGTTCTTTGGAGTTTTGTCCTTCATAAATTGATTGTAATACAGCAGTTGTCATATAATGTATCTGATAATGTGCACACAGAAGTATAAGTATATGCATATGCATGTGTGCATGGGCACGGTGATAAGTTTATTTTGCCGAGTAAAAAGTTCAAAGAACTAGTATTGTTCATACTCAAAGATGTAATCGCACTAAAATAGTGATCGAGTAGGCTTTTGGTGTGATTGCATTTGTAAAGGGGTGTAGCTCTGAAAAACGCCAACATTTTGGATTTATCTGTAGGGTAGTTTGTTGTGACAGTGGTTATAGTCTTTTTCCTAAAGGCAGACCCAATGCCACAGGTGTAATACCTGTGTTGATACTTATATGCTATATTGTGGATTAATTCTAATTTCGAGTAATATGTGTTAATATCAGATACATAGAATTATAGCATAATTATGTTTATCTATGCGGCTTTAATAGATATGGAAGAGAACTCAACCAGTAGAATCTATGGAACTACCTTGGAAATCAAAACTTAAATCATTCACATTGATTGTATTTCAAGGAATTATTAAAGGCTTTCCTTGACTATGATCACTAAAAATTCACTAGGTATAAAATTCTCATTAGATTTTCAATAGATTTGCATCACTAAAATCGAGCCCAAAATTCTTTTGAAACTCTGATTTCATATTGGAAAGTAACTTAATTTCCCATTCCAGGGTGAGTAGGACCAGTTAATATTGTTAAACAGAATAATAACGAACCCACAAGACTTATCCAATTTCCAACTGTCGTGTGCATCACACCAATTCGCACAATTACAAGTTTGAAAATAATCGAAGGCAGTTTTGCGCCTGTGAACACGTGTGGATAACTATTCAACCCAGGATTACCATATATGTTAGTTTAAGTTGACTCTAGTATATAATATCATGAAGTACAAAATGTCCCTTATATGCTACATTGTAACATCCATTGCATGTAGAGCATTACCTACAAAAGAGTAATTAGTGAATTTATGTCAAATTAATGATTTCCATAATTTTAAAATGACTCGAATATGGGGGTTGTTTAACCGATGCATTTACTTGTACTTGCCTGACCTTTTACTTTTTAAGGTGAACAGAACTACCAATACAATAATATATTTTTTGAACAAGTTGCTTGTAGGAAACGATCTGCATATTTTATCTTAAGTATTATAATTAATTACCTTGTTTCTTATACCCTAAGATGGTATTTTCTAGATTACAGCGTGGTAAATGTACAAGTACATTTGTATCTTCGGGGGCGCGCGATGGAACTCAAGTGTTAAAATTTGGCTATCGCTAAATTGCTGATTACAATATATATCATGTAAATGCTACATTGGTCTAGTAATTATATGCTTAAATTTCTTTCCTATGGTTGAATGCACGGTTCAAACAATACTTACTAGATTAAATATTTGGTTTATGTCCGGCAATCTTTATACAGAATGGATATTAGGATAATGTTAATTTGGTATTCTGAGCTACTAATACTATGCAACATTTTGAAAATTACACTAGACTTCAACTTTTTGACTTTATATTTATTGTGCTCCTGTTAGAGATATTAACCTCTATAATATCGTCTCCGTATGAATATGATTAATACTCACTAACAGTCTTCAATATCAATGAAGACTCTAGATATACAATTATTAAGGTGAACTTCTAATAGATATTTGTATCTCAACCATATACCATATAGAGCATTAACCCTCCAATGGTTATTATTATAACAATGTTCATACATCCTATATATGTGGTGTTTGGCATGTACAGGGCCTTCAATAGGATTACTCAACTTAAAATAAAACATATAATCCAGACCAGTGTCCTCCCAAATTATTCGACAAACTTAATTTATTTAAACTATCTTTATGATACATGTCTGTTCTCCCACTCATTTTCTAACCAAATACTTCACGGTGTACGTCTATGCGATAAGAGAAATCATGCGCAACTATGCACGGTCACAAGAAATGAAAGTTGGCTAAGAATGTAGCCCTACTGGAACTCCTATGTCAAAACAGAATACTGTTACATTAGAATATACACTGATCAAGAAACCCGTTTTTTCTGATAAAATTGAGATATGATTTGTAAAAAAATATTTCACCTGGAACTCAAAATGCATCGTTCTTAATAATCCACATGTAGCTCCATATTAATTCTTAGCATATTAAAGCACTGATTATCTTTGATTAATAATTTACGTTGTATATAATACGGAATATATTGAAGGAATTTTTATCCAAAACCCACCAATGTTACCTATGATACTGATTGAAATACAGGTAAATCTCAAGTGACTTTACAGGTGAAAATAAAGACAGCTTATATGAAACAGTATATAATTGCCTTCCTATTGTTTCCTAAAACAACACCTACCTGTTGTTGATAAATATGTTGGCGTTAAGAGAACACCCCTTTGTAAGACTGTGCCAGGTGGTAGAGATTAGTTCCGCTCGAGTGATCACACAATGCAAGTGAGAATCGGGAGTATGTTTATGTAAGTTTTAATTACTAATCTCTGATGATTGTTGATAAAATATAACTCAGGATAATTGCTAAACATTTAACCGTTTTCTCCACGTTTGTTGTAGATTGAAACAGCTTTTTAAGTGCCGTTCTAGATCTACGGAAGAATTATGAAAAAGAAATCGGCATTTTCATCGATCTACAAATGAAGTAGTCCAAAAAAATCTCACTTCGAGTTATACGAACATTTTATGTATGATTTTTGTCATTCGGACCAAAAATACTTCGTTAATTACGTAGTTTACTGAATACGTTATATATATTATCAGAACGTCAAGCTCCTGTAGGCCTACATGTGATGAAAGTGGCTAAAATGTTTTAGCGACAACCTCTATACGTGCTTTTAATATGTATATATAATCTGATAATGTATACATGTGCTTATATTTACACTTGCTAGGCTTGGTCACTATACGCTAATACTAGCCGATTTTGTTTACCATAACTGCATGGTAACATTGAACTTTGAACTTGCGTAAGGAAATGTTCTGTGCAACGTAAAAGGACTACTTTTTAAAAAAAGAAACACATGGCTTTGTTTACATTTTGACGCAACATTACGTGTATATTGTTGTTTTTCATAGAATTTTGGAAAAATGTAAACAATATATACATGTTTTATATTTATATATGATTCAAACAATTTTTAAATTAACAATTGTATAAAGAAACGGAAAAATATTCAGACCGGGGCGACGTGCTTTCATTTTTGTTAAAAATGATGGGTGTCAAATGTAAACATTACCTTTGTGCCTATGTTCGTCCTACGATCGAGTCTTTGGGGTAGACGGGTGTGAGACCCTGTGATAGAGGTCAGTTATAAACATATCCTCTTGTCTTTGTTCTTTGAGTATTTAATCATGTGTATTATAAAACATGCACCGCTAATAATCCACGTGTTGACAGTTCCGCGTCACCACAAATACATTGTATCCATCGAACACAAGTGAATTTGTTTTATCTATCGATGGCAATATGGATCTAAGCGTAGATTATATAATCACATGGCTCCCAATGATGTAAAACCGTCAAGTTAGACGACAATTCAATTACATTGAGCTAATTGAAAATCGGTGTTCCACAACTTCGGCAAACTCCAGTGTGTAAGCGTGCGTCAGCTTCGCCTCGCTGCACAATAACGGTCACCGAGTTCACACATGTGGCCGTGTACAAATTCTTTATGTTATTACGCTATATATTAACTTTTAGCAAAATTGAATATATATTTAAAGTTCTGATCTGATTAAATAAAATTATCTCTGAAATTTACTTTGTTTGTCATGTTTATTTTACACTAAAATATTGAACTTTTTTGTCGTCGCGGATGAATAATTCTACCTTACGTGAAGCGTCATCATTCGCTGTTCAATTGAGTAAGCTCCTCCCACTTTTGACCGACTTTTATTGAATAATAACGTCACTTTCAAATGACGATTTTAATTGCATAAAATATAAATAAAAAGTCGTGTGAGTGTAAATATAGGGATTGGATTTCGTTTTTATGTTAACCATGCTTGTATGGAGCAATTCCTCTAAGAATATATTCAATATGGGGCGCTAACGCGCCCCATAGAATATATTCTTAGAGGAATTGCTCCATACAAGCATGGTTAACATAAAAACGAAATCCAATCCCTATATAAAATTATCGATAATTATGGATGTGGTAAATATTCATACCTTATTAACTGCCGTAAGTTGGAAGGTTACGCCAGCTTGGACATTTAGAAAATGTTCATCGTCTCTCACGCGCTATTTGATCAGTTTACAAAGTTTATCCTAAATTTTCTTAGAGTTGTCTTTCTTCCATTGTGGATTTACACGTACAAGTGGCATAACGCAGCCGTGATAAACAAATCTCCATTTCGTCCTGAGATTTATTTGCTCCCGAACTAATATGATTCAAATTACAAAAATCATTATTGTAAAAATTTTGATGTTTGAGGTGAAACATTGATTTCATTTTTTCCGTTGCGGGATAATTGTCACTAGTAGGGACAAAACGCGTGGGGCGAAGCGAAGCATTTTCGAGACGAAACGTCTTCATGCATTGTTAACAACATTTTCGGGACGGAAAGTCTAGATACATTGTAAACAATTCAAGTGAAAATTTTCCAACCTAAGATCATTTGGATAGTGTATATGGTTAGGATATGAAAGCAGTTATCTACTTCTCCTATTTCAACATTACAGATACGCTTATTTCAGTAACTTTCATATTCAAAATTTGCTATTTAAAATTCCCGGTAAAATCAAAGTTGTTGAATACACTGCCGTTAGGAGCGCTAGTATCTGCGAGCAAGTTCTAAGCCAATCATATTGAGGAAATTGACTGAAAGAGAATTTTGCAACCACGATCACAATGGCGAGGTGATCCTCGCCAAAAATGCAATTTACATGTAAAACTTTTTAGATGAACTCAGTGGTATAGATCAACCCTTTTTAACGTGTACACGTGAAAAATAGGCTCTAAAGATGCCGAATCATTCCGAACTCTTCCGAACATCGTCGCGACAATCTCGAAGTAAAACGAGAGTTGTGAAACCAAGAGAAAATATCAACAGTCTTTCTAGTCCGCTAAACCTGCCTATATTATTAGGTTTTTTTTAATTTTTTTTTTGCCTAATATATAGACTATATATTAGGCAAAAAAAAAAAAACCCTAATAATATAGGCAGGTTTAGCGGACTACAATCTTTCATAAACAAAATATGTGGTCGACCTCATCAGACTCTATCTACAAAGAAAATAATGCTCGCACATTACAATATTTGATACACACAACATTTTACTGTAATGTGTAAATTGGATGTTTCAAATACTCAATCTGTGGACATATACTAGCATGATTTGCTCATATATATAGGCCAGAAGGAAAACGTAAACAAACACAAGTGTGCTTACGCTAGTTACCTGGCTCACCACGTGCAGGTCGTGTCGAACGTCAGTCACGTGATACGATTAGGAATCCGAAAAAAACCCGAAGTCACTGAACATGGCGGTGATTGAAGGCGCTTTATTCAAAACCAGGAATATATGATTCCTCGATTTCGGCTCTCTTATAGGCCGACATATGCTTTTGGGGAGCTAAATCATCAAGTTACATGTCAATGTTTAAATATCAAATGTTTAAGTTACATATCGTTACAGTGAAATTAGCAGCAATACAACTTTAAATCGGGAGTTGCGAGTTGATGTTAATATTTCGTAATAACCTTTGCAACATAGTGTCATATATCAAAAAACAACTATTATTACAACGGGGGGGGGGGGGGGGGGGGGGGTTCGCTCTTAAACGTCTTTTGCGCAATTATCGCAAATTCTCTCCGCGGATAAAATTCCGCGCTTCCAGTAAAACGATAACTAATGGAAGATGTGCTTACGATGGTAATACCATATTTGTTATCGACTGATATAAGAAAGGCATTTTACCTTGCACAGATACATGTTACGGGTATTTTCCTGTGAGAACATTAAAGCTCATTTCGTTATAATTATTGAAAAAAAGACAAATTAATAGAAATTAAAGATATATTTTTTGATATTAAGAGGTTCAATACTGTGTATATGTATTGGTTTAACGCTTATATGATCGTTATCTTCTGAATGTGATGCGGTATATTATTAGTTATAACATGAACACGAATGAAGTGTTGTTGTGGTAAGATTTGCTGGTTTTGGTGATGTTATGGTCACTGTGGAATCGAGGTATATTGTATGTGATGTGGTGTATGTTATAGTTGTTGAGTAATTTTGTGGTGTTATTTTTTCTTTGTACATTTTACAGTTTTTTTTGTGGTATTTCGTACTTGTTGTGATGCCCCATTTCAGGTTGTAGTGATAGGATATTTTACATACCTTGTGTTCTGCTGTGTGAAATATATCACCACTAAGTCACGCATCCCTAGCTGTTGTCATGACAACATTAAAATTAAAAAAGTTTCAATTGTAAATACGCGGTTATGGTTCAGTTAACAGCTAGGTCAGGTTAAGGTATATCTGTATTAATAATAGCAGCACGCATGGTTGACTCATGTACCAACATCTGAGCTTTATTGATTTTCCTCTGCTCTTCGTCGTCCGCTTATATTATAACTATGGGTACTGGTCACGTGATGGATGTAATCCCGCCCTTCGTTCTCGCTGACTATATAAGCGACTGTAACCGGGGTGTTTAGGTACTTCGCCCTTACGACTCATCGTTGTCTTCAAGGAGGAAATCATTACCAAATCTCAATCAAAATGGTGAGTACTAACTCTTCTAAATTCGTCCACCTCACTGCACATATTTTTCTTCACAATGAACACAATAAAGGATGTGTGTATTATAATTAAATGATAGTAATGTCCAGACGCTTATATTGTTATATTTACCAAAGGAAAGAATTTGTTTCCATTTGGAGGTAATCTGTCATGAGGACTTCACTTGAATAGATTTTTATGTTATGGAGCAAACCGCTAAGTGTAAAATTTATTGTTTGTGTTGAAGCTCAAGAACTATTCCTTGATCTAATCTGTGGAAAATTCACATTTATTGAGTAACTAATTTGTCACAGTATCGCTGCGCCGCTGTATCAGCCACTTAGATGCGCAGTTACAAACGTCGATGTCATTTTACGTTATGAGATGAAAACATATTTTTGAACCAATTGAAGTGCTCATTACAAGCCAGATTATATTATTGTTTCTTAACATGTCGAGCTCAATCATATATGACTATAGATGTAATTATGATATAAATGTAACAATAATTAAAACAACAGATTGCAATGCCTTCCAGGGGCAACATTTTTGTGATTTGCCAAGGTCATCCTTCCATTTTGTTTTACAATTTCAGCGTGAGTGTATCAGCATCCATGTCGGCCAGGCCGGAGTCCAGATGGGCAATGCCTGTTGGGAGCTGTACTGTCTGGAGCACGGTATCCAGCCTGATGGTCAGATGCCCTCAGACAAGACCATCGGAGGGGGAGACGACTCCTTCAACACCTTCTTCAGCGAGACAGGAGCGGGCAAACATGTCCCCCGGGCTGTCTTTTTGGATCTGGAGCCCACAGTCGTCGGTAGGTGTTCATATGTCAAGAATATATATACCAAATCACTGACAACAATCTGATTAAAGACTTGTGGTAAAATGTAATACATCCTAACCAATAGGTTCCATCTATGAAACGATTTAACAATATGGATCTGTATTTTAATAAACATGGTCAAGAATAAATTTGAACATTCCGCAACAAAACGTATCTATCAGCACTGAAAGAAATGTTAAATTTGTCTTTTTTGACTGGAGCCTACAGTCGTCGTTAGGTGAATAATTCTAACAACAATAAACATTCTGCAATGGAAATCAAATAGCAGAAAGAAAAAAAAAATACAAATCTGTCGAAACAAGATCATACCATACCAAACGGGGTGCTACATGTTTATAATCTTCTATAACACAAACGGAATATTATAGATACTTCTTGGATTATGCATCGCTATGTCGCTGAAAGTTGTCTAAATATCGATTTTATAAAACAATCACTTAACATATTTGTAACATATGGTACGTTTGATCTAATTGTCTACAATACCAAGCTACGATTCGTATCTGCTGGCCTTGGTCACTATCAACATACCCTATGTTTACAGGCCTCACTAAAATATGTATGAATGTAGAACACATTAACCTGTGGCTAGAGTATAAACCGAGCTCCTCTGGGAATTCATTAGAGAGCATAGTTAAGTATGTATATCTATAAAAGTGAGGTTCATAGGAAGATGACTTCCCGTGGTTAATGCTAGACGCGTGTATATAGTCACAATATGTCCGTGTATGGGTTGGCCCTAATGCTGCAGATGTACTTAGTTATGCTTTATGAAAGAAGATAAGATAGAACAGAGAGAGGATTTCTGCCGAATTGTGTTGCTTTTTTATGATTTAAGCTCACCTGTCGGGTACCTGTATATACTTTGTAATAGGCACGCCATGCCTAGTGAGTATTTATACATTCACACACATATAAAAAGGTCCTGACTCATCAGGTGAATGCTTTAATGTGTCTATCTTCACACAGTATATATGTATAAATTTCACCTCGTGTATTTAAGTCTGTCACAATTTTCGGGTAAACGTTTTATAAATGACTTAAATGGCCTCTAAGTGGTTTGCCTCAGTAGTTACATAGAATGCTCTAGCTGCCTTTTAGCTGTCTAGTCTAATTTGTTTATAAGAGTTTGTACCTTTGAGGTCAATACAGAACTGCAAATTCATTGTGACACAGAAGGCATGGTTCGTTGAATGCTGAAGGGGTCGTTTTGTCTTAATTGTGCATTTGTGTATTACCATTTTAACATATGGTAAAGCTGACGAGTTCAGTCACGGTACGTTGCACCGACAGATGTAAAATAGGCACACGTTATGCTCGATCGCACTGAATCAACGTGAAATGTTTGAAAATGGTATAATTGATGTTGTGTGGGAAGTACATTTACCTTAATCTACACTAGAGATTGGAAACATACGATATATCTTATAAATTAGTATCACCTGGAGCTCTTTATTATTTGAGATTTATCTCTGATATGGTACCAACAGATTGTCGAATCTGATTGAAAATGATATCCATTTATTCTTTAGACGTACCAAACAAGTGATGAAAAAGAATAAATCAGATTAAAATAAAAGAAACATAGTCGTGTTGATACTCCTGCTTAAAGTCGTCCGAGTTGTACTTGAATGAGGACAAACATTACATTCGACATATATTTGAAAACTACATTACGTGGGTGTAAAATGTATGTTTGGTATCATATCATCATGTTATTTGATATTGAACTCACAGAATGGTGTCAGTTGAACTAATCGCAACAATGTGTTTAAGCCAACATCTTACTTCTTTGTTACAGATGAAGTGAGAACTGGAACCTACCGACAACTGTTCCACCCCGAGCAGCTCATCACGGGGAAGGAAGACGCCGCCAATAACTATGCCCGTGGTCATTACACCGTAGGCAAGGAGCTCATCGACGTCGTCCTCGATAGGATCCGCAAACTGGCGGACCAGTGTACCGGTCTCCAAGGCTTCCTTCTCTTCCACAGCTTCGGAGGTGGAACTGGATCCGGTTTTTCGTCTCTGCTGATGGAACGTCTCAGTGTTGATTATGGAAAGAAATCTAAGCTAGAGTTCGCCATCTACCCGGCGCCTCAGATCTCCACGGCTGTAGTCGAGCCTTACAACTCTATACTAACCACCCATACCACACTGGAGCATTCCGACTGTGCCTTCATGGTGGACAACGAGGCCATCTACGACATCTGTCGTCGTAACCTCGACATAGAACGTCCAACCTACACTAATTTGAATCGCCTGATAGGACAAATCGTCAGCTCCATCACGGCATCCCTACGTTTTGACGGCGCTTTGAACGTCGATCTGACCGAGTTCCAGACCAACCTGGTGCCTTACCCGCGTATCCACTTCCCCCTTGCAACCTACGCTCCAGTTATCTCCGCCGAGAAAGCTTACCACGAACAGCTCACGGTTGGTGAAATCACCAGTGCCTGCTTTGAACCTGCTAACCAGATGGTAAAATGTGACCCTCGTCACGGTAAATACATGGCCTGTTGTCTTCTGTACCGAGGTGATGTCGTACCAAAGGATGTCAACGCTGCCATTGCTACCATCAAGACCAAGAGGACAATCCAGTTTGTCGACTGGTGCCCGACTGGTTTCAAGGTCGGAATCAACTACCAGCCACCAACTGTTGTACCTGGAGGTGATCTGGCCAAAGTCCAGCGTGCCGTGTGCATGTTGAGCAATACTACCGCCATCGCCGAGGCCTGGGCTCGTCTTGATCACAAGTTCGACCTGATGTACGCCAAGCGTGCCTTTGTTCACTGGTACGTGGGAGAGGGTATGGAGGAGGGAGAGTTCTCCGAGGCTCGCGAGGATTTGGCAGCTCTAGAGAAGGACTATGAGGAGGTTGGAGTTGATTCAGCAGAAAATGAAGATGAGGAGGAGGATGACGAATATTAAACTCTATTATCTAGCAGTCTCAGGGATGTTAAAAATATAACTAATAAATGTAATACTGCATATTTCTATGCAATGAAATTGTTGTTTTTCGTTTTGCTTACTCCACTTCATATTCTTGTGTGATTTATCCACACTGTGTTGCTGTATTAATGTTAGCTGATGACATGATTTGATTTCCTTGTCACTTCTACAATAAAGTCTTCGTATGGTTACCATGAAAACCTAAACAGATGGAAGATGACCTTCACATTGAAGTATACTATTACGATTCGATGAAACGTTTCATACATATCTCCTTTCGTAAATTAGATTTGATGCTGAGACATACGTAAATTTAAGATATCCAGCATCTACAAAATAGATAAATCATTTAAATTATTTAGCAGTTGTAAAAATATAGTCTTAGTTTTAACAAAGACACAAATCCAAACGTGATTTTCTCCTTCTTATCTATTAATAGGAGAAATGAGAGAGAGATCATTAAAAAAATAACCTTTACTAATGTTACTTTGGTTATTACACTCTGGTATAAACCTACAGTGCAATAAGTTTATATAGGCAAATTAATGCGCGTGACCTATCACCTTCTTAACCTTGCGGCTTTGGTTAAAAGATATAATATGTAGAGACTGTTCGGAACATATAAAAACCATACAACATGTACATATTAAATCAAAATTGAATTTAACATTGATAATGACATATTATCCTGTTTTGGGCTGCATACACATTCAAATGTGATATCTGTCTTTAAACCACTTAGACCAGCTCTAGTGTTGTGTTAACGGAGCTTACCTAAATCAGGAAGAAAAAATCTAAAAACGCGAAATCAAACCACTTTTTATATATGTGTATGTATATTTTTTATTTTAATCTATTTATTTACATATTTATTTTATTTCTATTTTTTTTTTTCATATACCATATTTACAAACACATGGGACATGGGACAAATATGACATACAAATTTTCTATTGTTATGAATATTTGCATATAATTGTAATATGAACAAACAGCGATAATAGTACTGGTGACAGATGGATTTACATGTATTTTCAGCACAGATACAAAATCTATCACTTATACAATACATATACATAAAAATAAACACACACTACACAAACAAATAAAAATAGAACTTATAAGTAGAAGTAATGTTGATTAGTGCAGCTAGAGAGATATTTAACAACTTAGAACCAGTATGAAATACGATGCATATAGATGGAGAAATCATGAAATGAATATGCTTTGGCAGCCTTCCTATAGCTTGTTAAAATCAATACTAATATTTTTCTAAATGATTTTTTTCAACATTAAATCGGTACATAAAATATCTTTAATATCATTGGATGTAAGATTATCAAAGGGTTTTTTGTGATAATTTTATAGTGTTCCAAAATTTAATTGCCTACTTTAAATAAAGATGTTTATGATCATAGTCTTATAAACAACATACATTGGAAATCAATATTATCAAGCTTAGGTGTCGACAGATGAAGTATGAGGTAGGGAAATCTACAAATGAATGAGCACATAATTAGCACACGGAACAGAAAAGCCAAATGTGTTCATACAAACAGAGATATCAATAAAAAGTTATAAACTTAGAGATAACAACTGTTTTTACTGAATAGTGAAGCCAAAATACACATAGGGCATACATACGTACGTACCATCCATCTCTTGGACACTTTTTTCATTTCATTTAAAGCTACACCAAATGCATGCTTTTGTTTATTGTTTCAAAGATAATTTTCAAAATATGAAAGTACCTGTATAATCCGGTTAAGTGTATACTTTTCAGTGAATACATACAGTGTATATCTATTGATTGTTCTAGGCATTTGATTGTGAAATTTCAGTTTTAGTCATTAAAACATCATTACTAATGCTCTTGCCTGATCCGACTTTGAGGTTTTATATCTTTTTATCATATTTTGTTTATTATTTATAATTTCTAATACTGCTACAATAAGGAAGATTCTACAGAATACATTCAAGTGATTGTCATGTAGCCACACAAAGAAATAGCAGCATAAGAACACAAACATGTCGGAAGTGTATGAATTGTCTTCGAAGTGAATTGTGGTGGTAGAATTATGTTGAAGTATAATGTTTAGAATTATGTTGAAGTATAATGTTTGGTGATGCTTTGGTATAATTTGTTTTAGTTCTGTTGTGGTACGTTTGGGTTTTTTTTTAAGTTCTGATGCTATGATGGTATGTTTTGTTTTTTAGTTTTGTTGTGGTGAGTTCTATTAAGTGCTGGTGTTGTGGTATAGTTTATGGTCGTAATGTTATTCCGTAGTTTAGTTTGTATTTTAAAATGCTGAAGTATAATTCAGTGTTTAGGATGATGCTGCAAAAGGTTATTTGGACGTTTGTATTCTAAACAATTCATTACAACCAAAAATAATACATTAATAATATTGGACTGTAACGAGGGATTGTGTTCTTATACATATAAAGAAGGGTTTTAAATATATCATAATTCCATGTTGTAAAATATGTCGCCATTCCGTCATGCAACACCAGCGATTGTCATGACAACATTACCAGAGGGTTACTAGTTGTTATTGCATAAAACACCACGCAAGACTGATCCCTGCTTCAACCCCTTGAACATCATTGGTTTTCTCTACTCTTCTTCATCTGCTTATTTGTAACTATAGCAGCATCCTGACTGACTAATTGAGGGTCTGTATCAGGCCCACAAAGGTACGAAGCCCTTACGACTCATCGTTGTCCTCAAGAAGGATTCCATCGTCTTCTAATCAAAATGGTAAGTAGTAGATTTTCTTTTTTAATTACTAGCTTTAAGGGCCATATTAAGTGCAATTTATTAACTGTTGGCAATGGTTAATAGAATTCCCACGAAGATCAAATTTATACATTATATATCTATACAATATAGTAGTTTGATCTTGATCAAGCATATAATCACATTTATGTTATTATACTTACTCCACGTGCATTGATTTATGATTCGATATGGTTACCAATCCATGGTTCAAATTCTGAGTGGCATACATGTACATTTTACATCAAGTGCAACATTAATTAGTGATTTGACGAGGTCATCCATCCATTTTGTATTACAATTTCAGCGTGAGTGTATCAGCATCCATGTCGGCCAGGCCGGAGTCCAGATGGGCAATGCCTGTTGGGAGTTGTACTGTCTGGAGCACGGTATCCAGCCTGATGGTCAGATGCCCTCAGACAAGACCATCGGAGGGGGAGACGACTCCTTCAACACCTTCTTCAGCGAGACTGGAGCGGGCAAACATGTCCCCCGGGCTGTCTTTTTGGATCTTGAGCCCACAGTCGTCGGTAGGTATTAATAAGGAATGTCATATTTACACATTAAAAAAAACATAGATATGATAGATAAAAATTCATTAAATAACAAACAAGATTATATCGATATAAGCTCTTTAAAAACAAACGATATATTATAGATATAATTTCATTAATAAAAATATTATATTAAACAAAACTATACATAAAATCATACAGGAACAAATGGATAGAGTTAACGGTACATATAATACCATTTTTTACTTTATATTTCACTGAAAAGTATATTTAAACATGCGCTTAAGATGACACATTTAAATAATAAAAATAAATATGAAATGATGTGTAACTAATCCTACAGATTTTTGTTGTCTAATGTCAAGTTTATAACATTGTTTTGAAAAAAAGCGTTTAAAAGCAGATGGTTTCAAACAACGATTTCGAATATGAATGATGAATATGTAAGTAACAATAAGTTCATATCATGATTTCTTCTAATAGATACGTCCTAAAGAAATACTCCAATTTGAGTCGCACAAAATTTCCAACTTTCAAAGTTTTGATTGCATTTGCACCAAATCAGGTTTGAATAAACTAATCACTGCTCGAATATATCCTCACTAAAATAAAAAATAGTCTATAATGAAAATAAATCAATGGTTCAAGTTTCAGAATTTACTAAGATACTTGAACGTGCATAAATAACTCTTTTACAGGGTCAGCTTTCAATACTTCATCAATCGGATGTACATAAAATGGCGCATTTTCTATCCAAAATACAGCTGATTGATAATGAAGATTGGTACCCTTGTTTTAAACTAAATCAGATCAGCTGATCAAAGTTTTGTATAATGATGTCTAAACGCAAAGCTGAAAATAAAACATTTAGAATAGTTTTCTATTCTTTCCTATTTTGTTTCAACATATCTCAACATGTTGACATGAAAATGAGGCGAGGTCGGGGAGTGTAGTTATATAACTTGGAATAGCGCTGCCTGTAATTATATGTATATAATACCATTAGATATAATTGCTTCTGATATGAGATATGTACACGCTATGTTTGATTGGTTTGAATAAATGAGAATTGTTTGTTACTAATATTGATTGATACTATTGTATTCACATGAAGACTAAGAAAACATCATTCACCTTAACCATGAAACTATTAACTAGACAGAACGCTGGAAAAATATATTTAGTATTATTTCAAGTGGGTTAAAGAAAATCAGTAGGTTCCGACCAAAACGACATATTAAGATTTTGAAACTAGAAACAATATCCAACTATTACTGTCACTATAGAAACCTATACTACAAATATCTCATATACACTACACTACAATATGTCTAAGGTTATACCCTCTTTGTTACAGATGAAGTGAGAACTGGAACCTACCGACAATTGTTCCACCTCGAGCAGCTCATCACGGGGAAGGAAGACGCTGCCAATAACTATGCCCGTGGTCACTACACCGTAGGCAAGGAGCTCATCGACCTCGTCCTCGACAGGATCCGCAAACTGGCGGACCAGTGTACCGGTCTCCAAGGCTTCCTTCTCTTCCACAGCTTCGGAGGTGGAACTGGATCCGGCTTTTCGTCTCTGCTGATGGAACGTCTCAGTGTTGATTATGGAAAGAAATCTAAGCTACAGTTCGTCATCTACCCGGCGCCTCAGATCTCCACGGCTGTAGTCGAGCCTTACAACTCTATACTAACCACCCATACCACACTGGAGCATTTCGACTGTGCCTTCATGGTGGACAACGAGGCCATCTACGACATCTGTCGTCGTAACCTCGACACAGAACGTCCAACCTACACTAATTTGAACCGTCTGATAGGACAAATCGTCAACTCCATCACCGCCTCTCTGCGTTTTGACGGCGCTTTAAACGTCGAACTGACCGAGTTCCAGACCAACCTGGTGCCTTATCCACGTATCCACTTCCCCCTTGCAACCTACGCTCCAGTCATCTCCGCCGAGAAAGCCTACCACGAACAACTTACGGTCGCTGAAATCACCAATGCTTGCTTTGAACCGGCTAACCAGTTAGTAAAATGTGACCCTCGTCACGGTAAATACATGGCCTGTTGTCTTCTGTACCGAGGTGATGTCGTACCAAAGGATGTTAACGCTGCCATTGCTACCATCAAGACCAAGAGGACAATCCAGTTTGTCGACTGGTGACCGACTGGTTTCAAGGTCGGAATCAACTACTAGCCACCAACAGTTGTACCTGGGAGTGATCTGGCCAAGGTCCAGCGTGCCATGTGCATGTTGAGCAATACTACCGCAATCGCCGAGGCCTGGGCTCGTCTTGACCACAAATTCGATCTGATGTACGCAAAGCGTGCTTTCGTCCACTGGTACGTCGGTGAGGGTATGGAGGAGGGAGAGTTCTCTGAAGCTCGTGAGGATTTGGCAGCTCTGGAGAAGGACTATGAGGAGGTCGGAGTTGACTCTGTAGAAGGCGAAGGGGAGGAAGAGGGTGACGAATATTAAGCTGCACTCCTACTCATTTATTTATTAATGTGAAGTGATTTAGCATGGATGGCATTGGAAAATTTTTCTCATGGCTGATGTTGATATTAACAGAAGTAATTATAATTTTTGATAAATTTATTAAAACTTTTCTCATTTTCTCAATGTCTCCTAGCAAAAATGGTCTTCAAAGCATTGATTTTTGATTTTCGATGTTCTCATTTGCCATTTATTTGGTATCAATATGAAATTTATAGTTACGGTATAACATGAAACGAGTGTACTTTCTTTCGTTGCAAAAAGCAGTTACATTATTTTGTTGGTATGAAATATTCGTGTACAAAAATAATAGTGGTAAATTTTTAGAACAATAAAAACAGAAAATTGTCAAACAACTATCGTTGATTTTTAGTTTCCTTTTTCCATAATAAGCACGCAAACAACGAAAGTATCCACATAATAACTATTTCTTATTATATTAACAGTAATCAAATAAAAAAAACACATTTAATATTACAAGCTACACACTTATTTTATTTCGTTTAATCGAAATAATATTTCGTTTTCACGAGACGTTATTTCGTTTTATCGAAATATTTTTTTTCGTTTCATAAAAACATAATTTCGTTTAATCGAAAAATTATTTAGTTTTAACGAAATAACAGCAATGTATTATTACGTAACCATTTCACTATGATCAGGTATAAATCAGAGGGACAAAAGACTGACGACTTATATCAAAACTCGAGTAGTGATCAGAGAGTTTGTGTACCACAAATAAATAACTGTAATATATGTATTCAATAAATCTAAAACCCCTACCAGTTCATACTCAGCAAGGGTGATATCACGCACCCCTGAATGATATAAAACCTCTTAAAAGTGATGTTCACTCCACACCATTGACTTGGTTTTCGTTCTGTTTGTAATAAATAATAAAAATATATTTTGATGTAAAGACACGACATGTCATATGGCTTGCATAACGGGTTTCTGAGGTGGATTAAAGTCGGAGAACCGGGAGAAAATCCACCGACTAGTTGTCAGTACCTGGCAGTCATCCAACAACGCATCCAATTCTATAAAAACAACTATAATTGGTGTATTTTTGTGTAATGTTTTGGTGTATTTTTGTGTAATGTTTTGTTGTATATTTGTGTAATGTTTGGTGTTAATTTTTGTAATGTTTTGGTGTATTTTTGGGTTATATTTTGGTGTATATTTGTGTAATGTTTTGGTGTATTTTTGTGTAATGTTTTGGTGTATTTTTGGGTAATATTTTGGTGTATATTTGTGTAATGTTTTGGTGTATTTTTGGGTTATATTTTGGTGTATTTTTGTGTAATGTTTTGGTGTATTTTTGTGTAATGTTTTGGTGTATTTTTGTGTAATATTTTGGTGTACTTTTGTCTAATCTTTTGGTGTATTTTTGTGTAATGTTTCAGTGTATTTTTGTGTAATGTTTGGGTGTATTTAGGTAATGTTTTGGTGTGTATTTGGGTAATGTTTTGGTGTTTATTTGGGTAATATTTTGGTGTATTTTGGGGTAATGTTCGGTGTTTTTTTTTGGGTAATGTTAAGGTGTATTTTTGGTGTAATGTTTTGATGCATTTTTGTGCACTGGTTTGGTTATTTTGTAGTTGTGTTCTTATGCTGTGGTACAAAGTATATATATAAGTGGTAATTTGATGCTATATACTTTGGCAATGAGAAGTGACATGTTCAATTTTATACTTTCCCATCGTTGATATATTACGTCCTATGAACAGTAAGAATAATTTACCAAATGAATATATGCCAGATTACGTAGGTGGGGAAAACCTAAAGTAACCGGGAAAACCATCGACCTAAGGTCAGTACCCGTAAACTACCTCGTGGAGGATTAGTCAGTCTTTGACACCCAGAAGTGGAGGACGAGTGTGGTAGTATGTCCGGTACGCCTTAACCATTAGGCCACAAAAGACACCTGGTTGTCACGAAAATTGATGTGATATATTTTAGAGTTTAAGTTGATAACATGGTTATTTCAGGTAGCTGTGGTAGTGTCATTAAACCTGTGTATCCAACAGTTGCCATGACAACATCACAAAAGTAAAAACAGTACAAGGTGTAAATTAGCGGTTATGGTTCAGGTGCTAGCTAGGACGGATCGTTAAGGTAGTATAAAACACACATGGCTGGATGTATCAATATCCCACTATCATAGTGATTGCTCTCCTCTCTTTGTCGTCGTCTGCTTGTACGGTTACTACGGTACTAATCACGTGAGGGGATAATCCCGCCCTTCGTCCTGGCTGACTATATAAGGATCTGTAACCAGGGTGTTTAGATACATCGCCCTTACGACTCATCGCTGTCTTCAAGGAGGATTGTAACAAAAGCTCAATCAAAATGGTGAGTAGTAAGTTCTGATTCAGGCTCCAAACTCAACATAATTTGTCTTGACAAAAAAACAAGGTGCTGGAATAATAGGCTTTATGTAATGAAAATAAATGATAGAAATACTATCGTTATTGTTACAAATGAGAAACAAATTTTCCGTCTTGATGTTAGCTTATAAAATTTATATCTACATGTTTTTATTCTTTATCTATGTTTGACATGACAATACATTCATTTTGTTTTACAATTTCAGCGTGAGTGTATCAGCGTCCATGTCGGCCAGGCCGGAGTCCAGATGGGCAATGCCTGTTGGGAGTTGTACTGTCTGGAGCACGGTATCCAGCCTGATGGACAGATGCCCTCAGACAAGACCATCGGAGGGGGAGACGACTCCTTCAACACCTTCTTCAGCGAGACAGGAGCGGGCAAACATGTCCCCAGGGCTGTCTTTTTGGATCTGGAGCCCACAGTTGTCGGTAGGTATTCCTAGGTCAAGAATAAATTCCTAATCGAAATCCACACAACACTAAATATAATATCAACATTCAGTATAACAATAAGAACTTGTTATCCAATCAAATTAAAACTAAATCACCTCGTCAAGAATTGTTAATGTTCGTACTATATGCCGTGTGATATAAACAGGATGTTAATACAGATGTAGATATTAATTAAAATAAAACAATGTTCTATATAAACTCTTAAACAACATCAAATAGGGCATATTATCAATTTTGTTTGGTTATGGATATGAGACTGAAAACTACTACTTCAACACCAATTTTGTGATCATTTAATGTATATATTGTAATATATGGCTTCATTGATTTAATCGTGATCTTTAAAGTCCCAATTAATTATCGAGTCATTGTTTGTATTTGTCGTCCTTGGCAACTAATTTAATGCATCAACGCCTTTCATATCCACGGGTATCCATGAAATATGTATGACTATAGATTAATGTGTCTGTACACGTACTAGAGACTAAACACTTCTGGAATTTCATGAGAGCATTGTGAAATGTGGTTCTATTAAGTCGGCGACTCATATTAATGGAAAAATGATGATTTTAAATCGGGAAATCGCAATAGCTTTTTTATCTGTGGTCCCTAGCAAAACAAGGAAAGCTCTACGAAAAAATAACTCGGAACTTTTTTAAATAACTACAATACAATAAATTTTATTTAAAGTCGCATATTTCTTACAAATAACATTAGCTCTTGTGAGCTATTTTCGCGACAAACAAAAGTATATATGTATTGTTAACAACACAAAGATTATATTAAAATGTGGAAAATCAAAAGATATAGGTTTTTATATATATCACAGAAATTAGAGGGCACAACATAGTTAGATATGAACACTCGAATTTGTACAAACACTGTGTTACTAACGGTAGGGATTAAAACACTATCAGATAAGTGTAATGTACATATATGCTAACATAGCAAAAAGTAAAAATTGACAGATTATACACTAATATGGTGTGAGTTAAAATGAAGCATTTTAATTTGAGATCGTAAAAAGTAATATTAAGACCATATTATATAAAGACAAAGTGTCATCAACATAGACTGGTGATAGATAAACGAAAAAGCGTAAACATGACAAAGCTTTTGCAGATACATATAGTGTATACACAAGCTGCATAATACAGAATAATACAGAACACAGGATAAAAGAAATCTGTAAGTATACACAGGAGAATTACAAGACAGCAAAAGACAGACAAATGGCACACTGACAAATTTGGCCGTTTAAAGATTATGATATGTTTCTTATGTAATACAAGACAAACAAAGCTAACTGGTTAGGTAGTCCAATTGTATGAAGAACACTTAATTAATTTATGCTCTGAAGTAGCGAAACTCACTTGCTTGAAAATTGTGAGATTTGTGAAAGACACATAATATTAGTATAAACAAAAAATAAGATATGAGGCTGAAGAAAACAGATTCTTTAAACACCAATATTAATGTATTAAAGATGATATAATAACACATATATACAAATAAACAGGAACATTTAGCTCTACTATACAGATCTTTCTAATTTAGTGTGAGCTTGTGTATAGTGTTCCTCATTCTTTAACAAGTATTTTTTAGAGAACATAAGACTAACCAACAAATAAATCTATTGCTATTTAACATTTTCAGAAGGTTGATAGTTAATACTCAACTTCAAAGTTGACTAGTAAATAAGCAAATATTATTTTGCGGGTTTGAAAATAAACGATTATTTCACTCGCATACAGAGCTTCACAGCATTGAGGTTGATTTGGTATCTTAAGATATTTGTGTTGTCAGCTTGAAACTGATTCTGTAATAGTCAGTTATATAGTTACATCTATTAAAACACGACAAATATAACGAGGAATAATTCCCGATTTCCCTTTCTAATAGTCGCATCCCTGTGCTGGTTAACTTCGAATTGAACAGTGATAATAAGTATCGATTATTCAAGGTAAATCCGTTTAATATCTGAGTATTACATAGGCGTTCTGTCATTGCATTAGGTTTAAATGTTATCATACTTACATTTTAAGATTACGTGTAACGATTTTTTTGTCTCAAAATTTACTTCAATGCCTTTAATTTGTGTATATAACAGAAGAGTTTATATTTTGTGGATCCAATACTATAATTCCAAATCACTATACCAAAGACTTGTCAAGTGTCTTAAATGAAATCGATCTTTTATAATTTGTAAAGAGTATTTAATTTAACAACCTTAAAATACAAGTAGTTTGTATGCATACAATATCATTGAAGCTAATGTTCAATACCGTATAGTTCCATCCGTGCGGAGATTAGGAATCTTACAAGTACTTTGGTCACGGTACATTACACCGACAGACGTAAAATACGTCATGCTTGATTGGTCTAAATAAACGTGAAATGTTTGTTAGCGATATTGATTGGTAGTATTCACAACAAAGAAGGACAGAGTAAATTAATACTAATTGTCCTAGACAACGTACGTTTTAGTGCACAGAAAGTATATAGGCTCAGTAACTCCTATATCAAAGATAAAGTTTTATAACATTGAGATTATTTTAAAATAATCCATTCGAATGCCAATAGTACTGAGAACTTTCGGAGACGTTCAATTAGAGTGCATTGCTTCTTTCATAGATGTCAGCATGCAGGGTGACAAACGAATCGTCACACAATGACAGACTACTTTAGAGTAAACAAGAGCTGTTTGAGAACAGCAACGCTCGGCTTTTTAATTTTTTACTGACAGGAACTGTTTGAGAACAGCAACGCTCGAATATTTCAGTTTTTACTTACAAGAGCCAAGCACATTTTAAGTTCTCATTCTGAGTTTCTCTTAATAAAGTGTCCATTTCAAAAACAACACTTATAACCGCTAAATCAAAGCAGAAACCGATATGTGAAGTTAATGATAACAACGTTTCAGCATTTCATTCAAAGCCAATCAAGCATATTACGGCCTATTGAGTCGTCTGATTTTATTCATTTTTAAAAATTCTGAATTCCCCTTCCTTCAAATGATTGTCAAAAGAAAGAAAGAAATTATTTTGTGTATTTTAGGAGAACATCATTTCCAATTGGCACAAAACGGCCTGATAAGATATCCAAGAACTGGTTCAAATGCTGACGCCGACAGGATTTATATACCTTTGAAGTAGAACTACAAAATGTGCTTGTTTTGTCCTAAATGTCTAAGACACGACAGAAGACAAAATCGCTTTTACTTTGGCAACGCTGGTCTCGTCCTGTCCACAGTTCTATTAGATACATTGTATACTTGTTGTAATATCATTTAAAGGGTTTAGAAAATAACAATACATCTCTTTAAGATTCATGTATAGGCTTTAACCAGTGATATTTTGCAAGCCTACAACTCATTACAGTGCTGCAATTGTTGTAAATGCAAATGGCTGCTTTAAATTGCGGATCACAAATATAGCATATAAGAAGACATTTTAATTGATACAAGTGCTCTTATATACACTATAAGGTACTCTGAACATGACAAGAAGACTATTTACGAAAAACAATAGTTAAAATGTGGACTTTGAGGCTCTTTCCGGAAATTTGCATTTTTCGCCCCAAACAGATCGGTTGAACTATTTTTTTCGTGAAGAGTCTTCTTGTCATGTTCAGAGTACCTTATGGTGTCTATAAGAACATTTGTATCAATTGAGATGGCTTCTTATATGCGATATTTGTGATCCGCCATTTATAGCAGCCATTTGCATTTACTACAATAGGCTCCTGCGCTATTTGCTGGTCCGATTTTGCCAAACAAACTGTTGGAGTACCTGGCATATTCACAACTGAACACGATGGCATGATTATTTGGTTCCATCAATGCAATTCACACGAGTTCTATGTCTTCTCCAGAAATATACATTTTTCTCATATTTTACTGAATTTTACAAGCAGCTTCACAAATTACATATCAACAGTAAAACTGACAGTTAGCCAGGGTATATAACATCAATTAATGAAATTAGTTCTGTTCAATTGCAGCACAGTAATGAGTTTTAGGCTTGCAAAATATCACTGTTTAAAGCGTTTACATGAACCTTAAATATACATACGTCATGCCATTTTAAATACAATTTTACAAAAGTCATTGTATCTAACATATATGACATCTATACTTTTTGCATTGTTATTGTATAATTCAACATAAAAATGACTTAGCTACACTACAACATTTCTAAGTCACCATCTTACTTCTTTGTTACAGATGAAGTGAGAACTGGAACCTACCGACAACTGTTCCACCCCGAGCAGCTCATCACGGGGAAGGAAGACGCTGCCAATAACTATGCCCGTGGTCACTACACCGTAGGCAAGGAGCTCATCGACCTCGTCCTCGACAGGATCCGCAAACTGGCGGACCAGTGTACCGGTCTCCAAGGCTTCCTTCTCTTCCACAGCTTCGGAGGTGGAACTGGATCCGGCTTTACTTCTCTGCTGATGGAACGTCTCAGTGTTGATTATGGAAAGAAATCTAAGCTAGAGTTCGCCATCTACCCGGCGCCTCAGATCTCCACGGCTGTAGTCGAGCCTTACAACTCTATACTAACCACCCATACCACACTGGAGCATTCCGACTGTGCCTTCATGGTGGACAACGAGGCCATCTACGACATCTGTCGTCGTAACCTCGACATAGAACGTCCAACCTACACTAATTTGAACCGTCTGATAGGACAAATCGTCAGCTCCATCACCGCCTCTCTGCGTTTTGACGGCGCTTTAAACGTCGACCTGACCGAGTTCCAGACCAACCTGGTGCCTTATCCACGTATCCACTTCCCCCTTGCAACCTACGCTCCAGTTATCTCCGCCGAGAAAGCCTACCACGAACAACTTACGGTCGCTGAAATCACCAATGCTTGCTTTGAACCGGCTAACCAGTTAGTGAAATGTGACCCTCGTCACGGTAAATACATGGCCTGTTGTCTTCTGTACCGAGGTGATGTCGTACCAAAGGATGTTAACGCTGCCATTGCTACCATCAAGACCAAGAGGACAATCCAGTTTGTCGACTGGTGCCCGACTGGTTTCAAGGTCGGAATTAACTACCAGCCACCAACTGTTGTACCTGGGGGTGATCTGGCCAAGGTACAGCGTGCCGTGTGCATGTTGAGCAATACTACCGCAATCGCCGAAGCCTGGGCTCGTCTTGACCACAAATTCGATCTGATGTACGCAAAGCGTGCTTTCGTCCACTGGTACGTCGGTGAGGGTATGGAGGAGGGAGAGTTCTCTGAAGCTCGTGAGGATTTGGCAGCTCTGGAGAAGGACTATGAGGAGGTCGGAGTTGACTCTGTAGAAGGTGAAGGGGAGGAAGAGGGTGACGAATATTAAGCTGCACTCCTACTCATTTATTAATTAATATGAAGTGATTTAGCATGGATGGCATTAAAAAATTTTCTCATGGCTGATGTTGATATTAACAGAAGTAATTATAATTTTTAATAAATTTTATTAAAACCTTTCTCATTTTCTCAATGTCTCCTAGCAAAAATGGTCTTCAAAGTATTGATTTTCGATTTTCGATGTTCTCATTTGCCATTTATTTGGTATCAATGTGAAACTTATAGCTACGGTATAACATGAAACGAGTGTACTTTCTTTCGTTGCAAAAAGCAGTTACATTATTTTGTTGGTATGAAATATTCGTGTACAAAAATAATAGTGGTAAATTTTTAGAAAAATAAAAACAGGAAATTTTCAAACACCTATCGTTGATTTTTAGTTTCCTTTTTCCACAATAAGCACGCAAACAACGAAAGTATCCACATAATAACTATTTCTTATTATATTAACAGCAATCAAATAAAAAAAACATTTAATGTTACAAGCTACACACTTATTTTATTTCGTTTAATCGAAATAATATTTCGTTTTCACGAGACGTTATTTCGTTTTATCGAAATATTTATTCGTTTCATAAAAACATAATTTCGTTTAATCGAAAAATTATTTAGTTTTAACGAAATAACAGCAATGTATTATTACGTTACCATTTCACTATGATCAGGTATAAATCAGAGGGACAAAAGACTGACGACTTATATCAAAACTCGAGTAGTGATCAGAGAGTTTGTGTACCACAAATAAATAACTGTAATATATGTATTCAATAAATCTAAAACCCCTACCAGTTCATACTCAGCAAGGGTGATATCACGCACCCCTGAATGATATAAAACCTCTTAAAAAGTGATGTTCACTCCACACCATTGACTTGGTTTTCGTTCTGTTTGTAATAAATAATAAAAATATATTTTGATGTAAAGACACGACATGTCATATGGCTTGCATAACGGGTTTATGAGGTGGATTAAAGTCGGAGAACCGGGAGAAAATCCATCGACTAGTTGTCAGTACCTGGCAGTCATCCAACAACGCATCCAATTCTATAAAAACAACTATAATTGGTGTATTTTTGTGTAATGTTTTGGTGTATTTTTGTGTAATGTTTTGTTGTATATTTGTGTAATGTTTGGTGTTTATTTTTGTAATGTTTTGGTGTATTTTTGGGTTATATTTTGGTGTATATTTGTGTAATGTTTTGGTGTATTTTTGGATTATATTTTGGTGTATTTTTGTGTAATGTTTTGGTGTATTTTTGTGTAATGTTTTGTTGTATTTTTGTGTAATGGTTTGGTGTATTTTGTGTAATATTTTGGTGTACTTTTGTCTAATGTTTTGGTGTATTTTTGTGTAATGTTTCAGTGTATTTTTGTGTAATATTTTGGTGTATATTTAGGTAATGTTTTGGTGTGTATTTGGGTAATGTTTTGGAGTATTTTTGGGTAATATTTTGGTGTATTTTGGGGTAATGTTAAGGTGTATTTTTGTAGTTGTGTTATTGTTCTGTGGTACAAAGTATATACATAAGTGGTAATTTGATGCTACATACTTTGGCAATGAGTAGTGACATGTTCAATTTTATACTTTTCCATCGTTTATATATTACGTCCTATGAACAGTAAGAATAATTTACCAAATGAATATATGCCAGATTACGTAGGTGGGGAAAACCTAAAGTAACCGGGAAAACCATCGACCTAAGGTCAGTACCCGTAAACTACCTCGTGGAGGATTAATCAGTCTTTGACACCCAGAAGTGGAGGACGAGTGTGGTAGTATGTCCGGTACACCTTAACCATTAGGCCACAAAAGACACCTGGTTGTCACGAAAATTGGTGTGATATATTTTAGAGTTTAAGTTGATAACATGGTTATTTCAGGTAGCTGTGGTACTGTCATTAAACCTGTGTCTCCAACAGTTGCCATGACAACATCACAAAAGTAAAAACAGTACAAGGTGTAAATTAGCGGTTATGGTTCAGGTGCTAGCTAGGACGGATCGTTAAGGTAGTATAAAACACGCATGGCTGGATGTATCAATATCCCACTATCAAAGTGATTGCTCTCCTCTCTTTGTCGTCGTCTGCTTGTACGGTAACTACGGTTCTAATCACGTGAGGGGATAATCCCGCCCTTCGTCCTGGCTGACTATATAAGGATCTGTATCCAGGAAGTTTAGATACATCGCCCTTACGACTCATCGCTGTCTTCAAGGAGGATTGTAACCAAATCTCAATCAAAATGGTGAGTAGTAGTTTCTGATTCAGGCTCCAAACTCAACATCATTTGTCTTGACAAAAAAACAAGGTGCTGGAATAATAGGCTTTATGTAATGAAAATAAATGATAGAAATACTATCGTTATTGTTACAAATGAGAAACAAATGTTCCGTTTTGATGTTAGCTTATAAAATTTATATCTACATGTTTTTATTTTTTATCTATTTTTGACATGGCAATACATTCATTTTGTTTTACAATTTCAGCGTGAGTGTATCAGCGTCCATGTCGGCCAGGCCGGAGTCCAGATGGGCAATGCCTGTTGGGAGTTGTACTGTCTGGAGCACGGTATCCAGCCTGATGGTCAGATGCCCTCAGACAAGACCATCGGAGGGGGAGACGACTCCTTCAACACCTTCTTCAGCGAGACTGGAGCGGGCAAACATGTCCCCAGGGCTGTCTTTTTGGATCTGGAGCCCACAGTCGTCGGTAGGTGTTCATATGTCAAGAATAAATTCCTAATCGAAATCCACACAACACTAAATATAATATCAACATTCAGTATAATAACAAGAACTTGATATCCAATCAAATTAAAACTAAATCGCCTCGTCAAGAATTGTTAATGTTCGTACTATATGCCGTGGGATATAAACAGGATGTTGCAGATATTAATTAAAATAAAACAATGTTCTATATAAACTCTTAAACAACATCAAATAGGGCATATTATCAATTTTGTTTGGTTATGGATATGAGACTGAAAACTACTACTTCAATACCAATTTTGTGATCATTTAATGTATATATTGTAATATATGGCTTCATTGATTTAATCGTGATCTTTAAAGTCCCAATTAATTATCGAGTCCTTGTTTGTATCTGTCGTCCTTGGCTACTAATTTAATGCATCAACACCTTTCATATCCACGGGTATCCATGAAATATGTATGACTATAGATTAATGTGTCTGTACACGTATTAGAGACTAAACACTTCTGGAATTTCATGAGAGCATTGTGAAATGTGGTTCTATTAAGTCGGCGACTCATATTAATGGAAAAATGATGATTTTAAATCGGGAAATCGCAATAGCTTTTTTATCTGTGGTCCCAAGCACAACAAGGAAAGCTTTTTTTTTTTTTTTTTTTTTTTTTCTTTTAATAACTACAACACAATACAATAAATTTTATTTAAAGTCGCATATTTCTTACAAATAACATTAGCTCTTTTGAGCTATTTTCGCGACAAACAAAAGTATATATGTATTGTTAACAACACAAAGATTATATTAAAATGTGGAAAATCAAATGATATAGGTTTTTATATATATCACAGAAATTAGAGGATACAAGATAGTTAAATATGAACACTCGAATTTGTACAAACACCGTGTTACTAACGGTAGGGATTAAAACACTACCAGATAAGTGTAATGTACATATATGCTAACATAGCAAAAAGTAAAAATTGACAGATTATACACTAATTTAGTGTGAGTTAAAATGAAGCATTTTAATTTGAGATCGTAAAAAGTAATATTAAGACCATATCATATAAAGACAGAGTGTCATAAACATAGACTGGTGATAGATAAACGAAAAAGCGTAAACATGACAAAGCTTTAGCAGATACATACAAATGTATAGTGTATACACAAGCTGCATAATACAGAATAATACAGAACACAGGATAAAAGAAATCTGTAAGTATACACAGGAGAATTACAAGACAGCAAAAGACAGACAAATGGCACACTGACAAATTTGGTCGTTTAAAGATTATGATCTGTTTCTTATGTAATACAAGACAAACAAAGCTAACTGGTTAGGTAGTCCAATTGTATGAAGAACACTTAATTAATTTATGCTCTGAAGTAGCGAAACTCACTTGCTTGAAAATTGTGAGATTTGTGAAAGACACATAATATTGGTATTTGAAGGTAACGGTAGGTATAAACAAAAAATAAGATATGAGCCTGAAGAAAACAGATTCTTTAAACACCAATATTAATGTATTAAAGATGATATAATAACACATATATACAAATAAACAGGAACATTTAGCTCTACTATACAGATCTTTCTAATTTAGTGTGAGCTTGTGTATAGTGTTCCTCATTCTTTAACAAGTATTTTTTAGAGAACGTAAGACTAACCTACAAATAAATCTATTGCTATTTAACATTTTCAGAAGGTTGATAGTTAATACTCAACTTCAAAGCTGACTAGTAAATAAGCAAATATTATTTTGCGGGTTTGAAAAATAAAAGATTACTTCACTCGCAAACAGAGCTTCACAGCATTGAGGTTGATTTGGTATCTTAAGATATTTGTGTTGTCAGCTTGAAACTGATTCTGTAATAGTCAGTTATATAGTTACATCTATTAAAACACGACAAATATAACGAGGAATAATTCCCGATTTCCCTTTCTAATAGTCGCATCCCTGTGCTGGTTAACTTCGAATTGAACAGTGGTAATAAGTATCGATTATTCAAGGTAAATCCGTTTAATATCTGAGTATTACATAGGCGTTCTGTCATTGCATTAGGTTTAAATTTTATCATACTTAAAATATAAACTACGTGTAACGATTTTTTTGTCTCATAATTTACTTCAATGCCTTTAATTTGTATATATAACAGAAGAGTTTATATTTTGTGAATCCAATACTATAATTCCAAATCACTATACCAAAGACTTACCAAGTGTCTTAAATGAAATCGATATTTTATAATTTGTAAGGAGTATTTAGTTTAGCAGCCATAAAATACAAGTAGTTTGTATGCATACAATATCATTGAAGCTAATGTTCAATACCGCATAGTTCCATCCGTGCGGAGATTAGGAATCTTACAAGTACTTTGGTCACGGTACATTACACCGACAGATGTAAAATACGTCATGCTTGATTGGTCTAAATAAACGTGAAATGTTTGTTAGCGATATTGATTGGTAGTATTCACAACAAAGAAGGACAGAGTAAATAAATACTAATTGTCCTAGACAACATACGTTTTAGTGCACAGAAAATATATAGGCTCAGTAACTCCTATATCAAAGATAAAGTTTTATAACATTGAGATTATTTTAAAATAATCCATTCGAATGCCAATAGTACTGAGAACTTTCGAAGACGTTCAATTAGAGTGCATTGCTTGATAAACGAATCGTCACACCATGACAGACTACTTTAGAGTAAACAAGAGCTGTAGTTTGAGAACAGCAACGCTCGGCTTTTTAAGTTTTTACAGACAGGAACTGTTTGAGAACAACAACGTTCGACTCTTTCAGGAGCTGTTTGAGAACAGCAACGCTCGGCTCTTTCAGTTTTTACTGACAGGAACTGTTTGAGAACAGCAACGCTCGAATCTTTCAGTTTTTACTTACGAGAGCTGTTTGGGAATAGTAAATCCCGTCTTTTTCAGTTTTTACTTACAAGAGCCAAGCACATTTTAAGTTCTCATTCTGAGTTTCTCTTAATCAAGTATTCATTTTAAAAAACAACACTTATAACCGCTAAATCAAAGCAGAAACCGATATGTGACGTTAATGATAACAACGTTTCAGCATTTCATTCGAAGCCTTAATTAATCAAGCATATTACGGCCTATTGAGTCGTTTGATTTTATTCATTTTTAAAAATTCTGAATTCCCCTTCCTTCAAATGATTGCCAAAAGAAAGAAAGAAATTATTTTGTGTATTTTAGGAGAACATCATTTCCAATTGGCACAAAACGGCGTGTTAAGATATCCAAGAACTGGTTCAAATGCTTACGCCGACAGGTTTTATATACATTTGAAGTAGAATTACAAAATGTACTTGTTTTGCCCCAAATGTCTAATAAACGACAGAAGACAATATCGCTTTTACTTAGGTAACGCTGGTCTCGTCCTGTCCACAGTTCTAATAGAAACATTGTATACTTGTTGTAATCATTTAAAGGGTTTAGAAAATAACAATACATCTTTTTAAACATATATGACATCTATACTTTTTGCATTGTTATTGTATAATTCAACATAAAAATAACTTAGCTACACTACAACATTTCTAAGTCACCATCTTACTTCTTTGTTACAGATGAAGTGAGAACTGGAACCTACCGACAACTGTTCCACCCCGAGCAGCTCATCACGGGGAAGGAAGACGCTGCCAATAACTATGCCCGTGGTCATTACACCGTAGGCAAGGAGCTCATCGACCTCGTCCTCGACAGGATCCGCAAACTGGCGGACCAGTGTACCGGTCTCCAAGGCTTCCTTCTCTTCCACAGCTTCGGAGGTGGAACTGGATCCGGCTTTACTTCTCTGCTGATGGAACGTCTCAGTGTTGATTATGGAAAGAAATCTAAGCTAGAGTTCGCCATCTACCCGGCGCCTCAGATTTCCACAGCTGTAGTCGAGCCTTACAACTCTATACTTACCACCCATACCACACTGGAGCATTCCGACTGTGCCTTCATGGTGGACAACGAGGCCATCTACGACATCTGTCGTCGTAACCTCGACATAGAACGTCCAACCTACACCAATCTGAACCGTCTGATAGGACAAATCGTCAGCTCCATCACCGCCTCTCTGCGTTTTGACGGCGCTTTAAACGTCGACCTGACCGAGTTCCAGACCAACCTGGTGCCTTACCCGCGTATCCACTTCCCCCTTGCAACCTACGCTCCAGTCATCTCCGCCGAGAAAGCCTATCACGAACAACTTACGGTCGCTGAAATCACCAATGCCTGCTTTGAACCTGCTAACCAGATGGTAAAATGTGATCCTCGCCACGGTAAATACATGGCCTGCTGTATGTTGTACAGGGGTGATGTTGTCCCCAAGGATGTTAACGCTGCCATTGCTACCATCAAGACCAAGAGGACAATCCAGTTTGTCGACTGGTGCCCGACTGGTTTCAAGGTCGGAATTAACTACCAGCCACCAACTGTTGTACCAGGAGGTGATCTGGCCAAGGTACAGCGTGCCGTGTGCATGTTGAGCAATACTACCGCCATCGCCGAAGCCTGGGCTCGTCTTGATCACAAGTTCGACCTGATGTACGCCAAGCGTGCTTTTGTTCACTGGTACGTGGGAGAGGGTATGGAGGAGGGAGAGTTCTCCGAGGCCCGTGAGGATTTGGCAGCTCTGGAGAAGGACTATGAGGAGGTTGGAGTTGACTCTGTAGAAGGCGAAGGGGAGGAAGAGGGTGACGAATATTAAACTTCATTTCCATGCAGGCTTAGAATATCTTCATGCCTGGTTTGACGGAGTACCAGACAAACTACCATCTGATATAGCAATAAAAAATAATTTAATTTATAACTAGTTCAAGTGGTTATTTTGCTTCACTTTCTAGACGGCATTATCTCACCAACTATTCATAGGGGGTCATAGCAGCATAGCAAAGATTCAATCTCTGTTCCTCTTCCCCTAAGGACGTTTCAGGCCAAAGTTGATTACAACCCGTGCAGAACTCAGTGACTAGTAGCGATTTAATAAAATGTTGACAGAGGGATGAACAACAGATGCCACACCATGACTTACTAACTCTTCCTAGAAAAAAGGCAAGACACATATCTATATAAAATCATTTGTCCATTTTGTATGAAATTACTAAGACCTAGTCAACAAATATATAACATATTAACTCGGAAATTCAAATTTGACACGTTTCAAAATTTTGCCATAAAATGAATTTCCTTACCATTAAATTGTAACCAGTTTCTGATATCCGATCATAAATATTAATGAAAAAAATATCAATTAAGATTTCTATTTTAAGTCTATTTACATGTCGGTTACTGAAAACTAACTTATATAACCGTGTGTAATTAAATGTCTATCTTGCAAGTGATAATAAATCACACACAAAAATCGCCATGGAAAGGTTTCAAAAAGAGGCAAACACAGTCTTGAATTCAAAATTTATTTTTTTAAATTGCTATTGAATTAAAGCCCCATTATGTTTTGGGGTGAAAAAAATATCGTCATAAAGTACCAAACTTTGCTGAATAGTAGAGCATATATCCTTATGAAAATATCCGCTAATAAAAAATGCCTAACATTTCCATGTTTTTCAAAAACAATAGAAAATCCCTCTTCGGAGAGGGGGAAATCCGTAGTTCCGCCCCAGAGCCAAAACAATCTAGTACGCATGCGTAGGCACATAAAAAGTGGGATTTCCCTAACAAACTTCAACATCATGCATGGCGAACGCAACTCGCCAAACTTATACGTGTCAGCGAGCACACATGCGTCTGTTGGAACGTGGTGAAGAGGGAGACCAATTCTTCAAACAACGACAATTTAGCGGTCAAGTTGCTCGATCGCGATCGACTGCACGTTACGAACCCACGCATTCCACGCGTGGACCTCAAATTCATAGTAACTTATGTATTTACATGTAGTTTCTATATAAAACTTGGCTAAAACTATTAAAAAGTGTTTGTTCTTGAATGGAAAGCAAGCAATTAACAAAATTATAATTACTATTTTATTTGCTGATCTTATGTATTTTGTATTAACGTTTTATAGATGCCTATATGGCCTAATCTGGCTTTATCGAAATGTACATCGAAACCGAACACACGTTTGTGTTACCTGATGAGGCCTCCCATGGGGTGGCTCGACAAAACTCGTAAACAAATGAAAGTAAACACAAACACGTCATGTCGTTACCTGCTATATAGATCTTACACTTTGGTTCTTTGTATAACAATACAGCGATGTATACATTCATACGAAGTCTGGTAAGCCCACATGTTCTACCCCATCGAAGACCGAACATAAGCCAGCGGCGTAGCTAGGTTTGGATAGGCCTGCATGCCTGGGGGTGCAGGGGCGATAGCCCCCTGCTCAGGGTGCAGGGGCGAAGCCCCGGTAGGGGGTATGGGGGGCGAAGCCGCCCAGAAGCTGACGGGAACTTGTTACAATGTAGTAACCATTTTACTCCAATGGTTAAATGGAGGTCACGATATTTAGTTGATAACCATGCAGAACTATACACAAATTAGAACAGTGGTGATTTTTTTTATATGCATATAATCGTACTATACTAGACTCCCCTGACAAGTGCTCGAACAAAAAACACGGATTTTTGTATGTAAAAATCAAAATAGTAAGCAATGGGAGAATTTTGTGTTATTTCAAGTGATGAAAAACTTATGGCGAATATTTTAAAGTGTACACGGAACGGAAAATAATATTTAGATATGTTATTCTGTTTGATCTCCTGACAAGAATGTTGAAAACCGCATCAAAATCGGACGCTTCAGTACCGAGATACAGCCCTCCGAAGTGCTCGATTTTTACCTGTATATCGACTGCTAATCAGGGAATCGGCCGCTCACGCTGATTTGAGGAATAACCGGATGTGACGTCACGAGGACAACGGCAGTGAGGTCTGTTTTAACAACTTTCTAAATTATCAAACCTCGGGAATAAAGGGACAAATTAGAAAAATGAAAGTTATATAATTATTCATTTGAATATGTTTCTGTATAAATAAAAAGTATCTCTAGGCCTATGGATTTCAACAGAAATATATATTGAAATTGAAATTAAGTTTACGTGTTGGTTTGTTTATGAGAGCCAGTCAAAGACCACTGTCAAAATGGCGTAAATTGCGTAAGAAGGGACCAATCCACGACCACCTCAATAAAAAAAATTAAACATAGTATTTATAACCTATTTTTCTACCTATTCTGTTCTAATTCTAACAATTACAACAACAAAAATATTTTCTAAATCAACAATCTGTTCATATTCGACAAAAATAAAAGTCAACTATTTCGTGAGTAGACACCGAAAATCATGGATTAACACGCGTTTTAACGGGGCGGGAAGTGAACTAAAATTGAAAAATTCACTTTGGCCAAGAACATGTTGCAATTGCTATTTTAGTTGATTTGATATCATTTTAATATAGTTATATGCTTTTAGAATATTTCCAACTTTTCATGCGATGTTGTTTATTTTGGTATTCGTAAGTGTTTCCCGATTCAAAAGCCACATTTGCTTGAGGGATTTTTGTGAAGAAGTCTAATATTGTCTTCGACAAGATTCAAACAATAAAATTTAACAACTAAATGCACGTGGTAACCGGAAATATATAGACTATTATAATAAATTTCCAGAATGGCCAATCTTCAAGTCTTTCTAATGTGCACAAAGTTATGTTAGGCATATAGTTGGACATATCATATGTATTTATACGTAATTTATATTCTGCAGCGTTACGTGTATTCAAATGTTGTGTTTTTCTGACTGTATAAAAATGTAAGTCAGAATATTTTTTGCATGCTTGAGCATGGGCGCTACGCCACTGTAAGCTTAGACCATTGTATCGGCATTATCAGATATATCCATGACAAGTGATCATGATCATGAATTACTAACTGAGTACAATCCACATTGTAGCATGAAATTATTAGTATGAACTTTAAAATTACTACATGCAGAAACATAATTATGTTTATGTTACATGTAAAGATACATGTATATGAACCACAGGTGTTTGGCTCTATAGACATTTTTTTCTACACACACACATATATATATGTGATACTGTGTCAGTATATAAAGAGAGAAAAATGTCTATAGAGCCAAACACCTGTGAATGAACCATATGTAGGCCTATGTGATTCATATCACCTCATAATTCACTGCATGCACGGGACAGGAAAAGGAATGCATGTTCATCAAGTGAACTAAAATCTGGTGGAAAAGTATACCAGAAAAGCTAAAGAAACCCTGGATCAGTCCTTCATTAAAAGAAGAGAACATGGGGAAAATATCCGTTTTAATAAGACTGGTAAAGTCCTAGCAGGTATCACGAACCTATTTTTCTTACATATTTTATTTAGCGCATAAACTTTTAGACTTGCTCCATAAATCGAACTTTTTCTATGAAAACAAATAGGCTGAATGCTAATAAACATAATTCACGTTCAGCGTAAAATGGAATGCACACTCGTGAAATTAGAGAAATTTCAGTTTCAATTCCCTTTTCCTTTTTACTACGTACATGTATACCGTACTAAGAATTACGTACTGGCGGAAATTGATAGTCCGCCAGGTAGCATCATGGGTCAAAATAATATATGTTGTGTCTTTTTAATGATGAAATAGTCTGACAATATTTATATCCCCTTAGTTCTCTCTAATACTGACGTCTGTACGAATATAAATGCGAGTCTTTGATTACTTTAATTCGTTCCGTGTACATAAAAATGTAGGCCTACATGTATATTTAAAAATGCCCATACGATAATTAAGACTCATGCACCTGGTAATCAATACTTGTATATACACGCGTACTCTGATGAAATGTATGATGATCCTTTTCTTACCACACGAAACGTAATCGAGAAACATTTAATCAGTTAATTATACAGAAATGAAATCTCGACAGGTATCGGTATATAGCCCCCTGGTTGGAATATATACCAGAAAAGTTTTACATATATAATTGATAACAAAATAAAGGAGGTAATAGCAACGGTATATATGTCAATTAAGTGCTGGGTCCTACATGTAACAAACACATATATGTTGGGTACATGAATACTGAGAATAGATATGTAAAGATGTAATATACGATATGTATACTATCGTATATATATATACAGTATGCAGTAACCGTGTTGATAACGAGCAAAGTAATATATATAATACAGACATGTCTCAACATACAGATTGACGTATCTCGACTAGCACCGATTCCAGTAATCTTTCATCTACATGTACTATCACATATTTCATAGACATAAGAATATCGTTATAAGATACACAAAGAAGAAATAGAAAGCAGTTATACATGTATATAGTAAGCTATTGGTCCACCTCTTTACGTATGTTCTAAGTATTTTAGATATACTGTGCTCTCATAACTCTCAAATTATGAATAGATTAGTAGTATCATGATATTTAATTATCAATATATAGTTTGGGATAAATACTGTATTTATCTCAAATTATTACACGAGAGGAAAGTTAAAATCAACCGATCATTACCAAAATTGACACGGCCACGTGTTTATATTGGTACGATAAAATACCCCATATGGTGCCCCATGTACGCATTTCACTATTTACATCCACTATTTTTCGATTAATAAGTATTCTGTATTAAGCTTTATATAAAATATATGTAACCTTTAACAGGACACATTTATAATTTGTGAAATCTGATATGTATATCATATACTAAAACAATTATAGAACATTGTATTGCTCACCGCTTGCTCAAAACTGCCCTCTCTCTCGGCCATGCGTGTTTTTGTTTACTATCCGGGTACCGAACATACGTATACACGAGGTATTTTTAACTATGCAAATCAACCCGTTCTATTTTAAGAATTCTTTACTAATTGATTATTGCGTAATTATCTTCATTGGAAAGAAACCAAATGAAGAACCTTTTATAAGGGATGTTAATATATATTTTAGCAAAGTTTGGTGAAAGCATAATGGGACTTTAAGTTATCCATTGGAGTAACTTTGGCACCAATTGTCCTACTCCTTTTAAACATATGAGAAATACAGAAAATACAGGTTACATGTATATTATCAGTTGCATTCCATGCATTGAAACTGTTTAATAAATAATACAGATTTGTCAGTAATGAAATTAACCTGTTATGATGTCAATCTTTAGGATGCAATTTTCAAAGTAACTTCATTTGAAAAACATTATATAATGGTATAAAAGAGCGACTAAATATCGGCAGTTCCTTCTATTCATCTGACATTACCTAGTTAACAAATCTACGGCCAAAAATTATGATATTCTTCATAACACTGACAGTGAAATTCGAAAATTTCTGGTCGTTCACGTATTAACCGGAACCTTATAACTTAAAGCATTGTGTATTTGTTCTTGTTATTGTTTAAACATTGATAACGTGGCTCGACAAAACCTACAATTAAAATCTAATTGAGATTTACCTGAATTGGGAAACTGCAATTTTTGCCTATTAGTCAAACAATTCTAATATGAAATAATTTATTCGTACCCTGATTAAAAATCACCATTTTTGAGCTTTAAATCCTATATTGATTTCATAAATAGACCATTTCATGGTCCAATTAAAACACATACATATATTTATTTTTGGTCGGTAGAATTGAATAAAAAATTGTTAAAATTTATTGTTTCATTTTATACACTCAATTGATGTCTACTTCGGTCACTGCAAAAATGTTCGCATGTATGAGTTTATTCTATCATTTTTCAATTTTTAGTGATAATAATTCCGACATTGGCGGCCATCAAAAATGACACAAATCAGCTTACCGGAAGTTTCATCCCCAACTTATGATATGTTAACAATTGGATGCTGAAGTAAGTGGTCATCAAGGGTTCAGAAAAATATGGTTCGGGAGGTATTGCATTATGGTATATTTTCCTCTTGTTCATATTTAAAGACGATTTCTTTAAGCCCATGGCTAATGTCATCGATTTAGTCATTTTCACTGGGGGGGATGCCAATTTTCGTAATATTGTTTTATCAGATCTGAATCAGCACGTCATGTAGACGTATTACTGTACATAACTTTAGTCCCATCCTGCCAGGACACGATGAATGTATTATATCAAAAGGCTGAATGTCAGGTCTAATGATATTGTGAAAACTCAGATTTAAAGTCGAATACATCCAAATATCGGTTTAATTACTACGTGACGTACGTGCAAAGTCTCCTATATTCGTCACACGTGAAATATTCAATTAGGAATATTAATTTTATTTACTGAAGGCAAACTTACAGTGCTTACGGTTGTTGGTGATTTTGATAAGTGATTGTCGTATTTCGTTTTATATAAAATAAAATAGTTCATTGACAACTTGAAAAAAACTTGTGATTTGTAATTAACAAATATTCCATTTTTACTGGAATGCTCTAGTTCATAATTTATTACCCCTCGGTCATAAGGTATAATTGCAAGTTTTTACAATGATATATTATTCAACGGCCTTTGGACTAATTTTTATAACATTATGTTGATTACCATCACCTCGGGTTAAACGTCCATATTATGAACTCTAGAGCAATGCAATAGTTACCCAATGAGAATACAATGTATAATATAAAAAGTTGTTATACCAGTACATCTAGATCAATTGCCTAGATTATTGTATGACTATGACGTCAATAATTTCTGTTGTTTACGTACGTATCCATGGAACGTCTACAATTGACTATGATTGTTGATAACTTCATCTTGCTGAGGACGACTCGTTTAGAGTCCGAAACATGTTAACACTCTATCTGATTCAAATAAGGAATCAGTCAGTCATAGAAGACATGTGTATCCAAAAGTGTCTTTTATGGTTTTATTTAAAATTTTGACTAAACAGCACCTGCATTTCCTATTGAATTTAAACAGCAAAATTCTGTTTCAGACAACTCAACTCCAGAAATTAATGAAGTTGATCCTTCCATTGAAGTAAGCTATCATTATGTACTTATTTATGCAGAGACAAAAATACTATTCTCTTGTAACCACATTTTGCAATGTTGACATAACATCATCACTGTAGCATTGAAGATTTCAACTTTGTGAATGTCAATGGTAGCTATCCTCTGCCTAGATATACACATCTTAAAATGTTAAAATGGTAATAAACTGATATTTTATCTTTACATCTACAACAAGTGCATTTGCAAATATAAGTGTTGGTTATATTTTTGACACGGAAAATTTTGACATCCTTATAAACACTGTAATAACGCTGTGCTGATGTGATTTATAATATGCTGATACAAGCAGAGATCAACTCAATAGGTACTGTTCCCAAAGTAGAAGACCACTCCGAAATGATAGCTTTAAATGTAATTGAGTTAACGGAATGTAAGCGTAAAAGATGGCATCTTGATGGTTGCCGGCTGTCCACGGTATGATATAATTACAAAGAAATAAAGAAAACAGAAACAAGGATTGATATAACTCACCGGTGTCATAAGTCAGATATAACTCATTTATATAAAATATGATTGCCCTTTCCCAACAATGATTCAAACGAAATTTGGTTGCCATCCATTCAAGGGTTAAAGAGTAGTAGTATGATTTTACAGCTAAAATTAAGACAAGAATTCCATAACTCTTGCAAATATTGATGGATTTTGACGCTGACATAGTTATACCTAAGTGTCGCCTTTGTGTTGTAGGCGACACAAAAATTAAGATGTATCAAACCAAACATGGTTGAAATATAATTTGCAGTTAAGGAGTAGCGTCATGACTAAGGTCATAACGGAACCTATGTTATGCTGTCTGAAATTTGAGACTGATCCCTTCAATACAATATATTTCAATTTTCACTGAAGTTGGACTCAATGAAACTACTTAAAAAATTCCGGTTTCATTTGCTCATGAACTTGAGTATGAACTTAGGTATCTTAACATCGGTTTTCACGCAAGAAAATATTTTTTCTAGACCTACGTTTGCCTAAGAATGCATAGGCCTACATGCAGCTTCCTACTAGGCCTAGGCATATCTAAAAAGCGGGATTTTTTAAGTGCAAATATTACGGACAGATTTCTACATTTTGAAAAGTATTTGTTATGAACTTTCGTTTTACTGTCTCTTGTGTATCGTTCGAGTCAGCAACATTGCCTACCGAAGAAAAATAAAATGTGCCATGTCCCTGTGTGACGTGTGTCGAAACTACGGTAGAACGTCTCAGTTACTAACAAATGATGAAGCCTAAACGGCGATAAGAAATACGATATAAAAGTCAATGAGTGTTGATTTACCTTTAATCAGTTGTTTAAACAAACCACTAGAACTTTTCCTTTGCCATCACGTTACGGTGATTCCATTTTGAATCGAAGCGGGAGACAACAGTATCACGAGTCTAAACATTATTCTTCCGCATGTTCGGCGGACCATTTTTGCAATCACTTCTAAATCTGTTGGAAATGTTTTATGTTTCATCTGGATTACATTGATAATTAAGTTGTTTCTAAATAAATGTATGACAAATTGTAATATTTGCGCTATTTATTCATAATTAGTTGTATTCTAATGACGCACTATTTTCTTACGACTCTCGTTGTACACATAGACTTGCACAAGCCCAGAAACTCGCAATTTAAAAAAAATCTATAGACTAATACGATTGAATTGAAATACAAGGATTGAATCTTGGTTTGGTCGATTTCCTTGGGTGATGAATTGAGTTGCTCTTGAAACGAATTCAACATGAACTGCTTCGCATTCAATTTGTCCAAACCAAGATTCAATCCTTAAATAAATGTATTTAGTTCTTGGAATCATATTATAATAGACAATGACTTACCACTGAAGTCATTCATGAGCATTAAAGGCCGACATTGTACAGCAGCACATTTCGCAGTCGGCCCATTTCAGGAGTGTCCTTTCTGCCATCTTGGAAGGTTTAGCATTATATCTTCAACGCAGAAGAAGAAGGGCACTGCTAACAGACCGATAATTCTGGAATTAGAATGGTACAAATTGAGTTGACCTCAGATGTTTGGAAACAACAATGGCATCTAACCTTTTAACCTACAGGCCTAAGAGTATTTATATTTCTGGTATAAATCTCTTGACAGATGTTCTTTTATGGTTTCAGGAAGTTACTAAGCTTAGTGAAAAACTTTTCTGTGTTCAGTCACAGAAGGGACCCGGAGTAGTAGTGAAAGTGAAGTGACACAGTGCAGTAAAATGCCTTACTTGCAATTCCTGCAAGGTTTCATTGCCTGCACCTGTCAAAGTTTCTGGAACTCCATGGATCCAATGACAAGATTCCATTAAAACCGGATCATATCAGCCAATATAGTTATTCTACAGTGCATATTCCTTTTGAATCGACACCTACGATGCAAGAGGTTTACAAGCGATCACCTGTAGATAGAGTTTCCTTGGTGCAGCAACTGGTTTCCTCATAAGAACCAAGTACCATCTAGACCTATCCAGTGCATAAATTGTGGTGTGGGTCTTGACCTTGAAGGCTCTGGTGGAAAACTATACAACTGCACTTCTACTAACCAGTGGAATTGTGGAATTGGAAGGTATTTTATCAGGTCTCTACAATGAAATATGTGGAAAATCAGAGCATATATAATAAATCTGTGCATTGATCTCCATTGAATGAAAAAAAAATGTGAATTTTGCAATAGATTCAATAACATAGAAGGACGTCATAAAGGAACAAACTAAACACCAGTATTTTTTGTATGCAATCACACTTTGTAATCTTTCAACCATTCATATAAAATATCACCATACATATGGACAAGCCGGCCAACAGACTTTCTTTGATGTTGGACTGCAAGATAAGCTAGTGACAGTGATTGATAGCCTATTTAGAAAATGCAGAAAAAGAATTAACTGTGAGTGTAATATTTCACAGATTTAAATATGTACTTATTTTTAGTTTCCAGTAGAAAATGTTCAAAATGCAAGAGTCTTTAACCCAAATTGATGGCATTCAAGCATGTTTGATCAACATGGGCAACTACATGGTTTGCCATGAGATACTTAGGAAATACCTTTATTATTTTCCTTTCTGGAAGGTAATGTAACATTCTGATCTTTCGAGCAAGTTTGAGTTTTTCCAGATACTGAAAACCAACTTTTATTCTTGGCTACAATTTTTCTTAAATCTGTTTTCAAAAAGGGTTTGCGGAGATTAACTTATTGAAACAGAGTATTTACAATGTGTTACATATATCTCCTATTGTAAAAACATAAAGTATAGCTTTAGTTTTTTTAGAACAAACATTTTGGTATTAGCATTGTAAGACATAACATATGCAATGAAAATCATTCACTTGAACCTATAGGTACACCTTCAAAAACAATCACAATATACATGTGTAGCCTTAAGCTAAAAATACTGAGACTTTAGAAAACTCTGGAAAAGATTAAAGAGAATCTGTTTGTCAAAACTGAAACTTAACCTTCTGATCAAAAGTTCCTCATAGAAATTAAAGGAAACCATCAAGACCTGAAAAAACATAAAAAAAAAAGAGTAAAGAGGATGTCTTTGTCACAAAAACGAAACAAATGGGTTGTTGATGAATTCCATCTGGTGTGTAAATAGTCATGGCACAAACATTGTATCATGCTAACAGAGCATTTTTGAACTATACAGTCATACATATGTATTGATAATAATTTCGTGAATAAAAGTTGGTTTACAGTAGATATTTTTGTGAGAAATAAAATCAATAAATTACAAGGATCCCAGAGGGATCTTGGCGCCCACCAAAGAATGATCTATGTCTGACAATGGAAAGAGGAATCTATTCTCTACTTTTCAAACTTTTACTTCATATTACTACATATTAAATTTGACAAAGATCCTTTCAGTACTTTCTGAAATATATAACACTAACAAACTTTAATTATCAAAATCCAATATGGCTACATGTCGGCCATCTTGTTGACAAATCGGTTCGATAATGCAAAATGCACAACTAAGGTCCTAGGGGAAATAAACACATACAAGAGATCCAGCAATCCAAGATGGCTGCCTGATCTATGTTTCTGACAATGGAAAGATGGATCTTTTTTCAAACATACTACATATAAAATTTGAGACAGATCGTTTCAGTACTTTCTGAGAAATAGCAGTAACAAACTTCACAACTATGAAAATTAAAGATGGCTTCTTGGCGGCTGTCTTGTTGATCAATCGGTCCCCAATCGCAATAGGCATAACTAGGGTCCTAGGGGAACCTACATATTGAATTTGAGAAAGATCCCTTAAGCCCCTTCTGAGAAATAGCGGTATACAAGAAATGTTAAGGGACGGAAGAACGGAAGGACGATGGACCATGGACTAAAAAAGGATTTGAACAGCTCACCATCTGATGATGGTTGGCTAAAAAGCATGCATATACTTATTATGTTATTACCATGCTTTTTATTTTTCAAACAATTACAAACTATTTATGGCATTCGATTATATATTACTGCTCTTTCATTTTATAAGGACATATGTAAAATATATACATGTAGTTAGATTTGCATTATCAATCAATTCATTTCAGAAATATAATAATGAAATCTAACTACATGTATATATATAAAATTTACATATGTCCCTTTATAATTTAATGAAAGAAGCAGTAATCGCAAATGTCGTATGAATACAAACCCATTGCGCTACATTGAATATGTAGGTAATCCACTTTAGTTCACATCGTTTTTAACACAATCCACGGTTCAATCCCTGTATGATGTAATTTACGGGAAGATATCTGAAAATTTAAAACAAGAGATTATAAACAATATATCATTCTACTACACAGTCTGGATTTTTTTACGAGTCATTATCAGAGATTGTCACTGTTTTATTATTTTCCTGTTCATATCAATATGCCAACTCTTATGAGGAAAAATCATTTGATCACAATTGAAAACACTAATGAAAGGATCAAAACATGGGTCATACAGATTAAACATATAATAAGTAGGAATGTCAAAACTGGTCAGAAGAATCCAATTAAGCGGTTAATCATTGAACCTATAATTAACATCATAATATTATACTTAAGCATTGATGTCACTATTTATCGGGGTATGAAAATAAATACCTTAAATATCCCCTTCCCCCCTTTTGCCAAACCGATAATCGATCGTGTCCAATGCAACCTCGGATGATATTGCATCTTTGGCCATCCTGACTACCATAGTTACCAAAATTAGCAACCAACACTATTTTAAATTTGACGATTAACATGTTAAATTATACTTCTTTATGTAAATATAAAGATTGAACTTTGTTTTGATTTCTAATTTTTCCAGGTCAACGATCTTTACAGAGTACTCAACATTGAAGTTGTTTTATGAAGATCAAGGTATATTGGACTTCAGCAATAATTTTTTTCGTAGAACAACTTCAAATGGTCATGGTATGCATTTTTGGAACTGCTTGAAATTGACTACGAAAACTGGATTTGGAATTGTGGAGAAGATCCCGATACATTGATCATGGATGCAACAAGTGTTTCATTCAGGAAAGAGCTGGCATCCTGGTCTGTTCTAGAGAACCTCCAAAACCTAGCAAAAGAGACAAAACAAGGTACCAGTACATTAAAAAAAGGCTGTTAACCCAAATTTTTCATTAAGCATTAAAATCATTATACAGAAGTGGTTGCTACATGTCTTATATTAAAACAAGATTTTTATATTCACTAAAATGCCCTCATGTATAATTTATTTTGATTTTTGCCAAGCATTTGATAATTTTTATCTAAACACGTATGTTTAAAGAGTTGTTTACCAATATTTCTTTGTTAGAATATTGGTATGCAATACTTTTCTGCAAAATAAATATTAATGACAGTTTTGGTCGATCACTACATCAGTGGGCTACAGCCTCATTACCTTGTATTTGTCACAGTGATGTTATCTCTACAGTGCCGATAGGTGGTGCTGTTACGTCATACATTACAATATAAAGTAGAGTACATTGTAGGCCTGAAGTAGTTTACATTTTATAGAATTACACTGTAGTATGTTGAAGTACGACAGTCTGTATTGTTTACGACACAATATGCTTCCAAACCTCACCGAGATAAAATACAAATCACACTGCAGTCGAAATAACGATACTGATATTGTTATATTACTGTATTTTAACTTGGATACTGGAACTGCCAGAAAAAAATATGATACAGGTAACAATTGTTTCGTAGACTTTTAACGGAAAAGTACTTGTATCAGAAGACACTGGGATATTAAAATCACATCAAAATCTCAAATAACAAACTATATTCTCTATTCAATTAATGCCACCTGCTGGCACCATTGAGATAACATTACTAACACTGTGACCAAGTAGGACCGATGGGGCCTACTCAAACATACGTACTAATAGTTATGTTATTGGGTTTTTTTTTTGTAGAAACCAGGAACGTACTTTTTTAAGTAAACCACTTTGCAACTTCTTGTCCTCTTTGGTTAATACGGGTGGAGTGGGGAAGAGTCGCTGGCCTCTTTTCCTGTCACAGCTGGAGGAAGAGTGTCCCGTCGTTGTCCCCCTTATTAAAGTGATTCAAGAAAATGATGGAATTTTGATAAAGGGAGAAAAGATGTATTGTATCGACTTGTGGCAGGACTTCCTAAGATGTCTGGCGAGCTCCTACCCATTTTGTTCCTTCATCACAACCTCCTATGAAGTCCACAATGTATTGAAAAGGATGTGCAATCCTCATTTTGCAAAGAATGATACAGATGTATCAATTCTCCAGCACAATGATCCCGTAATTTTCAATCTGATGATGAACCTTCACGATAATTTTCCAAGAAAAGAGTTCTGTGACATGTTAGATGCGATGATAGTCAAATCGCTATCTCCTTTTGACACTTCATCAGTAGTACTTGATAAATGGAGCTGTCAGCAAAAACATTTCACACTTTCCTTCTCTGGCGATCAAAAGAGGACGAGGGTCTTTCTCTGCAGATAAACAGATCTTCAAAAACCAATGCCCAAAAAGCTCTACCGGTCATCAATCTCTTCTGCCTGGAGTTTTCACACTTTTCTGTAAACATGGTAATTAGACATTGTTTGTTAATAGACTAATAAAACCCAATTTTTCCGAAGTCACTTTGTATGAAACACTCAGGTTGTTTTAATGGTAAACACGTTTATTTTCTAACATTTTATTCGTTTTGCCATGTATGTAATATGTTGATACACATCCAATGAAATTCAATTGCAAGACATATCATTACATAGCACACGTCAATTTAATTTTAAAATATTGCAATTTTATTAAGTACATTAATAATTACCCAGAAATATCAAATCAGATATTTAAGAAATTGTTTTTTGTTTGTTTGTTTGATTGAATAATTAACGTCCTATTAACAGCTATGGTCATGTAAGGACGGCCTCCCATGTATGCGGTGTGTTGCGTGTATGTTATACGAGGTGCGTGTTTCGGGAGACTGCGGTATATTCATGTTTTGTCTTCTTGTATAGTGGAACTTTTGCCCTTTTTATAGTGCTATATCACTGAAGCATGCTGCCGAAGACACCAAGCAACACAACCCAACCGGTCACATTATACTGACAACGGGCGAACCAGTCGTCCCACTCCCTGTATGCTGAGCGCTAAGCAGGAGCAGAAACTACCACTTTTATAGACTTTGGTGTGTCTCGGCCAGGTGACAGAACCCTCAACTCAAGGCCAAAAGTGAGGCGGTGCCAAGGGAGGCATTAGGAAAGATTAAGTCAGTTAGGAAGAAGAGAAAAGATAAGATCCTAAATTAAGTCGCCTTTTACGATCATGCAATAGGGGCAGCAGGTACAATTCTAACGCTCTACCTGCAGGACATGCATGTACAGTTTGAATGTTATGTTCACTTTCGAGTACCAGCACTATATGACATATGACAAAAAAGTAAATGTCAAATAATATTTTCATTAGTGTGGCAGTATTGTTCTCCGAATCAAAATTGTTTACAATTCGTTTCAGTACGTATATTGCTAGTCTTAATGAAAAAAATACGTTCTGAAAATTGCTATATTTAAATCTATAGGCGGATTTTTCATCTCCAAAAAAAAGTAAATAATATCAATGTTTTAATCTAAATCACTGAGACTGTCAAAAGTAAACGCCATTGAAGATCAAAACGAGGACGGGCAAAGAAAAATTTGAAAGTATTTTCATAAGGGTTGCCAATAAACATTCAGGGGTTTTTGCAAGATGAACCCGAAATAAATCATATATCAGAGAACTCTTTTGGTGTTGCAGCTTTGTATTTATAATATTAATTTTTCTATCACCATATTCATAATACTTTTACAGTTAAGGGGTTAAGGTCAAAACTGAAGAGTAGAAGTTTGGAACTACAAAGTTATTTCTGTTTCTAAGAGGATATTAAAGATGCTCCATCGCTGACAAACGGTATCTTTTCACTATAAAAAACAGGAGCAGACGATTTAGTATTTTTCTTCAGATACAAAAGTTACTTACTTTACACCATTACCACCATTGAAAAGTTTTAGCTTCATATTTTACATCAAGATAAAAATTTAAAAAATAATTAATTGCACCCCGAAAAAATTCCGTGGCATCTTGATGTAAAATATGAAGCTAAAACTTTAAGTTATTTGTTGAGCTATCGGGATACTCTTTACATCTTTTAAAACTACAGATAATAGCCGACAACTTTTGTTCGGAGAAAAAAATCATTTGGCATCGTCTTTTTTTCTCTTTCAACGAGTTAAAAATTCATGCCAACTTAATTCCGAGCATTTTTAAATTGTTGACGTCGTGTGTCAGACGACGTAATCGCCGGAGCGGAGATTCTACAGTGTATCTCGAATTATGCAACAAGCAGCAATAAGTAATACTTGTAATTCATGGATTTTGTAGTTGATAATGTCAATTTTATATGTGACTAATTATATAGAAAGAAAACCGTTCTAACATTATTTTTTCTCGTCGCAATTTACCATACATACCAAGAAAGCCGAGAAACCATTGGTCAAAATACACAAATTTGTAATTCATTTCATGCCGAAATAAGTTTTCTAATGCCTCTACAAATCAGGTAGTGGTTTCGACGGAAATCGCGGTCCGGTAAAATTTCTAATATGTTGACGTCATCGGTACAAAACAAGCACCTGTGCGATGAAGATGAGCATCGATTATAAGTTGATTTTTTCAAAAGATATAAATATAAGACAAAATTAACACAAGGAATTTATTCAATTTATCATTGAAATAATGAATTTTAAAATATTGTTTGAGATGCTGACGACAGCGATATCTATTTATAGTAGTAAGGTATTTCCTTAGCGGGACAACCACTTTCGATTTACAACACGGGCCATATGCAGATGTATATGGACATTTTATCTAAATCTTTACCAAAACAACATGGCAACCTTCTGATTATGATATTCAACAAACAAACTTTGAAGTGATATCGACGTTATTGATGATACAAGCCTACATAACAGTTGTTATGAACATACATTGACAGCTGAATTATACTGTAACTGCACCAAGGATTCCAAGGCACATTTATGTTGAGTAAGTATATTTGAATTTCTCAATAAAAAATATACAAATTACATTATCAGATTGTAATTCTAGAGCAAAGTTGATAAGAATGAACTGCACTGTGATATCCTTCAATGTACATACATAGCATGTTTTGTATTATAAATATAGGTAACCCCTCCCCAACACACACACACTCTTTGAACTGCCAGTTGTTTGGGTTTGTGTGAGTAATTATAACATGAATGAAAAGGCTCTGTTGTTTTACAAATAAATTCTAAAGATTTAGAACACCATTTGACCAATTTACAATGTTTGTTTGTTTGTTTGTTTGAGTTTTACGGCCCATCGACAACTAAGGTCATTTAGGGCCAAACTACAAGTCAGGCATTAATATCAGGATAAAAGGTCAGGGTAAGAAAAGGCAAGTGAGGATTAAAACACAGATTGTAAACGTTTATTTGATAAAAAAGGTTTGCATGGGATAAAATAGTTTTGGCTAAAACACACGAGAAAACTCATGCAAAAAGTTGATGAAACGATGAAATGTTGAGTTGATACGATGATATGATGAGAAAAACGTTCATATTTTATCTAAAATTCCGATTTCTTTGAGATAATTAAAAATACGATTATGTCTCACGGCATGAAACAAAGTGTACATGTGAATTTACAATGTACATATGTTGTGGTCACAATCTATTTCCACCCCTACATGTAGATGTACAATGTATAGTGTTACTGCACATTCAAGTTGCTAAAATAGTGTTAGCATGCAAATGTTTGATATATCTTTGTCCAAATTCAAGATATATATGAACATTTATTGCCATGTCAGATTTTGTTCTAAAATTAAATATACAACAAATATAAATAATTAAGTAGTAAATATACAGTGCATATACACAATTGTATATGGTTAAATATTTTATGTATAACTGGTAAGATGTATAAGTACTGTGTACATGGACCATATTTGTAGGCGGTATTCAAATTTGCAGTTGATCAATCTCTCAGTTCAAGGTTTACAAACATGTACTTCAATGATCTGTCTCTTCATTGTTTACTATAGAATACCAGAAATTGATACCCAGAGGATTTATGTACAAGAAAACATATATTACGTTAGTTAAATTGTGAAGAAAAAGATAAAATAAAAATACATGTAATCTGCACCTGATGCTCAGAGTAACCAGAGTTTCTTCTAACTCTAACAACACATAATAGACATTCTATAGTATGATATGTCACCTCACTTAGTCTGGCAATAGGTCTAGAGTCATTGAAACCAGAATAATCTTGCTATCTAGATGGAAAATGGAAAGGTGATTTTATTTCTGATTTTAAACAGTTTAAGAGATTCTGTACCTGGACTTTATATACATGGATGGAATACCTGACCTGATTAAAAACACCAATGTATCTGCAATAGCTGAATAAGATTATTCATACTGTATTATGTTTTTCAGCCTCTAATATGTGCAATCCTTTTGAAATGAGAGTAATGGAAAAAAATTCAAAATTTCAAATCTGACATGAATATTTGATTTTCTTTTCAGGATTTTTTTCTTACCTGTAATGATCAGTTATTGAATTATACTGCCAACCAGAAGTTTTAATGGAAGATTAGTGAAACTTTGAGAAATCTGCTAGATTGATTTACTGCAAAGGTAGGAGCAAACATGTTTGTTAAGTTCAATTAATCTGTAATGGATCACAGAGACCTGGCACGAATTTGTAAACCAACAGTATACATATATAAATTATAGTATTATAAATATGTATACTCAGTCTGTTGGTTAAAAAATATCGTGCCAGGTCCCTGTGTGATGGATCAAGAGTTTTTTGGGGGGCGTTTGGAAACTTATTTTTTTATATATGTAAAAAGTGTTTTCACCATTTTTTACATTCATGATCACACCTCGGAATTTATACCAAAAGTGTATCTTTATTAGTCTAAGATCTATTTTTAGGTGTAACTTTCTAAGCACTAGTGTATTTAATATGAGCAAGATTTTTTAAATGGTATACATACATATAACATGCACATGTATTTATACTTAGTTACTTAGAGTGTACCATACATTTTATTTGATGCTTGTACAACCAGAAACTGCCATTCAAATGATTTTATTATTCTGGATGGTTTTTACAATGTTTGTTTTATTGAAAACTTACAGGTACATCAGTTTGGACTGCATGTACATGGACATCAGTGGGTGACAACCTTAGGAAGATAATCAATCTCCTGTTATGAAACTGAAACTCAGCCAGTTCATCACCATTTTCCAATCTGCATTATTAAAAATACCATACCTGTATAAGGCTTTTGAGTTCTTTCAAATTTAATTCATACAGTTGTGAACTTTTACAAGTTATTGTGTTTAAAAAAAGAAAACATGACAGACAATATATAGATACATGCACATGGATATTCTTTACATAAATAATGTAACCAGAGGCCAAAGATACAAGATATATGTATGTGTCTACAATTCAGACAAATCACAACACACATGTGCATGTACATAGACACCACAGGACTTTGGTTCTATAGATATACGAACACCTCATGTATGTGTAACACAGTATTGCCCGTAAACAGAGGTGTCTAAGGCCTGTGGTAGACGCCATGTATATATATATATCTGCAATATGATCAAGACAACATACATGTACATGTTTGTAGATAAAGCAGTGTATCTATGAAATTGACAAGACATATACGCTGCAGTTTATCTACAAACTAAACAAGACACAACACACATGTACCAATGCATGGTATATACAATATGGTCAAGACATATCACAAATGTAAGTACATTTGTTTACATTTATATGGAGATTTAGTGGATGGGGCTTCTGTATAAAGCTATATACACGTAGATAGAGCATTGAACACATGCATAACAAATTAAACCCTATGAAACATTGAAAAGTATATATATATATATATATATGCTTTATTTTCCTGTTTTATTAAAGGTACAGGTCACATGCATAATTTGTTTCCATAAACATGCAAGTCCCTGAATGTTACAAACTTTTGATTTATCAACACCTAATCTGTTGATGGTATTGATACTTTTGTGTCGAAGTTTAGGGAAAGGGTGATATTAGCAAAATTGATAAATTAGTTGCCCTGGTAACTAGCAAATTACTTCAGTGTGCACACATATGAAGAGTACTGCATTACAATTTTGATTATATTCATCTGAACATCTTGATTTCGAAACACATACGCTATCGGCTTACTACATATGACGGAATAGATAAGAAATGATATAGAATATACATGTAATTTTGAATATTATTGACATTCAATCCTATAGATTTAAATATTGTAATTTTCAGAACGTATTTTTTCATTAAGACTAGCAATATTCGTACTGAAACGAATTGTAAACATTGATAGTTTGATTCGGAGAACAATGCTGCCACAGTAATGTTAAAATATATTGAACTTTATTTTATTTGCCATATGTCATATTGTGCTGGTACTCGGAAGTGAACATAACAAACAAACTGTACATGCATGTAAAAAAAAACTACGGTTCCTTTTTATTTACTGTGTTACGATAATAATACGCCACACTAGTGACACCAGAGTGTGATATCGCATCCTAAGTTATGATAAAGAAGAATTCAGTAGTTGGAGAACACTCCCAATTATCCACACAGAAAAACGGACGGACCACAGACCATGGACGAAAGCTGATTTGAAAACCCCATCACCTGATGATAGTGGGCTAAAACTGACATATTCCTCGATAAAACTACACGCTGTGGGCATGCGCAGGCTGACAAAAGAAAAATCGATCAGACACGCGGTGCAGCGAGTATCATTAGTACGTGTAAAGATGTCGAAAATGATCCGACTTTATGTAATCGCTGTCGGCTTTACCATGGTATTACTATGTGTTCTGATTTATCGCATCGATAAAGTAGTGGACATGAAATTTATGGGAAAAGCGGTTCATGAGTAAGTATTTTTTATTCCTGCAGTACTTTATACTTTCATTGGTGAAATGCCGACCGAAACTTTTAACACAATCCTCAATATTTGTAAAAAGCCATATCAAGTTCAGTTCCGTCGAAGTATACATATTTTTTGTTTTGATATTTAAAGTGAGATCATTGTGTGTTAATTGCATGATGAAAATGTTGCTTTAAATGATAGTAAGGTCATTACTTCTTACAGCAGAGTGATATTATATACAGAAACTAAAAACACCCGAAACATGGTATAGAGTCAAACCTTGTTGATAAAGACCATCCAATGGACAAAGGGAATATGGTCTTTAAAGGCAGTTTGTCTTTATACACATGTTAAAATTGGTCCTTTTGAACTATAGGAAAGCGGTCGCATTAAGCAGATGGTCTTTATACAGAGTTGGCCGCTATGACAGGTTTTCTGGTCCACTACGTTTACGAAAAGAAACAATAAAACAATTATAACGCAATAACACCATACAAATACAAAATTCCCGTTATAAACATTAGTTACAATGAAGGTGTCTTTTGTTGTTTTGCTGTGTGATGTAGTAATAGTCAAAACCCGTGTCGTAATTAAAATGACCCAAACAATAAAATAAATTACAGTTATCTCTTTAAAAATGTTCGGAAAACTTAACCAAATTATCCAATTCGTCTTACAGTTTAAGAATTAAGAGTCGTTTTGCTTAAGTATGTACCTTTAAATGTTATTTCTTACATATCTGATTTGATATTTCTTGGTAATTATAAATATACTTACTAAAATTGCAATATTATTAAAATAAGTTGACGTGTACTTTGTAATGATATTGATTTACATGTCATGCAATTGAATTTCATTGGATGTGTATCAATATATTACATACATTCCAAAACAAATAAAATGTTAGAAAACAAACGTGTGTACCATTAATACAACCTGAGTGTTACATACTAAGTGACTTCGGAACACCGGTATTTAGTAAGCCATTACATTAACTTCTTTGATGACAGAATGCGTTAACCAGCAACGATTAATGAGCTGTCAGAGCTGAGGGGCTTAATATTGGGTATGAAAACTTATTTTGATACAATATTTGCAAAATGTGTGAGAGAAAAAAACGTTTAAGAAAAGTAATCGAAATATGTCCTTGGATAGAATTGAATGAGAAGTTGAATGAAAGCAATTTCTATAGAAGAAAAATGAAGAGCATCATTTATCAATATCATTTATCAATTTCGTACAATTCATCTAGCTCTATACTAGTGTATAAGCAGTACTCTGTGACATCAAGAGCGATACAACGCCAAAACGTAAAGTTTTTCATCACATAACGACCAAGGTTCACACTCACCTTGAATAAACAAAGATCAATACATGATAACGGACATTTATGCTTGCTTTTCTTTTACATTAAACGTAATATTCAAACGTATACGAACTCCCTATATATTTATGTACATAGTCATTACTGTTTGTCATCAATTCGGTTATTTATTTCGTATTTGCTGTTTAGTTATCTTATTTTCGAAATAAATTGTGAAAGGACATTTATTTAGAAAACAATTTTCACATAAAATCAATACACATATTCTAATTGATAATCTTTTTTATTATATTCACTATCATAATTAAAGATTTCACTACGTGGCAAACAACAGATGGCTGTCCAATTTGTTCTGACAATTAAAAATTGACCGTAACTCATCAATGTATCTACGTAATATTGACATACTTTTGTTTGTATGATTGTTAAGGTTTTACGGCCCATTGATAACTAATGTCATTTAGGGCCAAACTACAAGGCAGGCATTAGTATTAGAATATAGACAAGGACTGTATCTAAAAGATCAGGATAAGAAAAAGGCAAGTAAAAACTAAAACAAAATTATAAATATTGATTTAATAAAAAGAGTTGCACAGGATAAAATAGTTTTCACTAAAACACATGAGAAAACGCATGCACTATGTTGATGAAACGATGAGTGTTGCGTTGATATGAATATTAGATAAATCAAGATGAGAAAACGTTCAAATTTTGTTGAAAATGCCGAGATAGTTGAAAATACGATTATGTCTCACGGCATGGAACAAAGTGTACATGTCGGAAAACTTCATAATTCTTATCTTCGTTTGTTTGTTTGATTAAGTAACGTCATATAAATAGATATGGTCATGTAAGGACGGCCTCCCATGTGTGTGGTGTGCTGCGTGTATGTTGTGCGAGGTGTGTGTTTTGGGAGACGGCGGTATATTCATGTTGTGTTTTCTTGTATAGTGGAACTGTTGCCCTTTTTATAATGCTATATCACTGAAGGATGCCGCCGAAGACACCAAGCAACACACCGAACTCCACATTATACTGACAACGGGCGAACCAGTCATCCCACTCCCTGTATGCTGAGCGCTAAGCAGGAGCAGAAAACTACCACTTTAATAGACTTTGGTGTGTGTCTCGGCCAGGGGACAGAACCCAGAGCCTTCCTCACAGGGGCGAACGCTCAACTCAAGGCCAAAAAATAGGCAGTGCCAAGGGAGGCATTAGGAAAGATAGAGTCAGTTAGGAAGAAGAGAAAAGACAAGATCCTAAATTTAGTCGCCTTTTACGATCATGCAATAAGGGCAGCAGGTGCAATTCTAACGCCCTACGGTAGTTTCAAATCTGTTTGTGCTAGGCGAAGAGCTGTCTGAAGAGCTGTTTTAACGGCCTTTTCATTCCCCTTTATACCCACATGACTGGAAAACAAGAGGTATGTAATTTGAGTTTTAGAAGATAATCGAAATGTTCGGATTAATGTGTTTCTAGGGTTTCTTTATTTCAAAGCCTGCATGACCGAAAGAGAGTGGGAACAAATGGTTGCCCTTTCAATGCGGTGTTATTCGATATGGTCAAGCGCCAGATCGATAGCACATGCTTCCGCAGAGAAAATGGAGGCAACATCCGGGAGTCGGATAGAGGAACAGTGATTAGATATATCTCATCTTTTCTATTCTTCCTAACTGACTTTATTCTTCCTAATGCCTCCCTTGGCACCGCCTCACTTTTGGCCTTGAGTTGAGCGTTCGCCCCTGTGAGGAAGGCTCTGGGTTCTGTCCCCTGGCCGAGACACACCAAAGTCTGTAAAAGTGGTAGTTTCTGCTCCTGCTTAGCGCTCAGCAAAAAGGGAGTGGGACGACTGGTTCGCCCGTTGTCAGTATAATGTGACCGGGTGGGGTGTGTTGCTTGGTGTCTTCGGCGGCATGCTTCAGTGATATAGCACTATAAAAAGGGCAAAAGTTCCACTATACAAGAAGACACAACATGAAATATACCGCAGTCTCCCGAAACACGCACCTCGTACAACATACACGCAACACACACCACATACATGGGAGGCCGTCCTTACATGACCATAGCTGTTAATAGGACGTTAATTAATCAAACAAACAAACAAACAAAGTACAGCATGCTGCCGCAACATATCACCATCTTTTGAGCCGTCAGTGAAGATATGAACATGGTCAGGGAAAGCCCTAATACACTCTCGAAAGGAGGATTTGTGTTCTTCTGGTAATGCATTGGACTTTGTCCTCTCATGTAGAGATAAATTTATATCAGGTGTCTGAATGAGCCATGGTGGTACATCCGTTACGGTGTACTCGTCAATGATGTCGAAATTTATATTTAGTTCCTGCAAAAAACAAAATGAAATTCTTATGCTAATTTTTGTTTGTTTGTTTGATTAGTTTAACGTCCTATTAACAGCCAGGGCCATGTAAGGACGGCCTCCCATGTATGCAGTGTGTAACGTGTGTGAAGTGCGTGGTGCGTGTTTTGGGAGACTGCAGAATGTTCGTGTTGTGTCTTCTTGTATAGTGGAACTGTTGTCCTTTTTATAGTGCTATATCACTGAAGCATGCCGCCGAAGACACCAAGCAACACACCCCACACGGTCACATTATACTGACAAAGGGCGAACCAGTCGTCCCAGTTTGCTGAGCAGGAGCAGAAACTGCCACTTTAATAGACTTTGGTGTGTCTCGGCCAGGGGACAGAACCCAAAGCCTTCCTCACAGGGGCGAGCGCTCAACCAAAGGCCAAAAGTGAGGCTGAGCCAAGGTAAGCATTAGGAAAGATAAAGTCAGTTAGGAAGAAGAGAAAAGATAAGATCCTAAATTTAGTCGCCTTTTACGATCATACAATAGGGGCAGCAGGTACAATTCTAACGCCCTATCTGCAGGGCCATCTTATGTTGGTATGAGCTTTTGATACTGTAAGGATAATTTCTTTCGTCGATTGTCTAGAGATGGTTCATTAGCTTCTACATGGAGACTCTTCACAGGTGTTGTTCGAAAAAACTCCAAGTGCGAGACACAGTCCCTGATTCTAGATAGGGTCAGGCATCTGTAGATAAGAGCTGCGAGCCGATCCATAGACAATCGAGTCGTAGTCAAGTTTTGATCTAATAAGTGCCCGGTAGATACGCAGAAGCATTTCACGGTCTGCACCCCAATTAGAATGGGAAAGAACACGTAGAATTGTCACCGCCTTCGAGCACTTATCCTTCAGATGTTTTATATGTGGAACTAAGGACAGTTTCGAATCAAAGGAGGTGTTGCATATAGGGTAAAAATCCGCCCACGATAATTTTTTGATTTTTGAATTTAAATTAGTTAATTGCATTAATACACATATGTCTATAATACTTAAAACCCGATTGGACCATTATTAGGACTACAGCGCCCCCCTACATTAACACTGGTAAATTTAAAGCCAATTGGGCCTTTTACCTGGCATAAGTCATAGTAAAAACACTTAAATCACGTTTTTCTTATGATTTAAAAATACCACATAAAATTGCCTTTATAACGACATATCACACTTGGCTGTATCATATATATTATTTTATCATAAATGGAACGTAAATATCAAATTTGACAGAAAATACGACTTTTTGAAGTTTTAAATTTTTCGTTTTAAGCAACAGAATAAGTAAGGCACTGCTCGAGTACCCTAAAATTTTGATATATAAAATTATATTTAGGTTACCATCGTTTCATCATAAACAGCTCAAGTTGATGAATCACTGGATATGCCACGTTTTTTAGGTTTATTTCGTCTACCCCCTGTTTTTTCCATAATTTTAAAGTACTGAGAGTACACTGTCAAATATTACCGACTTTACTGTAAGAGTAGAATGTGATGATGAGTTGCGTATTTCAACCAAACCTTGAAGTTATCATCATAAACTCATGTTTATAATGTTTTTTCAGAAATTCTACTTTTCTGTTTTGGAACAGTGGGACATATAATACTGACAGTTAAGATTTAACATATACACAATGCCATGTTGCATTCCAGAAACTGTATAAGCATTAAGGTAATAAATATGACAGTATGTGTCCTTTGCCCATTGTTAAAGGAGCCATCACTGTTGCCATCGTTTCAGGTAGGATGTTAGAATTGCACCTGTTATACCCATTGCATGATCGTAAAAGGTGACTAAATTTGGTACCTTTTTGCTTTTTTGCTAGCGTCAATCAGACATCAGACGAGGTGCTATGTCTCATTTTACCTTTAGTATCGCGAAATAATACCATCAAAAAGTCTACCAGGTACTGATTACAAATTATTTACAAAATTTTTCTCATCCAACATCCTTCATGAAAGTGCATGCTTTCTAGATTATCTAATGAAAGTTCTAGAAACGCTCTAAAAAGTTCTAGAACTGTTCTACAACTGTTCCAGAACGGTTCTACAATGTTAAATGAGACTTTTTCAGAAATGTTCTGAAACTATTCTAGAAATGTTCTAGACCTGCTCCAGTTTTCAATTCCAGAATATTTCTAGAATTGTTCTAGAACATTACTCTAGTACACTGTTCTAGAACAGTTCTAGAAAAACGTTGTAAAACGATTGAAGAATTCCTTTAGAATAATTCTAGAACAGTTCTAGAACTGTCCTAGAACTCCTCCAGTTTTAAATTCAAGAATAGCTCAAGAATTGTTCTAGAACATTATTCTAGAACATTGTTCTAGAAAAGTCTCATTTAACGTGACTTACGAATGAAATCCTAGTCATCCATGACATGTTATAAACATCAAAACAACAGTATATCATTTTGAGAAATATCTAAGGTCAACATATAAGTTACATCGATATACGTTTCGCTAAACGGAATTTGCTTAGTAATAAGTTGATAAACCCATGAAGACAGAAATAGGAAAAAATTCTGACGATTGGTGTAGGAAACATAAGTCATATTGACCTTATTTTGCTTATATAACATATTGTATAGTTCCATATATGACCCTAAAATTAACTTTTTGTGACATATGGGCAAAACAAGGTTTTATTTAGATGTTGGTCATATGTCAATAAACATGTCAGTTTGACCGAACTTTGGTACACCAACTTACATGGGATACATTTTACTCAACTATGACGTCGCTAAAGCGGCTTTTGATACATGATAGAGTCGAGAGAAGGACAGCTTTCGGTTAACATTTTTAACTCTCAGTACTCTCAGTACTTTGATATTGGGTAAGACATAAAGGGGGTAGACGTACAAAAGTGCCAAAAAGTCGGCATATCCAGTGATTCATCGGCACAATATTTTCATGAGTCAATAAATGATATATGAAGATATTTTTGATTGCTAAAATTTTAGGGTACTCGGGGTTTGTCATTGTTATCTAAGAAATTAATTAAAAACTAATGAAATGAAATGAAATTTCTCTATTTTCATGAAAAATTAGAAGCAAAACTGGAAATTGCAAGAAAACCCCAACAGATCTGATGAAATATTGTATATCATTACAAAGATACGAAATACGAAATGCTATGTTATTACACCAAAATGATTTATCTTTGGGTTTTGTATGCCTAAATATGATATATTAAAGGCACACAAGTAGGAATCGGACGTAAAACTTTCAAAAGGTGGCACTGTAGTCGCATGATTAATCTATTCATGGAATAAGTACTGTTCCGATACGTATTATGTGCCGATTGATGTATTCGCACCAAAAAATTAAAAATGGGTTTTTTTTTTTTGCCTAATTGATATAGTCTATATATTAGGCAAAAAAAAAATTTAAAAAAACCTAATAATATAGGCAGGTTTAGCGGACTAGAAAGACTGTTGATATTTTCTCTTGGTTTCACAACTCTCGTTTTACTTCGAGATTGTCGCGACGATGTTCGGAAGAGTTCGGAATGATTCGGCATCTTTAGAGCCTATTTTTCACGTGTACACGTTAAAAAGATGTTTTACTTTTATAATTAAAGATACTTCCAGTGCTGCAACTTTATAAAAAGTGGTAAAATTAGAAAGTTTAAACCTCAGACAGACGGAGAAAAATATGTATAACACTTACACAGTTTTCACTATGACAAAAAGAGCGAAAGTTATAGACCATACAACTTAAAACACTCAGGATTACTGATGTGCTTGACTGTAACCAATAGTATGAATGAAGAACATTTTTATGTATCATTTGACAATCATAATTATGGTATTATATTGATAATAAATCTCATCTTATTCCCTTTCAACTTAAAATGAGAACTGCAGATGAAAATGTCGGGACATATTTATGATTAAGAAGACATCAATTTAAAGCAATAAATTGTTTTATATTTGTTTTTACCCAAATCAACATGGTATATCCATTGAAACCAATGTAAACACTTCACCTCTTTCACACCTGACGAGTAGACCAGTCCATTATGAAATTTCAGGGGTGAATGAGTTGTTAACACATGATCACGCGAGCTTACCTTTGCAATCATATTCTCTAATACTAAATTTCGCGAGCGTCTATTTCACTGGTGATTCTCCTTTATTGTTGGTACTCTGGATTGTAAATATTGCATTAGATAATCTTATATTGCCCCAACACCATGCATTCTAAAAGAACTCGCCATTGATGCCAAGGGACAAACGTATTGGTCATTTTGGAAACAGACAATTATTATATTTGAAAAACGCTAAAACGAGGAAAGGCGATGTAAATGGCTAAAGTATTTGGTAATAACGGCGATAAAAAAAAATTGAATAATAATTTGGTTCTAAACTGAAAATAACAAATCTGACAATGGATGCATTTGAGATTAAAAAAAATAAAATGACATGTTTCAAAAATCGATTATTTAAATTCTTTATTTTTTTTTAATCTCAGTTGAATGCTTTTTAACTTGCATTTCAGCTTGAAGAAATATTCTGGATCGTGTCACTTTTGATATGAGCGTTACGACCAGGTTATTGTATTCCTAGGGACCTCACAATGCGCAGCGGTATCGCCTACTGGTTATCACAAGAACAACATAAATCTTTGTGGGTAAGCTTAAATATTTTATATGTTATAAAGTAAATTGTCTTGTTCGATGACTGGGGTTTCCAAATCATTTGACCAAATGGTACTTATCATTGGGTGCATTACGGTTTAAGAATGCAAGCGTCATAACTGTTACTGCACCATGCGCAAGTGTTGCCGCCCTCCCGAAATAGTCAGTAGATCAAACAAAATGTTAAAGATAAAAGGAATATTTCAACCGGAACAATATTTCTTGTTAATAGTGAGTCCCGTAAAAAACAAATGTGTCTCTAGAGTATAATGGATTTTTTCTTAATATTAGTTGTTTAAGCCTTCAACATGAGTATGTCTACCATTACTTCTAAATACATGTATCTCATATAATCTGTCTTAGTTGTTTTATGATCCAAGTTTAATAGTTACTCTTAATATTGCTGTCGAATCCTAGGGCGTAAAAGTCGCGCTGCTAATAAAGTAAAAACAATTATGAAGATGCTTAATGACTTTTGTATATTTCTTTGTCAGATTCAAAATATGTTTATCTTATATCATTGATACGACAATAAGGCAGAAAATTAGTATTGAAACGCACTTTTATTGATGGCATAGATGGCAAAGTGTTTGTGTGGTTCTGAACAAAAACCAAAAGGTCTAATGAAATACACACAATGAGAGGCGACATATACAAATATAAATGGTGGTATATGGATTCTGTGTTTGTTTCCTTACGCACTAACACCTTTCGGTTGCCAGGTATAAGTTCATGTTTTTTTAATTGATATCCGGGAGTTTGTTCTATTTATACAAACATATTTCCTTTATTAATCCACTGCTTAATTACTTGCTCAACGATCCGTGGTTTTTACTGTTTCACACTTGACCTGTCGACACGATAAAACTAATTGTCTTTGTATGGTCGCACAATTTTCGATCCAAATAAACCAGTATCTGGGAATTTTCCAAAACAATTTCTATTGAGTCGATTCCTAGTTTCTCATCTGCGTAAATTTAGCGTACAAAATGATAAATGTACTAAATGATATTTGTTTGATTTACTTTAGTGGATAGTTTGGACAGCACCCTAACCAAGTTATGTCCCTCTAGGAATCTTTATATCTTACTACAGGATGGTCACAGGCAAGATGGACTGTCCATAGTAGTAATGTATACCTTATTTGAAACTAATAATGTCTTAGTTATGAGGAGTTATGTCCCTTGCAATAGTATATGACTTCGACGTAGACCTATTTCATATGTAATTAAACCAGCATCACTTTTTATTGATATATTTGTGGTTTACATTTGGTTGCCTCGTACGATGTATAATACATTATTGTATATGTTTTATTGATAACTGTAGATGTTACTTACAAATATCTATAAATACCTGTAACATGAACTTGACTGCTGATAATTTTCATATGTATATAAATAGTTTATAGAATGATGTAGATGTTTTATATGTAATTTTAGATGTATTATAGATACACGGTTGCATATATATTTTTATATAGATACTTTTAAGCCTTGATGACACTATATCTTTTTTTAACTTGAACAGACTATTGTTTTTGCAAACAAAATACATTTCATAACCCGATGAAGTTAAAAAATACTTACATCAATGCTTATAATTAATTTTTCAGACTACTTGATAACATAAAACACGTTTAAACATATGATTCCACTGACTTTCCAATGGATTATTTTTTTTCCAAATCAATACGCAAATCGACGTCTCTGTTGTGACGTCATGTTAACGTCGGGTTTTCGCGCCATTCTCGGATTTTTTTCTTCATAGTATATGAAGAAAAGTATCTGCCAATCAGAAAGTTAGATTTAGTATGAAAACAAGAAAAAAATGATTATAATGCTTTGAGTGACTTGTTATAAGATAAATTTGGACGTTTATCTAGGCTACGTTATTTAGAATTGGATTAAATCTAGTATAAAGCCTGATAAGATAATACATACTCTCTAACACTAACGACAGAGATTGTGCTTCAGGAATCATGAATAGTGCATACTCTCTAACACTAACGACAGAGATTGTGCTTCAGGATAAATAGTACATACTCTCTAACACTAACGACAGAGATTGTGCTTCAGGAATCATGAATAGTGCATACTCTCTAACACTAACGACAGAGATTGTGCTTCAGGAATCATGAATAGTGCATACTCTCTAACACTAACGACAGAGATTGTGCTTCAGGAATCATGAATAGTGCATACTCTCTAACACTAACGACAGAGATTGTGCTTCAGGAATCATGAATAGTGCATACTCTCTAACACTAACGACAGAGATTGTGCTTCAGGAATCATGAATAGTGCATACTCTCTAACACTAACGACAGAGATTGTGCTTCAGGAATCATGAATAGAAATATTGATATATCCATTAGTTAAACTTTTTATATTATAAAATCGTTCATGTTGATAAATGAAGTGAAGATTTTATTGCATTTAATTAGGTTTCTCTAATGAACTTGAAAATTCTATTAAAATTCAATATTAAAGGGAGTATCCGTATCTGATGATGAATTGATTTTATGACGTCAATTAATTAATCTGATCAATTTGAATTAACATTAAACTTTAAACTAATGTGAAGTAAATTTGCATTTTAAAAATTTTGAACAATTATCAAAACTCTATATCAATCTATTTCGTAAATACCGTATATCTACAATAATATTCTAGTATCAATACATTGATTAAGTGGCTCAAAAACCAATGATGAGACACTATCAATCGTCCAACAAGATGCCGATATGATAACAAACCCTTAGTTTATTAGGATCTACTCTGATGAGAAGTCAACATTGGTTGTTGCTAACTGTTTCTCTAATATTTTTGGACACAGGAGTTCATACCAAAATTGAAAACGGAAGAAAATAATATGTCGGTGAGCTATTCAAATATAGCTATTTAACAATGTATGTGAGTTTACCGAAATTTACCAACACATCGCTATTGTAATATCTTCCAAATCAGTTTTCTGATCAGTATGACTGTTTGCATACTTGACAAACCAGTGTTTTCTGTTAAGAATAATAGTAACACACAGTCAACGTGTTTTATTTGATCATTATAGCAGCATTTGTTCCTCCTACCTCGTAAATTATGAAGATAAAAATACCCATTTTTCACCATTTTTGACAAATCCAACGCTTTATGTAAACAGTTCTGATGACTAACGTTTTCAAAGGGTTTGCAGTTTATGGATTTTTCCTAAAGATGTTTAAGTCTCGTTGAAATCTCATTTCTATCCTGATTAAAGAGTTTTGTGATTTTTCATACGAAATATGTGACATATATTTAGCTTGAAGTTCATTATTACTGTTAATCTTTTGAATGTTATCTTTGATGAAAATATTAAGCATTTAGAGGTGAAATTGTAACAAATTGCTTTTTTATTTTTACTTTTTAGTGCAGTTCAAGTATTTTGAACTATTGACAAGAAATAGTGAAAATAACATATATAGTAACGGGACAAAACATCAAGCACCCTGTGCCTATTTTTTAAGCCGGTTTTAGAAACAGCAACCTTTTATCGTTTAAGTTGGAAAATGTTAGAAAACGTTAGTCATTAGAACTTTTGTGTGAAGCTCCAAATATGTGAAAAATGGTGGAAACCTGGGTATTTTGGTCTTCGAAATTTAGGTCATGCTGGTATTCTGAGCAAATAAAATAGATTGACGCCGTGTTATTATTATTTTATTAAATCATCGTTGTAAATTATGCAAACAAACATATCTATCAGACAACTTAAATATACAAAGTTGCTCTAACCTGTCGTGTGTATTGCCAAAATAGTTAAATTCCGGTAAAATCTCACATAGTGTCAAAATGCTTTGATTCATATTAGTTCAAAATCAAGCACACTAATATATGATTTTAGTGTATATTCAACATAAGTCCTATTCCAAAAAAATATAACAGAAAAAAGTTAGTCATAGGACAATTTTGTTTTTTTTTAAGCAGAGAACAACAAAAATGATAATATCTCTTACCGGCATAAAATTGGGGTCAGTGTCCTTGATATTTTATGCCATTACAATATTTGGCTAAAAATAAACAACAAATCTAAATATTTCAACGACAATAAACTGTGAAAATTAAATACCCTAACACTACAAGGAAGAGAAGTATATTTTTCGCCACTTTTGTATACGACATCTGGCTTCAAACAGAGACCGTTAATTATTGTTTGAATATCTTTCAGTTCATCACTAACAAGGGAGAGCACGTGTATATGCATGCTACCTGTTGCCCAATTAAAACATTTGACTATAAAGTATTCTGAAATGATAGCATAAGCATCAATTGTTCGAATTATTGATTATGATGACTTTATCGTGATGAGAGAGTAAAAATTTGCCTGCGAGACATAAAAGATTTCGATACCACAGACTGGTCTCTATAATCCCCATCGGAATTCCTTGTCAATTTCTCCACATCTAGTTTATGTTCGCAGAATGAGCGAGGTATTCCGACTGTCAATCACCCCGCACATCCCAATTCATGACGAGTTATATTTCAACAATAAGTCAACTGATGTTACGAAAATTGTAATAACTATAAGAAAAACAATAAAAATCCTCAACTCTACTTAACCCTTTGAAGGTATGCGAGGGTATACTACATTGTATTTTGCTTTTATTTTATTATGGAAGAATAGAAGAGCTTACTGTGTTCTTTTGGTATGCAACATATTTAAAAATAAGGTGTTATTATAGATTGTTTCATATGTATCGTTCAATAAGGAAAATACAGAGAATTTCAAACTATAGGGAGAGCGTATCAAAAATTGATATTCTGAGTATATTAAAAAGACTTACTTAGTTAAGCTATTATTATAAAAAAGAAAATAACCGTTTTTTCAAATTCTGCAAATATTCATACACATCAAACAACATTTTGGGAAATACTACAAAATCTAGGTATAGTCACATCAAATCCTTTCATTGAACAAAAAGTTTTAAAGGCGAGCTCATGGACATATTGATTCTTTCATTTTTTCACTATTTTCAAAACTCGAATCTGCAAGAGAAACATGTTGTATACAGGACACTTTTGACATATCAAAGAGTACATCCTTCAGGTACCTTTGGATGCTAAATGTTCCGGTTTTATGACTTTCTGGACGAATAGTAAACACATGTAAAAGATTTGAACAAGAATCACTATTGTAAATCTTTTCTTACATAAGTATCCAAATGAGATGCAGATATATTAACTTATTAATATTGATTGAGGAACTAAATTTTATTAACTACTACATATCACTACATATTAAATAATAAGAATAATCTGTCAAAATTTTAGCACAACTGTAATCTCATTGTCACCCTAACCGCCCTTGCATGGGGGTGTTCTCTGAACGCCAACATATTTATCAACAATAGGCAGGTGTTGTTTAAGGGAACAATAGGAAGGCAATTATATACTGTTTCATATAAGCTGTCATTATATTTTCACCTGTATAGTCACCTAAGATTTACCTGTATTTCAATCAGTATCATAGGTAATATTGGTGGGTTTTGGAAAATAATTCCTTCAATATATATCTTACAATATACAATGTAAATTATTAATTAAAGATAATCGGTGCTATAATATATAAAAATCATAAACATTGTAATACACTGTAAATTTTTTTTTATTGGACTCAGTTCAGATACCTCTCGCGAGTCAAGTAACCTGTGTCAAAAATAGATCGAGGAAAAATCCCTTGAAATGTAACGTCATAATCACTTTTGACGTCAAGTCGTACCCAAATATAGTGTAACAGGAGTTTCCCTCATTCAATGACGTCGGGATTATCAATTGTGAAGTCAATATCATAGTCGGCAACATATATGGCGGAAGGCAGCAAGTTTACTGCGATCAACGGTGACAACTGCAAACTTCAATTTATGGAAAACGTTCAAGAATGCCAGACGGGCTGCAGTTGATACAATATTCCAGTTCTACCAGTCTAAACCGTTAGCAAGAAGCATTTGGATATTTACCATATACTACATGTAATTGCTTTTGTAAACAGAAAGTTTGCAAATATTATCTTGTTTTTTGTAGTTTTAAAAGTCTTTTTGAAGAGCCGGGTTAATATCATGTAAGTGTCATATAATAAAACAGTTATCGACCTATTTTCAGGTGGATACGGTGAGTTTTCAACCCTCGAAAATGATATAACCCTCAGCCTCCGGCCTCGGGATATATCACTTACTCGGGTTGATAACTCACCGTATCCACCTGAAAACAGGTCGATAATTGTATAGTAACTGTATTCTGTATTGACATAGGAGTTCTACAGGGCTACATTATTCTTAGCCAACTTTCATCTCTTGTGACCGTGCATGGTTGATTTCTGTTTTCGCATAGACGTACACCGTTGAGTATTTAATTTGGTTAGAAAATGAGTGGAGAAAAAATATCATAAAAGTTTAAATTAATTTTGTCGGAAATTTTGACCTGTTGATTATAGTTTAAGTTCTTTATCTATTGAAGCCGACACAAACACACATATATGACGTTTTACAAACATTGGTAATAATATATCATTGGTTTTAAATGCTCTATATGTATTTTAGATACAAAATATTTTAAAAAATATCACGTTTCAACAGGCAAAAGGCTTATATTATTTCAAACTTGTAATGGAATTGGTGTTACACTAACTTTTGGGTTTTTTTCGTCGATACTACTGGATGGGAAAGTTTACTTCCACGTGAAATAGGTTTCAAAGAATTTTGCTTGATTTTAGTATCAATCTATTAAAAATCTAATGAGATTTATACCAGAGATTTTAGATATATCAAGGAAATCTTTAAAATTCTTGAAATCAAATCACTGTGAATTTAATATAATTTCGTTCATAGATTCTATTGTTATATTTTCATAGATATTAACAGAAACATATGTTATGTATATATGTATCTCACAGGGACCTGGCACGACTTTTTTAAACTAAGAGTATACATATATATACTATAGTATCAAGGGTATGAACTCGGCGGTCGAGAAAAACGGACCTACTTTTTTTAAAACCGTGATTATTTCAATAAATGGGTTCTATACAACATTGACAGATATAGTACCTTAAAGAGAAATAATTTATCTTTTCATTGAGTGCTTGATGAACAAAATTGGCCAAGTATTGGCGAAGTTATGGCTTGATGCATCGGGAAATTTACGAAAAATATGCTAGGTAGACATTTCCTGTCCGGTCGAAATGTCGTCTCGGCTCTAATGGGTACCTCAAAAACCAAGCAAAAATCACAAAATCAACGCTTGTGGCGGTAAACACTACCCATAGCTGTGTTCATCCACAATCTCCGTTGGAGGTGTCAAGACCCGTACTTTGTAGAAACTCCATTTAAACATCGTGTAGCTCACTTACTTTAACCGTGACCGCCATGTTCATTTTTCTCTCGGAACGCTTCTCGACTTTACATATCGTGACTACATTATGCAAATTATGTAATGTTGTGCTTGTGGGTAAACTCGAGAAGCGTTCCGAAGAACAAATGAACATGGCGGTGACGGTTAAAGTAAGTGAGCTACACGATGTTTAAATGGTGTTTCTACAAAGTACGGGTCATGACACCTCCAAAGGAGATTGTGGATGAACACAGTTATGGGTACTGTTTACCACCACAAGCGTTGATTTTGTGATTTTGGCTTGGTTTTTGAGGTTCCCATTAGAGCCGAGACGACATTTCGACCGGACAGGGAAATGTCTACCTAGCATATTTTTCGTAAATTTCCCGATTCATCAAACCACAACTTCGTCAATACTTGGCCAATTTTGTTCATCAAGCACTCAATGGAAAGATAAATTATTTCTCTTTAAGGTAAGATATCCGTCAATGTTGTATAGAGCCCATTTATTAAAAAAATCACGGTTTTAAAAAAATAGGTCCGTTTTTCTCGACCGCGGAGTTCATACCCTTGATACTATAATATATATATATGTATACTATTGGATAAATTTTTTTGTGCCAGGTCCCTGTGATGTATCTGATATCAAATCTGAACACTTATTGAAATAAAAATGAATCAATATACATTTAGATAAGTATCAACCCAGGTAACTTTTACAGGTAAATTTACCTGTTGGCATTGGGACTCCTTTTAGGAAAAAGACTATAACCACTGTCACAACAAACTACCCTACAGGTAAATCCTCCAAAATGTTGGCGTTCAGAGATACACCCCCTTGCATGTATGTTGCATACACGAGTACATAGAAACGTAATTGTATCGACAGAACAATGTGCTCACTGAATTAGCATTACACAGTAACTTTGATGTCGTCTTTTGTTGGAAAGTACATTAATAAGTTAATTCCCTTGGTTACTTCCAAAATGTGCCAGTATACTGGTATAAAGTTATTTCCAGGGGCAGAACATATTCGGACTTGTTAGCTATGACATTACTTATCTTTTATGAGGCTGGTTAACGATATATTAAACGTCTAATATTGGATTTTGCGCAAGAAACTTTAGAAGACCCGTTGATCTGACATTCAATTTAAATTATCGTACCTATTACCAAGAAGTTGAAATATACAAAAAGAAGGGAAAAAACAACTCATTGTTAAGTCGTCTTTGATTAATTTGGGAATTAATAAAAAGTTCAACGGTGTATTGCAGTATAAACAAACATCTAATTATGTATATCTATTTGACATATATTTGACAAAATAACCTCGTCAAAATGTATTACGTGGATGGAATGACAGTTTTATAACCACATTCTACCACAAATATAGCCACGGTGGTCGTAGACAAGACAGTTTTATAACTAAACTCTCTGTTCTAAATCCTTTGTTCTCACAAGTGAATTAATTATAGCTTAGAAATTTAATTTCTGAAGGTGTCTGATTAGCGTGATCGTGTTCGCTGTATCATCAGTGATAATTTTTTTACCTGTACAGTTAACGCCTAGTTAGCGTTGTCAGACCACATCTTGAATTCCCACTTAACAGTGACATGTGAAATATTATAGATGTACGTATGTCACAATGGCACTTAAACCGTCATACTATCCACTATCATGTTTCTCTGTAGCTGACAGGTATTGACAACATTCTATTGTTTATTGCTGCTCCCTACTAGTAAATGAAATAACATGTCATATGGAGCATCTTTAATGTACTTCTGCTTTAAAGTACTATTCTCTTATCCCCAGAATACACGAATGTTCTGATTATAATGGCATTATCCATTAAATGACTAGGCACATTTTTGTTATTTCTAGACATATTGACTGTGACGGTAGTTAAGAGTACTGGTAATTTAAAGGCAATATCTGTTTGTTCATTTACATATCAGTCCTTTTAAGGGAATCATCGTGGAATCATAATATGTAGAATTTTGTATCAATGGACATCAGGGTGATATTACATTATTGTCAGTAATTAAGAAGAAAAGTATGTAGTCATTGATGGTAGTAGACTTTATGATAGTATGGTCTTTTTTTCGGTGATTTTGTTCTCTTCAAGGAAGGCGGACAATAAAATAAGAACATGTTTGTGAAATATATATTTACATATTGATATTGGTTACAATATCATTTCTGATGGGTAACGTGACTTTTAGGTGAATACAGATTATCCACCAAGAATCATAGAGATATGAGCAACCTAGGGTTTGATTGCCGCTATTTTCAAATTAATTTTTGGAATTAGTTTGTAATATTGCACTATTTTAACCATAGGTATCTTGACGATGTTCTTTCTTTTAATAATAAAAATTGCCATGCCAATTTTATAAATTGTATAAATTGTACGAGATTTTCCAATAAAAGTAGCTTACCATGATTTATCTTCCAACGTTCGTTGCAGCCTGAAGCAGCCATATACTCATTGTGATGGTATTATATTCTCCGGTAACTTTATATTTCCAGATGGCAGTATTCCCGCATTCCTCATGTACATGCTTTATACATCTTATTTCAGTAATGGATAGAGGTTTGTTAATATCACGATTTCCTAAATGATGGATAATGATCTTTTTAAGTGGACATCTTGGCCCCAGTTTGATACTTGGCCGCATGTTTCATGTTTTTTTTTAACATTCTGTATACCGTCTTATTTTCGTTACCGACAATCATGCAGTTATATTTATGTTATTTAAACATTAAACTATCTTCCTATGGCATCTATGGTCTATATAGATGTCAGAGCTTTGCAGACAATCGTCATAATGCGCATAAACGGTGATCAGTTGACGTCACCACGTCAACATTAGTGACGTCATTATGGTCACGTTTTGGGTGTCAGTTATACCGTCATATACTTCAATTTGCCTTTGGGTAGTTTATATAGTAGAAGTGACAAGGAAATGTAAATATAAGAGACTCTAACCGACAATCGTGCAGTTATATTTCGTTTATACAAATATTCGCGAAAAAATGGAATTCGAGTTCAAAATTCAAATAAATCATGTCTCCGAAATTAATGCGGTTTAGAGTATTTTTCAGGTACCCGATGGTAATTTGATCATGTCTATATAAGGCTAATTAAGTTCACGAGAATGTCGTTTGGGTAACGTTGTGTAATCAGGATTTCGGCATTCCACTTGGAGGATGTTACGTCAGAGCTGCCAGAAACGTGTATTTTTTTTGTTGTTACCCAACGTTTCTTCACAGAATTGGTACTTTTCTTCTCGATTCTTTTCAGGAGTGTCAGCACAAATGCATAACTATTTGTCTGACATGAATTCTAAAGGGTTGTATTGCCCTGAGATTAATGAGTTTAATATTATGATTGAGTGATCATATTTGTATTGAAAGTAAATAACCGTTATTACAGAGTATATGTATATGTATGCCATATTGCTAGTGCTTTAACTACCAATGCATTTTTTTGATAAACGTGTTTTCCCTGACAATCATATTAGTGTAATAACTGCCGTCTTACCCTTCGTTTGTTATTTTAATTCTTTTGATTTATTTTGTATTTTCATACCCAAATAACATAAATTTTCAATTAAGGAAAATTATTATTCATGAGTGTTAACAATCATATAAATTCCAACAGAACAGTTTTTGTATGTATATGCATTTAAGGAATTTTGACTTGTGAACTAAAATATATGAAGCGTTTTGATTAAATGCTGGGTACTTTTAACATTTTACTATATGCGGTTCAGATAAATAAGGGTAACATATTTATACAATTGGTGTCATGTTAAACTAGCCAGCGCATGGCTACGTAAATGACGCGTATTTTCGTATGAAAATATTTTATGGGAAATTACAGTATTTCTTATTTAATGATTTTGTCTTAATTTCGATCTTACATACTAAAACATTTCTTTCACAACATTGTATGAAATAAAAATAAAGCATTAGAAATTGAATGGAAAGGATTGCGCAATAGATAAATTGCGTTTTATATAAACATTTTGTTTATCTTGATTAGATGAAATAAATTGTTTGCGTTACAGTGTTATTTTAATAAAACTGAGACGAAACAAGAGTACATAATTATATTTTATTAAGTTTATACAATATAAATATGATTCGTATGAAAACTAGAATGAGAACCCATTGACCAGTAGATCTCTGATAAACAGCGTTAATACTACTGATATGTAGAGTAAGTAATGATAAACTGGGACAGTCGGTTACAAATCACAGGATGGAGACCTCAACACACACAGATACACTGGACATACTGTATATCATTTATAATGTTCTGTTCTCAGTGAGGCAATGTTCTTAGACGGCTGAGTAATGATTCGAGCACTCCTATTGTCCGCGACACTGTCGATGTGGAAATGGTAGGCGTAAATGTGTGGAAAGCTTGCGAATTCATGATCGGTGATCGCACTGATGATTGGCTCTGACCTGAAGTTGGCGACTGGAAAAGTTTGAAAACAAGACTTGACAATTCCGCTGGAGACTGTGAAGCCGGTGAGTGGAATGCTCTATTTTGGTGCCGTGTTGGGGCATGGAGAACAGTTTGTACAACCCGAGGCCTTTCTCCAAATGCCATTGTTTGTTCGGCAATCATCTGTCTATTTGGTCCGACATTATTTGATGGGTTAACGGTTGATTGTTTTGAAGTAGCGAACGGTGTTGCTACGATAGCGTTGACCCTTTTGATTTCATTCGTTTTAAGCCGATCCGAAAGTGCTTCAAGCACAGATGTAATCATTTTTGGTGCCTCTTTAATTTTTTTAACCGCCTTTCCAGCTCGATATATAGCTCGGATATCCTTCAGTGGGGCTACGTACTTAATCCTTGGTTTTTTAGGCACGGGTGAATTCAACGGCGAGTGTAATGGGAAATTCATGGGTGAATTTAATACATCTGCGACAATTTTAGCACTGGTTTGATAGTCCGGGACGACAATGAAGTCCTTATCGGTGCCCTGTCCGGTAACACAGTATTCTCTATCCGCATCCCACATCAAGACGCTTCTACGTTTCCATGCGGGATTGTTACATTCCCATGGCTGTGCGGCCTGAGCCGGCGAAGGACTATAATGGGCACGGACAGACACATGCTTGGTGTAGGCGTCACTGTTCATTAGAGGGTAACGGCTGTCGAACGGAAACTTGGCCAGGATCTTAGCTGGGTCCTGAAGAGGGTTGGTGATGGACGAATCGTATGGGTATTTCTCCGGGGACTGCATGTTTTGACGGATATCCTCCCACAACTTATCTATGTAACATTGGGCGAAAAAGTAGATAGGGTCGGAGGGAGCGGTAAGCAGTCCTGACATGGTGCCGCCGACCCAAGCCTGTACTCCATTGTGGTACTCCTCCAAGGCAATATTGGTCGTGTACACCAGTTCGTGGTTAGTCTTCCTGCTCATTAACGAATCCACGTTTTCTCGAGCTATTAAGGACCCGGCCTGTCCTATACTTCGAGATATAGGAGTACCGTCTGGTTCAGTGAAATTCATAAATTTTCCAATCTTGACAGTTCCATCGCCGTTCCCAAAATAATACTTCGTCCACAGAATCGACTTGGTTGGGTCTGTTATATGGAAGTCCAACGTGCAATCCCAGTAAGGAATGGGGACATGTAGATAAAACTCCAACCTGGAAGGAAACATTGACAACAACTAAGTTAATAATATTAAATGTGGGGACATGGCGATCACAGGTAAATACTTAACTAAACCAGGAAAGCCTGTCAGGACATTTCGTCAATAGTGAATCTAATAATAATAATAACATCCAATCGTGCTTGCTGATGACGATTTCGATTTTGAAATACCGGATACTTGTTTGTTTTTATTCATTCTTGTTCTTAAGTTATTTATTTTGAGTGAGGGAGGGTATTAGTAGTCTGTGATGGCAGTAGTCTGTTAATTTCAAGGTGTTAAGGAAGACAAAAGAATTATCAAAAACATTGAAATCATTGGAAGACGATGGATATTTACCATAACAAAACTACTTTGTGCCAGCCAAGGAAAGCAGGTCCGCCATTAGTTCCAGCAATACTCTCGTCCGAAAAGAAATCCACGATAGTCTTATAGAACTGTTGAATAAAATGGACAATTATTACTTTAAAGAATAGCAGAGTAGTGCAAAGCGCACTCACAATATAAAGTGACTATTTAGTTTAATTCGTGTATCAAATATATATCAATTATGGACCTTTGTTGAGGTCAATATTGTGTTATATTGCCCGAGTAGAATAAATAATGACCGAGGGCGTAGCTCGATGTCATTTTTTGAAATTTTACAAGGGCAATATAACACCATATGGACCGAAACAAAGGTCCTTAATTCTTATATTAGATATGAGAATTATTTTAAATGTTTGCTTCGTCCTAAGTAATATAGAAATGAATGGAGAATGTCTCGACTACATCTTTCCGAAGAACTCGACGTCGGGGTATTGTGACATCATAATCGCAATATCGACCTGAGTGACAATAGTAATATTGACTCGGTGTTTCTAAAAATTAAAACTAAAAATATCGCCCTCGCCTGACAGTGTATTAGCCAATGAGAGTGGCGGAAAATCGGAGCATATCTAATACATTTAAATATATGTACATCTACATGTATATAGCTGTTTGGAAATAGCTATTAATTATATAAAACATTTCACGCTGTTTTTATTCAAAATTTGAACTATCCGTACTCTTCTTTCCTAAAACAATTAAAGATAAATATCTTGAACGGCCATCCTTAAATACATACGTGTTTGATAATGAAACTGATTTAACTGCTTACAACCTGAAGATTTCGATAAACTCGTATTACAAGCGGGAGGTGGGTAATCAAATGGTTGTGATAACCTTTGCTCATTACTCATTAGAAATTATACATAGTTAGAGATACGGACATTCACAGGCTCAAAGCATGCATAACTGACGGGTTCAAGAGAAATGTTGCTTATTTCTTTTGTATACTTGTTTAATTCTTAGGAAAATAGCATATTTAGTAAAAGTATAATGCCAAAAAACAAAGCAAAACAAGCTTACTCACCCCATTTTCCCGCAGTGAATTAAAGCGGTCTCTAAGAAGATTCCATTCCGGAGGTGAAAGCATTCTGATTTCCCTACGGGGCTGGGCCTCGTTAGAAACTTGCCTCTTCAACCTCCAGTGTCCAGTTTTCATCTGCCGTAAAACAGCGTTAAACTGATTCACCTTCTCCTGCTTCATTTTCGGTGCCATCTTTTTGATACCGCCATTCCCTAAACAGTCGATGAGCGAGATGATATTCTGTTGCTCCTGTTCTTTGCTCACCTTTCCCAGAGACAGGCCCTTGTCTCCACATGTAAACTGGTACTTTTCATGGGTGGCCACCTGGAGGTCGGACAGCCGGTCAAAGGTCACGACAGACCAAATATGGGCAATGCATAGCATGGCACAGAATACCACGGACCTCATGCCTACAGCCTAAAACGAGAAAGGGAAACTACAGTCAACCTATTTACCATTGATCTCTATGTTAATGTGGGTGATTTAAAGATCACCATTGCATTACATGGAATATCCATGTGTATTTAAAAAATGAAAGGTTGTCTTGTTAAGTTTTTGTGAAAGGTGTACAGAAAGCCTTTATTATGAAGTCGGATACAAATGTGAATGCATCAATGCCCTATTGATATCTAAAATTGGTCAAGATTTTAGAGGCAGAGGAAAATAGAAATACCCATTGAAAAATTACTGACCAAAGGTCAAAATCCTGACAAGTTTTCTATGTTGGTTCAAACTTGCGATGCACTGGTATAAATTCAAACTACGTTGTCAGAAAGATAATGGTTTGATTGAAGTAACATATTGAAAATATCACACATATTTTGCAGAAATAGGTAAGCTCACAAGAGTTTTAATAAAAGTGCTAAATGATCAAGATTATTAATTATAGTAAATTGTATTATACATAAAATGTATGTATATAAGCATTCAAATTATATAGAAAAAATCTAATTACTAGTGCCTGTTTTGCTGATATTAACACTTTAAAAATTTGCATAATCAACTTTTTATCAAATCAGTCTAGCTAATTGGCATATATCTATCAAAATTATAATTGATTGATATACAATTTTGATCAATTTCTTTTACACATTATCAATCAGTGCTGTTTTTTTATAGTTAACAAGCGTTATCGTATCTTAACGACGTGTTTAGAAATGAACTATTGAGTAAAACAGTTCTGGTAAAACAGATTTATCAAAGTGTTCAAATATCATCTTATTATTTTTTTCTTCATGATTTATTCCAGAAGTAAAATTCACGGATAATAAATTGATTGGAAATTTCTATTACAGTATAGATATAGATATCATTTCGTGGAATGTTAAAGAAAATGATGCTCCGGAGCCATTGTTACAAATCAAAGAAATAATTCAAACAGTGTGGACAAAATCGATGAATGTGATGTATAAATATAACAGTTAACCTTACGCTATCATATTACTGTACATGCTTTTGCATAATTATATCTGTGAGAACAGTACGACTTTATCATTATAACATATAACTGTAGATTTACCAGTATAATATTTGTCTGACATTACTCACCATATTTGTTCCGTGATCCTAACCTTGTCTGGCAGATACGAGATCTGTTGGAGTTTTGTATTAATCTTCAACCATTTAAACAATTCAGATAGATTACAATAAATACGATAAAAGAGGCTCCGCCTTCCATTACAGCCACGCCTTTCTTCGTATAATTTTAGACATATACAGTATATGGACCTGTCCCGCCCACTCAGCACGTGTCACTTAGATGTGGGCTGATTAATCGTTTTCAATTACTGTATAATTTCCTTGGATGTGCAAATAAATCAATTAACGATTGGAATATTATTGATATGGTGCATAAACTTAATTGATGTACTGTCATATTTAATGCAATTTCTACATCATCATCTGATTGATATCAATGCAGCTATTGTTAATTTAATTTAAAAAAGAGTACATATGATAGAACCAGTATTAGGCCTTAATTTTTCAGGCCGAAAAATATTAACTCTGATCCACATCAATTTCACATCAATAAATACTCTCATACTTGCCATTCATCGAAACATAACTTTTTATAATCATGTACACGATGTGCTCCACCTATGACGTCATCAATGAGGATTTTCCTCTTCTCGCCAAATTTTGCTAGAAATTCATCATCTTTAGGTTAGAAAAGGCTTGAAATGGATTTGGCCGTCACCTTGGAGCAACTTTACATTTTGCATGGATATGCGTAACTACACGATACATAACGTGTGAAAATCTCTTTCTGCTCCACGAAGGCGGCCACATTCATTTTTAGAGAAAACCACTCAAAAAGTATGCTTTTCAAGGATTTTTGTGAAAAATGGCGTGAAACTGCATGTTGATGACGTCATAGTGAACATAATTGGCATATGCGGGATATTTTCGGGATATAATGTGTTAGCAAATGTATTCAACTGTTATATGGCAAAATACGTTGTTCTTTACCGGAGAATTAATTTTGCGGCCATATTCGAGTCTTAACGTACCTTCTTCTTTTAGCTGGGAAAGGCACACTCTTTTATATTACAATAATTCATACGAGAATTTGAAAAAAAAAAAATAAACCAATGTTCCCCAAAAGCCATAAACATCGTCAGTGCAGATATGTTTTCCAGTCATATCATGGGATGTGGAAAGATGTGAGCCCAAGTAAATATTACAAAGACGAAGAAAGCGATTCAGTAATGCATTTCGTTTGTAAGCATTAAGGGCGTGTGTTGATTGAGGCGTCTGCGCGAGGACATACTTGTATCAGGTATGATACGTATTACTTGTAAATACAACAATAGATCTCTGAAAAAAAGTAACTTCGGATATAACAATATCAAATGAATGAAATGTATGGTTTCATGAACGTCACTAAAACGTTTAAGAAATCCAATCTGATTTTGATATATGATGTGGTGGTGTCTAGGGTAATGTTTAATTCATAAGGTGATGGAGATGTATAACGTGACCAGCTGACATGGGGTTGTCGATTTCCATTTCGACTGTGAGGTCGTAAGAATATATTATATACATGACAAGGAGATTTTTAATTGTTTTTTCTAACACCTGTTGATTAATGAATTACATCAAGAAAATGACGGAACTTAGATTTAGTCTGCACTTTTGATTAGATTGCACTAGTGAACGGCAAGAGTGTCATACACCAGGAACTTCATTTATCAACATTCATTTTAACTAATATTGTGTAGCATTATAACAAAATATTAATTAATATTGTGTATAATAATAGCCAAATATTAACATCGTGTGGATAATAGCAAAATATTAATTAATGGCGTGTAGAATTATAACAAAATATTGATTAACATCGTGTAGAACTATAGCAAAATAATAATTAACACCACTTGGAAAAATAGCAGAATAGGCTCATCATTTATCTATACATTCTAGGTATACGAGATAGGATGGAATTGTTGACTTTTAACACAAGTAAAATAGAATATGTTTAGTTTTCAGTCTTTCTCAAGAGATTCCATTTAGATATGAGCACAATTTAAATTCTCCCATTGGTATGTAATGGGAATAAAAACCACACACTTAAGGTATCAATAACAGATTTTACTGCTGAATAAACTAACAACCCTGTTTTAGGGGTTGTCTTTTTAATTTCTAATTTCGGTAGCTGCATTGAGATAAGTGCATTTGTATATATTGTTTACTTTGTATTTGTATATATACTTTGATGAAGCTATAAAAATGATAAAGAATCCTTAAAATTAAACTAATATTTCAAAATGTGTTGTTTTTATCGGATTATAATAAGCAAGGTAGGGAAAGAAAATGCACTATATAAAGCTGACAATGCAAGTTAAAAGCTATCCTGTTTTCAGATATTTTTTCTTTTCTTTTTTTTTGTAAATTTGTTTGCAGTTGCCTTTCGTGATATCTGTTATCGTTTCTAAGGAAGTGATCGTCATTTGTATTTAAGGCCACCTAGTAACCAGTACTAGGTGGGTATAAAATGAACGGGCTACATGGTCGATCTAGTTTTCATTTCAATGTCATTATTGAGTTGTAATGCGGAAATTTGGGGGTTTTATGAAGCCTTAGATATAGAAAAGGTTCATTTTAATTTTTGTCAAAAAAATACTATGGGTAAAAAAGAGCACTTGTAAGAATTTAATATATTGTGAACTCTGAAGATTGCCATTGTCAACATTAAGAAAATTACGTATGATTAAGTACTGACTTAAGATTCGTAAGTCAAATAACTGTGTATTAAGAGTTTGCTACGAAGATAGAATACGATCTAATGACAATTGGATTTTAAACATACGGAAGTAAATAAATTAGGATTAACATATTTCTGGAATAATTCGACAGTAGATGATAAAATTATTGAGAATAAATTTTACGATGTTTATAGACAAGAACTAATTTCAAATATACAAACGATATCGAAAGGGTTTCTTTATAGACATTTTACAGATAAATGCACTCTTCAATTAACGAAATCAATTAATAATTCACATAAGAAGAATATTGCACGTATAAGACTTAGTTCACATAACTTGAATATTGAACAAGGGAGGTATAGAAATCGTTAGAGAATTCGAAGATTGTGTGAGGTCGGTAATGCTAATGACATTGAAGATGAATTTCACTTTATACTTATATGCAATTGCTACTCTGATTTAAGAAAAAAATATATCTAATCATATTATTATAGATGTCCTAGTGTGTTTAAGTTGGTACTTTTATTATCGACCCAGAATATAGGGGAATTAAACAGGTTAAGAAAATATATAGATTTGGCTTTTAAAGCTACGAGATAATTTAATTTCTAATTTAAGTTAATTAATATTGCAAGGTTTTGAAATGTGCATTATAAGTTATTGATATTATGTCTTATGAAATGGTATATATACATAATTAATCATACAATGTACCTGTTTTGTTATGCAAAATGTAGTTACAATGTATATGTTTCTCCAGCACTGTCTGCATTGTTATATTGTATATGTTTATGTCAACTCTCCAATGTGTTAAGAACAAGGAAATAAAATAATCTGAATCTGAAGGCCATTTATACGGAGTCCAACATTGGTAACTGCATGTATGTGGTCGTTCACGTAAATGACCGTCACTTCCCTAGCAACTACCATCAATATATTAATATCTTAAGGCGTCTGCAATCTATTAATTTTATCTCAACACATGATTTTATGAAGTTGCATTTTCTGCTTTAATAACTTATTTCACGTCAGGGAGGTTTTCTATATAAATTGCTAGATTCTGAATTGTATAAGTTATATCCTGTATCTTTAGCTTTTCAAAAATCAACATCAACAGGTAGGCGTGGGTAGACCTAAGAGAGTTTCCTGAGGCGTCGGTCCCAAAGACAGCGCTGTCATTAATCGACACGTGAACAACGATATCAGTCCAAGCATAACGTGTAAACATAGAGGAAATATTAAAATTTGATGGACATATGTTTATCGTAAATGTCACGTTCCTATTTAACTTACATATTTATGAATATCACTTAATCCTTCACATGAAAGCGGAGACGGAACCGCTATTTAATCTTTGTTTCATATGCATATTGCTGTGTGTTGTAGTACGCAATTTAGTTCACTTTTGTTATAAATTAATTATTTGATAATAGTTTTATTTTCTTTCCTTAAAATTCAATACAGATGATTGATATGATTTAAAGTAATACACCATGCTATACAGTCGATTAATTGTTTAATATTTAATGGTAATTCGCCATACATGAACATGGTAATGAATTTTAAAATGTGAAATGTTATGACAACAGTGAACTTCTGGTATCCCTTTTTAACATGAACATACTTTCTCTAGTTTTAGAAAACAGTAGCGATCTGATCCAAATGAATAATCGGTTAAACAGCATTTTTGAGGCTAAACTGTTTTTTTTTTTTTGTTTTGATGCTAGAAATCTGACATCCTGTGGGACCGACTGATTGTGTCGGACAAGACATTGTGTCAGTAAAGTCGGTGTCGCGATTACTGACGACAAATGAAGCAACATAGAGTCTTGTATGGACCTGGTAATTACAATTTATTTCAGAATAAACAAAAGGCAAAATTAGTTAAAATGCAGAGTACGGAATACGAAAGTAATAAAATGAGAAGAGAAAGAGAAAAAATATGCAATTCAATAATTCCTTATGATCTTGTAATAGATGCATTGTGTTTTACATGACAAACCTATATAAAGGCCGAATCCAAGCATGATTTTCGAAAACCCCCAACTATAACAGGGAGTATAATGTTTGTATCAAATTGCTGTGGCATCAAACAACAGAGGCATAGAGACAACATATAAGAACTGAAATGAAACTATATCAAGCTTTATAGCTATACATATACACCGTATTTCTGCTTTATCCTAATAGATATCACCCTAAAACTGCCATCAGAATCCGAATGTCAATAATACATTAACAAATAGTGTCATACTATTGTTTCCCTGCAGAGCATACTTTCCAAATAAGGTTGATTAAACTCTATATCTCCTGTTTGTGATGCATAGTTTAGTGAGTTCTATTTTATGTCGCCTTTTCAAAATAATGGTAGTGAACCTCTTATTCATTTTAAAGTGCTATCTCAGTGAACCATACTACCAAAAGCATCAATCAGCAAACACACCCATTATACTGACATCTGATTTATCACTACCACTTGTAAAGATTATTGTGGGACGATGAAGGTGAAAGACTCCTAGACGAGGAAAGATAGTTACAAGAATTATGTGACTATTTGCAGCAGGGCTGAGTACAGGTGTCAAGAATAAGCCAACTGTTATGTATTAAGTTTGCTATGATCCGGATTTATATAGTTTTGTTCCAGTCATTAGTTACGCTCTGCGTAAGAATACAACCTGTCTGTCTGTTAGTCAATAAAAAGTAGTTCTATAATGGCGAACAGGTGTTGTTGATGTTTGTCATCAGCCCCAAACACATTTCTGGCGACGAGGATTGTGGTACAACCTACGACAATGGGTGAAAACGCACCACAACGTCACAATCGATCTATTGGTAAGATCGGACAATTTGATGACTCAATCGAGTCATGGGAAACATATGTTGAACGGACAGAACTCTATTTCACCACAAACAACATTGACGGTGATGTTAAGGTGGCTTCGTTTCTCACAGTAATTGGTGCAAAAACTTACGGGTTATTGAAAAACCTATGTGCTCCAGACAAGCCTGCTGATAAAACTTTTGATGATATCATTGTTATATTGAAGAACCACCTATGCCCCAAGCCGTCAGAGATCGCCGAGCGTTTTCGTTTTCATAAACGGGATCAGCGTTCGGACGAGAGCGCCATGTCATATATCGCAGAGTTACGGAAACTTTCGATACACTGTAATTTTGGAGACCACTTGAAGACCACATTACGCGATCGTTTTGTATGTGGTCTCCATAAAGACAACATACAACGGCGGCTACTTGCTGAGACAGAGCTTAATTTAGAAACGGCTGTTAAAACTGCTGTCGCTATGGAAACAGCCAGTCGTGATGCACTCGAGCTACAACACAAACGTTCAGAACCTGTAAATAAAATAAATTCCAATACACAACGTCGGGGGAAGGGAGGTAACTCCAATCACAACAATCAGACTAGTGGAGCAACAGGGGGCCATATGAATAAATCTACTCGTACTTTCAAACCCTGTTGGCGATAAGGAGCAACCACACACAAATTCGACAAATGTAAACATGTGAACTCTACGTGCCATTTCTGTAGCAAAAAGGGACATATTGTTGCTGTATGTATGTCTAAGAAGAAATCTGGACATGGAAAAACAGTGAGGTATATAGATGATGGTCCTGGGGAGGAGGGATATGATACATTTGAGCCCATGTTCCAAATGGACACTATTAACAATGTAAACACTGTCAACCCTATCATAGTGAAACCTAACATAGGTGGCAGCACTATTCCTATGGAATTAGATACAGGATCCTCAGTATCCATCTTACCCGAGGTGACCTATAAACAACATTTCAGCAACAGGCCTCTCCAGCGTAGTACAATTAAACTACGGACATACTCCGGGGAACAAATAATACCTGTGGGAGCTTTGAGGATACCAGTCAGTATCAATGACCAAACTGCTGAATTAGACGTACTAGTAGCACGACAGAAGGGACCAGCACTTTTCGGAAGGGACTGGTTACAACATTTCAAGCTTAATTGGAAAGAAATCAAGAATTTGAAGGCTTCAAAACAACAGGATAAAAACACTTCACATACAGAGAAGGAACTACAGGCAATACTTGATAAACACAAGACTGTGTTTACTGGAATGGGAAAGCTTAAGGGTATTAAGGCTCAGCTGTTCTTGGAGGAGAACGCACAACCTAAATTTCACAAAGCTCGTACCGTACCATATTCATTAAAACACAAGGTAGCAGCTGAACTACAAAGACTACAGGATAGTGGCATCATTAGTCCTGTACAGCACAGTGACTGGGCGTCTCCTATTGTTCCTGCCTTAAAGAAGTCTGGACAAGTGCGCGTGTGCGGTGACTATAAGGTCACAATCAATCCAGTGATGAAGGTAGAGCATTATCCTCTACCGAAGATAGAGGATATCTTTTCATCTCTGGCTGGAGGCAAGAAATTTACAAAGATTGACTTAACAAATGCATACAACCAGATGGAAATGGAGGATAGCTCGAAGGAAATGCTCACCATAAACACTCACAAGGGTCTGTTTAGGTATAACAGATTACCATTTGGAGTTTCATCTGCTCCAGCTATATGGCAAAAGGCTATGGACCAAGTCCTACAGAACATTCCATTTACTTCATACATATTGGATGACATGATCATTAGTGGTAAAACTGATGAAGAGCACTTACAGAACATTAACACTGTACTCGATCGGCTGGAGAGCTACAACCTTACAGCAAACTTGACAAAATGTCATTTCTTTAAAGAGAAGATCACCTATTGTGGCCATATCATTGAGGGCGAAGGACTCCACAAATCTCCAGATAAAGTCGAGGCAGTCGTGAAAGCCCCTAAACCAGAGAATATGACACAGCTGCGTTCATTTTTGGGATTGGTAAACTATTACCGCCGATTCCTTCCTAACCTAGCAACTGTGGAGGCACCACTGAATCAACTACTACAGCATGACAACAAATGGTGCTGGACAGACGAGTGTGATCAATCTTTTCAGAAGGTAAAAGAACTGATCACGTCGGAACAAGTTCTCTGTCATTATGAACCTAAGCTTCCAGTAAAGCTAGCATGCGACGCTTCACCTCATGGATTAGGGTGTGTACTTTCCCATATCACAGAGGACGGAACAGAGCGACCTGTGGCATTCGCTTCACGATCACTGACAAAGGCTGAGACAGGATATTCACAGATCGACAAGGAGGCCTTGGGTCTCTATTGGGGTGTACAAAAGTTCAACACCTATCTCTACGGTCGTCATTTTACCTTAGTGACAGATCACAAGCCACTGGTCAGCATCTTACATCCAAACAAGTCGATACCTACCATGACCGCAGCAAGATTACAAAGGTATGCCATGTTTCTTTCTGGACACACCTACAGCATTGAGTATAGGAACACTCATAACCACGCAAATGCTGATGCACTCAGCAGACTTCCTTTAAAGACTCAGGGTGACTATACAGACACCTCATCTTTGTTCTATACCTCACAGATAGAACAATTACCTGTGTCGGACACACAAGTACGCAAGGAAACAATGCGAGATCCAGTACTGTCGAAAGTATTGGAGGCTGTTCTACAAGGAAGTACAGAATTTCCATGTAACGATGTGTACAAACCTTTTCGTAACCGTGCTACATAACTGAACGTACATCAAAATGTATTGTTATGGGGCAACCGAGTTATCGTCCCTAACACGCTACAAACAAGAGTACTACAGGAAATTCATGATGTGCATGTGGGCGTAGTCAGGATGAAATCCATTGCTCAAAGTTATGTGTGGTGGCCAAACATTGATTCGGACATAGAGAACATGTGTAAGTCCTGCTCTGGATGTCAATCTACGAGTAATACGACGCGAGCCGCACCAGTTCATCCCTGGGAGTGGCCAACCACCCCTTGGGATAGGCTCCATATTGACTTTGCCGGGCCGTTTCTCAACAGTATGTTTCTCATCATTGTTGATGCTCACAGCAAATGGCCTGAGGTCTACCCAATGAATTCTACAACAGCCACACACACCATTGAGAAATTACGAATCTTATTCTCTCAACAAGGTATGCCACGACAGATTGTCTCGGACAACGGGTCACAATTTGTAAGTGAGGAATTCAAACAATTCCTGAAACAGAACGGCATTCAACACACTACTTCAGCACCGTACCATCCACGGACAAACGGACTTGCCGAACGTTTCGTACAGTCCTTTAAACAGGCTATGAAACAAGCCAAGGGAGACAACCGATCTCTCCAACATAAACTTAGTAACTTCTTACTCAAGTACAGAACCACACCACACGCTTCAACAGGCGAAACCCCAGCAAAATTACTGTAAGGTAGAAGTCTGAGGACTCGATTAGACTGTCTCAAACCAAATGTATTCGCGAGAGTTCAGAAGGGACAGGAACGAATGAAGATATCTTCTCACTGTGGGTCTAAAGTACGCCAGTTTAAGACCGGCCAGCAAGTTTTGGTTCGCGACTATCGCGGAGGGGGAAAGTGGATTGCAGGTCAGATTATACAACAAACTGGTCCGATTTCATACAAAGTTGGTACTGGCAATGGTAGTATTTGGAGACGTCACACAGACCAAGTTCGTGCAACACAGATCGCTACGGAACCGGAACCAGAAGTAATGGTGACATCATCTGCACCGACACCACCAGTCAGCTTAGCACCATCGACTATCCCGGTACCAACAACTATCACGGCTCCCCCAGCCACACTGGAGGTAGTGACACCGCCTGCCAACTCAGTTCCAACAGAGACACGACGCTATCCAAAAAGTGAGAACATTCGTGCCTCTGTGAAATTAGATTTGTGAACTACTATATTGTTATCAATAGGGATAAAACCTGATTGGCTCTGTGTATTTGGGCATAATAATCCCTGTGCAATCAGTCAAGACTAAGTCTTGAATAGTACTCAAATTACATACTTAAGTCTAGTCTTTATGTGTTATCTAGTTATCATAAGAGTGTAATAAGGTTAGATTTTATTAAGACAATTATTATCTCTGATTTAAAAACTGGAAACATGAGCTCAAAATATTATTAAAAATTAATATTATGATGCTATATTTACTCAAATTACTTGTATACAAGACTCCACAACTGACATGAACTTAACAAAATTCTTGTTTAAGTTATATTAGAGGACTCTATAACTTTCTATTGAAATTATTGCATATTTTGTTAAATTTTAAATTAACAGGACCCAATATTTGCTAGTCATCCACAGCAGACTCAAAATGTTGAAGAATTGAGATTATCAAGAAGCAGTGAAATAATACCGGGCATATAACAACTAGCTGCAATGGCAGATATATAAAGTTCTAGACAACTTTGTCGTCAGATCTAGGGTTACAAATCTGTCCAATTGACCGTAGTGTTGCAAAACATCTAATGATGAACACGACATAATTAGCGGCTGCAGGTTTCAAGTAAATTTGCAATTGAACAGATTTACGGTATGTAAAAAGCATATCAAAATGCATACGTTCAAATGGACATGTATCACTAAAGAATAAAATAAAAATAATGTTTTGTTATGTTATGCTATATTATTTTATTCAAGTATTTTTGAATAAACGTAATTAAACACAGTTCACTTTGTATTTTGATGCAGCAACCAATTCTTTATAGGACAATTAACCCTTAGTTTTTAGTTAGATAATCTGACCTGAAGGGTAAGGATGACCTATAGTAGATGTTTAACGATTCACATGGATGCATCAATGTATTGCATCCCTTGGTGGTGCATCAATGCATCGTGTACAATTTATTTGTATTGTGATACCTAAAAATAAAAAAATTGAACAGTGGATTTCTCCCTTGGTCAATGTCAGCAGAACGTTTGTTAGTAACAAAATTGTAGAATCACACGAAAAGCAAAACACTAAACTTTTGTCAGCGCCTGTCACCTATAAGTCCACTAGCTTATTTCAAGTTTCTATCTATAAAACTCACGTCTATCTAATGTAGTGAGTGTAAGCAAAAAATTAAAAAAAAATCCGGAAATACAACAAACCTAACAACACATTTACAACAGCACCACGACAGTCGAAGTGTCTATCAAAATATCGTGATACGTATCGTATCGTGAACCCTGTATCATGATATGTATTGCATCGTCAGATACCTTGCGATACACAGCACTAACCTATATTCATCATGCACCTTCCGTCGTCGTGCATAATTTTTTTCACTCAAACAACTTCTTCTCAATATCAGAAAGGCCCAGGGTACTAATATTTGGTCTGCGGCATGCTAGGAAGAAGGGCTACCGAGTGTGTTCAAATGATTTACCTTGATCTACATTCAAGGTCACAGCTAGGGACCAAAAAGGTTAAAAAGCTTTAAAGATATGCGTGGATAAAAGGATTTCAAGTTTGTTTAAATGAATGACCTTGACTGCCGTTCAATGTCACAGGGGTCAAAAACTATAATATTAAAAAACTTTTTGGGAATAACTAAGAGGCCTAGAGAACTGACATTGGGCTTGTGACATGCTGGAATGAAGGGCTACCAGGTTATTCAAATGAATGACCTTGGCCGCCATTTAAGGTCACAGGGGTCAAATAGTCTTTTTATAACATCTTGCGAATAACTAAGAGGCTCAGAGAACTGATATTGGGCCTGTGACATGCTAGGATGAAGGGCTACAATGTTCAATGGCCGTGACTGCAATTTAAGGTCACAGGAGTCATATAGGCATACATATTTAAAATGACGTGTTGTGAATAACTAAAAGGCCTAGACACCTGATATTGGGTCTGTGACATGCTGGGATGAAGGGGTACCAAGTTTGTTCAAATGAATGACCTTGACCTTCATTCAAGGTCAAATAATCAAATTAAAAAGTTCTTTTTGTTGCCTTAATTATTTGCCATTACTATTTTTTTGAAATATTGTATTGTGCCAATAGTCAGATGATCATTACGACCCATGATCCTTTTGTTATTACTTGCATTTAATTTCTTGTCTTGATAACTCTTTTAGTATCTGCCTTTCCTTTTATAGTTGATCTATACCACTGAGTTCATCTAAAAAGTTTTACATGTAAATTTTAGATATTGCATATAAAAAATGTAGTTCCTTATCAATGCTATCTGTAAACAACATTTAAGATAAAAGCCATGAAACTTGTGAAAAGCAATATCATTATCTGTTTTCATACACCATATAGGGATAGACAGGTGTCAGATTTTACTTCGTTCTTTAATTGAGTCTTCAGGTAAAGTTAGCTTGTTGTCATTTTCTAGCAAATAGCTTTTAGCTGTATGTCTCCATGACCTTGTCCTCAAGATCAATAGTCAAATGATGTTAATTACACTTTTACTTCTCTCTGGGGAGAGTATTTGGATAGGAACACTTTTTTTTTTTTTTTTGTTAACATAAAAGTTTATTCATAATAGGCATGTTATTATACATTTAGTGTCCTCTCACAGGAGGAGATCCATTCATCATTCCCACTTTCATACATAACTAGGCCTAGAACCTAAAGATTTATGTCGTGATACCTTATATTAAGGGAGGTAACTCTTAATACCACCCGGAAGTCAGTAATTTCACGCGAAGCACAGTATCCACATGTTGGCGTCTACACGTGGTCCACTAATTATAAGCTAGCTATAGTCTACACTTTGGTGGTAAAGATAAACAGTTGTCTACTATTTCAGGTAAGTGACCTGCTTAATTTATATTATTATAAAAAGACCCTTTTTCCAAATACATTTTTGTATTGTTATTACCATTTCTAGCACAGGGTCCTGGGAGTCTAGTAAGCTTACACTCTAGCCCTGGCTGCTCTCTACATGTAAATAAATCTTTCATACTCCAGCAGTCTAAGATACAAAGTTACAAACTACCGGTAACTTGTTATTTAAATAATTTCTAGGTCAATATCCAAAGTTCCTGTACAGTTTATACCAATTAATGTAAACAAAAGTACTTCACAGTGAATGTTACACATTGTCATACATGCAACTAAATGTAGTTCATATGAAATAATACAAAATTATATTCAGTTTAAAATTAAATGTAATTGACACTATAATTATTTTGATTTGCTATTATTTCTTTTCAGCAACAGTTGGATTTATTCTAAAAAGTGCCTGTTGAAGCTATATCGATGCTGTTTGTTATTTCAAGTGATCCATTGCCATTGGGATTTATTTTCTTAAGAAGTTAGTGTTGTTGATTCTACAGACGAAGATCGGTGTATATCAAGTGGATATTCAAAATTGCAGCTGAACAATTAGTTTATTACTTTGTATCACAATGTATGCTAATTATAATAGACCAAGTTGACTGAAATTCTTAGAATAAAATGTCAAGTCTGCTATAAACATACTATATATGTCAAGAATTTTTTTGCCTTTTGTCACTGACATAGTAGGATTTATATATTGTGTATCCTGCAAGTGCAAGCAAAAAATTAAATTGTTTACACATCTTATTTTCTGGATAATAACCCAAAACTATATATTTCAGAGATCGTACATTTATAAATATTCCTATTTTATGAAGATTCATTGTCAGTTTATTCCAAAACATTTCCACATGTGTGCATTCTATGAAAAAATGTGTGTTGTCGTCAACCTTATTACAATATGGACACAATTCCGAATTTTTCTAGTTGGAATTATATTATGAATCAATTTCCATTTGAAATTTTTTAATGAATTGTCATGTAAATTTTTTAAATTGAATTTCAAAATTTCACAGAACTCATTGATATCACACCGAAAATGATATCTCCATTTTTCTAATAGGTTTGGTTTTTCTATTTTATGATTAAGTAAGGTTTTATATAAGAATTTGTTTGTATGTCCATTCAATACTTGAATTTCATCTTTATTTTTACTTGGCTCTGTTCTTACTTGTGTTTTCATTTTTTCTATCCATGTTTTCGGTATTGATTTTTTTATTTTGATGAGTTCTGCAATCCAGTTTGCTTTGCAAACTAGTTTTTCATAAATGCTAGCATCATTTATATTTCCAGTTTCATCAAATAAATCTTTTATTTGTATTATATTACTGTCGATCCAATTTTTAAAAATAATAGATTTACCCTCGTAAGTAATGCTGGAGTTACCCCATATTATCTCATTATGCACGTATGTTGGTAAAGCATTTCGCTCTTGTGATCTAAATCTAATCCAAGACTGTAGTATTTTTATATAAAAAGCTGGGATCTCTTCAATATTATGTATCTTTTTAAGTGATTTGATATTCATTCTGAATATTAGCGAAGTGTTAACAAATTTATCATAATAGAGTTTAGGTATTATTGTCCAGTTCGAAAAAGTATTTTTTGGGTCAAATAGTCTTTTCACCCATGTAATCCTAAGCATTTCTATATGCGTTTCAATATCTCTTATGTTCACACCCCCATTATCTATTTCATTTATCAGTACATTTCGCTTAATTTTGTCTGGTTTATCATCCCATAAATATCCAAATATTATTTTTTCCAGTGTCTTTATTTGATCACTATTTATATGTTGAACTGTTGCCAGGAAAGTTATTTTAGGTATGATTAATGCATTTATTATAGTAGCTTTTCCAATTAGTGTCAGTTTTCTTTTTTTCCAGTTTTTTATGAGATAATTGATAGCATTTATATTTTTTTCCCAGTTCATTTGCTCTACTTCTTTATTTTTAACACCAAAAATCACACCTAGAGACTTGATGTTTTCTCTTGTCATCTTTATACCATAAACCTCTTTTTTGTTCTTGTTTTTACCTAGCCAAAGACCTTGTGATTTTTCTTTATTAAGCTCAAGCCCAGAATGTATACCAAAGTTCTCAATTTCTTTTATTGCTTCTTTTATATCACTTGATTTTACAAATAATGTTGTATCATCTGCTAATTGGGAAATTTTTATTATTTTTCTTTTAATTTTAACCCCTTTGATGTTTTGGTTTTCTCTTATATTTATTGCCATAATTTCAACTGCAATCACAAAGATCAAACAGCTCAATGGACAACCTTGTCTTATTCCGCGTGAGATTTTATATGAAATATATCCGTATATATCATAGTACAGTGTCTGTACCCAAGAGATAAAAGATTTTCCAAAACCAAATTTGTCTAAAGCTTCTAGCATGAATACCCATTCAATAGTATCAAAGGCCTTTTTTACACAGCGCTATAGCATAGCGCTTGGGTTTATGCCGTCTGGTTTGACCCGATTTGTAAGACATAGTAGGACTTGCCCCACAACGACATCTAGCGGTGATTTTGCGAACCATTTCATTCATAAACTTCCATTCATAAATTTCCGTTCATTCCTTTCAACCAATCAAAATGCTGTCTTCCAATTACTGCTTTACTAATCATTTAATTGATTGCGTTAAATAAGTAAATAAAATCAATAAAACAACAATAAGTGTTTGCTGTATTTTATTGAATGCAGATTAGCATCGTAATGTGAAAAATGCGTATTTAATATATTTCAACGGAAACCTTACACTAGCTAGACCGTATTACAGTCATATCGTTACCTGAAATATAGTTCAGTGTTCTGCACATGCAACATTATTATTGTGCACGGAGATGAATTACGGAGAAATCAAATTACATAATAAATTAAATGGTAAAATTGTTAATCGGGTAGCCTAATGTGTATAATAATTATTCGTACATGTTAATAACTAATTTGCCATCGCGTATTAATTTTAATCAGTCTTCGCTGCCATCCCGAACTCATCGAGTGTTATCGCGAGAATATATTCTTATTCCCCGAGGAGTTCCGGATGTCTTCGCTGCAAGATTCTTCCACCTTCGACCCGGACGAAATATCCACTAACATCACATTTATTTGCATCATCGACTGCTAAAAATGTAAGTAATGTATTAGAAAACATTTTGTGTACCATATTTTACATGCCTGGATATTGTATTTCATTAATAATACTTTTGCGAGATCCATTTTATCGCACATTTTCAACATCCAAAGTTATTGACAGTTGACTGAGGTACCGTTGACTGATGCTGTTTATCAACATTCAGCTAGATCTATCACAGTATCTAACGTTGTGTTAGTTTAGTTAATGACGATAATTTTTTGACATTTGCCCAGTTCTGATAGGATTCGACTGAAAGACGATTGATAAGTGCAGGTGCTCGTTTGACGACATTTGTCATCTAAATTAACGCCGATTTGTCGACATTAACTCTCGACTAATCAACGTGCCTACAATGTACGCATACTACTTAACTTGGACCCAACCAGTAGTCGTTACGGAACAGTAGTCGTGATTGTGTACATATTCTGTTGTGAATCCAGATTTCCGAATGGCTGGAACTACTGTCAAAAGCTTCATGATAGTGTTGTTTTGTTTATGTGGAAATAATGTGTTTCATCAGAAACATATATCTGGTTTCATGAGATGCTTAGGAGACTGGCTACCATTCTCTAGAATATTAAACAAACAAAAAAATTGGCTTGATTATTTTTGTTTCTACTACATGCCTGATCCTAAGTTTTAAACTAGGGGGAGATAATCTAGTAAAGAACTCTGCTGAGAAAGTCTTATCAGCAACTTAGGGTCTGGTGGCCAGTCTAGATGCTTAGCTAAGAATTAAATTTTGTCCAAATCATGACTACTGTATGTTCGTTCATGACTACAGCATCCCAGTAGCCTATTCTATCTTTAGCTAGAATTTAAATAGTTAGTGTTTCAGTTGTAATCCCAATACACATGTATTTGACAATGTAAATATGCAACCAGATGTTCCATTTTGACATGTTTTCAGTGCCAGTTTACCCCATCTTGTTTCTAGGGACAAATTAATTTTGATTTTAACCACCTCACTGGAATCTTATTGTGTTATTCATTGGTTATTTTTAGTCCTGTACTAGAATTTACAAATGTTAAATCATATTTATTTTTGGAGAAATGTAAACTGCATCTATTTGATGAATGTGAATGCATCATTCATTCATTTGAAATTGTTGTGCATGAATTGTCAGAATAATAATCTGGCTAATTGAAGCAGAACTCAAGATTAAAGTTTATATAATAATAGACCATCAAATTTTCAAATGACATTTAATTTGTGGTGTACTTTCATATTTAAGACATCTTCAGTCTACTTTGTCATGTTTTCATGTTTTTCAGAGATGAAATTTATATTCTTATAACCAGATATTGAAATTGTAATTAAATCATGATGTGAATTTAAAATTAGTCCATATAATATTTGATTTACGATTATACCTGAGCAAAAAGGTGTGTTATTTGGCTAACAAAATACAAAACAGGTTGAAAACACACAAAAAAACTGTCCAATCTTATTCAATTAATCCTTATGATTATCATTATCTTATCAAAATTCAAATATGATTCTAATAACTGATCAGTGATAATGATTGGCACTAAAATGATAGTTAAAAGATGGATCTAATGTACAGTACATCTAGATAGACTGATATATGTCATGAACAATATTGACCAACAGAAAGCTGACATATATATACCTAGTGTTGGGAATCGATTGAAATTCATGGCCCAATCACAGGGGCCCGTAACTACTGTATATATTAATTATAAGATATATTTTCAATCACTGGGTACGTTATATATCACAGTATTGGGACTGGATATAACATACGTATACCCATTGACTGAAAATATATATCATAATTAATATAAACAGTAGTTACGGGCCCCTGTGGTCCTCATCAGTTTTATTTAAACCAATCAATGATCGATTAGAATTTATTATTTTATTCCTTGATGTGTAAACAATTCTCATATAAATAATAGCCTTCAAAGGCAAACTGGCTTATGATCGCGAGGCCTCTCTAGATCTGTGCTGTTATGTTTTCATGTCAATTATTTTCTTTACAAATCATGCTCATCTGAAGATTTAGATTACTACGTAGTGCTTATGCGCTCTTCAACATTTAAAATTTGAAATGATATGAGTGACAACCACATACAAGCGAACGATTTTAACGAGCTGTCTATGATTTTTTTTTGCATGTTTTACTGATCAGCTACCTTTATACTTTGGTTTATCATGGTGTCGTAAAATTTCCACCTCAAACCTTACGATACTTGACAAACTCCATTAATCTGAATACCACTATCATCATATAATGATACATTTTTATGTGTTTATATGCATGTGAACCCTGTTTTATGATGTTCAAATAGTGCATATGTTTGTTAAAAGTTTTGCTCAGATCAAAGTGAAAATGTGTTTCTCTTGCATTCTACCAACCGGCAACCCTCTGTCTTAGTGTTTCAGTATAACTAAAGTGCTAGCTACCTTTGGCTTTGGGAATATTTATTATCCTATCAGTGCAGTGTTTTCCATCTTTTAACAGATCCAGAAACCTGAGAGCAAGATGCTTGAACAGTTCGGCAGATCAATATATGAAGGTGGCAAACAACCACCTTCACATGATCAGATAACCTGGTCCATAATTCAACTACTGGTGATGCGACCCAGCATTACTGAAGGAAAGGACCATGGAACTATGGAATCCTTTCACCATTGAGGAAATTTATCCTCGGAAAGATCACAGATCAAGAGATGTCTAGATATTTTAGCCGCCAGATGTCATCATATCTTGCCATATCAACAAGTGGCAGAGACAAGGTCTCAAGGTAGATATAGTCCATATAAGCTAATATTAATTTGCATGCGAGGGAAACATCTGTTTTACAATGTCATTTAGGATACTTTTATCATGGAAAGTAGACAATAATAAAAGATATGTTAAAGTATACTACAAATTGATATTTTTTTAGCACTGCATATCACTTGTTTTAAGGTATGTTAACAATTCATTAAAGATATCATAATAAATGATACTACCAGTCATTTCATTCTAACAATTCATCTTCTTTCATTTCAGCACAAATACTTGTTTTGGAGAATGGTACGTGACTTGACAACAACATGAATAGATAAATCCCCTTTAAAATTCATAAGGAAAATTCTATATTGGTAAGTATTACAAAACTTTTTTTTTCCGAACTTACATGTTAATTTTAATGTATAAAAAATGTTGCTAAAAGTAATATATTTGAGCAATTGTTTGATGCATTTGCAAGACATTCCCAGACTTTCACAAAGTGATAGCAACAATAGGAAACTAATGTGTTTATAATGATGCATATTTGACTCATTGAAAACTATTTCTTTTCTTCCAGATAAGAAAGATTAATGAACTGGAACCACAAACTTGACAGGTCAACAATTCTACCCTTGTGAGACTGAACAATGACCTAACATAAATAATAGAAAATTTTACGAGACAATTTATCAACTAGCAGCAAAAGGAGTTCAATTTTATCATGGAAATAATTTATTCTTGGCCGGAGTGAAAATCATTATTAATTGCTTGAGAAGAATCTACATGATTATTATTAATTTCCACTTAATGATATTGCAGCTATAATTCTGTAATAAGTATGTAATTGTTACATATTAAATTCTGTGAATTGAACATTTTATTGAAAGACATGTGTACCAATATGCATGTAATCCATGAAGCATCTCTTTTTGTTAATTTCTGAATTGTATGTATTTAGGCCAATTTCCACAATATCAATAACAAATATCAAAAATTGAATGGCATGTTAAGATCATGTTACAAGAATGAGGTACATATCAATTTACCTTCTATATGTTTAACTAAATAATGTTGTAGACTTGAACTAAACAAAATATGCTATTCTTAACAGCAGTGTTATATAAGCAGAAATTTGACAGCGCAAAATGCAACATTTACACAATTCAACAATAACAGAAATATTACATATCATATTAAATGTTAATGTAAATGTATGGATAGATAAAATGTTATACATATGTACTTAAACAATTAGAAAGTACTGTGGGTATGTGAATGCAAGTTTAATGACCAGGAAAGAATCTAAGCAAGTAAGAAGAGTGTTTTGTGTATGTATATTGATAATCTATACAGCATGAGAAAAAGCTATGCACGAGTGTAAGGGTACATGTATGATTACACACGTGGGAAATAGTAAATATATATGAAGTATGTATGATGATCATTGATCACCGTTATCTTGTGTACATTACATGTATTGATGAAAAACTGAATAAAATGTAAATTATAAAAAAAAAAGATATATTACATGGAAATACAATAACCTTGTGACTACAAAACTGTGCATAACATGTTATTTAACCGTAGTACAATTGTGATGTTATCCTTGTCTGTGATTTCTATTTGTTTCAAATATGCAGGATATTTACAGTGATGCTTATCATTGATAATTCCATATTGTCGATGTTTACATTTAATAAGTATTTAAAGACTTTCTTGATGGCAAGTTAACTTAAGCACTCGTAAAGGTATTGCTTCAAATTCCGTCTATGTAAATGTATTATAAATGCATACATTTACATTTAAGAACAATTTGATGCTAAATGTGTGAGGTTTTACATTGGCTGATATTTTCAGGCATTATTTGCAAGAATTTGAAAATTGGTTGCAAAGGCTGCAGCATTATTTATATCCTAAAACTGAAAATATATTCATGTGTTCCTTTAATATAATATAGATGTAAAAATAAATATGCAATACATGAACAGATTAAATTTCTTTGTTTTTTACTATTATCATTTCAAATTTTCTTAGTTACATCACATATTGACCAAATAGGTTACTTGCAGGAAGGTTACAGTGATTTCAACTTCCATTCAAGCAACAAATACATCTACTTCAGATATGTATAATTGAGTCCAATTGCATTATCCTAACCTTTAACTACAAGGACATGATGGTCACATCGCATAATTTTCGTTCACCTTGTAATCAGTTTAATAGGCATATTGATTTCTTTAATGGCTGTCTCCACATAATTGAGTTTGAAACCTTTAAAGGTGCTCCACTGTGAACAACATAAACAGTACTATTAATGTTAACAATAATTGCAGGGCAAGAAACTTATTTTGAAAACCACTTGCCCGAATTTAAGATTTCATTCTAACTATACCCAAAACAGGGTAATTTACATTAAAATCGGGCAAGTTTACACCAATTTTCACTTGCCCTGGAGGATATTTTACTGGTCTCGGGCCATCGGACCTGGGATATTTCTTGGCCTGAATTGGTGTTCATTCTGTTTGTATATGTCTAATTAATACAAAAAATAATATAAGATAGTTTATTTGGCTTTTGGAGCATGCACAATGACTATTAATTCAGTAAAGGACATTGTGCCATGGATCTTTTACAGGATGCAATTAATTGTTTTTAATGTTATTTTTATCTTTAGTAGAATTAGAAGCTCAAACTTTCCTGTGGTGGTAATGATGTAGAGTAAGTAACTGAAGAAGAATGCTTATTTGTCGTCTTTGATAGAAAAAACATACCATTTTCAGCGGTGGAGCATCTTTAAACCGTAATGATAATTCTCTATACTACTAAGTATTATATATACAGTTTGTATGTCATACACAACTGTAAATGATCCATTGAAACATTTAAATTTGAAAGGAAGTTTAAAGAGACAATTCAGTCGAAGAGTACTTTAAAATTTGCATTGTATCGGAAAGAAACCAATGCTAACGGAAGTTAGATTAGTTGGTTAAACTGCCAAACCCTGGCCCTTGTCAGCGTAGTAAAGAAAATTCTGTCTAGAACTATTCAAATCTTTCTTACAGAAGTGTGTTTAGATGCATGTTCTTGTCTAAATCTAATTTCACCAACTCCTCAGTGTATTGCATTTGTTCAATTACGTGACTTTGGCTCGGGTATGGGTACAGCATACATGTTATGCCTGAATATCATATTGATCAACGGTTTAGAATTTCATCGATATCAATTAAAATACTTATGAAATTTAGCAATATTTTTTTTTTATATGCTTTATAAAGAATGTAGAAACATACATTTATGTCATATTTTGCTTCGTGGTTATGTAACGGGATTAGCCTCATTTGTATTGTCCTTGTAGTCACTCTTATAAAACATGCATTATTATATAGGGATTGGATTTCGTTTTTATGTTAACCATGCTTGTATGGAGCAATTCCTCTAAGAATATATTCTATGGGGCGCGTTAGCGCCCCATATTGAATATATTCTTAGAGGAATTGCTCCATACAAGCATGGTTAACATAAAAACGAAATCCAATCCCTATATTTACACTCACACGACTTTTTATTTATATTTTATGCAATAAAATCGTCATTTGAAAGTGACGTAATTATTCAATAAAAGTCGGTCAAAAGTGGGAGGAGCTTACTCAATTGAACAGCGAATGATGACGCTTCACGTAAGGTAGAATTATTCATCCGCGACGACAAAAAAGTTCAATATTTTAGTGTAAAATAAACATGACAAACAAAGTAAATTTCAGAGATAATTTTATTTAATCAGATCAGAACTTTAAATATATATTCAATTTTGCTAAAAGTTAATATATAGCGTAATAACATAAAGAATTTGTACACGGCCACATGTGTGAACTCGGTGACCGTTAGATTCTATTGTGCAGCGAGGCGAAGCTGACGCACGCTTACACACTTTACGTTGCCGAAGTTGTGAAAACACCGATTTTCAAGTAGCTCAATGTGTTTGAGATGTCGTCTGACTTGACGATATTACATCCTTGGGAGCCATGTGATTATATAATCTACGCTTAGATCCATATCGCCATCGATAGATGAAACAAATTCACTTGTGTTCGATGGATACAATGTATTTGTGGTGACGCGGAACTGTCAACACGTGGATTATTAGCGGTGCATGTTTTATAATACACATGATTAAATACTCAAAGAACAAAGACAAGAGGATATGTTTATAACTGACCTCTATCAGAGGGTCTCACACCCGTCCACCCCAAAGGCTCGATCGTAGGACGAACATAGGCACAGAGGTAATGTTTACATTCGACACCCATCATTTTTAACAAAAATGAAAGCACGTCGCCCCGGTCGGGATATTTTTCCGTTTCTTTATACAGTTGTTAATTTAAAAATTGTTTGAATCATATTTAAATATAAAACATGTATATATTGTTTACATTTTTCCAAAATTCTATGAAAAACAACAATATACACGTAATGTTTCGTCAAAATGTAAACAAAGCCATGTGTTTCTTTAAAAAAAAGTAGTCCTTTTACGTTGCACAGAACATTTCCTTACGCAAGTTCAAAGTTCAATGTTACCATGCAGTTATGGTAAACAAAATCGGCTAGTATTAGCGTATAGTGACCAAGCCTAGCAAGTGTAAATATATAGATATGGTTATACAAGTGTATGCATATATGAATGTATAAATACAGAACATGTAATCAAACAATTGCAATATATATGGGCAAAATTGTTAAAAAATAATGGCTCATGTATTCTAATTATGAAAAGACATTTTATTTCATTTAATTTTTTCTCTTTGTGTAGCGCTGTGTTTTCAGTACTTTCAGTACTTTGATTAAAATCTAAAAATAAAATTGCGCTATCTGTTCCAAATTTTTCAGCATAGTCTATCACATCTTGTATTTGTCGTATATTAAACCCAATAAACCTATTTTTGATGTATCCATTTTGATCTGTATGTAAAAATTTAGGCATTATTTTTTTCAATCTTTGAGCTAATACAAATGCTGCAATTTTATAGTCTATATTTAGTAAGGTGATCGGTCTCCAATTTTGTAACGAAGTTTCATCACCCTTTTTGTATATTAAAGAAAGTAAACCTATTTTTTGTGACTCTGACATTTCTCCTGCATAATACCCTTCATTTAAGGCGTTGATTACATCATCTCCAATAATACTCCAGAAATGCTCGTAGAATTCTACTGTTAGACCGTCTAAACCGGGGCTTTTATTTTTTTCATATTTTTGATAGCATGTGTACATTCAGATTTTGTTAGGGGTCCATCACAAATAGCTTTTTCCGATTCATTTAGGGTGTCTTGACAATTTGTATTTCTGAGATATTGCTTTATAGATTCTTCATTAGGATTTTTACTTTTGTATAGGTCTTCGTAAAACAGACGAATAACATCCAGAATTTTACTCTTTTTCGTTACTAATTTATTATTCTTGTCTTTAACCTTATGTATAACTTTTTTAGCTTGTCTTTGTTTTTCTAAGCCCAAAAAGTATTTATTTGGTTTCTCTCCCTTTTTTATGTATTGACATCTTGACCTAATTTGTTCACCCTGTGCTTTGTGTTCATAATATTCTTCTATTTCTTTTTCCAATATAAGGATTTGCTCTTCATTTTCTTTTTCTGATTTACTTTCATTTCTTTCATGAACCATTTTAAGTTTTTCTTCAAGGTATATAACTTTATCCTTCCTCTGTTTACTTTTTACAGTAACCAATTGTTGCTTCTTTAATTAGAATTTTTATATAATCCCATGTTTGCCTTTTATTTAGATTACTCCTTCGACATTCTTTTTTCGCATTTACAATTACATTTTTAATTTTTTTCAGTATAGTTTATGTCTTTTAGCACACTGTTGTTCATTTTCCAAATTACCTTTCCGCGTGTTTCGCCTACATTTATCAGTTTTAGTGATATAGCCATATGATCAGTTGAGCGTATCTGAGCTGGTCTTATATCACAGGAGTTAATTCTATTTAAGAAATCTTTTGCTATAAGCCAGTAATCTATCCTGCTTGCTTCTTTTCCAGTTTTTCTTCTCCAACACTTTTTTTTTGAGTTGTATGTTCCATTGATTTTCATTATTGCTACCATTGTCATATTTTTATGAATGATATTTTTACTTTTGTTGACAAATGTGTTTTATATAATTATGCAGATGATAATACTCTCTCTAAGATAGGTGATAGTTTTTCACATATGAAAGGTTGCTTAGAAAAAGAGAGTAAAGTTCGAATAGACTGGTTTAATTTTAATGGTATGAAGGCCAACCCAGAGAAGTTCCAGGCTATATGTTTTGGAAAGAAGACAACAAATTCTATTAAATCTTTTAACATCGATGGCCTTGAGATTATGTGTGAAGATACTGTAAAACTTTTAGGTGTAGATATTGACTTTGTTCTTAAATTTGATGCACACATATCTCGACTCTGTAGAAATGCTGCCAAACAACTTGCTGTTTTAAAAAGACTGGGAAATAATCTTACAAAGAAGGGGAAAATTACCATTTTTAAGTCTTTTATACTTTCAAATTTTAACTATTGTCCACTTGCCTGGCACTTTTGTACATTGACTAATACTAGGAAAATGGAAAAAGTCCAGGAGAGAGCACTTCGTTTTATTGACAATGACTATGTTTCCCCAGTCTTCGATATTTTAAGGAGGCACAAACTTGATTTTTTACATGTTAAGCGTATGAAAGATATGGCCTCTGAAGTTTTTAAAATTTTAAATGATATTTCTTCTCATATTTTACAAAATCTTGTTGAGAAGAAAGAAGTTTTTTAGGTCACCTGAGACGAAGTCTCAAGTGACCTATTCTAATCGCCTTTTGTCCGTCGTCGTGCGTCGTGCGTCGTGCGTCGTGCGTCGTATGTCCGTAAACAATTTACATTTTCAACTTCTTCTCCAAAACTGCTGAAGCAATTTCAATGAAATTTTGCACAAACCTTCTTAGGCATAAGGCCAATCAAAATTGTGAATTATATGGTCCCCACCCCCCAGGGGGCTGTGGGAGGGGCCAAAAGGGGTAAAATTGAGTAAAATTTCAAAAATCTTCTTCTCTACTCACAGATGTGGTAGAATCAAATACTCTTCATAGATAGAAAGGTCTTAAGGTCCTTTACAAAAATTGTGAATTATATGACCCTGGGGTCTCTAGTTTCCCCCTGGGGAGGGGGTTAAGTTTACTATAGTTTATATTGGGAAAACACATTTTTGCGGATTATTTGGTCATTTGTAATAGGAAATGAGTCAAATGTTGTCAGAATTATCAGTATGAGATGGCCATTTAATCCTATTAACAAATTTTCTATGACTGACCCCCAGGGACTTTAGGGGCGGGGTCAAAAGGGGTCAAATAGGCTAAAACTTCAAAAATCTTCTTCTGAAATTCTGGAAATGGTAGAATCAAATACTTTTGAAAGGTCTTAAGGTCCTTTACAAAAATTGTGAATTATATGACCCTGGGGTCTCGCGTTTCCCCCTGGGGAGGGGGTCAAGTTTACTATAGTTTATATAGGGAAAACACATTTATGAGCATGTTTTGCTCAATTTTCATTGGAAACGAGTCAAACTTGGTTAGAATTATTAGCCTGAGATAGCATTTTAATATCATATCCACATTGGTCCTGGCCGACCCCCTGGGGGCAGAGGGGCGGGGCTAAAAAAGGGTCAAATAGGCTAAAACTTCAAAATTCTTCTTCTGAAATTCTGGAAATGGTAGAATCAAATACTTTTCATAAATAGAAAGGTCTTAAGGTCCTTTACAAAATTTGTGAATGGGCAGGACCAAAAAGGGTCAAAATTATTAAAATTTCAAAAAATACCTCTAAGTTCACAGGTTTGATGGAAGCAAATACTCTTCATAGTCTAAAAAGTGAAATTTATAAATCACTGACCAACTTCAAGGACCAGCATATAGTGTTTATATGTCTTTAATTTGTTTCATTATATATTCTAACTCAGGTGACCGTTAAGGCCCATGGGCCTCTTGTTTTATAATCTTAGACAGGACAACCTGGTAAAGATTCCAAGGGTAAACACCTCCACTTATGGTAAGAGATCTTTTCGTTTCGCTGCTTCTCAGGTGTGGAACAGTTTGCCAAATGAATGTCGGCAAGCTGAAAACTACAGTTCGTTTCGCAGACTGCTTCACACCTGGGATACACAGATCTGCTCCTGTACCATCTGTACACACCATATAGGATGAGTTGTTCCCCTTTGGAATCTACCTACTTGTAATTATACCATATAACCTGTGATATTTCAAACCTTTTCAAAGATCATTACTTTTATAAATCTTTTTTTAGCTTTTGTTTTCTACCTATGACTTCAATATCTACTTTTAATTCACACTATGTTAGTGTATATCCTGTAAATTTTTACACTTTGCTATATTAGCATTTATGTACATTACACTTCAGTGTCTTAACCTTTTTTGTGTAACATTTGTGTGATATACAAGTGTAATTATTAAGTTATTACCTTTAAATTAAATTTTTTTATTTCTGCTAAACTGTGATAGCTGTTTCCATATCATGTATCTATTGCATGCTTGCTATAGTTAAATTGTTGTCTGTCTATATATATTTTACCTGTTTGTACTGTGATATTTTACATATGTTTGTCGCAAGAATAGCACTACAGTGCTAATGTTATTATGTTCCCCATGTATGCGACTCTAAATAAAACTTCTTGACTCTTGACTCTTGACATTCCAGGATGATAGCTATTATAATCGGTTGCTTTGCCTGTCATGTTGTTGGGATTTCACATGGTTATAAATAGTCTGTTCACTTTGATTGGCTGGTCAAAAACAATTTACGTGTGTTGATTGTGCATGATTACTTGTTGTTGAAGATTTCATGTGTGTAAGGGGTACCTGTTGGGAAATTATTGCAAACAAATTATCATTAGATAAACCCAGAGAAGTCCTAATGTTTTTTCTGGTTGTCGGACAATATTCTCAGAAATCACACAAGGTGACGCTACACGTATTGAATAGAAACATTGTCGGGAGCGTGTGGATCATCTATATATAACCTAACTATTGATCATGACCTACTTGTAAAAACCGTCTGTACATGGGAGATGCTGAAACAAAGTTAGGCTATACTTAGGGGATATTTGTGGAACTGTATGCGCTGAGTAAAGTACAGTTTTAACCGAAACGTTATGCTTGTTTTTATGGTATACTATGTATTTCACCAACTTGTCCAAGTACATGTAAATGTATATCAGTATAGTGTACATTTGACGGAAAACTTGTTAGCATAAGGAAAAGGCCCACTTCACCTTCTGAACAACTTTATTGAAATAAATAAAACGTTAAGTTTCATAACGCAGGTCGTATTATGTTCCTGGCATCGTCATAATAACAATGCGTTAGTTGACCATTTCTATGACACACGACAAAACTTCAATTTATTATGTTATAATTGTTATAAAAAGACTACTTTCTGTTTCGGAAAGATAGTCTAGTGGCCCTTTCATGAATATCATGAAGTTGATAATCTTTTACATTGAATGTGAAAGCATTTGAATTATCATTCTTCAAAAAGGAATTGTCATAAGAACTATGGCAGCTAACTGTGAAAAGAACAATTCGTCAAGCTTTTCTATCATTGCTTCCTAATAAACAATACTGTATGGTAGTCTTCTTAGCTTTTTGGGAAGCTAATACTTGTTTTTTTTATGTCTACTCGTCTGAATACCTGCAAATTAACTTTCATCACACTTGCCTTAAGCTCTCAGTACTTTCAGTACTTTGATTATACATGTGAAATGTCCTGACTTAAACTGCCTATTCTTGACTACTTGAACCCTGTTTTATAAACTTAACTTATACTATCGATTGTTCCATCAAGTTCCGCATAGATAACACTGAAGACATGTATATTACAGATTATGCATATCCATGTAGTCTTGAGAAGTCACAGCTCCCTGATCGAGGTGTTCATCCCATATATGCCTAAACCTTGGCTGGCCTTGCTCATGCGTTATGTTTCCTTTATGCTATGAGGTAAGTATAAGTGCATTGGTTAGTGTTTTTTTTTACAGTACTTATAGTTAAGATTTGCTGGTCTCGGTAACAATCATACACACACCGTTGGGTAAGCTGTAATAGAGTGTGCTTCCTGATTCCCACCCAGGATAATATACAATGATGGCCCTCTGTAGATGTATTAATCTATAATTATCTTCAAGGAAAGAGTTGTTTGCTCGTTAAAGCCCGGGTGAAAATAAATATTTCCATGGAGTTATGACCTACATGATTCCACGTTTGTTTGTCAGTGCCTCTAAGTCTTGAATGGCCTTCAATTTTTCCATTATCGATGGATGGCAGAAGACGTTGGATTTGTGATTTCGTGCTGTGTAGTGAACATTGGATTTGTGATTTCGTGCTGTGTAGTGAACATTGGATTTGTGATTTCGTGCTGTGTAGTGAACATTGGATTTGTGATTTCGTGCTGTGTAGTGAACATTGGATTTGTGATTTCGTGCTGTGTAGTGAACATTGGATTTGTGATTTCGTGCTGTGTAGTGAACATTGGATTTGTGATTTCGTGCTGTGTAGTGAACATTGGATTTGTGATTTTGTGCTGTGTAGTGAACATTAGAGGAATTCCAACTACCTCCTCAGGTGTTTGTTAGGTGATCACAGGCGAATCCTTGAAGGAGAACGTGTGGGTTTTCTTTTCCTTTTTTTCTTGTTTACAAATTTCCATCTCGCAATTTTAGTTAATAGTTTAGTTACTCTTCCTTCCTTATGATTAGGAATAATCTTGCCTAGCAAAATGTTTCATTTCGGGCGTTCATTACCCATTTTCCTAAACATGAACTTCTGTAACGTCCTGTTTTCAATGAAGTCTCTATTTGGCTGATGATGCCTGATATTACCTGGCGTCCTTCGGCCTTTGTCTCTCTGTTTGGATGCTCATCTTCAACTATAGAATAAATAAACCGACGAGTATATTGCTGTGACAGAACGGCGATAAAAACGTTACGATTTCCAATGGCTACTGCAGGCAATACCATAACACATAAAGACAATGTAATAATGACTGCAAACGGACACTTTGACTAAAGGGAGATAACGCCTACAGGATATCCAAGCTTAAGTGATATGTCAATTGAGATATACACAAATGATGTTGTTTATTACCACTAGGTTAAGTAACACAGTCATTTTAACCAGCATTATATCCATCTTTATATATTATAGCGAACCTTTAATATGTTTCTCAATGCCAAAGGTAACCAGCAATCTATTAAAAATACAATTCTTACTAATCGTGAGTTTGCAAAGAGAAATAGTGTCCTTCAGGTAGGGTGTTAGAATTGTGCCTGCTGTCCCTATTGCATGATCGTAAAAGGCGACTAAATTTATGATCTGATCTTTTCTATTCTTCCTAACTGACTATCTTTCCTAATGCCTCCCTTGGCACCGCCTCACTTTTGGCCTTGAGTTGAGCGTTCGCCATTGTGAGGAAGGCTCTGGGTTCTGTCCCCTGGCCGAGACACACCAAAGTCTATAATAATGGTAGTTTCTGCTCCTGCTTAGCGTTCAGCAAACAGAGAGTGGGACGACTGGTTAGCCCGTTGTAAGTATGATGTGACCGGGTGGGGTGTGTTGCTTGGTGTCTTCGGCGGCATGCTTCAGTGATATAGCACTATAAAAAGGGCAACAGTTCCACTATACAAGAAGACACAACACGAACATACCACAGTCTCCCAAAACACGCACATCGCACTTCACTCACGCTACACACTGCAAACATGGGAGGCCGTCCTTACATGACCCTGGCTGTTAATAGGACGTTAAAATAATCAAACAAACAAAGAGAATTAGGAGCCAAAATGAGTTTTGATAGTATTGTCAAACATCAGGATATTTTCAAATGTCTAAAAGTGAGTTCAAAGTGGCTTGCAACCTCATTTCCTATTTTAACGCTTTAGATTCAGTTCTCATCAAAACATATATAGTACATCAAAAGTAAGAATTTCGACAAAGAATAGTGCTTATAGGGCAGTGTAATGTCTGTCGGTGGTTTCTAATGATTATAATGATTTTAAACGTTTTCTTTCATCAAAACTTGTGTCAACATTTTCAGTCTGTTATGTCAATAACGTACACAAAATCATTTGACAAAATTTGTGACCTTACTTATGAGCCAATTATTTGCCAAAAACTGGACAAAATGAAGTAATATCTTCCAAACAGGCTGTCAGATGTCTGCTGAGTATATAACTGTATCCAAAGTGGATGTGGTCTTAGTTTGCTGTTAAAGAATGATAATTGCACAGAGTTAATTATTACGATCGCTCAGAATACAAAGTAACAATATTTCCTTATTTGATATTTTGCAAGTTAAAGGGTAAAATTTGCGTTTTAAAACCGAAAAATTCAAATCGCTTGAACTATACTATGAAATGAAAAATGAATTAATGAATTAACAGCTTATAGACAGGGGGTCGAACGTGTCTCGGTACTGTAAATTCATCGATTTCTCACAGTGGAAACAGAGTAAACATTGTTTGATTGGTTAGTTTACAGAATTCTGTCTATCATACGGCCGTTCTAATGAACTACAATTTCACATTCAGTCAAACTAAGTCATGTACTATACACAGGTGATGTTTTTGTGGGAAAATCGCGTGGTTTTTCTTAAATAGATTTTTAACTAAATGAAGACAGTAATCATCTCTTGAATTTTTAGAAACTTCAATCATTTTGTCACCGAAACGCAGTTTCTATAAGAGTGTTGCATGAAGCATAGAAGAGACATGAGTGATTTCCCAATCACTTTGCATACCAATGTACACCTTCGCATACCGAGACACGTTCAACTCCCTGTATATATCAATTCAAATGATTTGTTTAAATGGCTTTCCACAAAGCGTAAGAGTCACCCAGGTTATACTTTCCACGTGTCAATTTGTTAAAAATTTAGTCATCCTCTATTTAAGTTGATTAACGATCTCAAAGAAGAAAGAAAACAGAAAATTATACTTGTTAACAAGAATTAAGAAAATGGCATTCTGATGCGATCACACCAGAGCGTCAGTAAATTGAATTATCGGCCCTACACCACTGTATATTATATGACATCTTTTTTTTCTGTGACTTACCTGCATGATGAATTTTGATTTTGGAAAATCTTTCAAATATTCGTTTGAGATATAACTTTGAGCACTAGATCAAATACAATTTGCCATATATTGTAGTGATTTCCACCTGGACACTATCACAAAGCTTTCGTTACAAAGAAGAATCCGAAAATAATACTGAAAAGTGTGAAAGGTGGTGTTCAAGCTAATGTTAAAAATCCCATAGAAACTGCCCACAGCCCAATTTTCTTGAAACTTTGCATATTGAAAGTACTACTAATTGTCCCTTTAAAATGACACTTCTTTTTCCTTTTGTGATTTTGAAAAGGCCCAAAGGGCCTGAATTCTTTGTAGTCATTTTCATTAAAACTACCTGCACAAACATGCCTAAAAAGGTTAGCCTTTGTTAAATATTCTACATTTTTTATTCATAAATCATTTGAGTAGATCGTATACTTTATATTTAAGTAATTTCTTTTAGATTTTTAACAGAGAATTTAGTTTGAAATAATATTTTTTACGAAAAAGTAACACTTTTTGGAAAAAACAAAAACGAAACATTGCTCTTTGTCATCTCATTTTACCCTGTTTTTGTCCACAATTTTAACCCCATTTAAAAATACTCTCATGACATTTTCTGTCAATGTGTAAATTAGGTTCAAAATTAAAATCCGGGAAAACTGTTTTTGAGTGACTTCAAAATAGAGAGTGCATGTAGCAACGGACCACTTATTTGTTAGTATACCTAGTTATACATTTCCAGTTTATGATTCCAGAGTCCGATGTAAGTGAAAATCAGTGTACAGTTACAATTTTTGATGCTAAATATAATGATAACACCTTTTAAAATATTGGTTGCCATGGTAACAAAACGGAGGCCTCTGAGTGGCTGAAATTTAAATGATGTCAGAATGAAGTGAAAATTGGTATATAGAGGTTACGAGGTATGCTGAATAACATGGTAACACTTTCAAAAATATTAGTTGCCATGGAAACAAAATGGAGGTCTCTGATTGGTTGAAATTTAGATATTATTAGATATTAGTGAAAATTGGTATATATGGGTTATGGGGTATGCCGATTGAACTAGTGACAGTTGTAAATACATTGTTGCCCTTGTTTCGAAATAAAAGCCGTCTGATTGCTCAAAATTAAAGGATTTGTGCAGTCAAAAATGATAATTTCAGTTTATGCTGGAAATGGCTTTATTAGCACGTGTAGAAACCTCTCCGTGCCGCGCGCGACCGGAATAACCTGTAAGCCGTCGATATAGAGGTCAAATTTTCTGACCACCCGATTATGCATATTTTCTAGCTCTAAACCGTGTGACGTCACAATAGTCCATGGCTTATAGCAAGCTGTACTATAACTGATGTGCTATCACTTATATCGACGGTCACAGGAAAAGCCGACCAACATTTTTTTTATGATTACTTTTGAGTGAAGTTAATCGTACAATAACTTTGGCTCGAATGTAAATAACTAAAAGAGTGAAATTCGATGTTTCAAATACTCTAATTTATGCTTTAATAGCAGGTATCTTCGTGTAATTATGAAAGAAAATCCGCACAGAAATAAAGTTTCGGATTTTTTTTTTGTCGAGGAGTTCGTCAACGAATAAGCTTTAATTAGATAATATTTTCCTGTAGTCTGTATCTTTGATACATTGTGAATTGCAAAGTTTGTGACTGTAAAATGAAATTTTACGTAACAAGTAAAGAAATCCTTGATTAAAGCATCGAGAATATGATGCTTGACGTACGTACACACCGATGATTGATCATTACAAACATTGTGTTGTGTGTTGCTAACCGAATAAATTGAGATACATTTATTACAATACCGTAATACGTTTCAACATGTGGTAGAAAGAATTTAAATTTGATATTATAAAAGACCAAAATATTGAAATATTAAGCATTAACAAACTATTTTTTACGGAAGCGTATTAGGCTCACGTACGACAATATTTTTCAGGATAACGAAAATGTTTTATTTGGCGGCCGCCATATAATTATCTGGCGGCCGCCACTCAATTTATCTGGCGGCCGCCACTTAATTATCTGGCGGCCGCCACTGAATTTATCTGGCGGCCGCCATATAATTATCTGGCGGCCGCCACTTAATTTATCTGGCGGCCGCCAAATAATTATCTGGCGGCCGCCAGATAAATTAAGTGGCGGCCGCCAGATCAATTAAGTGGCGGCCGCCAGATAATTATATGGCGGCCGCCAGATAATTATTTGGGGGCCGCCACTTAATTATCTGGCGGCCGCCAAATAAACATTTTCGCTATGCTAAAAAATATTTTCGTACGTGAGCCTAATACGCTTCCGTAATTTTTAGACAGTGCGGTCGCTTTCAATTTTTAATTGATATATGGATAGATACACCGATATAGTTATATAATTAGCCACGCCTTTGGTTTGATGGTTATGTAATACCTGGACCAGGATGTGGTTTACCTGTACACAACGCCATTCATCGAACTCACCTATAATTACCTGGCCGCGGGCAATTTGCTATTTGGTGGACTATATCGGGTATTTGGTATTGTATTACTGTCAATCAGGTTAGGACATCCGTTAATTGGATTGTGATTTGAATTATGGAAACTCCGTACATCTATATCTTGTTTTTTTATTGTCACCTACATTTTTAAAATGAAGATGTAAAAGCAAATGGAAATAAAATATCCCTGATCATACCTAGGAATATATATTACATATATATATATGTCGTACACAGGTAAAACAATAATGGAAGTTGACTTATTCAGAAACAAAAATGGTTCTAAGAACTATTTCAACTTAAGGTTTAACCTTAAAAATTATTCCAGTCAAGTACTGTAATAACGGAATCGTGGCATATATAGCAATCATCCGTAAGGAGGTGTTGCATGGCCGCCCACGATCGATTTTTTAATTTTTTGGTGCAAATACATCAATCGGCACATAATACGTATCGGACCAGAACTTATTCCATGAATAGATTAATCATGCGACTACAGCGCCACCTTTTGTAAGTTTTACGTCCGATTCCTACTTGTGCGCCTTTAATGCATCATATTAAGACATACAAAACCAAGAGATAAATTATTTTGGTGTAATAACATAGCATTTCGTATTATCTTTTTAACGATATACAATACGTCATTAGATCTGTTGGGGTTTTCTTGCAATTTCCAGTTTTGCTCTTAATTTTTCATGAAAATAGAGGAATTTCATTTCATTAGTTTTTAATAAATTCCTTAGATAACAATGGCAAACCCCGAGTACCCAAAAATTTCAGCAATCAAAAATATCTTCATATATCATTTATTGACTCAGGAAAATATTGTGTCGATGAATCACTGGGTATGCCGACTTTTTTGCACTTTTGTACGGCTACCCCCTTTATTTCTTACCCAATATCAAAGTACTGAGAGTATTGAGAGTTAAAAATGTTAAACGAAATCTGTCCTTCTCTCGGCTCTATCATGTATCAAAAGCCGCTTTAGCGACGTCATACTTGAGTAAAACGTATCCTATGTAAGTTGGTGTACCAAAGTTCGGTCAATCTGACTTATATATTGACATTTGACCTACATCTAAATAAAAACTTCTTTTGCCTATATCACAAAATGTTAATTTTAGGGTCATATATTGAACTAGACAATATGTTAAATAGGGTCCTATAATATTTCCTACACCAATCGTCAGAAGTATTTCTGTCTTCATGGGTTTATTTACTTATTAATAAGCAAATGTTCCGTTTAGCGAAATTAAGGTATATCGGTTGACATTAGATATTTCTCAAAAGAATATACTGTTGTTTTTATGTCATAAACATGTCATGGATAATTTGGATTTCATTCTTCAGCCAAACAGCCCATCTCGGACTATTATTCACACAATAAAACATAGTCAAACTATACAGTAATGAAAAAAGAATACAGTGGACTGAAATTGCTTAACTTTTTGGGGCACCAAATAAGATATTTAACTCTAGGAACTCTTCAATTGACGTTCTTGGTGTCTGATATATTTAAAAACTGTTACTATGAAAGTAGGTAAAGTAAACAAATCATGCGGAATATTACAGACCCACTATCTGAGTTCTTTAGGCCTTTCACATATTGAAAAGCTGTTTGAAGATTTGAATATTTTCATATATTTGACTTGTCTGAAGCCCGTTATTCCAGCATACTGCAAGGCGTCTTAGTTATTGTCAAGAAGTCGTTTATGTTTGCCAATTTGAACCCTGCGACCTTCAATTAACGTCAATGTCATTCATTTGACAAACAACTTAGTAGAACTTTATTTAAGAATATGTTAGGTCTAACATCATGTTTTGATGCCTTCCAATTATTGACAAGTCGTTTGAATGAAAAGTTTATGAACGACGGCGCACGAAGTACGATCACTCAAGGTCACCCTGACCTATCGGGCAGGATGATTTAGGAACATTTGCTACATGTACAATACCAGGTGTCTAGTCCTTTTAGTTATCCACAAGAAGTCGATTAAAGTTTTTAGCCTATTTGACCCTTGTAACATGCCAGCATACTTAATCCATCAGGTATCTAGGCATCATAGTTATTCACAAGAAATCGTTAAAAGATTTAGCCTTTTTGAATTCTTTGACCTTGAATGAAGGTCAAGGTTATTCATTTCCACAAACTTGGTGGTCCATCATTTCAGCATTCTACATGCCTAATATCAGTTTCTTGGGCCTTTCGGATATTGAGAAGAAGTTGTTCGAATGAAAAGTTTATACGAACGACGAAATGCGAACAGTGCACGACCATGGACAAAGCATGTTGACTGTAGGTCATCCTGACCCTTCGGGTTAGATGACCTTATGACATTAAAATGAAATAACGATGAAAATGCGGCCCTGCAGGTAGGGCGTTAGAATTGTACCTACTGCCCTTATCGCATGATAAGAAAAGGCGACTAAATTTAGGATCGTATCATAGCATCTCTTCTTCCTAACTTAATTTATACTTCTTAACGTCTTCCTTGACACTGTCTCACATTTGGCCTTCGGTTGAGAGCTCGCCCCTGTGAGGTAGGCTCTGGGTTCTGTCACCTGGCGGAGACACACCCTGCTTAGCGCTCAGCATTAAGGGAGTAGGACGAATTGTTCGCCTGTTGTCAGTATAATGTGACTGGGGGATGTGTTGATTGGTGTCTTCGGGGGTATGTTTCAGTGATACAGCACTATGAAAAGGGCAAGAGTTCCACTATAGAAGAAGACACAACATGAATATACCGCAGTCTCCCATATCGCACACTACGCACTTCATACACTCAGGACACTGCATACATAGGATGCCGTCCTTACATGATCCTGGCTATTAATAGGGCGTTGATTTAATCAAACAAACAATGAAAACAATTTTATAGAGTCACGAATGCAGGAATTGGTCTACTGCAAAAGTAAACTGGTTGATTCGCTGATTTTTATTGACGTACTTCTACAGCTATGGTCATTTAAGGACGGCATCCCGTGTATGTCCTTTCATATATTCTATGGTGTTGCCCCATCAAAGGACAGAACCAAGATATTTCATCAAAGTTTTTCCCCCATAATTAATTTAGCAACAATAGTATTTTTTTTTTTTTTTTTGGAAAATAGCGAATCTGATATAAACATTGACCGACCAATTATAATAAACTCATGATATAGGTATTTCGGTCTTTGTTCTAAGAAGTTAGACGAAAATATCTAGCAAAATGAAGCTGCTAGAAATCATGCACTTTCATGAAGGTTGTTGGATGAGAAACAAACTTATAACTTGTAATCAGTACCTGGTAAACATTTTAGTGGTATTATTTCGCGATACCTATAGGTTACTAAAGGTAAAATGAGACATAGCGCCTCGTCTGATGTCTGATTGACGCCAGCAAAATAGTTACCAAATTCAGTCGCCTTTTACGATCATGCAATGGGTATAGCAGGTGCAATTCTAACGCCCTACCTGAGACGATGGCAACATTGATGGTTCCCTTTAAATAACAATGGGCAAAGGACACATACTGTCCTCTTTATGCTTATGCTTAATGCTTATACAGTTTCTGGAATGCAACATGGCATTGTGCATATGTTAAATCATAACTGTCATTTTTATGTGTCCCACTGTTTCAAAACGGATAAGTAGAATTTCTGAAAAATATTATTTAAACATGAGTTTATGATGATTATTTCAAGGTTTGGTCGAAATACGCACCTCATCATCACATTCTACTCCAACAGTAATGTCGGTAATATTAGACAGTGTACTCTCAGTACTTTGATATTATAGAAAAAAGGGGGGGGGGGGGGGGGGGGGTAGACGAAATTAACCTAAAAAACGTGGCATATCCAATGATTCATCAACTTGAGCTGTTTATGGTAAATCGATGATAACCTGAATATAATTTTAAACATCAAAATTTTAGGGTACTCGAGTAGTGCCTTACTTATTCTGGTGCTCGAACGAAAAATTGAAAACTTCAAAAAGTCGTATTTTCTGTCAAATTTGATATTTACGTTCGATTTGTGATCGAATGATATTGGATACAGCCAAGTGTGATATGTCGTTAAAAAGGCAATTTTATGTGGTATTTTAAATCACAAGAAAAACGTGATTTAAGTGTTTTTACTATGACTTATGCTAGGTAAAAGGCCCAATGGACATTAAATTTACCAGTGTTAATGTAGGGGGCGCTGTAGTCCTAATAATGGTCCAATCGGGTTTTAAGTATTATAGACATATGTGTATTAATGCAATTAACTAATTTAAATTCAAAAATCAAAAAAATATCGTGGGCGGATTTTCACCCTGTATGCAACATCTCCTTTCTAAGGTATTAGTAAGAATTCTAAGCATGTATTAGAAGGGTTACAGCATTACCATACTAAATATACTTATTTAAATATCACTAAGTATGTTCATATATCAACACTATTTAAATCTCGGTATGATATACAAAAGTATCGACAATGAATACGCTATTTTAAGGATTTAGTATAAATTTGAAATAATGATTTTTTTTTTAAATCTACACGTATACTATAATTTAAAAACATACATCAGAAATATCATTGATGTATTTCTGCTTTTTAGTAAACGTTATGGATACAGTTTCCAAGGCAACAATATAGATATACATATTATTTTCGGTATATGATCGGTACTGTTACTCTAATATCACATAACTGACAACCGTCCACATTTTATTTTTACTCAAAAACTGTGCCTTGTTTGCATCGTTATGGCAGAAGTTTGAAATAAAAACACGCATTCTAGATATGTTCATGCTTATTTTAGTGATTTTACTCGTAAAAAGATAGTGTTACATTATACTGTTTTTTATTACACAGAAATTTACAGAATATGCTATCTAAATCTCAGTCCAGACTGATCCGAACATCATTTTGATATCGCTATCAAATTGGACTGTTTATCTAATCTAAAGTTAGATATATGCTTGTTTGAAATGGTGTAAATGGAATGTTTTGAAGCTGAAAATATCTACATCATATAGCTAGAATAACCATTTACTCGAAAAACTCAAATTGTAGATCTAACGTATACGTATATGTGCTGTATATATGTATAGTACTAGGCTTACCTTGTGTAGCCGCGGACTACTGTGACATCACATGACCACGTGACCGCCTAGCTCATTATCTCTGAACCGTGTAGTTGACACTACCCGTAAATCACGACCAAAACCAACCGATAGCGCTAAAAGCTAGGCGATTCGTTGGGTGGGACTTGATTTTTCATTCATCCAAAGCAATATCCTGACGTATTATCAAAAAAAATGTTGGCTGCACAAATCCTTTAAGATTGTAGCCTTTGTGGTGCTGGTATTACTTTTAAATTATACATACTTTATTCGAAAATCAAATGTAACTCTGTTTCCCTCTTTCATCATTTTTAATTCAATTAAAAAATAGTTTTTATTTACATAAGAGAGATGGATAATCTTAATTTGTATCTTTTGCATTTAAGTTGCTGACGAAAATATGTTTCTTTCCAATAATTATTTGATTTTTGATATGAAAAGAGAAACTATTTGTTTTACTCAAGAGCATATCTAGTTGTTAGGCTTTTTTGTACTGTTAGGGAAGATGCATGAATAGAATTGCAATAATGTTAGAGTACATATGTTAGTTAGTTAACAAAAAATTCTATCACAAACTGTTGTTTTATTATGGTGTCTATGATCAATTTTAAATTTATGGTCAACTAGGGCAAATATTGATTTTTTAGAAAATTCCCCTTGCTATATTTCAGCCTATAAAATGCTATTTTCCCGGATTTCATTTTTTTTGAAAAAGTATCTTTTATAAGATTATACCTATATCGTGTTTTTAAAATTGTTTAAAAGTGTGGGCAAAATCGATAGCATGCCAAATATTTCGAGCAAACCCAATATCCTCAATTTTTATCCTGACAAAAAATTGAGATTTCTTTGCTTCAAAATCAATTTGTCGTAAAAATAATTCGTATATATCATTATAAATGGATATGAAATAAATAATGAAGTATCTTTTATTAACAAAAATAATTAAAAAATGAAAATTATGTTCAAAAGATGGACACAAGGGGTCTCCTTGCCATATACCCAAAGTAATTTTAGAAACATCATTTCAGGCCCTTTATGCCTTTTTAAAACATACAAAATAAATAAACAGCACATAAAAAGTAGTTATTTACCTAGACCTTTAACACTGCAAAATTTGGAAAAATTCGGCACGTGGGCGGATTTTGCAACCCCACCTTTAGGGGGTTGAAGTGATGATCTTTGGTGATGTCTTTCTAAATATTTTGGAAATCGAGAGTTAAAAATCTCAAACCTTCAACGATTGAAAAACAATATTACTGCTTGAAATTAAAAGGGAATTAAAAAGCAACCGTAAAGTAAGACTAATTTATAAAAAGAATAAATACAAATTATCTTTAAAATGTGTTTGATAACGTTTAAATCATGAATAGTACAAGTACAAATGTACTGATTACAATTTTCGACAAAATAAAAAAAACCTCTCGTTATGTCATAACAAAAGCGGCTATCATGATATTAACAAAAATATGACAAACAAGGGAATTGGGCACAAAGACAACATCTGGTCTGTTTAGTTAACACAACTATGGATCGATCTAAAGAAAGTCTTGGGAAACCAAGAACATGAAAATACAATGTACATGTATGTATATATTTATTTAATTATAATATTTTCCTGTTGTTAACATGATAGTTAGTTTCTTTGTATAACTGCCTGTAATTACGTGTAGATATTTTTACGTGTTGATTATGTACTGAAGTGAGAATTATTTTGATGCCTCATTTGTCACGCTGATCAACAAATGAAAAAGGTCCTGTCAATATTTCGGCACGGCCGCCATTTAATGCCGTCATCATAGAAAAGTCGTCCTAGTTTATGCAATATGTTTCCTTTAATTGGTTCATTAAGAACCTTCGGTCGTGTATTGTTTCTTAGACGTCATGGGAACCTTTGATTTTATTCTATTTCACAAAGTGTATGGTCTTGTATAAGAATTATGTCAACACATAATCTATAATGCGCTGATATGGCCTGACCAGTCGTTTAATACTATAAGACTCTTTCATATGTGGATATGAAGGATAGGGATATTCTACCCGAGGGTCACAAAATGTATTAAAACGCTAGGCTTGCCGAGGGTTTTACAACATTTTATGATCCCGAGGGTTTGGTTTGTTTATTTTTACGTCCTATTAACAGCCAGGGTCATGTAAGGACGTGCCAGGTTTGTTGGTGGAGGAAAGCCGGAGTACCCGGAGAAAAACCACCGACCAGCGGTCAGTACCTGGCAACTGCCCCACATGGGATTCGAACCCGCATCCCAGAGGTGGAGGGCTTGTGGTAATATGTCGGGACATCTTAACCACTCGGCCACCGCGGCCCCGTGATCCCGAGGGTAGAATATCCCTATCCTTCATATCCACTTATGAAAGAGTATTTTTATTTCATACCTCGACATTTTATTGCAATTTTACAACTATAATATCCCGCCATTTTGAAATAAATTTGAAGAAATCCACGACTAAAATCAATTTTCCATACATGAAAAATTGAGTGATATTTTCAACCAAAAATCCGTTGTTTGCATCTTTTATAGTAAAACCAGTCAAATTTGTGAAAAAAATGTTAAATTTTTTTCGAGGAAATATAACGCTCGTAAAACACAGAAAATTGTACCATTTACGTATGGTTTAAATATTGGTTTCCTTCGCCATACATTTGTATAAAGTAGAATTATAGTATACGTTTGCACATCTTTAACCTGTCAACAAAGAGATGGATCGATATATGTTAAAAACATGACGGAGGATGGTGGACGATTCACCAATCTCCGTCACCTAGTGTACTACATCTAAGCCGAGTAGCCAGCTAATAGGCAAGGTTTGGTATTAATTCAGTGAGATTGATCCCATAAAGTAGCATAGAAATCCAGAAAAAATATTATATATAACTGATTTCAATTACTACTGCTGATTCATTATCATTGGTTGATCGTTCATATCTATAGATAGATTTACGTCAGATGATCTGAAACTCTGGGGATGGGTGATAATATACATTGTATTGTAGATCGATTTGACTCTCCATATAATAAAACTTATGTAGGACATTAATACGAAAAATATTTTCTTATTTGGAAATTATATTTAGTATGGATACGTACGTACTGTTAAAAATGTTATTTCTGTAATAAGTTTCTCATTTGTCTTATTATCATCAATTAGTTTGAAGGATATATACCTGGTATATTTATTTTTTTTTTTCAGATTGAAAATAAGGTTACTAATTATGACACTCAATATTGACCAATCAGAACCAAGCATTTGTAGTGAAAATATCGTTTTGGCTGGATAACCTTGTTTGGAAATATTACTTGCATCTTTTTCATTTTTAATTGTTGCAGCATTTTGTTACATTTGATTATTTTGTGTTAATGTTTCTTCGAAACGTGCGCCTAGTGAGTGGAACTAAATTAGTAAGCGGGCAATGAGTGATGGGAATAAACAGGTATTGTAGCAGATTAATATATTATGTACATTGAAGATATAAATATACCTGGTATGCTTTTAATTAAATATTTTGAAAAGGCTTTTGATTCTGTTAGTTGGAAATTTATTAACAGGGTTCTCTCTTTTTTAATTTTGATATTTGTAAATGGATAAAAGTTTTGCACTCTAATGCATTTTCCTATATAAATCAAGGTGGAAATCTTTCAAACTTCTTGTGAGTCAAAAGAGGCTGTCGTCAGGGTGACCCTATTGCTCCCTATATATTTATTTTATGTGTCGAAATACTTGCGATTAGAATTAATAAGAATATCAAAGGTATAAATATAGAGAGTATTCCAATAGTTCTTTCCCAATATGCGGATGATACTTCCCTTATTTTAGACGACAGGAAAATATATTTCATGGAATCTGTGAACGAGCTTAATAACTTTGCAAAAATCTATGGTCTGAAAAAAAACAAAAGCAAAACACAAGTTATGTGGATTGGTAGTAAAAAATATAGTGATGATATATATTTTTCAGAATGGAATTTGCAAGGGGTATAACAAAATTTACAGTTTTAGATATAGACTTTAGTGTTGATTTACGTAGAATCCCCAGACTAAACTATGATAAAAATAAGTTAAACTTAAATCTTTGATAAATACCTGGAAGAGAAGAAATATCACACCTGTTGGCAAAATACATATCATCAAGTCTCTTCTGATATCTCAGTTTAATCACCTATTCATAACATTGCCAAAAATGGATAGCCTATTTAAAAAAAATGAATACAGAACTCTGTAAATTTTTATGGAATGGTAAAATTGAGAAGATAAAAAGAGATATAACTATTAAAAGTTTTCATGAGGGTGGACTTAAAATGATTCATTTAGAATCCTTTATTGACTCCCTGAAACTAACATGGATACGTAGGTTGTACACATCAGAGGCAAAATGGAGCTTGTATTTTAAAAGTTTTGGTAATGAAAACATTACCGCATTGTGGTAGTGATTATATTTCAAAATGTCAACAAAACTGTAAAAACCTGTTTTGGAAAGATGGTTTCAAAAGTTGGTGTAAACTTACTTTAAAGTGTGAAAATATTAAAAAGAAAAATGATAATGTTCCTAAAGTTCCTATTTGGCATAATAAATCAATAAGAATTAACAATGAAAGTTTTTTTTATAAAGAATGGTTTCAGAAGGGTGTTGTAGTCCCGAATGATATGATAAAAAATAGTGAAAATGTTGTGTTTTACAGTTTATATGAGTTTAATCAGAAATTTAATATGCATACAGATTTTCTTACATATCAAGGTGTAATCAATGCCATTAAAAAACTTTCTCATCAGATGAAATTTCCAATAGGATTTTAAATTACCCATTCATCCCAAAAAACTTAGAAATATTTATGAAGCATAAAAAAGGAGCAAGTGATTTTTATAAGGCACTTTGCCAGAATACTACTGTTGTTACAGGAAGAAAAAAAATGGGATGATATTTTTGGTTTTGACAATCAAAAATGGAGACAAAAATACATTATTCCTTTTATCAGTATCAGAAGCACAAAATTCCAGTGGCTTCAGTATAAAATTAATCAGTATATTTTAACCACAAATTCATATCTGTTTAAAATAGGCCTTGTAGACACTCCTTACTGTCATCAGTGTAAAACTGAAATTGAGACTATAGTTCATACATTATGGGACTGTGAAAATGTTCCGTTATTCCTATCAAATTTTGAATCCATATTAGAGATGCTTTTAATTCCATTTACGTTTAATAAGGAATCTTTCATTTTTGGACTCTCTAACTGTAAAAATTATACAGATAATGTTGTAATTTTAGTACTAAAGCAATATATTTATAGTGCTAGATGTCTCCAAATTGGTTTATCAATGAATGCGTTTAAAAATCTTTTGAAGGATATATACAGGACTGAAAAATACATTGCAAACACCAAGGGTGAAACACATGTTATGAAATTTGTCAATGAGTGGAGAAAATGGGAAAGTTATTTTAGAATAATGTCACTTTTTAAACTTTTTCTCTTAATATACTTTAATTGTTTTTTTGCATGATCTTGGTGTGGTATCTAATCTTTTAACATATGATTTTATAAATCTCATTGAGAATGATGAGCCTTGTCAGTCCATTGCCACTTCTTCTTTCTCTCAGTTTTTTTCTACTATTCTTCTTTTTCACTTAATCTATTCTTTTGCTTTTCTACTAGGGTGCATTAATCGTTCAATTAAAACTCAAGAAAATTACTATCATATTGTATAGGGAATACCTGGTACTGTAAACCACTTTGTCAAAACACGGCAACTATTTTTTTTCTACTTTTCAGATTTGATATAATTCAGTCGAGTGATTATATATATATATGAAAACACGTAATAACTAATTAATATATATATATAATGCATATATATATATATATATATCTACAGAGAGAGTAAACTAGCATTATATCTAGCAGCCCGTGTAAATAACTTGGTTTACAGTATTAGAGAAATTCAAAATTTATAAATGAATATTATGATTTAAATAATGAATATTGAATATCATATAGAAATGCTTTTTGTACCCATGTAAAATCTCTTCAAAAATAATAAAAAAAAATAATAAAATAAAAAAATATTATGTACATTGTACTATGGTATCAGTAGGCCCAGTAGAGACATAAGACAGAGTCGTAGAAAATGTAATAAATTGAATAAGCATTGTTTCTTGATCAATGACAGTTATATATCATATTATGAGGTGACAATTTTAAAGTCCCGTAAATTTTGTAAATGTTAACGGACGTATTATGACCAGTTTCAAACCAATCCGAGATGTCATTGGTATAAAGTAATATACCAAGTTTGGTTGAATTCGAACAATAAATACTTAAGTTATCACACGGAAACCGTTTTTCGGACGTCGACGCCGACGCCGATACCTCTGTGTCGCACTTTCAAAAGGCAAACGTGTTAGCGGAATTTTAGTAGTGTATTCACAAGAAAGCCGGAAAGGGACACACCACATGTCATGCATACACATATTGATTATCCATTTGTTTGGAGGGACATCGAGGAAGAAGAAATTGCCAAATTGATAAAAACAATTGAATTCAAACAAATCTCAAGGACCTGATGACATTTTCCCAACGGTATTAAAATAACTTGAATCTGTAATATGTAAACCACTACAAATTCGTTTTCAACCAGTCAATCCGTACAGACTGCGTACCATCAGCTTTGAAACCGGGAAAAATAACAGCATTGATCATCTCGAGAAGAACAGTCTTATAATCAGTCAGCAATTTGGATTTGTTAAAGGCTGGCCCACAGTACTCCAGCTCCTGAAAACCATGGATGAATGGACAAAAATAATTGATGAAGGTGGTAGTATAGGGGTAATATATCTGGACTTCATGACAGGCTTTTGACACTATTCCACATCAAAGGTTGATCAGCAAATTGAAATCATATGGGTTTTCAATTGATTCCGTAAGATGGATAGACTTTTTGTTAATGGTCACAAATCTAAATGGAAACCAGTCACTAGCGGGAGACCACAAGGCAGTGTGCTAGGACCATCGCTATTTATTTTGTATATAAATGACTGTTTGCTTATGATACAAAAGTGTTTGAGGACATCAGGATAAAAAGAGATCTCCAACTGGACCTAGATAATCTTCAAGATTGGTCAGATAAATGACTGTTGAGTTCCACCCAGACAAATGTAAAACAATGACTTTAGGAAAAAGTAAAAGTTCTACTAGCCTTAATTTATATATGGAAACTTATGGTCATAGAACACCAGAAAATTTGACCCAAGAAAAAAATTACACCTTGGAGTAATTGTCGGTAATAAATTAAGCTTTAAAACTCATATGCAAGTCGGTGTGAACACACTGAACTTTTAGAAAGCGTTCAAAGGCGGGCTACTAAATTATATGTACTGCCTGGATTGAAGAATTATTTAAATTAAGAAAGATTGAGATGTCTTCAGCTCCCGTCGTAAGTATATAGGCGCAATAGAGAAGATATGATAAAAAATATTCAAATTTTACACAAGGAAGCCACGATCTACAGTATCCGTTTCACAGGGACTTGTGTCATATAAACAGCCTGAGAGGTCGTCCTTATATGATCTTAGCTGTTGATAGGACATTATACGGGAGAGGTCGTCCTTATATGATCTTAGCTGTTGATAGGACATTATACGGGAGAGGTCGTCCTTATATTATCATCATAGCTGTTGATAGGACATTATACGGGAGAGGTCGTCCTTATATGATCTTAGCTGTTGATAGGACATTATACGGGAGAGGTCGTCCTTATATGATCTTAGCTGTTGATAGGACATTATACGGGAGAGGTCGTCCTTATATGATCTTAGCTGTTGATAGGACATTATACGGGAGAGGTCGTCCTTATATGATCTTAGCTGTTGATAGGACATTATACGGGAGAGGTCGTCCTTATATGATCTTAGCTGTTGTTGATAGGACATTTATTACGGGAGAGGTCGTCTATGTGATCATAGCGTAGATTGATAGGACATTATACGGGAGAGGTCTTATCCGTCCTTATGTGATCATAGCTGTTGATAGGACATTATACGGGAGAGGTCGTCCTTATATGATCATAGCTGTTGATAGGTTATTATACGGGAGAGGTCGTCCTTATATGATCTTAGCTGTTGATAGGACATTATACGGGAGAGGTCGTCCTTATATGATCATAGCTGTTGATAGGACATTATACGGGAGAGGTCGTCCTTATATGATCATAGCTGTTGATAGGACATTATACGGGAGAGGTCGTCCTTATATGATCATAGCTGTTGATAGGACATTATACGGGGGAGGTCGTCCTTATATGATCTTAGCTGTTGATAGGACATTATACGGGAGAGGTCGTCCTTATATGATCTTAGCTGTTGATAGGACATTATACGGGAGAGGTCGTCCTTATATTATCATAGCTGTTTATAGGGCATGATGCGGGAGAGGTTACAATTTTTAAAATGGCAATGCAAAACGAGGTTAATAATTTTGAACAGTCGAAAAACTTAATAACTTACCGTTATCACTACACTCATCATCACCTTCTAAACAATCTTATGAAAATAATAAAATAACACATTTGTTACTTTAATAACTTTTTATGCATATTCATCTCGGTTTCTATGCTAATCGTTTTATGCATATCTATTTGGGTTTCTATACTAATATCAAAAGATGGAAAATATAGTAATTGATAAATCGGCGCCAACCCATCTTTAGCATAATGCAACCATTAAAGTTTGATATTATCTTTAAAAATCCTAATGAAGTTATCTTGTATGTCACAAGCATTTTCATTGCACAAAAACTCTTGGTGTACGAAATCGTAAAAGGTAATTAAGAGTATAGTAAGATTCGCTGTGTTATATCTCCATAACAGAATTTTATTTAAGCTAATGCTTAAAGGTCAACTTCCTTTCCGAAACCGCTTTTAATTTTTTAAATAGGAGTGTAAAACAAGATTGCTAATTTTGATAAACTACACGATTAAAATCAAACAATTTTCATAACCCGATCGTCTTATGTTTCCCACTGTCGTCCTAATTACCGCGCGTAAGTTGACTATCACTACGGTAGATGGGAAAACAGCGAAATGAATCTTCACTGTTAACATAGATAATGGAGGGAATCTTGTATCTATTTGGTGTTGTAACCTCATCTTAGAGATTTTCTTATGTTGTTGTTATTTTTAAGAAACATTAAATTTTTGTTTCGTAAAGGAAGTGTGCCTTTAAATAACCTTAACTGTTGATGTCAAACATAATAAATTAAAGCCTTCTTTATAAAGAATGTGGTGTTATTACATGAATAATTCATGAGGGTAAAAATTCTTATTGCCAACTAATGTAAATGTTAAATTAATCTTCTAATATAGTAATGAAGATAGGTTTCCAACAACCAAATAAATATGTTTATGTAAAACCCGATAAACATATAAAAACTATCTCAATTTATTTTCTTTATGCGCATAAGATTGAACAAATGTGGCTTGAATACAAAATTTAAGGAAAGTCAAACTGTTTGTTACAAGGAGTGTGATGACGGAGGCAAACTGTGTGTTACAAGGAGTGTGATGACGGAGTCAAACTGTTTGTCACAGGGAGTGTGATGACGGAGTCAAACTGTTTGTTACAAAGAGTGTGATGACGGAGTCAAACTGTTTGTTACAAGGAGTGTAATGATGAATTTAAGCTGTTTGTTACAAGGAATGTGATGACGGAGTCAAACTGTTTGTTACAAAGAGTGTGATGACGGAGTCAAACTGTTTGTTACAAAGAGTGTGATGACGGAGTCAAACTGTGTGTTACAAGGAGTGTAATGATGAATTTAAGCTGTTTGTTACAAGGAATGTGATGACGGAGTCAAACTGTTTGTTACAAAGAGTGTGATGACGGAGTCAAACTGTTTGTTACAAGGAGTGTGATGACGGAGTCAAACTGTTTGTTACAAGGAGTGTGATAATGGAGTCAAACTGTTTGTTACAAGGAGTGTGATGACGGAGTCAAACTGTTTGTTACAAGGAGTGTGATGAGGAGTCAAACTGTTTGTTACAAGGAGTGTGATGACGGAGTCAAACTGTTTGTTACAAGGAGTGTGATGACGGAGTCAAACTGTTTGTTACAAGGAGTGTGATAACGGAGTCAAACTGTTTGTTACAAGGAGTGTGATGACGGAGTCAAACTGTTTGTTACAAGGAGTGTGATGACGGAGTCAAACTGTTTGTTACAAGGAGTGTGATGACGGAGTCAAACTGTTTGTTACAAAGAGTGTGATAATGGAGTCAAACTGTTTGTTACAAGGAGTGTGATGACGGAGTCAAACTGTTTGTTACAAGGAGTGTGAAAATGGAGTCAAACTGTGTGTTACAAGGAATGTGATGACGGAGTCAAACTGTTTGTTACAAGGAGTGTGATGACGGAGTCAAACTGTTTGTTACAAGGAGTGTGATGACGGAGTCAAACTGTTTGTTACAAAGAGTGTGATGACGGAGTCAAACTGTTTGTTACAAAGGAGTGTGATGACGGAGTCAAACTGTTTGTTACAAAGAGTGTGAAACGGAGTCAAACTGTTTGTTACAAGAAGAGTGTACAAGAGTGTGATGACGGAGTCAAACTGTTTGTTACAAAGAGTGTGATGACGGAGTCAAACTGTTTGTTACAAGGAGTGTGATGACGGAGTCAAACTGTTTGTTACAGGGAGTGTGATGACGGAGTCAAACTGTTTGTTACAAGGAGTGTGATAATGGAGTCAAACTGTTTGTTACAAGGAGTGTGATGACGGAGTCAAACTGTTTGTTACAAAGAGTGTGATGACGGAGTAAAACTGTTTGTTACAAAGAGTGTGATGACGGAGTCAAACTGTTTGTTACAAAGAGTGTGATGACGGAGTCAAACTGTTTGTTACAAAGAGTGTGATGACGGAGTCAAACTGTTTGTTACAAAGAGTGTGATGACGGAGTCAAACTGTTTGTTACAAAGAGTGTGATAATGGAGTCAAACTGTTTGTTACAAGGAGTGTGATGACGGAGTCAAACTGTTTGTTACAAAGAGTGTGATGACGGAGTCAAACTGTTTGTTACAAAGAGTGTGATAATGGAGTCAAACTGTTTGTTACAAAGAGTGTGATGACGGAGTCAAACTGTTTGTTACAAAGAGTGTGATGACGGAGTCAAACTGTTTGTTACAAAGAGTGTGATGACGGAGTCAAACTGTTTGTTACAAAGAGTGTGATGACGGAGTCAAACTGTTTGTTACAAAGAGTGTGATGACGGAGTCAAACTGTTTGTTACAAGGAGTGTGATGACGGAGTCAAACTGTTTGTTACAAGGAGTGTGATGACGGAGTCAAACTGTTTGTTACAAAGAGTGTGATGACGGAGTCAAACTGTTTGTTACAAAGAGTGTGATGACGGAGTCAAACTGTTTGTTACAAAGAGTGTGATGACGGAGTCAAACTGTTTGTTACAAAGAGTGTGATGACGGAGTAAAACTGTTTGTTACAAAGAGTGTGATGACGGAGTCAAACTGTTTGTTACAAGGAGTGTGATGACGGAGTCAAACTGTTTGTTACAAGGAGTGTGATGATGGAGTCAAACTGTTTGTTACAAGGAGTGTGATGACGGAGTCAAACTGTTTGTTACAAAGAGTGTGATGATGGAGTCAAACTGTTTGTTACAAGGAGTGTGATGACGGAGTCAAACTGTTTGTTACAAGGAGTGTGATGACGGAGTCAAACTGTTTGTTACAAAGAGTGTGATGACGGAGTCAAACTGTTTGTTACAAGGAGTGTGATGACGGAGTCAAACTGTTTGTTACAAAGAGTGTGATGACGGAGTCAAACTGTTTGTTACAAGGAGTGTGATGACGGAGTCAAACTGTTTGTTACAAAGAGTGTGATGACGGAGTCAAACTGTTTGTTACAAAGAGTGTGATGACGGAGTCAAACTGTTTGTTACAAGGAGTGTGATGACGGAGTCAAACTGTTTGTTACAAAGAGTGTGATGACGGAGTCAAACTGTTTGTTACAAGAGTGTGATGACGGAGTCAAACTGTTTGTTACAAGAGTGTGATGAGGAGTCAAATGTGTGATGACGGAGTCAAACTGTTTTGTTACAAGAGAGTGTGATGACGGAGTCAAACTGTTTGTTACAAGAGTGTGATGACGGAGTCAAACTGTTTGTTACAAGGAGTGTGATGACGGAGTCAAACTGTTTGTTACAAAGAGTGTGATGACGGAGTCAAACTGTTTGTTACAAAGAGTGTGATGACGGAGTCAAACTGTTTGTTACAAGGAGTGTGATGACGGAGTCAAACTGTTTGTTACAAGGAGTGTGATGACGGAGTCAAACTGTTTGTTACAAAGAGTGTGATGACGGAGTCAAACTGTTTGTTACAAAGAGTGTGATGACGGAGTCAAACTGTTTGTTACAAAGAGTGTGATGACGGAGTCAAACTGTTTGTTACAAGGAGTGTGATGACGGAGTCAAACTGTTTGTTACAAGGAGTGTGATGACGGAGTCAAACTGTTTGTTACAAAGGAGTGTGATGACGGAGTCAAACTGTTTGTTACAAAGAGTGTGATGACGGAGTCAAACTGTTTGTTACAAAGAGTGTGATGACGGAGTCAAACTGTTTGTTACAAGGAGTGTGATGACGGAGTCAAACTGTTTGTTTCAAACTGTTTGTTACAAGGAGTGTGATGACGGAGTCAAACTGTTTGTTACAAGGAGTGTGATGACGGAGTCAAACTGTTTGTTACAAAGAGTGTGATGACGGAGTCAAACTGTTTGTTACAAAGGAGTGTGATGACGGAGTCAAACTGTTTGTTACAAGGAGTGTGATGACGGAGTCAAACTGTTTGTTACAAGAGTGTGATGATGGAGTCAAACTGTTTGTTACAAGGAGTGTGATGACGGAGTCAAACTGTTTGTTACAAGGAGTGTGATGACGGAGTCTCAAACTGTTGTTACAAAGAAGTGTGATGACGGAGTCAAACTGTTTGTTACAAGAGTGTGATGACGGAGTCAAACTGTTTGTTACAAGGAGTGTGATGACGGAGTCAAACTGTTTGTTACAAAGAGTGTGATGACGGAGTCAAACTGTTTGTTACAAAGAGTGTGATGACGGAGTCAAACTGTTTGTTACAAGAGATTGTGATAATGGAGTCAAACTGTTTGTTACAAGGAGGTGATGACGGAGTCAAACTGTTTGTTACAAGGAGTGTGATGACGGAGTCAAACTGTTTGTTACAAAGAGTGTGATAATGGAGTCAAACTGTTTGTTACAAGGAGTGTGATGACGGAGTCAAACTGTTTGTTACAAGGAGTGTGATGACGGAGTCAAACTGTTTGTTACAAGGAGTGTGATGACGGAGTCAAACTGTTTGTTACAAGGAGTGTGATGACGGAGTCAAAACTGTTTGTTACAAGGAGTGTGATGACGGAGTCAAACTGTTTGTTACAAGGAGTGTGATGACGGAGTCAAACTGTTTGTTACAAGGAGTGTGATGACGGAGTCAAACTGTTTGTTACAAGGAGTGTGATGACGGAGTCAAACTGTTTGTTACAAAGAGTGTGATGACGGAGTCAAACTGTTTGTTACAAAGAGTGTGATGACGGAGTCAAACTGTTTGTTACAAGGAGTGTGATGACGGAGTCAAACTGTTTGTTACAAGGAGTGTGATGACGGAGTCAAACTGTTTGTTACAAAGAGTGTGATGACGGAGTCAAACTGTTTGTTACAAGGAGTGTGATGACGGAGTCAAACTGTTTGTTACAAGAGTGTGATGACGGAGTCAAACTGTTTGTTACAAGGAGTGTGATGACGGAGTCAAACTGTTTGTTACAAGGAGTGTGATGAACGGAGTCAAACTGTTTGTTACAAGGAGTGTGATGACGGAGTCAAACTGTTTGTTACAAAGAGTGTGATACGGAGTCAAACTGTTTGTTACAAGGAGTGTGATGACGGAGTCAAACTGTTTGTTACAAGGAGTGTGATGACGGAGTCAAAGTTGTTACTGATAGGTGTTACAAGGAGTGTGATGACGGAGTCAAACTGTTTGTTACAAGGAGTGTGATGACGGAGTCAAACTGTTTGTTACAAGGAGTGTGATGACGGAGTCAAATGTTTGATACAAGAGTGTGATGACGGAGTCAACTGTTTTGTTACAAGGAGTGTGATGACGGAGTCAAACTGTTTGTTTACAAGGAGTGTGAAAATGGAGTCAAACTGTTTGTTACAAGGAGGTGATGATGACGGAGTCAAACTGTTTGTTACAAGGAGTGTGATGACGGAGTCAAACTGTTTGTTACAAGAGTGTGTGATGACGGAGTCAAACTGTTTGTTACAAGGAGTGTGATGACGGAGTCAAACTGTTTGTTACAAGGAGTGTGATGACGGAGTCAAACTGTTTGTTACAAAGAGTGTGATGACGGAGTCAAACTGTTTGTTACAAGGATGTGTGATGACGGAGTCAAACTGTTTGTTACAAAGAGTGTGATGACGGAGTCAAACTGTTTGTTACAAGGAGTGTGATGACGGAGTCAAACTGTTTGTTACAAGGAGTGTGATGACGGAGTCAAACTGTTTGTTACAAAGAGTGTGATGACGGAGTCAAACTGTTTGTTACAAGGAGTGTGATGAACGGAGTCAAAACTGTTTGTTACAAAGGAGTGTGATGACGGAGTCAAACTGTTTGTTACAAAGAGTGTGATGATGGAGTCAAACTGTTTGTTACAAGGAGTGTGATGACGGAGTCAAACTGTTTGTTACAAGAGTGTGATGACGGAGTCAAACTGTTTGTTACAAGGAGTGTGATGACGGAGTCAAACTGTTTGTTACAAAGGAGTGTGATGACGGAGTCAAACTGTTTGTTACAAGGAGTGTGATGACGGAGTCAAACTGTTTGTTACAAGGATTGTGATGACGGAGTCAAACTGTTTGTTACAAGGAGTGTGATGACGGAGTCAAACTGTTTGTTACAAGGAGTGTGATGACGGAGTCAAACTGTTTGTTACAAGGAGTGTGATGACGGAGTCAAACTGTTTGTTACAAAGAGTGTGATGACGGAGTCAAACTGTTTGTTACAAGGAGTGTGATGACGGAGTCAAACTGTTTGTTACAAGGAGTGTGATGACGGAGTCAAACTGTTTGTTACAAGGAGTGTGATGACGGAGTCAAACTGTTTGTTACAAGGAGTGTGATGACGGAGTCAAACTGTTTGTTACAAAGGAGTGTGATGAGGAGTCAACTGTTTGTTACAAGGAGTGTGATGACGGAGTCAAACTGTTTGTTACAAGGAGTGTGATGACGGAGTCAAACTGTTTGTTACAAGGAGTGTGATGACGGAGTCAAACTGTTTGTTACAAGGAGTGTGATGACGGAGTCATCCTGTTTGTTACAAGGAGTGTGATGACGGAGTCAAACTGTTTGTTACAAGGAGTGTGATGACGGAGTCAAACTGTTTGTTACAAGGAGTGTGATGACGGAGTCAAACTGTTTGTTACAAGGAGTGTGATGACGGAGTCAAACTGTTTGTTACAAGGAGTGTGATGACGGAGTCAAACTGTTTGTTACAAGGAGTGTGATGACGGAGTCAAACTGTTTGTTACAAGGAGTGTGATGACGGAGTCAAACTGTTTGTTACAAGGAGTGTGATGACGGAGTCAAACTGTTTGTTACAAGGAGTGTGATGACGGAGTCAAACTGTTTGTTACAAAGGAGTGTGATGACGGAGTCAAACTGTTTGTTACAAAGGAGTGTGATGACGGAGTCAAACTGTTTGTTACAAGGAGTGTGATGACGGAGTCAAACTGTTTGTTACAAGGAGTGTGATGACGGAGTCAAACTGTTTGTTACAAGGAGTGTGATGACGGAGTCAAACTGTTTGTTACAAGGAGTGTGATGACGGAGTCAAACTGTTTGTTACAAAGAGTGTGATGACGGAGTCAACTGTTTGTTACAAGGAGTGTGATGACGGAGTCCGACCTGTTTGTTACAAGGAGTGTGATGACGGAGTCAAACTGTTTGTTACAAGGAGTGTGATGACGGAGTCAAACTGTTTGTTACAAGGAGTGTGATGACGGAGTCAAACTGTTTGTTTTGTGATGACGGAGTCAAACTGTTTGTTACAAAGAGTGTGATGACGGAGTCAAACTGTTTGTTACAAGAGTGTGATGACGGAGTCAACTGTTTGTTACAAGGAGTGTGATGACGGAGTCAAACTGTTTGTTACAAGGAGTGTGATGACGGAGTCAAACTGTTTGTTACAAGGAATGTGATGACGGAGTCAAACTGTTTGTTACAAGGAGTGTGATGACGGAGTCAAACTGTTTGTTACAAGGAGAGTGTGATGACGGAGTCAAACTGTTTGTTACAAGGAGTGTGATGACGGAGTCAAACTGTTTGTTACAAGGAGTGTGATGACGGAGTCAAACTGTTTGTTACAAGGAGTGTGATGACGGAGTCAAACTGTTTGTTACAAAGAGTGTGATGACGGAGTCAAACTGTTTGTTACAAAGAGTGTGATGACGGAGTCAAACTGTTTGTTACAAGGAGTGTGATGACGGAGTCAAATTGTTTGTTACAAGGAGTGTGATGACGGAGTCAAACTGTTTGTTACAAGGAGTGTGATGACGGAGTCAAACTGTTTGTTACAAGGAGTGTGATGACGGAGTCAAACTGTTTGTTACAAGGAGTGTGATGACGGAGTCAAACTGTTTGTTACAAGGAGTGTGATGACGGAGTCAAACTGTTTGTTACAAGGAGTGTGATGACGGAGTCAAACTGTTTGTTACAAGGAGTGTGATGACGGAGTCAAACTGTTTGTTACAAGGAGTGTGATGACGGAGTCAAACTGTTTGTGTTACAAGGAGTGTGATGACGGAGTCAAACTGTTTGTTACAAGGAGTGTGATGACGGAGTCAAACTGTTTGTTACAAGGAGTGTGATGACGGAGTCAAACTGTTTGTTACAAGGAGTGTGATGACGGAGTCAAACTGTTTGTTACAAGGAGTGTGATGACGGAGTCAAACTGTTTGTTACAAAGGAGTGTGATGACGGAGTCAAACTGTTTGTTACAAGGAGTGTGATGACGGAGTCAAACTGTTTGTTACAAGGAGTGTGATGACGGAGTCAAACTGTTTGTTACAAGGAGTGTGATGACGGAGTCAAACTGTTTGTTACAAGGAGTGTGATGACGGAGTCAAACTGTTTGTTACAAGGAGTGTGATGACGGAGTCAAACTGTTTGTTACAAGGATGTGTGTGATGAAGGAGTAGAAAACTGTTTGTTACAAGGAGTGTGATGACGGAGTCAAACTGTTGTTACAAGGAGTGTGATGACGGAGTCAAACTGTTTGTTACAAGGAGTGTGATGACGGAGTCAAATGTTTGTTACAAAGAGTGTGATGACGGAGTCAAACTGTTTGTTACAAGGAGTGTGATGACGGAGTCAAATTGTTTGTTACAAGAGTGTGATGACGGAGTCAAACTGTTTGTTACAAGGAGTGTGATGACGGAGTCAAAACTGTTTGTTACAAGGAGTGTGATGACGGAGTCAAACTGTTTGTTACAAAGATTGTGATAATGGAGTCGAACTTTTTGTTACAAGGCGTGTGATGACGGAGTCAAACTTTTTGTTACAAGGAGTGTGATGACGGAGTCAAACTGTTTGTTACAAGGAGTGTGATGACGGAGTCAAACTGTTTGTTACAAGGAGTGTGATGACGGAGTCAAACTGTTTGTTACAAGGAGTGTGATGACGGAGTCAAACTGTTTGTTACAAGGAGTGTGATGACGGAGTCAAACTGTTTGTTACAAGGAGTGTGATGACGGAGTCAAACTGTTTGTTACAAGGAGTGTGATGATGGAGTCAAACTGTTTGTTACAAGGAGTGTGATGACGGAGTCAAACTGTTTGTTACAAGGAGTGTGAATGATGGAGTCAAACTGTTTGTTACAAGGAGTGTGATGACAGGAGTCAAACTGTTTTGTTACAAGGAGTGTGATGACGGAGTCAAACTGTTTGTTACAAGGAGTGTGATGACGGAGTCAAACTGTTTGTTACAAGGAGTGTGATGACGGAGTCAAACTGTTTGTTACAAGGAGTGTGATGACGGAGTCAAACTGTTTGTTACAAGGAGTGTGATGACGGAGTCAAACTGTTTGTTACAAGGAGTGTGATGACGGAGTCAAACTGTTTGTTACAAGGAGTGTGATGACGGAGTCAAACTGTTTGTTACAAGGAGTGTGATGACGGAGTCAAACTGTTTGTTACAAGGAGTGTGATGACGGAGTCAAACTGTTTGTTACAAGGAGTGTGATGACGGAGTCAAACTGTTTGTTACAAGGAGTGTGATGACGGAGTCAAATTGTTTGTTACAAGGAGTGTGATGAAGGAGTCAAACTGTTTGTTACAAGGAGTGTGATGACGGAGTCAAACTGTTTGTTACAAGGAGTGTGATGACGGAGTCAAACTGTTTGTTACAAAGAGTGTGATGACGGAGTCAAACTGTTTGTTACAAAGAGTGTGATGACGGAGTCAAACTGTTTGTTACAAGGAGTGTGATGACGGAGTCAAACTGTTTGTTACAAGGAGTGTGATGACGGAGTCAAACTGTTTGTTACAAGGAGTGTGAACGGAGTCAACTGTTTGTTACAAGGAGTGTGATGACGGAGTCAAACTGTTTGTTACAAGGAGTGTGATGACGGAGTCAAACTGTTTGTTACAAGGAGTGTGATGACGGAGTCAAACTGTTTGTTACAAGGAGTGTGATGACGGAGTCAAACTGTTTGTTACAAGGAGTGTGTGGAGTCAAAGTTGTTACAAGGATGTGATGACGGAGTCAAACTGTTTGTTACAAGGAGTGTGATGACGGAGTCAAACTGTTTGTTACAAGGAGTGTGATGACGGAGTCAAACTGTTTGTTACAAGGAGTGTGATGACGGAGTCAAACTGTTTGTTACAAAGAGTGTGATGAACGGAGTCAAACTGTTTGTTACAAGGAGTGTGATGACGGAGTCAAACTGTTTGTTACAAGGAGTGTGATGACGGAGTCAAAACTGTTTGTTACAAGGAGTGTGATGACGGAGTCAAACTGTTTGTTACAGGAGTGTGATGAGGAGTCAAAGTTTTGTTACAAGGAGTGTGATGACGGAGTCAATCCTGTTTGTTACAAGGAGTGTGATGACGGAGTCAAACTGTTTGTTACAAGGAGTGTGATGACGGAGTCAAACTGTTTGTTACAGGAGTGTGATGACGGAGTCAAACTGTTTGTTACAAGGAGTGTGATGACGGAGTCAAACTGTTTGTTACAAAGAGTGTGATGACGGAGTCAAACTGTTTGTTACAAAGAGTGTGATGACGGAGTCAAACTTTTACAAGAGTGTGATACAAAGAGTGTGATGTGATGACGGAGTCAAACTGTTTGTTACAAAGAGTGTGATGACGGAGTCAAACTGTTTGTTACAAGGAGTGTGATGACGGAGTCAAATTGTTTGTTACAAGGAGTGTGATAATGGAGTCAAACTGTTTGTTACAAGGAGTGTGATGACGGAGTCAAACTGTTTGTTACAAAGAGTGTGAAAATGGAGTCAAACTGTTTGTTACAAGGAATGTGATGACGGAGTCAAAACTGTTTGTTACAAGGAGTGTGATGACGGAGTCATCCTGTTTGATAAAAAGAGTGTGATGACGGAGTCAACTGTTTGTGACAAAGAGTGTGATGACGGAGTCATCCTGTTTGTTACAAAGAGTGTGATGACGGAGTCAAACTGTTTGTTACAAGAGTGAGTGTGATAATGGAGTCAAACTGTTTGTTACAAGGAGTGTGATGACGGAGTCAAATTGTTTGTTACAAGGAGTGTGATGACGGAGTCAAACTGTTTGTTACAAGGAGTGTGATGACGGAGTCAAACTGTTTGTTACAAGGAGTGTGATGACGGAGTCAAACTGTTTGTTACAAGGAGTGTGATGACGGAGTCAAACTGTTTGTTACAAAGAGTGTGATGACGGAGTCAAACTGTTTGTTACAAGGAGTGTGATGACGGAGTCAAACTGTTTGTTACAAGGAGTGTGATGACGGAGTCAAACTGTTTGTTACAAAGAGTGTGATGACGGAGTCAAACTGTTTGTTACAAAGAGTGTGATGACGGAGTCATCAAACTGTTTGTTACAAAGAGTGTGATGACGGAGTCAAACTGTTTGTTACAAGGAGTGTGATGAAGGAGTCAAACTGTTTGTTACAAGGAGTGTGATGACGGAGTCAAAACTGTTTGTTACAAAGAGTGTGATGACGGAGTCAAACTGTTTGTTACAAAGAGTGTGATGACGGAGTCAAACTGTTTGTTACAAAGAGTGTGATGATGGAGTCAAACTTTTTGTTACAAGGAGTGTGATGACGGAGTCAAACTGTTTGTTACAAGGAGTGTGATGACGGAGTAAAACTGTTTGTTACAAAGAGTGTGATGACGGAGTCAAACTGTTTGTTACAAAGAGTGTGATGACGGAGTCAAACTGTTTGTTACAAAGGAGTGTGATGACGGAGTCAAATTGTTTGTTACAAGGAGTGTGATGACGGAGTCAAACTGTTTGTTACAAAGAGTGTGATGACGGAGTCAAACTGTTTGTTACAAGGAGTGTGATGACGGAGTCAAACTGTTTGTTACAAGGAGTGTGATGACGGAGTCAAATTGTTTGTTACAAGGAGTGTGATGACGGAGTCAAACTGTTTGTTACAAAGAGTGTGATGATGGAGTCAAACTGTTTGTTACAAGGAGTGTGATGACGGAGTCAAACTGTTTGTTACAAAGATTGTGATAATGGAGTCGAACTGTTTGTTACAAGGAGTGTGATGACGGAGTCAAGTTGTTTGTTACAAGAAGTGTGATGATTGAGTCAAAAAGTTTGTGACAAGGAGTGTGATGAAGGAGTCAAACTGTTTGATACAAGGAGTGTGATGACGGAGTCATCCTGTTTGATACAAGGAGTGTTGATGACGGAGTCAAACTGTTTGTTACAGGGAGTGCGATGATAGAGTCAAACTGTTTTGTTACAAGGAGTGTGATGATGGAGTCAAATTGTTTGTTACAAGGAGTGTGATGACGGAGTCAAACTGTTTGTTACAAGGAGTGTGTGACGACGGAGTCAAGCTGTTTGTTACAAGGAGTGTGATGACGGACTCAAACTGTTTGTTACAAGAACATGCAAAAAAAACCCAACTAAAGTAATGATAATGAATGTTGTTTTCATTCATACATACATTCACACACAAGTGTCAAACTGTTTGTTACAAAGATTGTGATAATGGGAGTCGAACTGTTTGTTACAAGGAGTGTGATGACGGAGTCAAGTTGTTTGTTACAAGAAGTGTGATGATTGAGTCAAAAAGTTTGTGACAAGGAGTGTGATGAAGGAGTCAAACTGTTTGATACAAGGAGTGTGATGACGGAGTCATCCTGTTTGATACAAGGAGTGTGATGACGGAGTCCAACTGTTTGTTACAGGGAGTGTGATGATGGAGTCAAACTGTTTGTTACAAAGAGTGTAATGATGGAGTCAAATTGTTTGTTACAAGGAGTGTGATGACGGAGTCAAACTGTTTGTTACAAGGAGTGTGATAACGGAGTCAAGTTGTTTGTTACAAGGATTGTGATGACGGAGTCAAGCTGTTTGTTACAAAGATTGTGATAATGGAGTCGAACTGTTTGTCACAAGGAGTGTGATGACGGAGTCAAACTGTTTGTTACAAAGACTGTGATAATGGAGTCGAACTGTTTGTTACAAGAAGTGTGATGACGGAGTCAAGTTGTTTGTTACAAGAAGTGTGATAATTGAGTCAAAAAGTTTGTTACAAGGATTGTGATGAAGGAGTCAAACTGTTTGATACAAGGAGTGTAAGGACGGAGTCATCCTGATTGATACATGAAGTGTGATGACGGAGTCAAACTGTTTGTTACAGGGAGTGCGATGATAGAGTCAAACTGTTTGTTACCAGGACTGTTTGTTACAAGGAGTGTGATGATGGAGTCAAATTGTTTGTTACAAGGAGTGTGATGACGGAGTCAAACTGTTTGTTACAAGGAGTGTGACGACGGAGTCAAGCTGTTTGTTACAAGGAGTGTGATGACGGAGTCAAGCTGTTTGTTACAAGAACATGCACAAAAAAACCCAACTAAAGTAATGATAATGAATGTTGTTTTCATTCATACATACATTCACACACAAGTACACATACAAACTTAAATAAAGATAATGCTGGTATATCAACCAACAATGTTAACAATAAAATAAATTACTATGACTCATTATGACAAGATATTGACAGTGGAGTATCAATTTGAAGATCATGAAATAAAATACAAAATGTTTCATTCCTACAAACATACATACTGATATCAAGATAAAGATGACAATGGTATTCAAAAAGGGTTTACAATCAAATAAATTGTAAGTCAATTATTGTAATTGTATATATTATCAATTTAAAGAGTAAACTTGTGGGTAGGTATGGATTATGACCTCATGTGTTTACGAGGGTAACGTCATTCTTTTCATTAGTAACGACGTGAGTTTCGCTATCAAAATAATGACATCACAAGGAATACCTTTCCACAAGGGAGGATACTGTGTTATCTATTATATGTAAAAAGACGGGATACTATCTTGGAAGTGAAGCAACTAAATAATTATAAGAGTATCTAAAAACTGTAGTTAACAGGGCTTTTTAAGAACAATTACACGAGACCTAAGTTTATTTTTGGACTACGAATGATTTATATCAGTCACGTGATATTTAGATACCTTGTTTGTTTGCTCTTTTCTTCTTTCTCTCTTCTTTCAAAAGATTCAAAAGTCTATACAGGACAAGCAGCAGCAATTAAATAGTCCAAATTAAATATGGTCAAATGTCCACCAAGCATACTCAGATATAACAATAACAAACTAATAAACTACCATAATTTAAAATGGCTAAACAATTTTCTAATTGTTCTTAAGATATTAAGAATCAAGGATCCTATACAGAATAAATTGATCCCTGCAATGCTTTTCTGTGAAATTTCGATAAATAACCTAATTATCGAAACCAGTAAGCTATTTTATCTCTTGTGTAACGTATTAGTAAAGATTGTGGTGACGGAAATTGTGTAAAAGGCAGGGATTTAAGGTTGATGTTGCTGAAATGACGTCATGTCGATAGATCCTATTGTTGGGGCGTTTCGTTGTCGTGCTGCTTGTAACGCCTGTGTCATTAGGCCATGAAGCCTGTTATTGTTGGCGGATGTTTCCGCGTTCTGTGTCGAACCATGTCCAAAAGTATGTCCAGCTAACTGTCCTGTCTGTCCGATCGGCTGTCCAATAAGATTCCCTGTACTACTAATCGAAGGCCCCGCCAAACTTTCTAGATTTCCCGTCTGATGTCCAATCATAGTCCCTATGTTTCCTGTTGGAAGTCCCAAATGGCTGATGTCATTTACGGGGATTTGACCTAAGACATTGCCCCCGATGGTAGGCAGTTGTAACGAAGATCCAATACTATTGATACTATTGCTATTTATTCCGGATGGACGCATGTTACTTACTAGCTGAGTGAACAAATTGCTTTGCCGTCTTTCTAGTCGGAGGAGTAGCTCATCCAGGATTGCGTTATTCCCCCTACGGTCGACATTGGATGATGAACTGGTGATTTGTGGCTCTAAAGCACCTGTTCTCACATCATGGATTTCAGAAACAAAAACATTATTGAAGACATCATTTCTCAGAGCTCTCGCATCATCCTGGCTACGCGAGCTAGATTGAAATTCATTGAATCTAGTTCTGACGTCTTGAAGTGGTGACTCAAATACGAGACGTGGAATAGAACCATCATTGAAACCTGAGGAAGATAAGCGATTTGTCTGTGGTTCTGGAGGCGTTTCAAAATCAGCGGTATTGCCCCGACCGCTTACACATATTTGACGACTTTCGTCCCATTCCAGAACTAGTCTTCTTCGCCATGAACGATTTTCACATTGAAACCTACTTGTGGCCTGTCCAGGCGATCTCTGGTATGTCGCACGCCTTGCGATCCAGTTCATATAGCCGTCCCGATTCAATAGAGGGAGGTTTCTATCAAAGGGGAACATAACCATGGGTTGACGTGGGCGTTGGGACGCAGGTGAGGAGCTCTCGTACGGATATTCCTCTGGGTTCCGCATTCTCAGCTGAGCATCTCTCCATACCTTGTCAACGAAACTGTGATGGAACCAAAAGCAGGGATCGGATGGTGCGGTTATAATTCCCGATAGGGTACCCCCGGTCCAGACGTGGGGGCCAATATGGTAACCTTCTAATGTGATCATGTCTGTATATACAAGGTCCCTGTTGCTAGTCCGGTTTAGGATAGCTTCAATATTTTCTCGAGCTATGAGAGTGCCGGACCTACCAATATTGCGGTTGATACGGCTGCCGTCTGGTTCTGTAAATGTCCTAAAAGGTCCAGTCCGTACAGTTCCACGGCCATTGCCGAAGTAAAACCTAGTCCATAGAATAGACTCTGTGGGATCAGTGATGTGAAAGTCTAAAGAGGAGTCCCAGTATGGCACAGGTACGCCCAAGTAAAACTCAATCCTGTAAATTAAATAAGGCTAGGTAAAATTGAAGATCTAGTTGATGTCACAAGTATACAAATTAACATTCATTTCATTGAAATGAAATAAAAAGCCTTCCGTAGATCAAGATCAATCGTATTAAATAAATCATCGACACTCCAGGATTATTTTCGCTGTCGTTATCCACCCCAAGAATATCTCAGAGTAAAACTAAAGACAGTTCAGGTGAAAAAAAGACCAATCCTAGGCCTGCAGACACTTCCTTTGAACTAAGACCAATCCTAGGCCTGCAGACACTTCCTTTGAACTAAAGCCATAATATGTGCCGTTTTTTTTTAAATATGTTCCTTACGTAAAAGGACATCAAAAGAATCGAATAACGGATACGCAAACTACGTGCTCATTCGTTGTCGCACAAAAAACTTTCAGATTTTGCTATGACATATTCGAGGAATGGATATAACGACAGTGATATCAACGCATGAAATATCGAGGATGATTAAAGTAAATACACAGTCAGGTAAATACATGTAAAGCCGATGTAAAGGTCTATTTTATTGTACATCAAATGTAAAGTTCATTTCATTAAAAATAAAAATAAACCTAACCTAATATATCGGCAGGTTCACCTCATTCTATTATAGCTGAAATACAGAGCCAGATAGGATTATTATGTTATCAAAAGTGAACTAATACAGAAGTTAGAACTTCTTGAAGATCAATTAAGAATTAAATTATTTTAAGACAAAGAACTTCAGAAGAAAAGATGCTAACCAAAGCAGCAGTATCCTGTGCCAGCCGAGGAATGCGGGTCCATCATGTGCCCCACTGACCGCATCGTCCGAGTGAAACGAAACAATTTGGCGTAGAATCTGGAATTATATATAAAATTTATATATCGCAATTATCAGCGTCAGTTGTATATTGAGGCTAGTATTGACCCGGGTAACATAATAAACGTACATGATAGGTATTGTTCCTGTCCATTGAATAAGTCATATTGATCTCACAGCTCCACAGGTTTGATCCCGTTTGGGGAAGAAGTAGAGGAATATAATCAAACAAGCGTCGGTCAAGTAGATGGATATATTTTACCTGATGATGAAATAGCTAGTATGCACAACCTTTTTTGTAGAATCGCTCGCGATGACAAAATACGTCTGAACAGAGCACTGTTTGGATATGTGATGGCTCCATGCCAGGTTTTAGTACTTATCTCACTGTGTAGAGTATTGTAGAATTGACTGGTAACGAAACACTATTGTGTACTTACCCCACTAATAAATATTATTTTAAATTGCCTGGTAATTAGACGCATTATGTACTTATCCCGTCATTATTATTATTCTATAAAATTACCTGGTAGCTAGATACTATTGTGTACTTAACCCGTTATTAAATCTTGTAAAAGATCGCCTGGTAACTAGACGCATTATGTACTTTCCCCGTCATTAAATATTCAATGAAATTGCTTGGTAACTAGACGCATTGTGTATTTACCCCGCTATCAAATATTATATTGAATTACTTGGTAACTAGACGCATTGTGTACTTACCCCGTTATTGAATATTCTATTGAATTGCCTGCTAACTAGACGCATTGTGTACTTAACCCGTTATTAAATATTCTAAAAGATCGCCTGGTAACTAGACGCATTGTGCACTTACCCCGTTATTAAATATTTTATAAAATTGCCTGGTAACTAGATATTATTGTGTACTTACCCCGTTATCAAATATTCTATTGAATTGCCTGGTAACTAGACGCATTGTGTACTAAACCCATCATTGAATATTCTATAAAATTGTCTGGTAACTAGACACTACTGTGTGCTTAACTCGTTATCAAATATTCTATAAAATTGTCTGGTAACTAGACACTAATGTGCACTTACCCCGTTATCAAATATTCTATAAAATTGTCTGGTAACTAGACGCATTATGTACTTACCCCGTTGTTAAATATTCTATAAAATTGCCTGGTAACTGGACACTTTTGTGTTCTTAACCAGTTATTAAATATTCTAAAAATTCGCCTGGTAACTAGACGTTTTGTTTACCTACCCCGTTATTGAAAATTCTATTAAATCGCCCGGTAACTTGACGCCACTGTCCGGGAGTTAGAGATCGCACTTCACTCCTCATACTTCCTCCTATTGCTTGTCTTCTCAAACGCCAATGGCCGCCACTCATCATTCGTATCACTTCATTAAATTGATTTATCCTCTCCTGGGTAATGTTAGGTTTATATGTCTTGATAGTGTCTCCTTTAAAACAATCCAAGTACGAAACTATATGTTGTTTTTCCTGTTCGTGGCTCACCTCGCCAAATGTCACTGACATATTGTTACACTTGTATAAAGTCTTAGGAAATGTTTCAAATTGATATTTCGAAAAATGATCATGTGCGAAAGTGATTGCTATTTGACTGATGCAGAAAATGACAAACGCTCCTGGTGTCATGGTGTCCTGTAATATAACCAAAAACGAAAAAATGTCAACAATCCTATCACCACGGCCTTAACGAACGTGTGGGACCAATGAAATTAATTCTAAGCACAGTTCGTAATGCAAATATTCTAAATAGCTTATATGAACATTGATGAGGAATGGAAAACCCCACGGTATGACCATGAATTCATTGCAAGTTTACAGATACAGATGTAACATGAAATATATGAAATCTCAATTTTGGGAAACTAAACATGAGACACAGAAAGTTTTGCCTGTTGTTTAGCAACGATTCGTAAATAACATCCATCTACAAAATGTAGCTTGTACCCATATGTACGATGGCCGAGAGCAGCCTGCCATTGTTTTTGATAAAATAAAAATGTCATTACACTTTTTAGTCGAAAAGTCGACTAAAAAGGTGTCATGACATTTTTATTTTATAAAAAAAAATAATGGCAGGCCGCTCTCGGCCATCGAACATATGTGCTCTATCGTGAATTTTAATTCCTCTTTTGCGGTGGACCGCATTTAAAATTTACCAAGGTGCGTTAAATTGTTCACAATGCGTTGTTAAATCTTTACTGGTTAATTCAACTTCAGTTTTATTTGAGGGTTTTCCTTTACAACTCAATAATTAAAAACGTTCTTAACTTCATTAAAATACAAACAAATTAATTAGAAAAACAACTTGGGTTTATTGTTGATAAGCGAGATGAACAGAAAATTATAGACCGTTAATCTGAATCATAAAACTGTACAGATTTATGCACGAACACCTTAATTCGAAGTTTAAAACAAGGATTGAACTTTGTTTGAGCTAAAGCATTTGATAATGATCTATCGAACCTGTTTAATTTTGTACATTTACATGTTGCATTAGTGCATTAAGATAATATATGTGAAATGAAATCTGAACTCACCATTTTGGTTACTAGGTATCCAGGAGGCCGTCTGACGAGGTAAGCCTAGGATTCTCTGTTATATCAGACACAATCCAGTTGACTTCCCTGTCACGTAACTGACGAACTCTGTGATTGATCCGGGAATAAATTACTGCTACATGACATACGGCTTTCTTACTTAATTACAGTATAAAAGGGCGGAACAAAGCATACGCTCAATTCGAATTAATTTTGTTTGTCTCGGTAATACGTATTTGTTATGTTTGGTAAACCAGACAGGTAAACTAGCACGTAGTTTAGCTTTACGTAACACCAATGTTATTGCACCTCCATATTTATTTGCATATTTGCCCTATAAAACCTGAAATGTATGAATGCAAAATTAACAGGAACTTACATTATATTTTTGTGTAGGTTGTTCAAGTCCAAGGACAGAATTTACCGTCATCATTTAAAGGATTCCATCAGCAGTGTTACACCAGACATGTATTACTATACATATTTTTACACTATATTACTTTTATACAATATTACTATACAGAGTAATATATATATATTATATAATATTGCTTAATCAAAACTTGTTTTTATCGTAAACGGTATTTCAGATGATATATGCAAGTATTAGTATAGCATACAGTGACAGAATAACTCCACGATCACGGTGTTGACAAATGACACCCCATAGATGATGTTAGATAAGCCTTTAAAATAATGTTGATAATCTCTAGCTTCATAATGCGACCACCTTGGTTTTATATTATTATATAATATATTTAAATCTAACAAAGGCTGTGATGATACAATCGCTAAAATAAACATTATTATTATTTTATTTTTATTTATTTATCATATTTTTGTGGGAGGGGACATGTTATTATCGTATAAAGAACAGTTGTTCGCGTTGAAGTCTCGTTTCGACATGATCAGAGTTATGTTTTAGATAAAATCTCTATCTTTAAGTTCAGTTGCAATTGTCAAAATTCTCTATTTTTAGTAGTTTTTTATATGGGGACTTTAAGAAATGTTTGGCGCCTTTGAATGTGTCTTTTTTCGCTTGAATAAAGTTTTACATTTTTTACTGAATTTTTTACGTAAATCACACTGCCAGTATTTTTAGCTGTATCGAACTAATTTTTGCTGTAAATCGTTATGGGTTCGTGGTAATTAAAATTGAGCTTAAGTGTGAAATACATCCTTAAATAAGTAATTTGACAGTTGGTTTTGTTAATATATTGACACAAAATATCAATGCAAATAACTTCGCTAGATATCGCAACAGAGTTACATAATGAAAATGGAGTCTTCCAAAGCAAGGTGGGGGCAGTCCTGGACCCCTCCCCCTCTGGACCCCCTCTCCTCCAACCCCTCCTCTAACACAAATCTACTACAATATACATATATCAAATAGGAGTGCAACGAGTAGATACAGATAACGCAACCCTCGTAGAATATGAAGGTTCGATCTCGGAAGGCCTCATGCTGGTCGTGGCAATCGTTTTATCTGGTTATGATATATCTTTTCTATTTCACAGATCAATGGAGGATATTATTAGTCAATTAATCATTTTCTGATAACAAGGTGATTAATTGAACTTGCGAATCTAATCGCTGACAAATTTATACTATAAGTCAACTTGTGATGGTTATAGCTGACACATATATGGGATGCATTATACTTCGATGACCTTGAAAGTGTGTCCGCTTCTTGGCTTTTCAATGCTTCGAAATTGGTGATTTGAAATTTTATGTGGGTAATACGAAACTAAAGCACTGAACAAAAGCGCTTTAGAGTTAAGGCAGAAATTTAAAACAAATTGGTTGTTTTAATGACTTGAAACTACAACTTTGCCATTCAATACAATCTTTGTTGCGAATAAGACTATATTCAATATATTGTAATGACAAATCAAAACATTCCTTACAGCTGTTTCATTCTTCTTATTTATGACCATAAAAGATATATAATTATACAATTAGTTATTTGATAACTCATCTGGTGGAATGTTCATTAAACCATTAATGACATCCCTTGTTTCGCCGCTAACACATGATAAGATATATTAGTCCTGGCCTGCCTACCTTGATTCTGAATACAAAGCGGTATACACTTATATTTACAGTCAGTGGTGAATTGATAGTATAAACCCCGTTGATTTCAACCAAAGGCTACTCAACTTTATTTCTCGATAAATTGAGTATGTCACGCGCAATTTGGAGCCGAGCGGATGAATTTATGATGGTCCAAATCAGAAACTTTTGGTGTTTTCAGTAACCGAACGTACGTTCGATGAACATGTACATGTATCAAAATAGGTTTGAACACATATACATGTATGTGTGTAAATACAAATGTAGAAAAGTTACATTGTTTATGTTACTACCGTACCTCTTTGAGCAATGCTTCCGTGCGTATGATAAATAAACAATGTTGTACAATGTTGTACAGTTTTGCACATTCCGATGACGTCGCAATGTTTACATGTTGTGTGTCTGTGAGTCTGTGTTGTTCTCTACAACATGTAGCCTAGATCTACATTATATTCGTATTTTTAACATCTTTGGTTGTACGCGAATGGATAAGATATGTCAGAACAACATCAGTATTTGAGTTGGATAAGTGTAACCAAAACGACCTAGCATGACAATGCATTTTTGTTCACCTCGGCGGACAGACAAGTCCTGTACGTTATCTAGAATCTACTGTGAATCGGCGAGAGTAGGACTTACATACACAATGTACGTTTGGGTGTTTCGAAATATCAATGAAACGGAATCCTTCAATTGTAGCTTTACAATACTTGTAATAGACACCTCTAATATTTATTGAAGTGTTTAAATCAACAATATAAATATAGCTAACATTTTGAGAGCGGTACAGTAAACGTTTACAGTAGTGGGCCTACCTGTGTTTGTACATGTTCCTCGAAACGATGTCCGATACATTTGAAAATCTCTAAAATCCGGAAATAATGACACGGAACTATGTAAACATCCGTGTATTCAAGAAATTTCAAACGTGAACTGATTAAGTAGAACTCAAGTGATCACAAAATTGAAGAAACTCTCTGTTTGTCACACCTCCTTGACACAGGCGGTTTGAATCGGACGCCGCGTCACAACTACGTTAAATATCCTGCCACGTTATGAATTGTGTAAGCGTGTGAAATCATACGAAGTAAAATATTAAAACCAAACTGCTTTGCACCATGGTGTTTTTAACAACAGATAAATAAATAGAGAATACACGGTTAGTATCTTACAATACAAGGTTTATTTTGGTGCGAGACTTAGGAAAGCCGAGATGACGAGGCTTTGCCGAGTCATCTAGGCTTTCCGTGTCGAGCACCAAAATAAAACTTGTATTGTAAGATACTAACCGTGTATTCTGTTTATCCTGCAACTATTATGGCTTTCAAAACGAAAGCATATTGACAGTTCCTTACTTTGTTTCGCTCGAAGCGAGACGCTTCATTGATGCGGAGGTAAAGATTCATTCACTTAACCGAATGAGAGTGTACTCCTTTTTACTGCCGTGGGAAATAAATAAGCGCATTCACAAACAGTCACCGTAATTCTATTCAGGGTGATATATCACTGAAAGGAAATGAAAATACTCAAATAGCAATAAATACCCATTAAAGAATTACTTAACAATACATACCTTTGTCATGAGCCAAGAAAAAGACGACACCGCCATACGAGATTTTCGATATCGTAAAAATGACGTCATTTCGATGAATGTGACGTCACGTTTTAGCGGGACTGAATGACGTTTCATTCACCGGAAGGTTCAAGTTCTGGGTCAAGTTAGAAAAAGTTCCGTCAGATATGGAACAAATTCACGTGATCGTATTGACGGATAAAGCATATCGTATTGACGGATAAAGCACAAGTTTATCCGGCAGTTGTTATCGGTCAGTATGTGGGACGGTTGCAGGATAAAATGATTTATCCTGCAACTGTCGTCATCTCGGCTTTCCTAAGTCTCGCACCAAAATAAACCTTGTATTGTAAGATACTAACCATGTATTCTCTATTTATAGTTCCATACCGGGAAAACCTCAGATATATGCTTCATCAGACGGAACTCATTTTATTGGTATGTTCATTGATAAATTGGCGGGAATTTCCGCCACTTCAAGTGGCTGTTCGAAATGCCTGTCGGAACCAAACGATATAATTCAATTTTAGTCTTATAAATGCCATAAACACTATTAAGGTTAAATTTTGAGCTATGAAAATAATAGTTAAGACTGTAAATATAAGGATTAAAGTCTCTTTCTGGTGGTTCTATCGAAGGATAAAGTTGAGTAGGGTATCGATATTTGTTTCATGGACCGCTTCGCGGTCCATTCCAAATATCGATACCCTACTCAACTTTATCCTTCGATAGAACCACCAGAAAGAGACTTTAATCCTTAATTGTTCTTTGAAGACAATTGAATATTGAATGATTAATAAGAGTTATTGTTTGTACAATTACTTTAACTAAGTAAGAAATATCCTGTCCGCTACTTTGTTTATCACTAGCATGACATAATTGTGATTCAATGTTAAAATGCAGAGACAAATTAATGTAACGGAATATAATAGATAAGCCTGACACATTTCCCAGACCATATTGACTTTGAACTTGCTAAAATGTATTTTTTCTAATATTGATTTCAAATGAAGCCCAATGAACCCGCCATACAGGTCATAAAATGATAACTGGAATCCGATTATGTATAGAAGACTTTTGTTTAACATAACTCAGTGACATTTGTTATAGACGGAAATATTGACTTGACGGGCCCGCAAAATAACTTCATAGTAAAATATAATTCGATATTTGCAAATTCGTTATACGTTTCTCAAAGAAGTATAGACAAAGGGAAATTGGAGATTTACACCTAACAAGCAGAAATTCGTATAAAGCAGAAAACTTTACTGCATCTCAAAAGCACAAATACAAATGCAGTTATCTGAATTATATTTCAATGACCAGGAAGAGGAAAAATTTCACTTTTGTTACTTGATTATCGTTTTATGCACGTTTATTTTTTTGTTTAGTTTACAGTAACTAATATCAATATAAAGACGAGATATAATGAGAGATTGGAACAAAAGATAACCTGTTTAGTTTATTTGTGTCATAAATTAATGAATGACATTAATGAAGAGAGACCAAACTACAAACACCACACTATTGCTGTCCGAACGGAACCTCTCTTTTTCCAAGACTGTTTTTCTTTAAATAGAACAGTGAGCAGTGAAACTGTGTAGTGATATATGCAACATATATTGGAGATCATTAATTTTTCAGTAATGTCACGTGATCATTGTTTTATTTGTTTCTGATGTGTCTATAACGTTGTAAATATGAATACACCGCCCGCAAATTCAGTGCTTTTTATAGAATGTAACCAGAAAGTACAATTTATTAATTTTGTCAGCCACGGTACATTGGGAGTTAGATGTGAAATAAATTTCGTTTGCAAACTTTTGTGAGAATCCGCTACGCGGATTCACACAGTTTGCAAACAAAATTTCTTTCATGACTCGATGAAGTTTAAAATAGTAACATCAATTCAAGAAAAAAAAAAAAAATGGCGCAAAATCCCGACTTTATCGTGACGTCAAAATAGAAACATTGACGTTGCGTAATGATTTTGGGAAATAATCCATTGAAAAATCAATGATTCATTGATGTGACTATATTTTTTAACTTCATCGGTATATAAAATAAATTTTGTTTGCAAACTGTTTGAATCCGCGTCGCAGATTCTAACAAAAGTTTGCAAACAAAATTAAGTATTCTGATCTTAGACCATCAATATAAATGTTCCTACTTTATTATCATTTTATTAACTTTTTGTTGTTTGAAGATACCAAATATATACAGATCAAATATTCTGATGTGAAATCAGGTCAATTTCAGGATAATGTAACATAAGGTCAATTCAGGTTAAATAGTTTGTAATGAAATTGACCCGAGTTTCATATAAAATGATTTCAGGTTGAATAATCCATCTTAAAATTGACTTTTTTGATCTTTTCATTATATTGATCTCAAATTTAAATGAAAAAAAAATATTATGAACTGAAATGAAGGCATTTTGAAGTCAGTTATATTTGAAATTAATACAAATGTTTCAGATGAATGTCTTTAACGTTTCAGGTCAAATTGACCGCAATACAGTTTGCCTAAGAATATGCGTGTACAAAATTGATTTGTTAAATATTAGAAAATGAAAACATCTTCTTATGTGGATACGCTCATCCATCGTAGCGCCGTGTGCCAGATCTAAAATAATAGCATCAAAGAAAGCAATTCTGTTTGTTAAATGAGAAGCTTATATATATATATTTATCTATGTGACCGGAGCACTTATAAAATACCATCCATCAACAAAAATACTTTAACTTAGTTATACACACAGGGACTTGTAACGTAGGTTGTGAGAAAGTCTGTTGTGTATACAATTATAATATACAATTATAAATAAGTATATATTTAATACTACCTCTTGGAAGAGGTAGTATTAAATATATACATATTTATCCATGTTTGACGGAATACCGGCGACTTTTGTAGGGGCAGGTGTACCTCTTCCAAGCGAGCCGTTGGTTCCCTTGTCCTTTTATATAGTATATAGGCCTAGTACACATGTATACACAACAGACTTTCTCACAACCTACGTTACAAGTCCCTGTGGTTATACATGTCAAGTGACGGTCACGCTCTTGTGCACTCGGACACCTCGCGTGCTCCTATAAAGAATTTTTTATGATGGATCAGCAGTTTGTTGTGGTTTAATCAGCACGAGAACGTGTTACAATTCCAATGTTTAAAAGAGGTCGACCCTAACTCAATCAATCACCAAAAACAATGTGTTAATTTTTAATATTTGAGATCCATTTGAAAATAAATTACAGTCAACAAGACACATAATACTCATTAAAGATGTCTCTAGGAATTCTTATCATTAGTCCAATCATTACATCCAGACAGACAAATGATGGAGTTTTGAGAAAAACTGCATCGGCTCAACACTACACTCGACTCGATACATCAGTTGTGAATCATTCATTTAAAAAGCTCAATTTTCATTATTGTATTTACTACAGTTTTATCAATTGAAACACCTCCCTATTTGCATTTGTGTTGTATAGTTTTCCTGTCATTTGCATTTCAACATCAAACAAAACTCAACTCCTATTCTTTGATGAAACCAATATCAGATCTGACCCATGGATTCCTTTTATAGATATTATTGGCCATACTTGCATGCGTTTTTGGTACAAAATAGGTTACCTGCACGAGTTCTGTAGGAACAACTTTACAAAACACGTGCTAATAACAAAATTCTAAGGATAGCGTTACTGACCTAAACGTTTACATATAAATATCTGTACAATTAATATAATGTCTTAATTGATAATAAGATATTTTTGAAATAAAACTGTTACAGAGTTGTTCAGAATGACTACAAATATTGCAATAGAATGTGACAGGTTGCACTGATGTAAGACAGAATGGATTGACATCGGGTTCGAAAGGTCACTGCTGCTACTACAAAAAGAATATGGACTGATTTTAATAAAACAGCTCTTGCATGTATCTGAAATATCTTTGATAGAAGTTTCGGAGCTGGTAGGTCAAGGTAAATGTCACTGTTGCTATATACATGTATATACACGCACAATCATCGTCAAGACTCTGATGGCTTCATTTCTTTAGCGATTTCCCTACAAATCGCATACATAAAGTTATATTTCATGCTAATTTCAATGTAATGATATGTCGCTTAGAACATGGACATGCAACTTGATGATTTAGCTCCCCAAAAGCATATATCGGCCTATAAGAGAGCCGAAATCTAGGGATCATATATTCTTGGTTTTGAATAAAGCACCTTCAATGCACCTTCAATCACCGCCATGTTCAGTACCTTCGAGTTTTGTCGGACGTGACTGACGTCCACACGACCTGCACGTGGTAAGCCAGGTAACCGGCGTAAGTGCACATTTGTTTGTTTACGTTTTCCTTCTGGCTAATATGAGCAAATCGTGCTAGTATATGTCCACAGATCGCGCATTTGAAACATCTATTTCACACATAGCCGTAATTCAATATTGTGTGTATCAAATATTGTAATGCGCGAGCATTTTTCTTTGTAGATCCAGTCTGCTGAGGTCGACCACATGTTTTGTTTACGAAAAATTGTCGACATTTCCTCTCGGTCTCACAAATTTCGTGCTACTTGTCGCATCGATGTTCGGAAGAGTGCGGAATGGTTCGTCATCTTTCGAGCCTATTTTCACGTGTACATCACGTGTACACGTGCACGTTAAAAAGATTTTCTATTTTTATAATTAAAATACTTCCAGTTCTGCAATTTTATAAAAAATGGTAAAATCAGAAAGTTTTTTGCTCACGTATTGGCTCATTACACCTGTATCTAATCTCATTCATATAGTCTCAGGCGTATATAAAACAAGTATTATATTTTCCGTTTTGACGCTTGGATTTTACACATTTATTATCAATATAATTCTTATATATATATATACCAGCATGCCCTCTTCCTATCTCTCTCCTCTCATCCCCACTAACATCTCGTATATGTATCAACCACCATCTCACCATCTCATTTTAGTCATATCTTCTCAGCCGCCATATCACTCCACCATCTCGTCTCAACCGCTATTTCACTTCTACCACCATCTCACTTCTACCGCCATCTCACCTCTACCACCATCTCACCTCTACCGCCATCTCACTTCTACCACCATCTCGTCTTATCTACCGTTTCACCTTAACCACCTTATCTCCTTTACAACTGTCTCTTATCAACAACTACGATCTTATCTCGACCACCATATTTTACATATGAAATATATACATGTACATTAAACTGTTATAACTACATTTAAAGCGATAAGCGCTCAGAGCCACATTTTATCATCATTGCACAATGTTTTATTCATTATTTTTTTTAATTATCTTTTTAATTAATTTGTTCACCATTTAAGTACATTGACATATTCTTTAATAATTTCATATCGATGTATCGTTGTAACAATGACCTTCTATCGAGATATAGTTTGAATAGGGAAACAATAGAACAATTGTCAACACTTCTGTTTGAAATATGATGTTTGTATATTGTATAGCCAATTAAGGACAAAAGAACATTAATTTCGTTGTAATTCCGATCAGCAATCTTCTAACCTATAACAATGAACATCATTAACCTTAATTGTACATTGAAGTGACATCTTTCTAAAATTGTATGGATTAAATTCCACAAAGCATCTACACATTGACATTCAATAAAATAGTGTTTATAATCATCCTTAATTTTACATATCAAACATGTATCATCCTCAATAATAGCCCATCTTTTAAGCAAATTTCCATTTGGAAGGATATTGTTCAATGTTTTTCATTTATATATTTTAAAATCAAAAAGTTTAAAACTAGGAAAGACGGAGAAAAACCCCCCACTATTTCTAGAATCATAACATTATTGTACTTAAAATGAAATCCCTTTTTCAAAGAATGTACAGAACAGTTTGTAACTACATAGGATCTGGGGTTAATTAGACTTCCATTATGATCACGTCAATGGTCATTGCAATTACGGTGACCGGAAGGAGACATGTATTGGTTCAGCATTACCCAGAATGCTTGTTGTCTTGGTTTCACTTGGAATGTAGACAATTGAGGCTTACTAATATAACAAGAAGTCTTTACTCTTTCTATCACCAAAGCGAAAGTGTCCTTTACATACACTGGTTCACAATGATGGCGCATTTGTTTTGTTATGGTCATACCATTATGAAGAAAAAAGAATTTTAGAGGGGTAGTTTGGTGACGATAAAAGGGGGAAGTTAAATTGTCAGTCGATGTTACAATTTCTTCATTGCTTTTAAAACATTTCGTTCTACTCGCCAGGCGGGATTCATGCCTTCTGTTTAACAAAACGAATCTAATTTTACGTTTGCAATTTGTATTACGTTTTTCTAAATGATTTTTGTAGTGTTCGCTATATTAACGTGATCTGACGTCGTCCGTTATATTTGTAAATATCTGTCAGGAAATACTGCTTTTTATAACTGACAAAGCAGAACTGTTCCAAGAAACTGAGTTGACGAAATCCATGTGAATATGGCGTCAAATGACGTAACGGTATTTCGCGTAATTATGAATACATTTGCATTTCTGCGTTCTAGATTTACATATTTAAGAATGATATAAATGTTTCGCAGTGACTCAGATAAACTATTGCTTTTGTTGCCTGATTTAGTTGACTTAAGAACCTGTTGCTATACACTGTAGATTCACTTTTTTCCACACAGGTAAGCACACTCTCATTATGTAAAGTGCATTTTGAATTCACGTAATCCATTTTCTGACTGGTATACAAATATGGTAGCTATATCCATATAAACGCCAGATTTGCTTTCATCATTGAAGTCATCATTGTCATATGGAATCATCAATTCTATTGAGAAATCATATATCTATATATTTATCCTCAGGGGATTAATAATGGGTTTTACAGATCACTCAAATGCTGCATTCTATTTTGAATATAACAAGGTTAATTAAAACATTTTTCATTTATCAAATTGTCTATGTAATAATATTTGAAGCATTGTATTTCTTTTTATTCATATTATTGACATTTACTTTTATTCATATTATTGACATTTACTTTTATTCATATTATTGACATTTGCTTTTATTCATATTTCTACATTAATCATCCCCTTTTCAGTTTTTGGATGTTTCAATTAAAAATTCGTTTTTTTATAAGTATTACGGAGTATGTATCATCATGCAAATATCTCAAAGGGTTTTTCTGATTTATCAGAAATAACTACGGTTAATTCAGTTCAGATGTATCGGATAATATGTCAGTCATGAAGATAATGACGTATTGTCCAAGCTTTTTGCCCGATAAATCGTGTTTTCCTTATACAGATATACCTGTAACACGTATTGCATTAATTAGCTTTGTGATATAATGTCGATGGCTCGTAATAATTTAGGACGAAATAGCATCATCAGATGAAGTCTGGTTTTAGATAGTATGGTATACCATATGTTATGTGTCCCAATATATATGAATTCTTTGTTTGAAATATTTCTCTGTGTCAAATATGTATTACTTGGATCGCGTATATGTCATGAGTCAGTAGGTCATCCTATCAAACAGGCGAGTCAATCAGTCGTGAGCATGTCTTGCCTGGAATAAATAACACGGACAGGTAAGAAACATCCCTTCCATTACCAATGTGATGACGTATCAACACCACTAACATAATGTAATGGAGGGAAAGATGTACCATTGGGAATAATTAGAACTCGGAATGACGATATTAATCCTAACGGATTTCCGAAATGTATTTTGGTACATCTTATAATATGAAGATTGCAAGGTCAGAGATACGGTTGGTTCATCAAAAGTGCTGCTTATAAAAGAAGGCCATCGAATCTCTGATAGGCATAAGAAAACCAAAACGCAATCGTCAATTTCAGATGTCCAATTGTTTAGTCCCGATTGTTCTAAAATTTAGACATTTGTTTCGTAGATCAGAAATCGCAACACTTTATATTTTAATATCGCTAATCAACATTTCTTGATATGAATTTTCCACTCCCAGATTGAGGAAGCAAAGTGTGTCAAAACTGAAACAACATCTTGTGATCAGTATTCAATATATGATCGCAAAATGATAAATGTGGTCTACAGGTTTTTATGTTTCTGAGAAAATGCAAGCTTAATTGATTATTTAATTCAACCACAACGTCGAAGACTGAATACTAATGTCATTGTTGTTAATAAGAACACCTGGGTTTAAATACCGGTATCAATTACATAATTACTAATTAGTAAAACATACTGCTTTAGTCATATAAAGCTGCTCATTTGTTCTCAATGATAATATTATCGTCATTAACTGAGCAAAAACCTACATATGGTTTCCAAATTAATTAACCTTTAGCTTAATTATCTATACATTCGATAATATTTTATCGAGAAGACCGCATATGTCATATTTTATGTTGATCATACGTAGGTAGGTCACCCAGGATACAATAGGGGTTACTATCACTGTCGTTATATCCACTCCTGGACTATTTAATAGTAAAATTGAAGGTTCTGTGTGAAACATCAGATGGGCCAGGTATGTTGATCCTTTGATGTGGATCAAAAGAATTGAATAACAATTCACTGTGGTGGACTAATTGACTTTGAAACTTTGAAAGGAAGTCTCCGCAGGTCTGTAATTGGTCAGTTTATTTTCTCTTGAAATGCCTTCAGTTTAACTGAGATGGTCCGGGGTGGATAAAGACAGTGATAATATCCCCTGAAATATTAATGGTGTTGGTAGGGTAGAAAAAAGTGTTTATTCTCAGAAATAGCAAAGTACGTTTGAAACTAATCTATGGTTATCATGTTGTAGTTGTCAATTCATTAGGATTTATATAAGATATTTTTATATATGTATAACGAAATAAGTTATCGACGAAGCATTTTCTCTCTTCCACAGAGTTTCTTTCCTATAAATAATTTTAGATGAATAATCATAATCTTTATCACAAACTGTATATGATGCTTCAATGCAACTCTATTTATGGAATTGACACTATATTATGCTCGGGTACCTCGATGAGACTATATGACCACAGATATAAACATTACAGAAACTGTCTTGAAATGACCATGTATGTAAGCGATTTGTTTAACGAATATAACCAAACTTTTTCTGAACCTTTTTAAATCACCTAATTAACCTTTATATGGCCGATCGATATACTACCAGTCCATCAACATTAGACCAAGTACTTAAATAGTGATGAACGACATAGATACTCAGGACTTTTCTCTGGAATGCTGTAATATATCAACTCCTTTATCATCAAATATAGCCACAACTATACCCATATATCATTAAAGATAATATTTTATTTTACCTTGGGGCCTTCACCATGGACTATGATCAGTTGACGTCAGTGGGAGACAATGTGATTGATACCTGGTTTAGCTACGATAGACTGCTGATTCATAATGCTATAGACATATTCCTTATATCGACAGAAGAATAGGCCCCAACATAATGAACAATATAAAAGTTTAGATTAAGGTAATCAAAAATCACTTTACAAAACAGTACGCTATAATTGATGGGCAAAGTCGAAGACTGTTTCATGATCCTGGCTTCAGGTATAGACTGTTAGTTTGATCACAACCTGGGTAGCAATATAGATGACCTTAACGTTACAGTGACTGCTGATTACTACTAGAAACATATATAAACTCAGTGGAAATGATGAAACATGGTTAACACGCCTATCGACCATCTGTGATGTAATCGTAGGTGACTCGACTTTAGATTGCAGTACTTTTTATACAAAAATGATTTCCACAACACAATACTTATGTTATTTGTTATCAGAACGATGAAACGATAAATGACGAAAGAAACATGTATATTTATATATTTTATGACCATCTTTTTGCTATCCTTTAGATTTGCTAGGGCTACCTTGACTACCTCTAAGTCTATGTACAGCCATAAAGTCCACTGACACACTGTACAATAAATCACGTTGTTCTAGATCTACTGGTTCCATGTAAATTCCGTACTGACGCGAAACATACACACGCAATTTATATCTATAGAAATCGATATGGCAATCGTAGTTCAAAGCATGACTTTTATTTAAGATGCATGAAATTACCATACAACAACTCATAACATCAAATCAATTTAATACAACTAAAGATTATGATTATTTTAATAAAAATATTTATTATTATTCAGAAATAAATAACCTTAACCATTTTCATATTGTGTTTACAAGAAAAAAACTTTTCAACCAACACTTTCAACTATCAGAGTTATCGGTCTTATGTTAATTCATATGACAAGTAAAAATGTTTAAATTAAATCCTTGCTTGGCTAACGGTTTTGGTAGAAGCGGTGGAGGTAAAACTAGACTTAGCTTAACATCTATTGCATACATGTATTTATCTATAAGTATATTTACTATAGTCCAGTACATTGAAACTTACGTATATATTAAGAAATCATACAGTATATTGTCATTTTCAGGCCAAACTTTGAAATACAACATTCCTAACCTAACCAGGCTGTGAAACATGTGGTCATAACGAGCCATAATTGCATACATTTATGAGCGTTATTGACTCTCATGTGGAATATTGTAAATCTATATTTTAGACTTTGAGAATAAAACCTAGAAGACATAATTATTGAGTACTCTTTATGATAAAATCTGTTTAGGTAATAATAAGCTGGTAATGAATATGTTTCAGAAATACATTAGGCATGTATCATTTTGCAGAGTTTTGCATATGATTGTGTTTCCTCCATTAACCAGTTTTCGTATCTTTAGGTTTAATCAGAGTCATTTTTACTTCTCATCATCTGCATATTTGGGTTTTGCATTTGCGGGGCTGCTTGACATCCGTTAAATCCAGGAACACACTTTTGAGACCGCAAATCGAACATCATTCCATTCATACAATTTTGTATGCGGTACATTCCACCTCGACACTGCGCATAGGATGAGCAGCTGCCCTGGCACATGCGCACTGTGCCATCAAGACATGGACGACAGAAGTCATTAATCACACACCCCTGACCAGTATGACAAGCTGGAACATACAAGGTATAGATCTAATAACGCATTAATTAGCTACTATATCAAGCAATCATCAGCTTCGTGCTTTTGGGGATGTTTCCCTGCATATATATATTTATCCTGCAACTACCGCACATACTCACGGATAACTATTGCCGGATAAACTTGTGCTTTATCCGTCAATACGACGGAACATTTTCTTACTTGACCCCGAACTTTTACCTTTCGATGAATAAAACGTCAGTCAGTCCCGCTAAAACGTGACGTCACATTCACCGGGATGACGTCATTTTTACGATATCGAAAATCTCGAATGGCGATGTCGTCTCTTTTTTCGCTCATGGAAAAGGTTTGTATTGTAAAGTACATAATTGTAATTCTCTGATGGGGGATTATTGTTTTTTGAGTATTTTCATATTGTTTCAGTCATATTAAACACTGAATAGAATTACTGGTACTGTTTGTGAACGCGCTTATATATTTCTCACGACAGTAAAAAGGAGTACACACTCATTCGGTTTAATGAATGAATCTTTTCCTCCGCATCAAAGACGCGTCTCGCTTCGGGCGAAACCAAGTGAATAACTGACAATTTTCTACGTTTTGAATGCCATGATAGTTGCAGGATAAACATAATACACGGTCAGTATCTCGGCAAAGCCTCGTCATCTCGGTTTTCCTAAGTCTTGCACCAAAATAAACCTTGTATTGTAAGATACTAACCATTTATTCTCTATATATACGATATGTTTTTGCCGTGATATCATATATTAGAATATTGTTCTATTGTTTACAGAAACTAGCAACACTTACCGACATTAGGATGTGCTGGTTGGTTGTTATTGATGTTTAGAGGAGACTGTAGATTACGGATACCGAGAGGAGTCTGCATATTTGAAGTCCCTGTCCCAGAAGGAGTTTGCGTATTAGGGGCTCTTGCCACATTTGGAGCTCTTGCCACATTTTGTTCAGCAGCGGGTGGTGTGGCTGTAACTTCCGTCCCTACAAAAGGCCATGTCTCTACGTAATCGCAATAGAACGACACAAACACGTGATCATTATCCAGTGTAGGGCATCCTCCCGCCCCCGTCATTGACCAAGTCCCGAGCACCGCCTCCCCGTAATCCAAGCCATACAACTTCGGGTGTGCTGTTGTTACCCGGACAGCCCCAGAGCAGGGTCGTATCTCGCCTATATTAGACTCGGGTACACGACAGAAAGGCATGCATACTCTTCCACAGGAATCAAAGGCGGACAACATGACATCTGTCGCTCCTTCTGAAGGACTCTTCACAGCCACAAATGTTGTTGCAATGGATATTGCTAGCCGTCTATCCACAATTGCATATTCTTTGTAAGTCCCAAAGTAATTGATCCCATTTGATTGGACAAAAACTTTTCCGGAATCTGCATTTCCATTTTGACATGTAGGATTTGTGGCAAGTTTCCCAGACGTAAATCGTTCCTTCAAATTGTCGAACCCTTGCGGCGAATAAATGTCTGATTCTTCCGAGACCCGTCCGTCCATTACGGGAAAAGACCGATAAGTACGATAGTTAGGAGGTCTGCGTGATATTATTTTGACCGGTAGGTATACCCATTGACGAATATCTGCTCTACCATTTAAATTGTATGTATTTTGATAGCCCTGATGTATCGGTATGGCAGGACATTGAGGGTTTGTTGACGCGTCGTCCGACGTAATTGCCTGCCTCTGTTGATTGAGTGTGGCATTAGAGACGCTTTCCTCCAAAGGTGTCAGAAGATTTGGATCCATACCTCCAAAAAATCGTCTTTCGAAGTTTTGATTTGACAAAGGTGAAGCAGCTTCTGTCCTTGTCATACTCTGCGCTGGCCGTGCATTATTGCTTTGAACAGTCGTCTGTCCCATTCCACCGCTCATGCGTCCAAACGGCATTCCTGTATTGGACATTAGCAGTCTATGTGCAGGTGACAGTGGCCCTTGGAATATGGTCCGTTTTCGTCTTCCAAGAAATTTAGGATTCATCATAGTCTGAAACCTACCTGAAAACTTCATCAGATGAACATTATTCAAAATTTGTTGTTGTTGTTGTTGTTGTTGTTGCTGCTGCTGTTGTTGGTTACTTGATTGTGCACTGTCTATGTTCTGTTGAGAAATATTTCCATTGCTATCATTGGGAAGAGACTGGGTTTGTGTCCTGGAACTCTGATCTGAACGTGATGGTGACATGGGTCCAGTTACTGCAACACAGAAAGCACGTGAGTTGTTTATCTCACAACGGAGATACGGCGATCCACAATCTCGATTCCTTAACGAGCAGTAGGGCACGGGAGCATACTCGTACACTCCATCAATAAACCTATTGCTGTAACTGTCAATGTTACGGAGATTGCCGAACCCGAGCGGGGCTGTCGCCGTATGAAGGGTGTGGTTGACTACATCCGGGTAATCCGTTTCAGGATCTATTCCTAAACTTCGCTGCCTTTTCCTAAATACTTCCCAAATGAAGTCGACATACGCATGATGAGTAAAAAACAATGGGTCCTGGGAGGACGTCGCTAACATCGACATTTGACCATCGATATAGTCATGGATACGGCCATGTAAGAACTCTAGGTTATTGTTCGGAGCCGCCTGTGGCTCGGTAATGGCTGCGGTTCTTGTTTCCCGCAGAATATTCTGGATTCCCTCATCGCTGAATAAGTAGCCTCCAGACTCGCCGATATTCCGTATCAGAGGACCTGATCTGGTCATCCAATCCGCAAATGGACCCGATCTTACTAATCCGTTCCCATTTCCAAAAAACCGTTCAGTCCACATACTAGATCGTGTCGGATCCCGTAGCTTGGAGTCCATAGAGGATGCCCAGTAAGGAACGGTAACAGTGGGAACCTTCTGTCGTAACGCATTCTCAAACCTGGAAAACACAATTCCACATCATGGTACATAGCTCTATGTTATACATAGCAGAGGTAAGGTTACCTGCCACGTTGTAAACTTAACATAGTGGTGATTGTTCCAATAGTCAATAATGTTTAAACATTCGACGATTTGGTGACTACGTACGTAGTGATTTTTGACTTTAAGTATAAAATGGTAAGGACTTTGTACTATTATCTAACACTTGGGGGAGCACATTTAATTGTCCATCGCGTGTGCCGTCGGTGACGATAGATAATAGTGCAAATGGAAATACAACACGAGTGAAATACTTTCTCAAAAACATTTTTCATTAGCCACATAGAAAACCTGTTGCGTGTGCTGTAAAACTATATAAACAAATCAATCGTTCTATCTATTTTATTAACTTACATAAGAAGGTAGACCCTGTGCCAGCCAAGAAAGTTAGGACCACCGTGAGACGCAGTAGTCGTCAGGCCTGTGTGTAGGTTAGCGAAGGAGTCATACTTGTTTGGATAGATACTCTGAAATCAGAAAGTCATACTTAATTGGATTAAATACTCTGAAATTAGAGGTCATACTTGTTTGTATAAATACTTAAGAGTCAGAATTCATAATTGTATGGATAAATACTTTGAAGTCAGTAGTCATACTTGTTTGGATAATTTTTTTGAAATCAGAGGTCATACTTGTTTTGATAAATACTCTGAAAACAGAAAGTCGTACTTTTTTTGAATCGGATAGATATTCTGAAACCAGAAAATCACACTTCCTTAATTATTATTCTTTTAAAAAAATGATTAATACTTGTTCAGAAAAAATACGACAATGTCATATCGACTCATTCTTTTTTATATTACAAATCATGGTCTATGCTTACTGCTTAATAAATAGTTGTTAATCACATGGGCCTATCCAATGGGAAGTAACTCTTATTTTAGATGGAACAAAGTAGTAAGGAGAAAACAACTACATATGGTGTATTAGATAGAGCTTTACGATGGACATTATCTGTTCATCATTCCATTGCTTTGAACATTATTAATCACCTTGTTCAGTTGTCGTTTGTTAGTATTGGTCTCTGCGATAGTGTGATTAGTGTAGCCTCACTAAAGCGTAAGACCGCGGGCACTAATGCCAGTAACGGCGTACTGATGCTATGCTATTGCTCCACTGAAATAGTTATTGGATCACAACGTATTACTAAACGTACCGTGTCTGATTTCAGCATCTGGATAGCCCTGTGGTAGTCATTGCGTTCAACGTCTGTCAGGGCTCGGATTTCCTTTCGGACGCGAACTTCTGGTTTCTTGGCGTATCGTTTATTACGATTGGGAATGTACAACAAGCTAGAAAACAAAATCGATTAAAATCTTGAGAGGGAATATACCATAATTTAGAAAATGAAATTATGGGAGGAAATATACCACATACTAGAAATACCAAACATTTATAAACAAGGTGAGAGGGTATAGAAAACGCCCTTATGAGAGGATATCAATAGCTACCACGTGAAGTGAAATTCATCTCATCCATCCTGGATATCAGTCAGTTTGATATTAAGATATTTCGGAATACGATAACCTCTACCTCTCAATATAATCATAATCTCTTTGTCGTTTAAGTTAACAATTGGTCAACTCAGGGGTAGATTGAGACACATAGTGTCATCTATTGGCAAATTTAATAGTTTGAGGACAGATACGTTTTGAATGAATAGCACATTTCAGTTTGGGTAATTTCTATATAACAGTCATCATTTGCTTACGTCGAGAACCAGTCGTACTCCTGCCGTGTGATGTTGTACCGCAGCCAGTTGTTGGCACCAGCCTGTCGCCACATATACTGTTGAGTACAGTGGTACCCGATCGCCTGACCAACGGTTTGAGAAATCGATGTCTGTCTGGCAAAGGACCGGAAACAATTCTCAAGGCTGCCCGGAAGGGGGATTTCCCCAATCATGGCACTCCCAAGGGTTAGGAATCCCAAGCATACCAGCAGATGGAATGTAAGACTGCCCTAAAAGATTAAAAATGTAAAACCGTTTGTATAAATCATACATGCGTAAATTCATGATTACTTGTTGTAATGATTTCTTTATAAGTAAGATTTTGAGTACAAAACACATTGAGTTTCTGAACGTTTAAGATATTACCAGATCAGAACCACAACAAACTAAATATCAGGTTCTTGTGTTAATATTTACACGAATTAGATTCGTATGTACAAATTTAATCAACAAAAAAAAAAATGAAACTCTCGTATTAATTTGTGTTATAAAACTTCACCAATGAAACTCTCGTATTAATTTGTGTGATGCCAACATTTGTTGGTATATTAGGGTATAGGGTTAGGGTCTTACCTGTCACCTACATTAAATCTTTCAACATTAATCATTTTGTTGGTGAACAAAAGCTTGCAAAGTTTAAATCAGTTTTACACTCTAATATTAAAAGACCTTCTTTCGAAAATGTGAAATATATTGGATGTCTATGGAGAACATAAATTATAAATGTCTTACCATTTCCACAGCGTCCAGGACAGCTCGCATCATACTAGATAAAGATCAAATCGCCGGAACTTCATTGTGAAGGAGCGGTTTTTCACCTACACTCAAACATGTTATCTGAGGAAGGCATTAAAAGTGAAGATTTTTAATTGCTTTAAAGCTAAATATATATTTTATACGCAGTTTGAAAGGAAACCTTTCCTACATTAAAGTGTGGAGTGCATGTTGATAGGATTATTTTCTGTGATGTGGAGGTGTACGACAGGGCGATCGAGTTGTTGGCGACTTGTCTACACGCCGCAGATTGTCACCAACACGGTTTAACGACCGTGAGGGTCAACACCAGCCCAGTACAGGCTGTGATGTCATTCCATTGACTGTGGAAGTAGGGATGTTTTACAGGTATAGCAATGTGATGATAATGTGGTTTTTCATTGATAAACCGATGAAAACTTTCATTTACTGAACTTACCAAAAACTTCCCATAACCGAAAGAAAAAATTTGCCTCCTGTTTTTTCTTCAGAGCATTCACATCATTTATATAAATCATTAAAAACCCATTCATACCCGTATGCATGATACTTTTTTATAATAATATGTAGTCTGACTTCTTGGGCATTTATATAGCCTTTGAGCCGATCATCGGATCATCGATAAAACAACATAACATTCGGACTACACCATAGACTGCACACATTGTTAACTTCTGTTTCTTATTGCTGGTAGGTTGATTATTTTTAATGTCATAAGAACAGTTATGAGGCCTCTGCCGCATTGAAATTTATGTTTCTGTGTTGTGAGTGTGAAATGTGAAGCTGCAGTACGATCGTATTGTATCTCTTTGTAATATCACACATGATTTCAGTGTTATCTCACTGATATATCCTGTCAAAGACAAAGAACACCCACCCAGTCTTTTTATTCTGACAACGGGCTAACCAGTCGTCCATCCCCTTTGTGGTCAACAGAAAGCAGGAGCAGAAAGAGCAACTTTTAAAGACTATGGTATGTCGTGGTTAAGGATCAAAAGCATTCAAAACCTTCCTTCTAATTAAAGAAAATTACGACAAACCACGTAAATATGGGGCGAGGGATTTATCCATTTATATCATTAGAAATCATAGTTACACGGTCAACTCATTATACTCGCCCAGAATAGCTATATATCTTACCTATAGCCCAAACCAAAATGTTTTGAAGGTTAAGAATATCACGCTTTTCACAATTTTAACAGATTCAACACTTTATGTAAAATAGTTCTGGTGACTGTTTTTCTAATATCTTGCTCTTTCTAAAACAAGCAAACTATTATAGTGTCAGTTTACTTGATATCTTGCACATTAAAGTGTTTGTTATCTCTAGAAAAAAAAATCAAAATACTTCCGCTACAAAATTTAGACTAATAGGTTAAGTTGAAACAGTGAACCTTCAACAGCAGAAACGGACTCAATATAGCTAAAATTGTGTCGTAATGACGATTTCTGAAAGTTTGATGTAAAAAAGATGAAATTTCGGCTCTTCACAGAGCCTAAGAAGCACAAAAATTCAAAATGGCTGTCAAATTTATACTTTCTTTAATTTCTTGCATACAAAATTCTACAATAGAAATCCTTTTTATACAAACAAACAGAATTTCTAAAAAGAATATTTTGACTCATTTTTCACTGATTAAAGTTATATTTCACGCTAATTTCACTGTAACGACATGTCGCTTAAACATTTGATATTTAAACATGAACATGTTACTTGATGATTTATCTCCCCAAAAGCATATGTCGGCCGAAATCTAGGGATCGCATATTCCTGGTTTTGAATAAAGCGCCTTCAATCACCGCCATGTTCAGTACCTTCGGGTTTTCCGAATCGTATCCCGTGACCGACGTCCACACGCCCTGCACGTGGTAATACAGGTAACTAGCATGTTTGTTTAAGGTTTTCCTTCTTGCTAGTATGAGCAAATCGTGCTGGCATATGTCCACAGAGCAAGTATTTGAAACGTTCAATACATCGCCGTAATTCAATGTTGTGTGTATTAAATATTGTAATGTGCGAGCATTATTTTCTTTGTAGATCCATTCTGCTGAGGTCGAACTACTTCGAGATTGTCGCGACGATGTTCGGAAGAGTTCGGAATTATTCGTCATCTTTCGAACCTTTTTCTTACGTGTACACGCTAAAAAGATTTTTTTTTATTTTTTTATAATTAAAAATACTTCCAGTGCTGCAACTTTATAAAAAGAAAGTTTAAACCTCGGATAGACGGAGAGAAAAATGTGTATAACACTTAACCAGTTTTTACTATGACGAAAAGATCGAAAGTGAAAATAAAACTTTAACTTGCCACAAAGCAACAATTCATCTTGAAAATCACTAAAACTATTTTATCAAGGTGGTCAAGAGAAGATTCTTAAAAGTTGTGTCCACAATTTCTATCTATGTGTCAATTGCTCTCAAAATTGAAATCAGAGTAGACTCTCTTCATAGAACACTCTGTGTTATAGTTAATTCTGTTTAAAACGTCTGTGCGACCTATACTGACGTGACCCGAGTGACCCGGCACACCGGAAGTACAAGTTTTTATAGTCTGGCGGAAGTTTCCGGCATCATTTTGTTTGACATTTTTGTTGTTTTGTTACGATCCTCTGAAATAATGACATATCCACTTGCATGACGTCAACAGTTTGAGGACGAAATGTCTGACAATTCAACCATAACTATTGGCCAATTTCTATATAGTATGTTCAGCCGGGATTTACACCAAATGTCTTTCCCCTTTACCTCTAAACTATAATCTAGTCTTTTTACATGGTATACTATATGGCAGTTAAGTGGTAATAAAACGGTTCAGTTTGTATTTGATAGATTTGTGTTTTAAATATCTAAATGAAAGTATGTTATTAAGTTGTTTGAGTTGCTTCCCTTTTCACATCGTAACTGAACAGTTCCTTTGTGGTCTAGAAAATAATATGAATGTATCACGCTGGTGTTTTCATTATATTTGCTGCCTAATGCTTTCTAAACGTCTTTCAGTGAAACAAAGATACGATTTTTTCTGGCTACCTATGAATTCTCTGCTCTTTTTACCACGACATTATTTTCTTTGATTTAGTATAATTTGACTATGAAATTAAAACAAAAGATCAAATAGATTCCCGTGAGCGACTTTTGAACTAGGTGTTTATAGATTACTCTTTTACCTTTGTTACCAATGTCTCCATGATAAACAGATATAACTAATTTCGACATATAAAGTTGAAACAGTATGGAGGGAACGTAAGTCACATTCTTGGGAAAAGCTAGAGTTGTAATTTTATTGTCCATTTGGTATCAAATCCTACTGTCATTTTGAGTAACTAAACAAAAAGGAACCTTTCTTTATCAAAGGAAAATGGAATAATTATTGCGTCAAAGAGTATTTTCAAACTTTGTAAAACAATTATGAAATTCCCAGCATTACCACATAATGTCAATTATTGTTTCTTATCTAAGATTGCATAGAGAACAGAGAGGCGAGGCAGACAATCCTATTTTAAACATTAAAGAATTTGTGGTCAAGATATGATGTGATAATCTATATTGGAACAACTGAAGTAGAATTTCCGTCTCTTTAAAGGGATTTTTTTTATATCACCCCATTTCAAACGATTCAACTGACTTAAGTCTTCCCATTTTCTCCTCCCTGTAGGAGTAATATTATTTTTTGTCATTATATTGTACAGATCCCTTGAGCCTTTTACAAATCTCATGAAATATTCTATATTAGTTGGAATAAAAGGATATTCTATCTGACAACATTTCCGATTCGGATTCATTCAGATATTTTTGATAGCAGATTATAAACAATGATATTCTAAAAATTAGTATTAAACTGATAAATTTGTGTGAATTTATCAAAACTGTAAACAGTAAATGTGTCACTATCCTTCACTAAGTCATTTACTACAGTAATGTTTTTCTTGAACCAAGCTTTACAAAAAAAAAGTTTTATCGCCAATAGCCAAATTATTATCATACAACAGAGGAAATTTCCTGATGTTCTTTTATCTGTGTTTTTATTATATCAGCCTTAAGATTAAACCTTGTCCACGCTAGAAAAACATCTTTCCAGAATTTATTTTTAATACGTTTTTTACATAGCCTTAAAAATCAGGACCACATTGTGAGAGCATATATAAATCATTGTGTGTTTTTAAAATAATTTGCCATTTGTCTGACTTTTTGAGTTATTTTCTAATCCATCCCAACTTCAGTGCATCTATGAATGACCATATATTTACCATTTTGAGACCCCTTCACAGTAATTTTTGCTGATCATGTCTCTCTTTACCTTGTAAGTTTTACTATTCCACAGAAAATTAAAAAGAATAGCGTTTAATTTGTTTATAAACTGATCATCAGGAGTTGGTAGTGCTATAAATAAATGGTTGAACTGTGGTATGATTAAAGATTTTATCAGAAAAAACTCTGTCTATGTAAGTCAGTACTCTTCAACTCTTAATAAGAGATTATAGTATGACTTTTTGTATTTTTTTATCAAAATTCAATTTGAGATAAATTAACACTAAAGTCTATTCTAAGAAGTGTAAACTTACTTTTAATCTATTGAAGATTTAATTCTGGTAAAGTTAACATTTCATTCGGTAGTCGATTTCACTAGTATTGCGCCTCGTAGCCTACATTTATAGTGACCACAAAGAAAACTCAAATATCTGTATTGTATCTTCCAAAACATTCCTGGGACCAAAAGTGTGATTTTAAATATATTTTCTGGTTTTTTTTTCCAGTATGACAGTTTATATTTTTGATTACAATATAATGATATACATGAAATGTGCAATCCGATTATCTGATCTATAACAAATGGACAGTGTGTACAACTAAGGTATACTATAGTATGCTGCAACGAGATAGCATTATAAAGCATATAGCTATAGACATAAAGCACACGTGACCTCTTGTCTGTGACCGGGTGTCCTATTCTATGTTTCAGAAAGAGGACGTTATCTTTTAGTAATGTGTTAATAGGGACTAAAACACGTTAACTAAACATCTCAACCTTCAACCATGCGGGATGTATTTCGTCAGAATTTGTCATATTTTACAACAGACAATGAGATATAGCTAACATTATCATATCTCACCCCACTCATGGTCTAAAACAGACAGATGGGGGATCAAGGCTGCTTAGACGGAGAATAGACGAGTCCTCCCAGCTCCATTTGTCAAATAAATCGCACCATTTTTCACCTTACACCTGTGTATCATAAGCAGGTGTGGACATATTTCACAACTACTGCAACCTTTTAAAGGTAACCAAAGTGTTCTATTATCCCTCACATGACCTTATTGTTTGCTACATCGTTTTCATTTATCTGAGACATTTTTATTTATTTGCAATTTTGATGTATTAGTGTGGTTAACATAAGATGTTTCACATAAGAGTAGTATCTAGTTTCCTTAATAACTTATTTGGAATTATTTATTGGATCTATTTGAAGTTGTAGTCATAGGAAGTGTTGAAAGTTTAATATCGTTTGCATGATCATTTGATGACGCTTTAAAATGAAATTAATCAAGCATTGTTTTCTTTCTGAGTAAAATTATTCAATATAATTAGATAGAATGTGATTAATTTGACGCACACTCAAGTAATTTGTAATTTGTGAAATCATGTCTAATTAAGTGTATACTATTAACGCATACATCCTAACGCAGAGATACGTAGTTAAATACATATCTATATGACATTAACTTGTTTTTAAAATACGGGCCTTTTCATAGCATTAAACAGCAAATACCCTATATATTTCCACAATGATAGGATGAAAGAGTTACATATACTCTCCCTTTTGCATGACTTGATGAAGTGACTAAAAGATCATCTATTCTAGTCAATCTTTTCCCCTTTTTTGCAAAAGGTCTCACTTTTACCAACGGTTTTATAATGTAACCTGTTTGGGTTTCTCTGCACCATATTCCATTAGGTAACACTAAAAAAGTAGTGAAGATATACATTATCACAAAAAGACACGACTTCAGGATACTGCTTTTCTCAGAACATATAGATACCCGATATACCTATGCATATATATATATCATTGCATGTGATCAGATGCTAAGCAATAAATAAACCTATTAATCCTTAGTACTTCTCAAATCGACAAAATGATGTATTTATACCAGTGACATTGACCAAGCAGTAGTCTAAATAACCCCCATTCATTACATCGTTTACGGTGACCTAGTTAGAAGAGGTTTGTCATATTGTCCTAGTTGATGTGCCTGGTAAGCGATGCTTCAGTGTTTGTATAGTAGTAAATCATACCTTACAACATGACCTAGTAATTGGTCCTCAGATTGCCTAGTTAGCCTATGTTATGATACATGTATATGATCAGGATTTTCGTTGTCCCGTTTGATTAACTTTCATATCCTACATCTCATGGGTCTTGTTAAACTTATTTATTTGTTCTCCACGTTTAAAGTAATAATTATTAATTCGTCAACATTAACCCAAAGTTTATCCTTTTAGATTAATGGGTACTGATATACTTATCTGACCATTTTTCAGCCGATTTGATCATATGACCAATGCCGAAATTGCCTGAGGCCATATGTGTCTCTCTAGTGAACAAATGGTTATATAGGGGGTCAAATGTAAGACATTTCAGTCCAAAATGTCTACAATATCACAGCCTAACGTTGAATGATAAATGACCATGTTTCGTCTGTTCTTCTTACTTAACTAACTCGTACACTAAGCTACCATTAGTCATGTTTAGATTCACTACTGTGACGGTCCGCTATGTAGGAGTGAAGTCGTGACACCCCCTCTTCTGCCGAGACAAACCTTTTCCAAACCTTTCTATGACTACGACCATTTTGACTACAAAATGGTTCGCATACTTTACATATACATGTATCAAACCATCTTAACGTTGTTTATTATTTCTTTAAATAATACAATTCATCAAAAATAGTATAAACATTAATTAACAATCTATATTATTATTTTCGGCTATTTGGCTATCAAAAGTACCAGTTGATCCGTTGCATTCTTCATTTTTAGCTTTTCATTTTGGTTTCCGTGTCCTCAGTGACAAAAAATGAAACTTTGTAGGTGACATGTCATGGTTGGGGGTTAAGGACTAGACAATACTAATGAATAGATGGAAACATAAGTATAATGCGGTTAATGTAGTTTTGTAAGGGTTTAATATGCATTTTGTCGTCTTGTAAAAAATTTCATTACTAGTGCAGGAAAGGAAATTGTAACATAAAAAATTTAAAGTCTCAAAATGGTGTGATGATTTCCTACTCTCATTTTCTTACACGAGGTCACGTTATTTCGAGTATAAAATATTCTTAAATGTATATTTATGGCACGACAACCTGTTTGTATTATATCATGCTTTTAATATTTTTATAAATTCTTTTTTCATTGCATGCCTTATTTCTTTTGACGTGTTCGACCATTTATTTTCATTTACGCATTTTTTTTTATATGAAAACCTTAAACCTAGTCTAGTTTATACCTTCCAAGTTACATTATTCACCCTTTATGATATGATAAAAGTCAAAAGATGATAAGTTTGATGTCATTCACAAAATGAACTTGTAAATGTAAAAGTATATATGTATTGTGTTTATGTACAATATGTATATATGGTGATGAATACAGTGATAACGAATTTTATGAACATTATCTTTGTGTTAATACATTCAATGTCCACACATTTAATGAGTAAAGGAATACATGAATGATTCAATGACAAGGGATAGAAAGGACATCTCCCGTGAATAAACTCTAATCCTCAAATGTCTTGACAGTCGACACCAAACTTTGTCTAGCTTTAACCCATTCAAAGAGTGCTAAAACTAATTTAGTGTTTGCCACTATTATAATGATTGTTTGGTAAATACCATGTAAGGCCCGCTATGTGTCCGAAACAAACATTAAATGTTTCTTAAAAATTCTGATAACAGAAGGAAATATATATCGGTGGTTGCAAATGATTTTATAGCACCAAACAAATGCAACATTCACTGTGCAATCTATGTTAATTCAATGAAAATTACACTGCGGTAAACATGCAGTAATTGTAAACGACCCACGTTATGAAAACGAACATTCACATTATTTTAACCAAATTGTTAAGGAAGCTATAATAAGTATCTTTACAAAATTATTAAACTCGTTTTGCAGTTATATTTTAAAAATTAAAAACCGTTACTGTGCTAAACAAATCTGTAGTAAAGAAAGATTGGTTCAAGTTTGTGTGTAAAAGTATAATAACTCTATGGAGATTGTGGTCAACGAGCTGAAATTATTGTTCCCCTCGACTCTACTTCTATGCAATGTTGAGACCGACGTTAGACAGCTACTAAACGTTAGATGTAGGTCGGCTACTTTTCGCCAGGGGCGTTGCATGTCTCCTTCAAATCCTGTTATTCCCTGAAATAACTGTTGAAATAAGGAAAGAACCTATAGTCAACGTTGTGTACTGTAGTTTTGTAAGTGTGTGATTGTATCGCATGGGTTTTCATAATAATTATTTCTCTATGAACATTCAAAGATATGTCAAAGTTCTACGTTATTTTTTTCGAAACCTTTTAAATTTCATTTTGTATCAAAAATAAAATTAGAATAAAGACAATAATATATTTGGTGGGTTTATTTTCTCTGTAAAAATAAATCAATTCGAATTGCTAGTAAAATCTAGATAAATGTATACCAGTTAAACCGCCATTAAATAATGTATACTACCTACTATTATGGTTTTTAGAAGAAAATACCAGTTTAATTGAAATAGTAACAAAAGTCAAGAAAAAATGTTATAACATATGTGTACCTCGTGTTACAATATATGCTTTGCTTCATAATAAGCGTAATGACAAGTTAATGTTCAATGACAACTGTAACCAGTTTTGGATTTTACCACTTCCATTTTTATTGCTCGTAACAAGTGAGATGCATTTTACACTCTATGCTTCTTCATTTCATAAATTCAATAAAAACATTTGATGTCAACAACAACAATGGAGAACGGACGACAAAGCCGGATAGAGGCGATTCACATATAAGTACTCTAGCTGGTTAAGGCTTTAACTTTATAAACAATCTAATAAATATAGAATTGATGGGTAAAGAAAGCTTCGATAATGTATATTTGCCATTATGTTATCAAATAAAACATTCCGATATATACAACAACAAAATAATGCGATTATCAGAACAAGGCTACCTAAATTGAATACCGGAAGTAGACACTCAGTAGAAGAGGTATGTCCCGTTTTACAATCGTCAGTCCTATATAAACGATAAACAGAAAAACCTATTTCTGGCTATAGAACACAAAACGTTGAGGTAATTTCTTAATTTTGGTTTTTGACAAAATATTTTTGATTATGATCTTATATAACATGAACATCACATCACATAAACAACCTCAACTCAAACATAAATTTGAGTTAATATCTGTTGAGTCGAGATCAGCAACAAGGAAAATAACTAAAGGTCAACACAAGTAGTTAAAACGTTTTCGTGCATATTAGATTATTAACATACAAGAAAGATATTAGAATCAAGTTGGAGACAAGTTTGATCAATGTGAATCCCATTTGTCTGTTACTTCTTTATAGAGCTATTGAACTGATGTCTTCATTATCCATGTTAATAAAAATATCCATTTGAAAATTATTTAGATATTTTCAATTTGTCGATAAAACCTGCCGTTTAATTACCATTTGAAGGTAATATCGTAGATTTAGAATTAATAATTTGGTCGCTGACAGCTATTAGAAACATGACAATAGAAATTGACACGAAAGAATATAACAACCTTCTGCTTATTGTTATATAAACAAAAATAACGAGAAATAAACCAGGAAGTCTCAGGAACAGAATACGAACTTTATTTTACACTGAAAATGTATCACAGGTTTTTAACCAAATATTTTATTTATTAGTTTATCGACATATTGATTACGAGATGATCTTATTTACCTTTAAAAAAGATGATATTCAGTTTGTAGTTAATTCATTTTTCGGTACTCTATCGTGGCGTAGTAATCCGTAGGGTAATAATAAAAGAACAGAACATTTTGATATTATCTAAAGTACAACATTGGTTTGTGGTACGACGGTTTAAAAAATTATATATTCATGTTTATAGTCAATACAACCTGATGTATCCAGAGTGTACTGGAGCAATATCAGATCAAACAAGCATACATACATACTACCTATAAATTATCACTCAGAAACTTCTCTGCACACGAATCACACAAAATGTTACTACATAACACTCACATAGTATTTCTAACTAGACCGGTTCCTCACAAAGCGTTTTTGAAGAAATACGTCACTTGTGCTTTTATAGTCTTACATATTATCATAATACATGACCTCATCAATGTTTGCAGGGTTTCAATGACGTCATGATAGAGTAAGCAATGTGTAACCTCAAGAATTATGAAACATTCACTGACAGCACATAATGTCATTGATTATAGGAAAGGCAAAATAAAACTATCCAATTCATATCGGCAAAATATTAGATGACGCTATTGCAAATGGAAAGACATGTCTGACTTCATGGAAATGAAAACGCAACTTTTATGTATATACAATAACATTTTTTTGTTGTTTCGAGATTCATTTTGTCATCAATGTCCGTAACCAGACATTGGCTGTCAGTAATTAAACCAGGGTTGTTTATACTTTGAAATTGCATTTATTGGCATCAACTATCATATCTGTTCTCTTCAAGGAAATTTCACACGTTCTGGCAGGACAATTTACATACTACCTGTATCACACGTTTATAGGGAAACAATCAGACACAACATTGGCCCTGAATTAGGATAAAATCATTTGTATGCATGTTCACCAACGTTGGTTTTCAAGTCTGCCATTTGCATTAAAGCAATTTACCTACCAAAAATATTTAAATACATGTATTTTTGTTATCCAAAAATATTAAAACTACTCTGTCCTGCCGTCCGTCTATTGAAACGAGACCACCATGGCTGCTGTGCAGGCTGAACAAAGTTCACGGATGGCCTGCTCATGATGAGTGGGAGGCACCGCCTGGTAGACCAGTCACAACGTAGATAGGGCGAGCCACAATTATTAGTGTTAGGTACACACCTAGGTCTAGCCTGGCACCTATAAATCCGTCTAGTGAATATATCGTTAATGCCGTCAATTACCAGCAGCCTTCCCAAACCCATCGGCACCAGGGGAAGTTGTTCATTCTCACCAACAATCCGAGGGAAATCTCGTGCCGGGTTGATACCCATTCGGCGTTGTCTATTTCTAAACTCCTCCCATATACAATCCACGTAAGCATGGTGAACGAAAAATGCTGGATCGTATGAAGAGGATTCGATCCTACTCATCTGTTCGCCGATCCATACGTGCACGTTGTTGTGGAGAAGTTCCAGGTTACTGTTGTCCTGGCCACTGGGATGTGTTATCTGCCAGAGCCACCGCCTTCGTAACACGTTGTTTATATTTGTGGCGGTCATCAGATTACGCTCTGCTCCAATGTTACGTCGTAACAATCCGTACGGAGTTCCCCAATTTCGGAATGGTCCATTTTCTACAACACCATTGCCGTTTCCTAGAAACAGTGGAGACCACGTAATAGAGCGCGTGGCATCAGCAAGACCCTCATCGAGGGTATTGTCCCAGTAAGGTATTGTGACATTCGGAACTTTCTCACGACATGCATTTTCCACTCTAAAATACAAGAAAAGGTGATATTGAATAGACTTTTAGAAAAATCGATAAAAATTGTCAATGGTTTACTTTTACAATGAATTACTTAAGATATAAGGTAATGTCTAGAATAACTTAAAAATTTCGTGAAATAACTAATAATAAATTCATATCTGCATACAGTACAAAAATAATTTTCATTATACAAATACAAACCTATATTAATTAAACGAATTAGTGATGAAACTATAATTGTGGAAAATGCATTAAATAATACATTGATAAGAACATTCTACTTTAGGCGACCATATCTGTGGGTACTTACAGGACCATGTAGACCCTGTGCCAACCGAGGAAGTTAGGACCTCCATGGGCCCCACTGGCTGTGTTGAGGTGGTGAAGGGAAGCAAGGGCGTCATATTTATTGGGTTGTACACTCTGGAATAGAAAGAACAAATATAAACTATGTCATCTATGAAAGGTATTGTCAAAGTAAAGGACCACATACATAGTAATGAAAGGAGAGAAAACGAAATTGGAGTTCTAATTAATAATGCTAAAAAATTAATAATTTGAAACGAGAAAATTGAATTTGAAGAAATCGACCAAATAGAATGCGAATTCACCTATATTTCAACTTGATGAGAATTACTATCTTACTTACATTAATAATATAATCGATATCGCTAGTATTGAATTGTATTTGACAGATTGATTTTGGGGTTTATTCACAAGTAATATAAAGAAGATAAATGTGAAGTTTTCAACACGGTAATTCGTTTATATGACAATAACTTTCGGTAAAAGAGTTCAGCGCGTGAAACCTGGTATAACATGACAGCTGGAGACATTTTGTGCTTTCACAGTCACCATACATAAGAGGATGTCAAGTGTAATATAAGTTGAAATATTCGAATCCAAATGTACCTTTATAATACAGGTGAATGTATTTGTCATTTTGTTATACCAAAAACGCATTGCAATGTTCTTTTGTAAATACTGAAACGTAGGGATAAGTGAATGGTACGACTTTAAAACAGGTGCATTTAATGTAAAAGGTCAAGGGTTAAAGATTCTAATTCACATGTGAGTTTGAGAGAACGAGAGGAGGAAGTTCTATAGTAAACACATTGACACGTACTTTTAAGACTGACAATTTCTCCTGCAAACATCACGACAAAGTAGTGCTCACTAAACCACTAAGCTAATTAAATGTCTTCCCCCTTGTCCATCAAAATGTGGGATCATGTGTCATTAAACCTGTGAAAAGTAAATGTTAATGTGCCCTGACCTAGATAGACTGAATATCTCTCAGAGTTTGTCTCATGTTGAAATGGTTCTCGATAGGCCATATGAATCCCACACGTTGTCGCCATTTACAAAGACATTCTAAGTGATCTCTCGTTATTAAACGGTTTATAATATCATATCTCAACAGTCAAATAAATAACTTGTATTGTACATGTAGAATAGAAGTTTCATTAGCATTTCCCCCAGTTGTGGAAGGTTAATGTCATCATAATCTCCCTGAAGTGAAGACGTAACGGCTGTATGGAACCACTTTAGTTTAAGGTACTCTTTAAAGTTGTGATAAGTAATTTCTTTCTATGTAAATTCGCCAATAAGTCTGTTTGAGAGACTATATAAAAATGATACTTGTAAAACACACTCTTTGAACTCTCTTTTCTCTTTGTTTCAACCGATTTATATTTAATTCCCGATATTGAATTTCTTGATTTGTGTTGCAATATTATATATATTATATTATAATTTATTTAGTTAAAGGGACATGAACCTAAAAAAACCTTGTAAAGTTGAGTAAAATATATATTTAAGATGTGTCAGATACCTTACTATGTAATATATATCAGGTATTGAGCAAATGTGTCAAATAAAATAATTATAATGGAAATTCTATCTTTCTGTATTTTGAACTAGCCCGGTCGCAATTTGTAGACTGAGAGTGATAAAATAGTAGTATTGTACTTTAGTGACCTCTCACAATGCACTTCACAAGTTAAATGATTATAAACAAAATGGTGGGTCAAAAACGTGGGTGAAACGAACACAAACGAATTCCGATAGAAAACGGAGAACGATAAGAGTCAGTAACGTGCGCGATTGGGAAAATGGGTAATTATAAATGAATCACTGAAATACAAGAGACTGGAGCAACTTCCCACTTAATACTTGCGTGATGTTCATATGTGCAGCGTTATGTTCATATGTGCAATAAGTCAAAAACCTCCCCTCGCGGTCAGTTATCAAAAACGTTAAGTATTATTTGAGATGTGGTCAGTTATCAGGAACGTCCAGCATTATTCGAGATGTGGGCAGTTATCAAAAACGTTTAGTATTATTTAAGATGTGGTCAGTTATCAGAAACGTCCAGCATTATTTGAGATGTGGGCAGTTATCAGAAACGTTTAGTATTATTTGAGATGTAATGGATCCCTATGAGTCGGTAATGATACTGGAGACAATCCTTGTAATACAATCAAACTGTACGTGATATGATCATGATTCTGCATGATCAAGTCATGCACAGTGAAGTTGGTCATTTTAACCCAATGGCAGCTGATGGACACCGTACAATGGACATGATAGCGTACAGGTCATTGTCAGAATACAGCCACATAAACATGTCATATCCTTTCGTCCATAACCTGTCAAACGCTCTTAGGAACGGCTGTATATTGTCCCAATGATGGGTTAACGAACGAAGGTGGTGCTTAACTAAATCAGGATATTTATATTCCGATAATGCTCGCCGAACACATAAACTTCACTTCTCACTGGTTCAAATTAAAATTAATTAAATGTACGCCGGAAATATTAAAACTATTAATTACCAATGAGACTGTAAGGTCAATATTTATGTAGACGCACTCTATGACAATTACTGACGTGTGATAATTATTAATCATTATTTTAATTAATGATTTTGCTTATTATTGCATTATTTGAAATATACCGTTGTCTTTCTTAAATTTAGTAATTATTTTCATTCCACGTCTGTCATTGCCTAGAATACAATATTTTCAATTAATACGTGACTTTTATATCTGACTACGGTCAACCGGGCGAGAGAAATCCTGGAATTTATATCAATATGGTCAAATGTGTGTTATATCTGGTATTGGCTACAACATCTTAGTAAGTTGTGCATTTTGTTTCTCCGAGAAGAAGAAGTACTGGAAATCATGTTACTTAAATCAAACTATGGTCTATTGAGTGTTATATATACTGGTTTTGGTTATAACCAAATGTGTTTTTCCGAGCGGAAGAGTTCCTGGAAATCCTTATCATCCCGATGATTGATGCAAAGCTATAATGCGTGTGATCGTGTAATGAGTCGGCGTTAGGAGCATGACATGGTGTTCACGCCTTAGTAGACTACTGCGGTCGTGTGGTAGACAAGGTAACACACATTCCAAATATAGGTTACCATGGCGCAATAACGCAATAATTCCTTATATTTACAGTTTTTTCAATTAAACGAATAGTATTAATTCCCGCGGCAGTTGCATATGTTTTATTGAAATACACATATTTTTTCTCTCCCGTCATCGTCAACGAATTCGATTGAAAAGCTAATTGGAATCATTCATTTGTTCCCGCCAAAAGTGGGGCCATGACCCCACGTTCCTACGCCATCGACTATTCACGTAACAGTAGAATCGCCGCGCGTGTTGTGCTAACATTATGCACTGATAATGATAATACTAGAAAGCATTGCTATTGAGTCAATGTCAGTGCAAACTGTAAATATTGAGAAATATGTAAGTACGGAAGATAATTCAATCATATAAAGTTAATAAAATATGATATACTTTTTAATCCAGATTATTATTTTCATTCTGGATTGCTTGATAACAAAATGAAATCGAGATACAACCCCTCCACTTCCTAACTATTTCCCTTTATTATTAATTGACATAAGCTACTCTTCTCCCCCCATCCTTTCATCCATGGCTCTACAATGTTATTGTATTGTTGATTCATACAGATGTAAATAGGTAATTGTGAGCAAAATGCGTAGCTACGTTGTGACAACTTGTCATGCCTAATCCTCGTTGATACATTTACACGGTGAAATATGTTATAACTAAAACAACACTTACCCTGTCTTCCTTCAACATGAGCAGAGCCCTGTGGAAGTCCCCTCGCTCCTGATCAGTCAGTAGGCGATATTCCTTCCGGTAGCGCAACTGTCCCTCCGGAGGTAGGTAAAATAAGGTATTTATCCACCTGACAAACTCCGGATTGAGGGCGAGAGAACGAGACCGTGTGGAGGTTTGGAAATGACACAGAGGGAAAACGGCCAGTACCAGGTAGAGGATAGCGTATATCGAAGGCATCGTCTGTAACAGAAAGGGGCGATAACTGTGATTTCAATGATATAATCTCGATAGCTGGATATAAGGTTACATATCCTCATATATCACTTGACGTTTTGAGAGCATGGTGCGATCTGTTATCATAGTCAAATAACAATGATTATTCTTCTTTACTTTATGATAAACTGACCTAAAACAATATAACTATTATATATAAAATGTGCATATTATGAGTAAATAAATATTGAAGGATATAAAATATTTTTGGCAAGAGTGCGGCTAAAAGTTTTATTCGCTAGTAATCTCTATAAAGATTACATAGTTTCGTTAGAACCTAAAACAATAGATTAGGAACACGCTTTTGTATGAAATGAGTTACAGGTGTGTTGTAGAGACCGCAGGTATTCTATATTTGGCCATTATTGAGACGTTTCCTTTCAAATAAAACATGAATTCGTAAATTTAAGTCCTGTAGCGAATTGTCGATAAACATAAGTGAGTTAAGATCAAGAGAATCCTACTTGGAGTACAACAACCGACTGAGGTGTTATATAAGGGTTATGTGAACGATGGCATGTGAGAGAATCCCTTTTGACAGCCATAAGGTCGCTAACGAGCGGATGTTTCTGATTCAGGGAAGACCATTTAAAGTGTAAACTAATGAAGTAGTTATTTAATTAGTGATCAAACCAAAGCTTTAGTCTTGTTTCCTAGCGGAATTATCGGTGTATTTGCTGTTTATAACGTGATATCTTGACAACAGGAAGTTACACGACTGGTAGCTTGTAGATCAGTCAGAAACTTTAAACATTACAAGTCAAACGTCCAGCTTTTCAAAGTAACATGTTAACTTACACCAGTAATGAGTTCATGTTAACAATTCTAATGTTTACAATTTCAGGAAACCTGGACAGGCACAGATGTGATAACAACAGGATAACTTCTTACTACCACAGGAAGCAACATTCCTTATAAACGGTCTAAAATGTCCAATTCAACAAATGAACATTATATTGTCATCAGAAATAAAAATAATCACCACTAGTCATTCATATATATATCAGTTATGTTATATGTCGCATTGAAGACTGATTCCACTTTAAATACGACAACAACATACGACATACGTTACCACCATAACACGCAAACATTGTACGAGAATCGCTCCAATTCATATCGTTGTCACCGAGAGAAACAGTGGCACCAGTTGAGCTTTAGATAACTTCCCTTCATTGTTCCAATTGCCATATTTGACAAAGTGTAAAAACTTTTTTATCGCATAGTTACAGAGATGAAGACCTGGACACCTTTGGAATACTCATCGAATCATTTTTAAGGTTTATTATTTCATATAACGATTAATAACTCAGTCTCTTTTACCAAGAAAAAGTGTGGAACCGTTTATTTGTTTCTCTCTCCGTGTCTTCCGATTTGATGTTGTAGAATAAGGCAAAAAAATATGTATGTTTCAGGTACACCTACCTACCCTAGTTTTTACGTCCGACCCTAGCTATTTTATCACACTTTTTCAAAACAAAAATGTTGTGTGTGAAGTTTTCAACTTAAATTTTTACTCAAGCTTTAAGTTTATCCGGATTAAGTTCAATTTCGAATATGGTAATGAGAAATAAAAGACTTCTAGCCAGCCTAAAGCCTGAAAGACAAATGACATGTATTATTAAATTACTTTGTAATGCATTAATAAAGCCACTTAAACCCTCCCCCATCCCTCCTAAAACATAAAATAAAAAAATAAAAAATAAAACAATTCTCACCGACCTACCCTATTTCCTTCAGTCATGTTACCTGAAACATGCATGTAATTTTTTTGGCATAAAGGACCATCATTGAATGTTATATAAAGGTTTCAATATCCTTTTGAAATTGTCATTATTGTAACTAACATTTACAGACTAGGATAAAACGTGTGTCTTTAGGTATAGCTAATGGCTGGTGGCTAACCGTTGCTACACTGATAGTTTACGAAATACTCTAAACAAACATTAAATAATATAGTACATTGTACAAATAAATTGCTTAATCATCATGTCTTTTAGGTGACCTTTCATGAACTGACGAGACACATGAAATAGTTCTAAGCTAATTACCAAAGTCGAATTATTTCAAAAGACAATACTTCGTCTGATTGATTAGACTCCAAAAATAGCTAAAGAAGAAAACAAATCGTACTGAGGGGAATTCCCAATATCTTTTTAGTGGTTATGCTGTGTAATTAGGCCAGTTGTGGTTTGATACAGGAAATATCATTACAGGTTCTATGAGCACGTAGACAGCAACTCTTACAGGAGGTGACACGTCGAACTCTGATTATATAACCAGTGTACACACAAGGCGTTTTAACATTTCAACTTGGTGAAATGTCTAGTCACTAAAAATAACATTATTCCTTTCAACAAAATCTGTTTTTGTCGAAGAAACATGTAATTCCTACGGGGAAATCTTGATGACTAATTGACATTAACAGGATCGTCACTCTATCGTTGACCACGGTGACTTGTAAGTTTTATTGCATAGACAATTTGCTTGTCAAGGAATCAAGGTCAAAGGTTATGAGACTTACACAAAAGTGTTTAATATGACAATTACCAGTCATGCGCATGGCATAAGGTAAAATAATATATTTTGGTGTCGACAAATATAATGATATTGTTAACCAGTAATGTAGTGAATGAATAAGTATGCAGATCCATGTACATCACTCTAGCTATTTTTCTTATCCATACTCATCTCTATGTTTTTGTTCACTCCCTTTCTTATTCATCTTAACTTCTTCAAGTTTATCTACACTATTTATCATTTTTTAGGCCATTAGAACAAAATACCTTTCCATGCTTACTCAGCTGGGAGGTCAAAATACCAATATATCTTAGTACATCCATAAATGAACAAACTGAACCCAAACGCATACTCTTATTCAGTAACACATGATATGAAATGATATTGATTGAAAAGGGTTTAGAACTGAACAAGCAATGGTGCGCAATATTAAGAGGAAATAATTATAAAAACGACGATCTTAATATTTTATTTAGCCAGACAATATCTTATTTACAAAATTCATAATGACACACAACTGAGACTTAGGTAATATGCTTACAAGCTTCAGCACATTTTCTGTATCCAATTTGTTCCAGAAAATTCCTGGGAATGTGAAGGAACAAACCATTTTATGACAAGTTTCGTTTTACGCTGTCTTATACAATGTATGTAAAGGCCACCTATTAAACCTTCAAGATGGATATTGCTAAGTTATTCACTCTTTTGATAGGACCGTCCCAATACGTAAATGCGACTACAACACTTTGTCATGGAAGACTAATGTATGCACATATGATCCCTGCTTACCCACTGCCTGCTTTATGAGCGGAGCAGTCCGATCAGAGTTACGCCGCTGGCCATCAGTGTTAGACAGCCGGACAGGTATATCAGACAGGTCAGTTTGCAAACCTACAATAGACGTCCTTATTGAATTGGACAGCCATATGTAACATGGTTCTACATTTGTCTGAAAATGATCATTGGGCGTTACGGGTCGCTAACTTGATGGGATTTGACCCTAGACTGTTTTATATTTACCGTTGTCATTTATACGACAGCTAAATAGGCATGTACGGATCGTTACTACTATTCTGATATTTGTGATTGGCAATTAACAGTAATTGAAATTGAATGAAATGTCGTTTTTTTACCAACAACAAAAACGTTTCTATTCAAGAACTATTCACGTATACAATAATTATATTGTTTTATCTCTTACCACAACGGAAGGAAAATTGAGGCGTGATCAGCACACCATACATATGCGTATAGGACGTACACATTCTAATAGGTAGAATATCCTAACACAAACTAAGATGAATTTTTTTCACCTGATAATCAAGTAAAAATCACCTTAATTACCTGATTAACTATGTTTCATCTACGTTCGGGAATTTATTTACAGGTAAAACGTTAGGAAGATTTAAAGATGCTCCACCGCTGACAAATGGTATTTTTTCACTATAAAAAACAGGAGCAGACGATTAAGTATTTTTCTCTAGTTACGAAAGTTACTTACTTTACACCATTACCACCATTGAAAAGTTTGAACTTCTAATTTTCCTTCAAGTTAGAAATTTGAAAAATTAATTAATTGCATCCCGAAAAAATTCCGTGACACTATATCCTATATGGAATGGAGTACTGATTACGCATGCACCAAAGGCGAAATAAATTATTTTATATTATTTTTTTGTGTTAATTAGGCATATATATACACGATTAAATACCAATTATTGTTCAAATGATTAACATCATTTATGCTCTGTCGGCGGTGGAGCATCTTTAACTGGATATCGGATATTTAATAAGATCTGGTAAATTTAATGTAAAAATAAAGTTTTAAATAATCAAATGAATATAATTTGCCTGTGTATGCTTAGGAATATTTAACAGTTCTACTGTTCTTTTTTGAATGTTGGTGATATAATGATAGTATATACATCATTGACACATGTTAGATAGACTATAGAGAGAATAGGGCATCATACACTGAGTAGTTGTTTGATGTATGTAGGTTTACAAGTAGAACATTATATCATCTAAAGAACAATCGTTCTATTGTTATCAGCATGTAAAAACTAAAACCAATCTACTTTAACATGATAAATAAACATATGTCTGGGATATCATGTTCAAATCACAAGTAATCCTTTATTGCCGAACTGTCATTGATCGTGAGTCAGTTTCCTTATTGGTACCATCATATTTATTGTTTCACTACTCAAGAGTTCCCGCGTCATAGTCCGCACACAAAGGATGGTTTTCTCATTTCCACGATACAATTGTATGTTAAAGGATGTCCTGACATCTTAGGTCCATTGATCCCGTAATGTCATGACCTGGGTCAAGCATTAAAACAGGTCATAATCTACTATTAACCTGTCATCTGATGTAATCCACGACCTAATCACGTAGGCACACATTTCGGTAATTATCAGAACTGATATCATTCTTTGACATGGAATCAAAGCTTCCTGTTTCTTTGTTAAATAAATACACGTAATTCTATTTCTTACTAAGAACATTAATATCACTGATAGCATATAGTAACAGACATTCGAATAGAACTCTACGTTTTCCCTAAGGGTGTTATCATAGAAAAAAACATATCGATAAACCGCAGTGTTAAACATATAATGTAAATGCTAATTTATGTTGTTGCCGGGGGGCATTAGCCACTGCAATTATTGCTACATAACCAGACTGCTCATTATTGACAAATATTAATTCCTCTTTTTTTGTTTCTCAACTGTGTAATGTCATTAGAAAATAATATGCATTACCATGCGTTTCTTCTTGTGGTTATCGAGGATCAGTCATTTTTGGATCCTTATAATGAATTCGTATGAAGATGTTATTGTTTAAAATTTCGTGCACTTACACGTTTATTTAATGTTACATATTAGTCACCTTTTAATATCGTATGTTAACTTATCTCATACTATTAAGTTAAACCACAATTTTATTCTAACAGCTTCACATTTGAATACACATTCTTTGTAGGAATGATTTTTGACATATTCCCCTAAAACATAGGCACCTACGTTTTTGTTTTATTTTTATTGAGAAGCGTCTTAAAATAAACCATTTTTTGTAGTTATGCCCATTAACAAATATACGTGAAAAAATGTGTATCGCCTGACATCATCTTGTGAATGGGTTTGGAACCGAAACTGTGGAATACTTTAAAATAATTCCTGCCAGAGTTGGACTTAATGTTTTTGATAATGCTGCAGACATTTTAATTGATTTCATTTTTTCATACCAAATCCTTTCTGAGTGGCCTATTCTTGTTTATAATACATCTATGAAGAAAACATCCGAGACGGTGCGAAAACCCGGACGTTATCGTGACGTCACAATATACATGTATATCAACATAGTGCATTAATTTGAAAAAAAATAATCCATTGGAAAATATATCGAATCCTACATTAAAAGTATTTTATTTTATCAAGTAGTCTGAAAAATCAATAATAGCACTGATGTCACTGATTTTGAATTCCATTGTGTTATGAAAGAAATTTTGTTTGAAAAATTTTTACACCTTTACACGGACTCATACAGTTTGTAAACAAAATTTCATGAAATAAAAAAAGATGTTGCGTTCATTCACCCTGCCATATCTATCCCATGATTCATGTTTGAACAATTTGATAGGTATTGAAAACGTCTCAAGTCTGTCTGAAACATTAAAATGTTAATCATATTCAAATACTCCATAATATGTGCCGCATTGAAATGCAATACTCGTTTTGATATATATTATCGATTGAATGAGCGATGTTTTCGCTATTATGCACTGTTGTGACAGCAGGGAGAACGGGGTTTCACCTGTACTGGAGTGCAGCAAACCTCCAGTAGCCATGACGAACACTTGTCTTCTTACGTTTTAGATCAACGATTTAATCTACTACATACACGTCGTGCTGAAGAAGTACAAGTTATATGTTTTATTTACCAAAACTCTATAGAAAATGGTAAAAAATAACAGGTAAGACATTGTCTCAATTGATTTAGGTTTTTTATTCTTCGCCTGAACATGTTGCACCTGAGACTGCTACATTTAAGCATTGATGTTATAATTTATAATTAACACCATAGGGGTATGAAATCTAATCGTTTTACTTATGATTAAAGATATTAAATACATTCTAATGTACAATTCAACTGATTTTTCAAGGCAGATTTTTTTTCCAAATCTATACGCAACGTTAATACCGCTATTATGACGTTACGAAACTTTGCTTTATCGCGTCATTATCGGTTTTTCTTTTATAAAGGCATGAAAGAAAACATCGACCAATTAGAAAGTAAAATTTATTATGAAAACAAAAAACATGGATTATAACGAACTGTTCTGAAACATATCATGATATAAAGCCGTAACGGTGGTGTTCAAGCTCATGTTAAAAATCCCATAGAAACTTCCCCAGCCCATTTTTTTTAAACTTTGCATATTTAAAGTACAACTAGTTGCCCCTCTAAAATAATGTGATTTTAAAAAGGCCCAAATAAAACTAGCTTCACAAATCTGTCAAAAAAGGTCATCCTTTGTTAAATATTTTACATTTTTATTCATAAATCCATATGAGTAGATCGTATACTTTATATCTGAGTCATTTTTTTCAGATTTTGAACGGACAATTTTGTTTTGAATAAAAAATGAAAAACGAAATATTGCTCTTCGTCATCTCATTTCACCCTTTTGAAGGAGGTGTCCACAATTTTGTCCTGCATTACAAATGCTCTCAGGTTATTCTCTGTCTATGTGTAAATTAGTTTCAAAATGAAAACCCGGAAGAACAGTTTTTGGGTGATTTAAACCTAGCGAGTGCAAGTAGCAACGGAACTGTTAATTGTTAACATACCTAGCAAAACATTTCCAATTTAAGTCCAGAGTTCAATTTAAGTGGAAATTAGTGTATAGTACAAATGTAATAATTTTGGATGCAAAATACAATGGAAACAATTTCGAAAATATTGGTTGCAATGGTAACAAATTGGAGGCCCCTGATTGGTTGAAATTTAGACAGCGTTTGATTTAAGTGAAAATTGGTATATAGGGGTTATAAAGTATGCTGAATAACACAGACACACTGTCGAAATGCTTGGTACCAAATTGAGCTTCTCTGATTGGTTGAAACTTAGATATTTTTGGATGTAAGTGAAAATTGGTACATATGGATTAAGAGGTAATACGATAGTAAGTTTTGAAATACTTTGTTGCCATGGTAATATAATAAAGGACCCTGATTGGTCAAAATTAAGATTGTATAGCCTTTGTGGTGTTGGTATCCTTTTTAGTTGAAACATATTTTTATTTGAAAATCAAATGTAATTCTCTTTCGCTCTTTAATCTACATAATTTCAATTTTAAATGTTTTTATCTGCCTAAGGGGAACAGAGAATCTTAATTTTTATCTTTTGAGTTTGATTTACTAACGAAATTTTTTTTTTCAATTATTATTTGATTTCTGGTATTAAAAATGAAACCATCTGCTTCATTCAAGAGCATATCAAGTTGTTAGGTTATTTTGAACTGTTAGGGAAAATGCAATAATAAAAATGCACTTATTTTATAAAATATATGTTAGTTTTACGTAAATCTATCGCTTATTGTAGTTTTATTATGGTAACTACGGTCAATTTTTAATTTACAGTCACCGAAGACAATTTGATTTTTTTAGAAAATTCTCTCTCGCTACATTTCAGCCTTTGAAATGCTATTTTCCCCGTTTTCAACGTTTAAAAAAGTATCTACTATAGGATTATACATATGGCATGTTTTAAAAGTGTGGTCAAAATCGATAACATGCCAAATATTTGGTTCAAACCAAATACCCTTTTTTCTGTAAAAAATGTGACATATTTTGATTGAAAACTCAATTTGTAGTCAAAATAATTAGTAAATATCATTATAAATGGGTATAGAATTCAGAATGAAGTTTCTTTCTTTAACAAAAATATAAAAAAAAAAATATGTTCAAAAGGTGGCCACAAGGGGTCCCCTTGACACATACCTGGAGTGTTGCTAGAAAACACCATTTCAGGCCATTCATACCCTTTTCAAAAGGCAAAAATAAATAAAAGGTACATATACAGTAATAATGTACTTAGAACTATTACAAGCAAAATTTGAAAATAATCGGAGGGTGAGCAGATTTTGCAACCCCACCTTTGTAGTAACATGAATGACCGTTGCAGGCACATAGACTAGATTGCACAGTCGTTATCTAATACGAAGGTTTGATGGAGGCTTAGGAATGATGTTTTAGTCAGGGAATCCTGCACTTGCCATCTGAAGTCAAAAAGTTCAATGATGTTCGGGATGGTAATGGTTATGTAATGATAATCATATTGTTTTAGACTATGTGATTTTTACGGTGGTCAAACAGATAACGCTTAGCCTTTTGGAGAGTATGGTTCAGTACTGTTTATACGGTCATAAAGCTAACTGAAGTGTATTTCGTGGTGTAAATATATTTTCTTCAAACGTTTGGAAAGCGCAATATTTCACGTATAACATCCCATGAGTGTACAATATTTATAAAAAAAATATTGGAACGTTCTATTAAAACTATTAGGATGAGGAAACACAAGCAGGTCAATTGTTACTAAATGTTTAAAGTGCCTCTCCACACGGAAAAATAAAAATGAAAATTTCATTCGCTTAAAGAATTTCTAGATTTGAAATGAAATTATTGAAATGTTTATAGGCCAAAAATATGTTTGTTTAGGGTTACTAGACCTACCTTAATTTTTTTTACTTCCGACCCTAATTTTTTTTTCCAATTTTCTACGAAAAAATTGAAAATCGGGATTTCGATCTCAGACTACGGTTCCGGCTATTACTTTAGAATGAAAGACACTGAAAAAAAAAGAAAAAGAAATCCCGACCTACCGACCCTATTTTTATTTATTTTTTTTGCCAATGTAACCCTAAACGGACAAGAATGTTAAAAATTGAAGAAGAAAAAAACAACTCAAAACTTCAACATTGTATTATAAAATTGGAAAGATTTTTTTTAAATGCAAACCAGATAAAATTTTAAACAGAAGAAAATCCAACATAAACATTACATCATCGGCAACGCGTGCCAACTACGGCACAATATTGTACAAAAAGACATAAAACAAGAGCAATGCTTTTTGGCGGTCAATAACACCAACAGTCATCATACCGGTGAATCGGAGACACGGTAAGCAAACAACAAGTGAGCTGTAGAGAATGCAGACCGTATAAGAACACTAGATATGGCGATAAAAATTGTGACCGGGGTTCTGGCGATAAACGCCATGTCATATATGTACACTCTATGCTTTGTTACATTAAGCCATCGACTTTTGTGGCTTGAAGTACATTTTGTGGCGCACGACTCTAGTCTTAATAAACGCCGTGAATACCTTTCTGATCTCTATACATAGGATTGATAGGCTTAGTGGTCTATACCTATCGACATATATGCATTTTCATACATATACATCTGAAATAATTTGTATTCAACTATTTGAAAATGCGTGACTTTCTGTAGTTCAACACCAAACTTAAGACAGATGATATTAAAAAAATACAAAAAATAATACTGAATAAAAAATGAAAACAAACACCAGTAAAAACGACACAATAACGGCCAGTAAGGGATACAGTGAAATTAAGATATTTGAGTCTGGAAACGGCCCATTACCGAAGCATTTCACAGTCTCAAATAATGGTAAAATTTGCTGTCCAGACTTATCGATCACCGTTATATTAACTGGGTGTCAGTATATTTGTGTCAGAATGGGGTGTGCTATTCAGAATCTTTGCGTGTAGACTTTATTATGTAATATATAAGCGAGATTTCCGTTATCACCATGAGTCACACAAAAAATCTATTCTACCCCCGGTTTCCTTTTAATCTATGTTAAACCAGATTGGAAATATCAGGCTATGATCTCCCATCTGGTTAAGCGTATGTACAATGTATACTTACATGTACGCCTATACATAATGTTTAACTAATTCAAAACGTGGTTTTACAGTTGTGCGATCTTTAATTTCAACAGTATTACTGTGTTGACAAAATAGTATATTGTATTTAAAAAATTGATCGCATTGTTTTCATATGTTCGTTTGTTTCAAACCGTTTTGGGGGGAAATATATTTTAAAAAGGTGATGCTATGGCTGTTCCGTTTATTGAACTTTTTGATGTCAACACTAACGCAAGCGGGAAATCCAAAAGATATACACGTATAGTTTTGAATTTCAATGATCGCAATGGAAATAAACTGCTACCAGATTGGACAAATATCCATGACGGCCTAACCATCTATTTATCTACCTCCCCGATGGGCTTCATATCAACTGTACATGTATGTCCAATCTGGTAACAGTTTATTGCTTAAACATACTCGGCGCATTAATGAGGAATCGTCCTTTAATAATCCTTACTGGTGCTTAAATGGTCACAGTAAACAAATCGTTAGGCTAAAGCAAGAATATGTGCTATTAAAACCTAGGACAAATCGGGTCAAGTTATTGGTTTAGAATCGGGGCTAACAGTTCGGACATTACATTACAATTGAAATCAGACAATATTTCCTAATGACATCATGAAGTTTACTAAAACCATTTTTCATCTTCATCAGCTTGCGTCATTAAATAACACGACAATTTGCATGTCGGAAAGGAATAATAATACAAAAACGTCTTAGAATATCGCGTCAACTACATATGCTGTATATATAAACAGTGTCGATTGGCCAGTAGATGTAGGGATATGTGCGGATTGAAGTTTTCATTTGTCAAGTTATATAGGGTTTTAACGTTTGACATAATATCATAAAACAGCTGATTAGCACTTCCTGTGGTTTTCTATTAATAGCATCCTGTCAAATTTATCAACCTTACGTTTTCACTAATGAATACATTCATCTCAACATTAGAAAGTAATTTATGTAATTATGTCAAGTGAAATATATCTCCTATGGGCCAGAAGACAGTGCCAAGTCTCCCCGCATTAGAATTCATATAGCTCACTCTAGTCACACGTATCACGTCCACGCGAGCTAATATGTCGCTCGAACAGTTATGAATTATTCATGTGAAGTTATGATTTGCCAGTCCACCGGGCCGGGTACACTGCGGACAAGCTGACAGGTGGATCAGATATGACGAGTTTACTTTGTCACAGTGTGCAAGGCACAGGAATAAATAGGGGTGAATATAATAAACATTCTGCATACGACCAAGGCATCAACTTCTTTACTATATAGTTGAATTACTTATCATTATTTCTTGTATTTTTTGACAAAAAATTGTAAAACATTGAAATGGAATCATAAAATAATTCTATATACTGATCGCTTGCTATGAAATTCAATGTTTACGTATAGTCTTCTGTTCCTTTCTGAGGTAATGAATGGACGGACAACAACTAAATTAGAATGAAATATTATCATAATGCGACAAAGTCATATATGAAGAATAGGGTTCGACTATGACGATGTCTCATTGTAACGACATTCCATTACAGATAAATGTTTGGAGTTTTTTTTTTTTTTTTTTTTTTTTGCCGTTGCGTTGTATTTCTGAAGATTTTTACCTCCAGGCAGTATTATTTACTCTCAGATATATATAACTGTGTCATTCATATCCACGTCCTTTTCATTAATTAACACAACGGATAATAGAACGCTTTGCATATTTTCACACCAACTGTCATGTCATCAACCCGGGACCTGGCTTGCTTATGCATACGTTAAACGTTAAGTGACTTTAAAACAGTAGGAAGGTAAGCGGAAAGGAAATAAACCATGGTAAATTAATGGGATGTTACAGGCATGCTGGTTATATTAGATATGAGAGGACAAATTTGGGATATCAGGGGAAAATATTTGAGGAGATACCCTATCCAGTGATTTTCGAGGGTCAATTTTTCGCGATTTTGACATACACCTAGAGAATTTGTCTACAAGTAATTTGATATTTTGGGAATCACAATTTCGGAAGCAGGGCGATGACGTTGTATAGTCAGCTGTACGGTATAAAACTCATAGGCTTTTTACTAGACACAGAGTGCATACAATTATTTCGAGAAATTCGAAGCAATATATAGGTTATAAGGAGACATAGTGGAAGCGACAACGCAGACACATTGGTTAACAACACCTAATTCAATCAAATCTAAAACAAGAGTATTCCGGAAGGGGGAGATAATTGTTTCATGGTAAACTTCAACAAAAACGATCAAAGTCTTAACTATGTCTTAATCTAGGTCAAGACTTTACGCCAGGTAAAAATGAGTTATCATGCATCTTCCTTTATCATTCCTACATTTAGCACTTGGTCACTATTACATGGTGACAAAACACGTATATACCGCAGCCTCCAAAATCATGCAGATATCCACACACCACCATGCACACATCAGAACCTAATTGACTCCGACAGTTACTAGCACGCTGGACCTAATGAAGCCAACCAAACACATGGTTAACCAACTTTCTGCAATGAGATAATAACAAAGGAAACGGTTCCTACAAGTATTGGTCGAAGGTACCCATGTACATAATGCTGATTTACACATATTGTTCAACTAATTAGCTTATTTTCATATTCACATTTTGATGTGTGTCAATAAGGAAAATGAGCATTGCGTACTATGAAATGTGAGTTTGATCAAATGTATATAATGTGTAAAATCTACATAAAAAAAGAATGAAAATGATACGCCTTCCTAAAAATGAATATTATTTATTATGTATGCAAGAAATACACCGTGATGCAAATTTCAATACAACGATATTATTTGTGGTATATGATGTTGAAAACACTTCGCCTATTGCAGAAATGCAGAAAATGTATTGAAACCTAGACATCTGATTTTGTTCTTGTTCCTTTCAATAGACCCATTATCGATAATAAATAATTTACTTGAGTACTACATAAGGTGTTTGTATTTAGTCAAGGCGAATTTTCTATAGTTAATGTCTGTAGTATTCGTATATGTTGATAAACATACAATTTATTGTATATTTTTATTAGTATTATGAGGGGCATTTGTGCGCTTGGCATGTTGCCTAATTCTTATTGCCAGTAACATTGAGACAATAAGATATTTTAATTGCTAGTGTTTCCTTATCAAGATCAAGCCACTATACTATTCACTATTTGTATGATTTGAAATTCATTTTGTACGGGAAAGTGTTCTTTGATCACTAAAGATTGTGAATATTGGTACTTTTGAAGTGTACCGTATCTTTGACGATATCATTAACTCATTCAAATGTGAACATATTTGTAACATCCTTATGGACTTTCTGGAGTATTTTACGGATGGTATCGGACATTATAAAAATTACTTTATAGTTCAACTTGCTACAATAGGTATACTTGTATCTTTCTATCCATATTTCAGCTCTGATGTTGAACATGTCCTGGGCTTTGTTCAGCATTGTCTTTTAGCATGTGTGAGTTGTACATAGGGACACGGTCGCCTTGTAACTTCGCATTACCTTTAGAGGCGGACCAGTTGTCCGCGGGGTAGCGGGTTAGAGCCTCTGCCATTAGCACCAGCGCTTACCCCCCCTCCCCCCTCCCCCAAAAAAAAAGGGACAACAGGACAAAGAAGCTTTCTGACATAACATCACTTTACCCTTCCAATGTCCACATCTCATTTAACTATCAACAGACTGCATAGAAAAGTTTGCAACAGCTAAAAACTGTTAATGGGAGGAGTTACGAAATTAACAAATTGTTGTAGTAATGTTTCCGGAGTAAAGTTCCAGTAGTTGAAGAGTAGTGTTCTGAGTCTGAGATTAGAGTTACAAGTTGTTTCTAGCCTAAACACTAGAAGGTTAAACAGTTGAGTGAGGCACTATTTTTCTGTGACGGAGATGTTCCACTCCACACAGAAGTGCTATATCATCTACGGACGTTAGATGTGCATACCAAGATTAATGTGTGTGTGACTCCTAGAAGAAAGACACCTGACAGGACTGGACATCACTAACACTTTACGTGTGGACAGTGGTCAGTGATAAATGTTCCTTATTGTCCATACCTGTTCATCAAGAATATAGTCATTGTATATGGTCTCCCATATGTCACCACGCTTACTTCGAGATTTTATACACAGTATGTGCCAATGTCCCTCTCTGTAGTAGTTTAACCCATATCCATAAAATGTAACATTGCGTAGTGAAAGGAGAATATATTTATGAAGTCTTACACAAAATGAGTTCCTGAATACATTTCATGAAGACTTTAGTCATTATCCATAGAATAACGAAATAACGATACGAATCCGTTAAGCCACGGAGTCTCCCATTATCAATCGAAGTAGGATACTTCATAACAAAGAATGTGAACTGTCTTTTATGTGGTCATGTAGCGATTCAGAGAACTATCTAGGTTTTGGGGGTTGAGGTTGCGGTAAAATCCTAAGAGGGTGTTTCCTTGTGTGTAGAAACTGAATATATCAGTAAAAACACATGACTTTTGAAAAAAAGATGAGGATGGTTGGTTTCATGAAGACTAAAATATACCCTTTGGATCATTCACTGGTACTGGTATCTATATACTGACACTATCTCCGTCCTCTAGTGACTATATATATATATCTAGAATGGATATACACGTAATATGAATATTCCCGTAGCATATTTTTCCCGTTTAATTAAGGAAACAAAAATGTATCTTTGTCGCCGTGAAACGAATTGCATACTGATGGAACAATATAAATCAATTACTTTAATAAACATATATATATATATTTATATATATATATATAGACAATATATCCCACAGTAGTCATGACAACTCTATAACCCGGATGTTGTCATGGAGACAGTTCATTCCTATGCATAGAAGATATTCATGTTCCCGAAACCTCTTGACATTTTCGTCTCATAACTTACAAGAAGATAATTTGCGACCATGTCAAATGTCATGTTTCTCATTTGAATATAATGAACAGAGATGTTCCGATCAAAAAGGTCACAGGTGTTGCTATTGTACACTTGGAACCCCTCGGGCAATGTATTGACGACAAGACAATAGGGAAGGCAACTCGATATTCATTTATACATATGTTCCGTTACTTTATCGGTATGCATTAAGATTTAGGGGCACAGATGCTTGTAGTACACAGAAACAAATATCTGTGAACTCACCCTTTACAAAGTCTGGAATCATTATCGTATTTCATTTCACTTAGATATAATTTACACCTTACGTCCAAATTATACACAATTTCTTATAACTACAAAGTGATAGTGTTAGCAAGGATACATAGTTAACCTTAGCGTCTTTTTGTGTACAAAAAGTTATCAATTCGACTTAAACATCTGACAACAGTTAGAAGTACGAACCAATTTCATACAAAACAAACCATAAAATGGAAAAAAATGTCTCATTTGGAATTGAGCTACATTTGTAAACTTAAATAACTAATATTCAGTTAAAAATATACAAGATATTATAGATATAATATAATCATACTTACAAAAGCTGATTATACGATGGGAAATGTACATATGGAATCCTTATAAGTATAGTTTATATAACAATCATAAAAGAAAACCAAATCCTAAGAATTTCACTTTTTTATCATTTCTAACACAGTCGCCATGTCTGTAGGAAGTGATAAGTCACATATTCCCATGCCTTTATGCTGGAGCACTTTTTAACGATGGGTTTTACTCGTAAAACATAATATATATACTACATGTACAATTTACGAACTTTTTGAACATTTGGTCAGTGTTCTTGAATTTCTAAATATGAAAAATTGTAAATATTAATTTCATGTCAAATTGTTCACAGATGTACACTGAAAGACGGATTTGGTATGGAGAATGTGTAGATGGTTGAATCGTGCTTCAACAGGTGTAAAAACATTTTCTTTTTGCCTAGCTCAGCTAAACTAATTGTGTGATTCATTTAAACAAAAAAGCCCCATTGTACATTAAATTGTAACAAGAACATATACATGCTACATTTAGATAAAAAATGATCTAAACTATTATATACCTACATTATGTGCTAAAATATTTATATCCATGTTGTCCCAGTACAACATGAATACAAACCTACGTATTTACCTTTGACATAGTGTAAGACGCTTTAATTTACCTTTGTTTATTTAAATTAAGTATTTTCTGACTAATTCATTAATTAATATGACGCAACACCTCATATAAACATAACTTCAGGTAACTTACCTTTGTCAGGTAAGCTCAGCACAATCCTTCCAACACAGATTTCCAAAATTTCCTTTGGGAACTGGAATAACCGTTATCCTTTTGTGTTTGGACTAAGTTGTATAAATTATCCGGTATCCGACATGTCTTCGCCTTCTCTCCAGTTGTGTGCCTACCTTTGTGGCTCGCTCGGCAGAAAGACTAAGCTGGCCTGTTGTCGCTGCCCTAGTGATAGCTGCTTGTCGTTTTTACCTTGAGAAATGTCAGTGGGCCTGCTGCTAACGGTCTCTATACATGATTTATTGACGAGTGCCCAGCGACAGGTGTAGTAGACTTTGTATATACATAAAAAGGTGCCGTCACAGAGGTCCGCATTCACGACAAAGATAAATTCTCTAGTTCTATTGAACAAAAAACATGTACTAGTATACTGTATATTGGCTTTACTTATATACAGTGATATCTGTATTGATGTAGTTTATGTATATTGATATTGTATTTATATTAATATAGCATATATTTTTAATGAAATCATATTTATATTGATATTGTATACATCTGTTTATAAATATGCATAAAAACGATATACATGTATAGTGTATATAATTCAATTTCAGATTAATTGCTATTGTTTAATTATTTCAATAATTCAAATCAACAGAGTAATTTAATAGGAAACTATACCATGGTGTTGGCATTATTACAACATCATAATTATTTCTGTGAGATTTTAATATATGCCGTATTTTTAAAACTCACGAATCAAGATGAGCTTTTAATATGTTATTCATTGCCAAAAGTTACTAGCATTTTGAAAATTAAAGTACTTTCAATGCATTGGTTTTAATTTTACAAACGCAAATAAGAGCAGAAAATGATTTTTAGTAGTACTGCCTAAAGGCATTATATGTACATCTATAATGAAGGGAAATGAGTACCTACGGTCAGACCATGAAGCCAAATTGTCACGGCATAAAAACAACAATTTTACAATACATAATTTCTGTGTTTTAATTCACGTTTATAAGGCACCCGAAGCCATTTGAATGATTTCGATAGATTATTGAAGATAATATAACATGCCAAATAGTTCGCCCAGTTACGGCACATGTAACTTTAAAGAACATTTCTATTCCTTAAGTATTGTTATTAATGCAGCATTGCATTTAATATTATCTACAATAGTAGAATTCTATTTACCATGTATGTTACTTATTTTGATACATTGATATATCGAATATAAATTCCTATTGGCAAGACATTGAAATTGATATGCACTTGTTCAATACTGGTATAGAATCTAATATTGATTGTGAAATGTAATGAAACTCGATTTTAAGTTTTGGACCGACAAAGAAAAAAGGTGTTTTCAAAAATAAAAATAAAGAAAGAAAACCATTTAATGTAATGTTTGTAATTTCAAATTTTATCTAGAATTAAGGTGCAAAAACTTATAAATTTAATTATATGATATTGTAATAACTCATTGTTTTAAATGTGTTTACTTATCTATAATGAATTAAGGACTATTATATTCCCGTATTTGTTATCAGAAGACAAAAAACACATCATTGTCATTCATGAACACGGTACTTACCTTGATATCAAGGAAAGAAGCACAAATTAGTAGCACTATGTAGCATTGACATAATGATAGGACAATAAACCGGACAGTCATCAAAGATACATAGTTCTGAACGAACTGAATGGGAGTAGAATTCTTATAGTTGTTCCGCGACTGTTTTACAGTGTTCTATATTTCGTTGGCTTTAACAACCGTAAAGGTAGGCTCTGAGTCGAGTTATTATGTGTATTTCGAATCAAAGATATGGTGCCGATATCACAAACTGAAATCAAGTATGGTTAATATTATGGTATGGAAAGAAGTTGTAAAACAACGTATATGAGTGTAATGATATGATTATGGCAACCATAAAACTGTCTTCCAGTCTTCATTAGCTGTCATGTCATGATGAGTCGATATCAATCAATTAGAAAAATAAACATATTGAAGTATTATGTGTCATTAACTAATTTACCCATATATCTGTTTAAATGATTGTAGTTTAGGTCACTCTCAAAATTACCCTTCCTGATATCACACTGACCACCTCAGTAAATAAGGGTACATGTACTTATAAGGGTAAGTCTTACAAAGACACAGTGTGTCATTACATCATATCTCTCACTACGGTACCATCTTATTTAGACTTTTCCTACAGTTTTCACTAATGTAAATATTAAGTGTGACAGTTGATGCAGACAAATGTGTTGTACTGAAGTCCCCTAACCATGGACGACTCCGACATCAGGGTTATCCCTCTAAACAGTCCTGATTACTGTGATGATTGAAATATATTTCTTATTTGTGCTGATATCTTTGCTCGTGCTATAATCATAATGCATGATCCAGAATTAGTTTTTCGGTGTAAACGCTTTATGAATGAAGCAATGTTTTAGAAACGTTTCATTTATTATTTTGTGTGGTCTAGTTCTATCCAAAAATATTAGGTTTTTTTCGTAAGATACCATAATCTTTTTTATATTATATTTAGTATTTGAGATATCGCCATTTTTCTGTTCAGAAAATGCAGTTTATTAAAAAAATGAGCTTACTAAGTTAACCCAACATGCATGATACAGATTCAATATATTAAAAAGTACTGTAATTTACACAGGTAGTGGTACAGAGGAGTGCTGATTAGAGCACTTTTGTTGTGCATTACGTGAGAAACGTCACACAAGTTTACACGTCGCTAAGCATTTAGACATATCGTAAATCACAAAACACATCCGGACCACGTTTCCGGAGCACAAAATACATCAGAAATAACAACATATACAATGATGGTGTTGCTTAAATTCTAAAAGAGGGGGACACATTGGGTGTTGTAGTTCTGGTACACTGACAGCATATATACATGTTTGATATAAAGTTAGCAGACATTGTTTAAGATTTCTGTCCTATAAAGCAGGGACCCGGGTCATAGGTGGACGTTCTGTCACTGGGAATCGCTTGGATCAGTTCATGTTGACCACGAGCATCTATAATGTATCTTTCTTTGTCCAATCTGTGTAGAGGAATGTGTTTTCTCTTTAGTTTTTATTGTGGGAAGCTTTACAGACTTTGCGTTTTAGATAAGATTGGAAATTATAGACAGATACATGTATGCTTTGGATGCAGTCTCTAATCTAATTACAATTAGTTGATTACTAGTACGTTACCTTCCAAAGCATGTCGATCAGGGTTCCGAACGTTCTTGTGTCATTAAATATTGACTAATTAGAGATTGAGTTAAGTGAAACAGGGAGCAAGAACAATTGTGATTTTAATATTCATTAAGCTTTCTCCTTAACAAAGAATGATATGGTACGTCTTGCTGTGCCTGTTTTTAGAAAAATAAATTATATTCCTGTAGAAGACATATATTCCATCTTTGCATATTACAGAGTTGCCCCGCTTTCCTATAGATATCGAATGTCATTATTTTGAGAGCGAAGTTCACGTTGTTTTCTCTAAATTGTACGACGTTATGCTCGCAAATAAATGACGTCGCAATCAATACCTTTCCGCAAGAGCAGGTAACACTGTGATATGCAAGTACAGAATATACATATTTATGGTATATTATACAAATATTTCATGGCCTACTGTGCTCTAGTTCATAATATTTAACCCGAGGTGGTGGTAATCAACAAATGTTATATTGCACGAGGCCGAAGGCCGAGTGCAATATAATATTTGTTGATTACCATCACCGAGGGGTAAATATTATGAACTAGAGCACAGTAACCCATGAAATATTTGTTTTATTACATAATCACCAGTTTTTCAGTTGAATATTATTATAAAATGAATACGACAATCACTTAACAAAATCATCAGCACCGTACCGTACGGAAAAGCTTCAAATCCTATTGAAGATTGACATATAAACCACGTACGTCACGTTGTAACTCCGGTTTGGATGTCTTATTGTCTTTTTTAACAATATTAGACCTGCATGCAGCCTTTTGATCTAATACATTCGCCGTGTCCGTCCTCTACTCGATAAACGTCTACATGACGTGCTTGTTTCGAGATCTATAAAGCTAGCGCGAAATTGAACGTGAACCTTTGTGACGTCATAAAAAAGTAACTCACTGTTACGCGCGATTCCTCGGAGGTTTTCTACAAAACTAGACAATAACAGCGAGGTGTTCCTAAAGCCGTGCAATATAACATCTCGAACCGTGCAATATAACGTTTCCATGGGAGCGTGCAATATAACTTCGAACCGTGCAATATAACAAGGTTTTATTGAACGGTCGGTGTAATAGTTGAAAATATTATATTACTTCATATATAGATTGGTGTAAACAAAGTATGTAATAAAAATACATATATATATTAATATGTAATCAACATATTTTATTAATTTGCAATAAAAAAATTCCTTCAAAGATCGAATCCTAATATTTAGTATTATGGTATATATATATTTCGAAGTTATAAGTTTGCATCATTGCATTTCACAGCATTTTAAAACGTGATTTAGTTATCTTTAAGATTTTGAAGTGATGTTACTCAGACAAGTTGATGAAACCTAATTATATTACATCCTAGATGCTCAGACCTAGCAAGGTGGTATTAGGACGTGGCCATATCATTTCATTTTATGTTTTGAGGACATGCAATACAGACGTTGTACCACATTAAGTACGATAACAATATAAGTATTTCCTTATGTCCTAATAACTTTCTGATGACATTCAATAGTTTCGGAAAAATACTTCTAAACAAATGATAATTCTGTTGAACGGATTTCTTGTGTTTCGATAAAGATGGAGTGGAAACCAATTTGATGTTTTAATAACATGGATTGTATGCTCTGTAATTTCATAATAACTGCTGTAGGTATATCCACAACTTGATTATTCGGGATAATCATTCTACTTAGATAAATGCAGTGTATTTGTTATAAAATTGAAAATAATCTGGCATGATATGTTACACTACCATATTAAGATGGAAATCTGTGTATCAAAGATTTAGAACACATTCTGATGGTTTCAGAGCTGTATTTTTATCAATGATTTAGAACATATGCCGATGGTTTCAGAGCTGTATTTGAGAAGACTTGCCGATGGTTCCGGAGTAGGAAATACCTTCCTGGTGTTACCTACTGTCAAGTTTGATTCTGAAATCGTGACACTGGTCCCAGTAGGACCAGACTGTGCGAGGTTAGCATGCGGAACACGTAAGTTGGGGGTGAGAACTGATAATGTCAACAATACGTATTCTGATCACAAAGGTGATAAGGAACGCTGACTGTATTGGAATGTCCGACATTTCCTTACTATGATCATTAGATATGCTAGAATGGCTAGCTAGGCCTTCAACTTTAGCCACAACTAATCACTAATTACCTGGCAGTTATATCAGCCGGTAACGCCTAGAATGGCTAGCTAGGCCTTCAACTTTAGCCACAACTAATCACTAATTACCAGTTATATCAGCCGGTAACGCCTAGAATGGCTAGCTAGGCCTTCAACTTTAGCCACAACTAATCACTAATTACCTGGCAGTTATATCAGCCGGTAACGCCTAGAATGGCTAGCTAGGCCTTCAACTTTAGCCACAACTAATCACTAATTACCTGGCAGTTATATCAGCCGGTAACGCCTAGAATGGCTAGCTAGGCCTTCAACTCCAGCCACAACTAATCACTAATTACCAGTTATATCAGCCGGTAACGCCTAGAATGGCTAGCTAGGCCTTCAACTTTAGCCACAACTAATCACTAATTACCTGGCAGTTATATCAGCCGGTAACGCCTAGAATGGCTAGCTAGGCCTTCAACTTTAGCCACAACTAATCACTAATTACCAGTTATATCAGACGGTAACGCCTAGAATGGCTAGCTAGGCCTTCAACTTTAGCCACAACTAATCACTAATTACCTGGCAGTTATATCAGCCGGTAACGCCTAGAATGGCTAGCTAGGCCTTCAACTTAGCCAGAACTAATCACTAATTACCTGGCAGTTATATCAGCCGGTAACGCCTAGAATGGCTAGCTAGGCCTTCAACTTAGCCAGAACTAATCACTAATTACCTGGCAGTTATATCAGCCGGTAACGCCTAGAATGGCTAGCTAGGCCTTCAACTTCAGCCACAACTAATCACTAATTACCTGGCAGTTATATCAGCCGGTAACGCCTAGAATGGCTAGCTAGGCCTTCAACTTTAGCCACAACTAATCACTAATTACCTGGCAGTTATATCAGAAGGTAACGCCTAGAATGGCTAGCTAGGCCTTCAACTTTAGCCGCAACTAATCACTAATTACCTGGCAGTTATATCAGCCGGTAACGCCTAGAATGGCTAGCTAGGCCTTCAACTTTAGCCACAACTAATCACTAATTACCTGGCAGTTATATCAGCCGGTAACGCCTAGAATGGCTAGCTAGGCCTTCAACTTTAGCCACAACTAATCACTAATTACCTGGCAGTTATATCTGCCGGTAACGCCTAGAATGGCTAGCTAGGCCTTCAACTTTAGCTACAACTAATCACTAATTACCTGGCAGTTATATCAGCCGGTAACGCCTAGAATGGCTAGCTAGGCCTTCAACTTTAGCCACAACTAATCACTAATTACCTGGCAGTTATATCAGCCGGTAACGCCTAGAATGGCTAGCTAGGCCTTCAACTTTAGCCACAACTAATCACTAATTACCTGGCAGTTATATCAGCCGGTAACGCCTAGAATGGCTAGCTAGGCCTTCAACTTTAGCCACAACTAATCACTAATTACCTGACAGTTATATCAGCCGGTAACGCCTAGAATGGCTAGCTAGGCCTTCAACTTTAGCCACAACTAATCACTAATTACCAGTTATATCAGCCGGTAACGCCTAGAATGGCTAGCTAGGCCTTCAACTTTAGCCACAACTAATCACTAATTACCTGGCAGTTATATCAGCCGGTAACGCCTAGAATGTCATTCATATTTCTGTAGTTGTTGTTAAAAATACGCGATTAAGAAAAGAAAAGTCGAAATTTCCTATGACAGTTTTTTTTTTATTTACAAATTTTACCACATCATGTCTTGTATACGAGAACTATCTGCAATTACAGGCAATCTTCAAACAATAAAAAGTCTCTAATCATGGTCGAAACGAGACTGAACCTATCCAGAAAAACGTTACAAGGACTTCAGACATTTTCCTTATTACCACTGTGACAGTTTTCTATGGGACATTTTTACTTTAAGTGAATCCCTTAAGTTAACGGCGTTGATGAAAATGGGTCCTGTTATTTTGTAAATCTTTCTACCTTACCCCTTCTGTATATTTGATGCATCGAGATTCGCTGAAAACTATCTGTGAGCATTGTCAGTCCAACAATTCATATATATTAGTCTGTCCAAAAGCTCTAGGCTGATTTAAAGAACACAACACAAGTCATAATTGATTTCAAGTTGATATGTGTCGATCTGCACTTAATATAAAAATATCATAATTGTAATAGTATTGATTTGTTTGCTAGGATAGAAACGTAATATCCATGATATTTGTAATTTATGAGTTATTTTTATGAATTAATATATTAGTCGTATTATTTATCAAAACTTGTGCTAAATTGATTCTTAGACTAATAAATGTTTTTCTATAGTCAAATGTTTGTAACAGTTTGCTTAGCGATTTCATCCTGATGGTAACAACGAGTTAATCGTTTCAGTAAAGAGCCTGCATTGTTATAAGTACAACATTTTAAAATTTCGTAGTGGTTGATAATATGTTCACTTTTTCATTCTTGTAGAAAATTTAAAATTGCAATACATCACACTTTGATTCTATTGAGCATCGTTTGTACCTATCAAGCAGACAGAACACCAGTTGTAAACAATAAAAAAAATCTTAGCATTAGGTAAATGAGAGGCAGTTATTTCTATGGTTTTCGAGTTTAATTGACCGCGTGTGAAGTTTATAAAAGTCATAAATGTCTGGGTTGGCCATTACTCATCAGGCAGCACATTTTTGTTGGGGGATACACTGGGACAGCAGTGGGTTAAACTCCTACAATATAAATCATAGCTGGCCCTGACCTCGACCAATTCTCACCTTTGACATTTCATTCCAGTTGAATAAGGTATCATCTTTTGGTCCAAAGCCACCAATAAGATACATTGTAGTAAACAGATGATATTGTGTAGAATGATGAATTAAAGCAATTAAATGTAGTCAAACAGTGCAATACAAATGACTCAATAAACCAATACTAAACAACTAGGTTTGCTATCAGTACCTTATGTCTACTCTGACCAGATAATTTCTTTAAATAAATGTTCATTTAGAAAAAAAAAATTAAAACTTCCTAAAAACTTTGATTCTTTTGATATTTGTTTATTTTAATTTGTAATCATAAGGAATTGCTATGTATGAAAAATACCTTCTTTGTTTGTTTGTTTGTTTACTTGAGTTTTACGGCTCATCGACAAATACTTTCACTAAAATTAATTACAACAGATTGGTTCTTAGCACAAACAATAATGTGCAGTAAAATCAATAGATGGGGGTAAATATCAAAACCATAATATACAAATTTACAAGGCTTACAGTAAAGTGGAATGGTTGTTTCAGTTATTGTTTATGGTGTACTGTTGCCCCGGATTTGTCCTTCATTTATATGGCGAGTGTTGTCGATCTTAAAAACGGCATAAATATTGAATATGTGTAATTGTTATTCCCGAGACAACAAGCAAATCAGGTTTGTTTAATTTTTCTGAACCGGACTTCGTATTTCAAACCCTTTGAGTTGATTAAATTCAATGACACTATGAATAACAATGCGTTTCCCTCTTTATTATCTCATATTCCATTGATACAACGTAAGGTGCTGATTCTGCCAACCAGCACGCGAGCGTTTGAATTGGATGACTGTGAGTATCTTGTCAGCTTGACTAGGCCTAGCTCCAGGCATTAACAAAACAACTTGCTACAGGAAACTCATCTCCGTATTCTACCTTTTATGGATTTGTATATTGTTGTTTCCTATTATAAGACAAAATCAGTAATATTTGATGATTTTTTTTGCAGTGAATTCCACCATGTAAGTGATCAAGCTGAGAATGTGAGTTCTGTGATCGTGACAATCAGTATGACGGGAGAGAAACAAACATGACAAGACCACAACACTGACACCTCACTGTAAGGATGATAGCAGGAATTCTACCCTCCAATCTCCGTAACGCCGGAGCTTAAGACACTGATCAGTGTATGAGGTTTAATCAAAGATATTATGAGACTGCCAGTTGCAAGTTTCGTTCAAAAATTATATTGATATTCTTAGTAGATTTTTCATACTGGGATTTTAGGAAATGGCCCATTTGGCAATATGCATTTTTTCGCTTTGAGTAGAGTCAAAGTTTTACCATTTTGTACTTTAATTGTTTTTACTTAAATCATCACTGCACCAGTCATTTTAGCTGTATCGAGCTAGTTTTGCTGTAAATCTTTATTAGGTCCATGGTAACATCAAGCATTAATGTGTGAAATGATACACTTACAATATCAGTATGTATGTTTGTATGTCAGTTCATTTTTACATTTAATGGTAATTTCAGCACTTTTATGCTTCACTGTAAATTATAAGAAATATAAATATTTAAGTTGGAGAAAAAAACACAGGACACCTCTCCCTTTTTGCTTATTAACATTACCATTTACATATAGGATAACTTTTACAATGTCATCATTACAGAGTTAAAACAATTATTTCCAATCATCAAATGTTAACCTCATGCCCAAGGAAATGGAGGTTGGTCAGTGTCACTTGCATGCTTGAAGCTCTGTTTGTGCCATTATAAGTTTTATATAGGAAAATGAGTGGTATTAATCCAAAATCGGCATACTTTCTCACTGAATTTCTTACATTTATTGAAAGATTCTGACATCGAAATTTTCTTATTTTTTAATATATAATAAAATAATTTTGATACCGTTTACATTTATATTATCCTCTTTGTCGAAATTATTATTGCATTCTAGAAAGAACAGTGCTATTTTGCTGCCCTTTTACAACTTTGGTGAATAAATATTCTACAATGCATAGTTTACTCTTCTGTAAACGATTGTCCAAAACATAGCTTCTATTGGTGTTTTGTGGAAAGCCACCAAATATTGGAAACACTGGTAAAGAATCGGGGATATATGTTTTTGACCTTCCGTGATCAGGAATTACATACTGTCTTATCACACATGTCGATATCATTTAATGATCTGTTTGTAATGTAAAGCATAAAGGACAACATATAACGTCACATTACGCTTAATGGCCATTATAGGTGATAACTTACACGCTAATGTTTGTTCACTTGTCACCTCATTGGCCGCCTCTAGCGGAAGTAACTCCCATCAGTCTACCAGGCATATATATAGATCAACAGAAATTAAAGATATAGGCCTACGTAACATTGAACATTTACTGTGAGGTGCAACTTCATTGTTTTACCAAGTATTATAAGTGACCTATTCAAAATGGAACCCCCTTTTTACCATATGTCTTATTTTGTTAATAGAAAATATATATTACCATATCAAGAATTCTAGGCTAATGTGCTTTTTATAAAAATCCAGTAAAACATTATCTAGTATGTAATGATCAATCTAACAAAGACTCTGGATATATATCTGATACCCATTTCCAAATGTATTAGTTACACAAGATGATTTCAAAAGATGTAAAGGAAAATGAAAAATTGATAATTCACTTCAATATAGTTAATCAGGATTAACGTTAACACCCTTCACATTTTCTTTGCATCCCCTTTTTATATAAGGATATGACCGTGCCTGATGTCCATTTCTTTCGATATTTACCACCTTTGTCAATTAAATAACATATATGGTGGTTTAAATTTGAACTATAGTGACTTTGTTTTTCTTTAATTAGTGTGTTGGCGACATGTCACTAAGTTGACGTGTCCGTAAAAAACAACAAATAAGCAAAAATACCAAGCATAAGTAGTATCTGGTTCCTATAATTATTCATATATACACAGATGATGTATGGTTTCTGCGTCTTTGACGTGGGCAATTCAACCAATTCAACATCCTGATCTATCAAAGTTACTTCCCTTCAATACTGACGGAGAATACTCAAAAATGAGATATCCTATATACTATATACATATCTTCTATACATAAATAATATATCTCATTTTTCCCATAGCTACACGCGTAATACTGGCTGGTCAAGGGCAATACACTCATATGTCACCTGAGGCTAGATTACATAGCTACTCATGCAATAAAGCCTCGTGACGTCACAGTGTCAACAAAACTACTACTTTTTAGGTACAATTTTAACATTTAGAAAAAAATTTAACGCAATTTTCATGTATGAATAATTGACTTACAGTCGCGTTTTTTTTTCAATTTATTTCAAAATGGTGGGAATTCATGGTAGTAAAATTGAAATAAAACGTGCAAGTATGTGAGAAAAATGCTCTTTCATCAGTTGATATGAAGGATAATGATATTCTACCCTTATGACCCTCGCGTAGAATATCCCTACTCTATCCTATGCCCAATCCTATTGTATATAAAATTACACAATAAAATATGTTTAAATCAAAATCCCTATCCTTCATACCTACATATGAAAGAGTCTTATAAAATTATATATAGATATTGGATTGCGCTCTTATGTTAACCATGGTTGTATGGAGCAATTCCTCTAAGAATATATTCTATGGGGCGCTATTGAATGTATTCTTAGGGGAAGTTTTTACTACTAGACTCCTTCTTATTTCGTTCTATGGTAGGCCATACCAAAAGGGGTTTATTTCCGATATATTTGAAATATTGAATAAGTACCCATTATATAAAGAGTTAGAATTTAAAAAAAAACAGGAAGAAGGTTGTTTGAAAAAACATAGTGATTTAGCTATACATTTCACATAACAAAAGAAATCTTCAACTTTGGCGACAATAAAGGGAATAATGATTATAATGGTAAGGCGTAGAATTGTTTTAGTTTTAACGAAAGATCATGTACTCGTCGACAAAATTGTAATTAACATAAAGAATATTCTAGATTGTGTACTAGAAAACACTTGGAACAAAACCAATCATGCTTGATCTCATCTGCAATTTAAGGATGTACTCCTCTGAGAAGTCAAAATTTTCTTGTATTGAACTTTTTTTCTCATATAGATTTTTGGAAACAGGAGCTCATGCCATAAAAGAAAATGGAATAAAAACATATGTCCGTGTGCTCGTCTGTGAGCTATTGTCACTCCAAGATACATAGTTGACAAACTATTGCATTTTATGGGAATTTTGTCGTTTTGACCATATACACAAGTCATAATTTCCGAATGAGTTGTTTGATATGTATGAATGTTTGTAGAATTTATTTTCCAGTAGTCTTTTTTTTTAAATATACCAGTTTTGATTAATAAGACTAACATTTTATCTCAGAATAACAATATATGCTACCCCTACCCTTTAATTTTGAGCTACAAAATGCACTATTTTCAGCCATTTTTGCCAAATTTAACCCTTTATAGAAAAAGTTCTGGTATGAAACTTTTCTTAAAATTGTGTATATCAACAGGGAAAGGGTTGTTCTTTCTAAATAAGGCAGAAAAATGGGCTTAATTTTTTGCCACATTTGAATATTTGTCATTTTTCGGTATTTTAGAGTAAAAAATAGAAGTGCTCAAATTACCATTAAATGTAAAAATAAAGTGACAAAAGTATATCAATTCACACATTAATGCTCAATATTTTAATAACCACGAACCCAGTAATGATTTACAGCAAAAATTAGCCCGATACAGCTAAAAATAGTGACGCAATGATGATTTAAGTAAAAACAATTTCAGTAAAAAATGATAAAACTGTGGCTCTATTCAAAGCGAAAAAAGACACAATTTCAAAATGGCCGCCAAATTGGCTATTTCTTAAAATCCCCGTATAAAAAATCTACTAAAAATAGAAATGTAGTTTTTTGACAAAATTTGCAACTGGCAACTTGCTACAGATATTGATAGATTTTATTTGAAAATCTCATAACTTCTTTGATCTATGTCGAAACGAGACTTCAACGGGACTGAAACCTGAAGAATACAGGCGGCGTAACTGCGGCGCGCATTGTAGATAACGTCATCAACTTTGACGCATAACGACGTTTTATTCTAAGTATGGGAGAAAAAGAATAAAACATGGGTCTATGAAGTAGTCAGGGATATCTCAACCCTCGTGAAAGATTTTAGCCGTCAACCCTCGGCAAGCCTCGGGTTGACGGGCCAAAATCTTTCACGAGGGTTGAGATATCCCTGTCCACTTCACAGACCCATGTAAGATTAAAAATTAAAAAATTTAAAAAATTAATTTTTTTTTAAAAATTACTGGTTGCCACGGAAAGAATATGGAGGTGTCTCATTGGTTGAAATTTAGATGTTATTAGATATATGTCAAATTTGGAGCATATGGGTTATGGGGTATGCCGAATGAGACACTAACAGTTTTAAATACATTGTTGTCGTTGTTGCAAAATAGAGGTTCCCTGAATGGTCAAACTTTAGATTGTAGCCTTTGTGGTGCAGGTATTATTTTTGGATTAAACTTATTTCATTTAAAAATCAAATGTAACTCTGTTTCCCTCTTTAATCATTTTCATTCAATTTTAAATATTTTTATCGACATAAGAGAGATGGTTAAGAAGTGAAATTATTTGTTCACCCAAGAGTATATCTAGCTGTAAGCCTTTTTGTACTGTTAGGGAAAATGCACGTATAACATGCACTAATTATAGAGTACATATGTTAGTTTACAAAAATATCATATCCCTAACTATTGTTTTATTATGGTGTTTATGATCAATTTTGAATTTTACGGTTATTTAGGGCAAATAATGATTGTTTTAGAAAATTCTCCAGACTATATTTCATCTTATGAAATGCTTTTTTCCCGTATTTCATTCCTTTTTTTGAAAAAAGTATCTGTTTTAAGATTATACCTATAGCATGTTTTTAAAATTGGTTAAAAGTATGGACAAAATCGATACCATGCCAAATATTTCGAGCAAACCCAATATCCTCAAGTTTTATCCTGACAAAAATTAGAGGTTTTTTTTGGCTTGAAGATCAATTTGTAGTAAAGATAATTAGTAAATATCAGAGAAATAAAGAATGAACTATCTTTTATCAACAAAAATAATTAGAAAATAAAAAACTGGTTCAAAAGGTGGACACAAGGGGTCCCCTTGTCACACACCCAAAGTATTTTGGAAAGCATCATTTTAGGCCCTTTATGCCTTATTAAAAAATAAAAAAATAGATCAAAAGCAAATATAAAGTAGTTGAGTACCTTCAATACGGCAAAATTTGGAAAAATTGTAGCGTGGGCAGATTTTGTAACCCCACCTAATAGCATCTTTATATTTTTCAGGGTTTATCATCAAATCATACAACCAGAAAAATCAAAGAGATGACAGGATAAAAGCGATTTGATTTCATTGAAACTGTGAGATTTGCTGTGTATAATTTTTTGTTTTACGCATGAGTAAACAAAACAAAAATATTCTGTGCATAAAGAGAAATAAATATGACAATTATTTTTCATCAAATCAAAAAAGGTGTCACTCACTTCTCCACAATACGAGTTGTGTCAGGCTCATGTCAAAACAACTTTCGCTGACACGCGTTAGTTTACTACATTTCGACATTTTACTTCATAAAACATTTATAATCCGCCTTTTTTTATACATAATGTGATTGCACTTAAATCTATAAATAGCGATAATTAGCACGTGCGTGACGTTAGGATTAGTCGACCTGAGGAAAACGTTCAACTTATTTTGACACAATTATAAATGTATTTACGCATTATTTAATTACTCATGAAATTAATTCAGACGTATATCGTATTATTCCATCGTCGTTTATGTTTCTCCTTTTCATGCAATTAGTTGTATTTTTATTAGAGGAAAAACATCGAACCAAAACACTCTAAGCCCATTAATTAATTTTAGTGCCATCTGAATAAAGTTATTTACCGAAAATTATAAAGCTAACCTCCTGGACAAGGCGTGAATTGTTTAAAACTATAGAAATGTTTTACGGTCGGCAGTGTGATTTACAGTACAGTATGGTGGCCCGTTAGGGCAACAAAGCAATCTCGCAACCTCCACTTTCAAGTCGAGGTTGCGATATCGCGAGACGGCGAGACAGCGAGGTTGCGAGGCGAGATCGCGAGATTGCAAGCAATGCAATCTTGCGTCTTCGGCTCGCGACTTCGCAACATCAACTTGGAACTCAAGGTTGCGAGGTTGCGGGTGGTCCTAACCGGCCACCATAGTGATCACCTGTCTGAACTGCCCATGGTCGGTGTCAGTTGTATTTGGTTGTCTCATGGCTCATTGGTCACCCCCTAACATGGACGTAGATTTTATTTAATTACATACCCTGAGCTTGTTTTAACACCTTTAATTAATAACCTGAGCTTGTTTTAACACCTTTAATTACATACCCTGAGCTTGTTTTAACACCTTTCATTACATACCCTGACCTTGTTTTAACACCTTTAATTACATACCCTGAGCTTGTTTTAACACCTTTAATAACATATCATGAGCTTGTTTTAACACCTTTAAATACATACCCTGAGCTTGTTTGAACACCTTTAATTACATACCCTGAGCTTGTTTTAACACCTTTAATAACATATCATGAGCTTGTTTTAACACCTTTAATTACATACCCTGAGCTTGTTTTAACACCTTTCATTACATACCCTGACCTTGTTTTAACACCTTTAATGACATACCCTGAGCTTGTTTTAACACCTTTAATTACATACCCTGAGCTTGTTTTAACACCTTTAATTACATACCATGATCTTGTTTTAACACCTTTAATTACATACCCTGAGCTTTTTTTAACACCTTTAATTACATACCCTGAGCTTGTTTTAACACCTTTAATTACATGCCATGACCATGTTTTAACACCTTTAATTACATACCCTGAGCTTGTTATAACACCTTTAATTACATACCCTGAGCTTGTTTTAACACCTTTAATTACATACCCTGAGCTTGTTTTAACACCTTTAATTACATACCATGAGCTTGTTTTAACACCTTTAATTACATACCCTGAGCTTGTTTTAACACCTTTAATTACATACAGTGAGCTTGTTTTAACACCTTTAATTACATACCCTGAGCTTGTTTTAACACCTTTAATCACATACCATGACCTTGTTTTAACACCTTTAATTACATACCCTGAGCTTGTTTTAACACCTTTAATTACATATCGTGACCTTGTTTTAACACCTTTAATTACATAGCATGACCTTGTTTTAACACATTTAAATACCCTGAGCTTGTTTTAACACCTTTAATTACATACCCTGAGCTTGTTTTAACACCTTTAATTACATACCCTGACCTTGTTTTAACATACTTAGTATATTTTACCGTAACTTGAAGCAACAATACAATACAATATTTTTTTATCTAAAGTCGCATATTTCTTACAAATAACATTACCTCTTGTGAGCTATTATCGCGACAAATAGAGATTGAACAGTGTTTTGATTGCGTTAAAGGTGGTATGAACGCAATGGGATACAGACATATTCAATGTAGCGCGTTAGCGCTACATGTAGAATATGTCTGTATCCCATTGCGTTCATGCCACCTTTAAAGCAATCAAAACACTGTTCAATCTTTATATTTACATAAATAAGTCTACTTTTACGTCAAATTTAAGACGGCGATGGTTGCTAAGTTGGGTAACTACGGTAGTCAGGATGACCGAAGATATAGTTCCGATTGTTGAATGTTATAGGTGCAGTTTGATTTGAAATATAACAATGACACCTTGAATTATTTTTTAATATATCTTTTTTTAATTTGATAATGTATCAATAATGTCCATTTCGAATAAAAATTGAGAAAACCGAGGCGGAACGACTACCGGTATCGTTGTTAGGGTAGTGATGCGGCCCGAAGTGGAGCGAGCCGCCATATTTGATTTTCAAACGAGGAAAGTATCTGTGAAATAGGCTGTTGATCAAATGGTATGACTGTTGAGCTGCTGAATGTTTGTAATGTATGTATCGGTCTACGTACACGATATAGACTAAATTCTTCATAGTCACGACTTTTATTTTACTGTACGGATGACAGGCAAGTGTTTGCATGGTGTGTGACTGACGTAACTATGGATTTCCTCGAACATTCCTGAGGAAAGCCCCCGGTTGTAGCCTCGACCAGCTATTCATTTTGTTGTTTATTACCGTTACAATGCTTGAACACATAGAATCTATTTTGTTTTGATGTCAAATACATTTTAATTGGATCTAATAACAACTCTTTAATATTATTTTGAATCCGACAACGAGGAAACTTTGGGAACACATCTAGTATAGCGGACCCCATTTTTTCCGCGAAATATCACGAGTTTATTGACGGCGACCTGTATATATAGAGACCGCGTGAGCGGGCGGTCAAAAATTAAAAATATGGGTTTTTATGCAAAAAAATGTTAAAATTTGAGCTTACCGTGTCCTTTTTTGGTTAAAAACTGAAGTTTTCAACAAAGTTTTTAACTAAGGATCATGCGGAAAACATTGTAGACTGTACGAGAAAAAAATTCGGGATTTCGTTTTGGTTGTCAGCCGAGCACGCGCTGAACATGCGCAATGAGTGATTTTACGGACTTTGATTTTATTTGTAAACACAAGTACACGTGTAGTTTACGATGGTGACGATTCGAATGAAGGATATATGACAGAAATAATGAAAACGTGGCAATATCCATCCACTGGCTTATTGAAATTGGATCATTTTTCAGTTTGTCAGGTAAATATTGCTCAACAGAGGAAAATTTGGCATGGAAAAGACAGCGAATCGGTGTTCACATGTGCTGGCCATGGTCCAAACATTATCGAAGATCACATTGAGGCCAAAGTTCCTTTCAAACGTCCTAGAATTGTTTTTTAAATATTTAAAATGCTACAAAAACAGTTAAGATGAGTTCAAGATGTAAAATTGAGTTGGTTTTTTTTTTCTTTTCTCGGGGGTTTCACCCCCGAACCCCCGTCGGCTCTTCGAAGCGGTGATTCAAAATGGCGACATATTTACATGATCCGTAGCAACCTCTGACATGCGCACTGATTATTATGTTTCTAAACTTCCGGGGTCCGATATACTAGAAACTTCCCAAACTTTGTTTACACTTCATGCAGTAGGCCAACCGAGTAGCCTAATGACGAGCATGATATTGTCTGTGCCGCCTAAGGATCAGTCTTGAGACAAATAGAAGACCGAAATCGTTTTTTAGTTTATTATTAATTCAAAGCAAATCTGCCATCTATGGAAAGGTAAAATGTACATTAAGTAATTAAAGTTTAGACGCAAAATCTTACCGAAGCGTGAACTAAAAGTAGTCCGATCCTACTCTGGGTTTGTATTCATACGTCGTTGCGTTTACGCTAATTTGAATGCAACTCCCCTCCCATTGACTATATAGGGGCATATGTAAATATATGCTAACATAGCAAAAAGTAAAAATTGACAGATTATACACTAATATAGTGTGAGTTAAAAGGAAGCATTTTAATTTGAGATCGTAAAAAGCAATATTAAGACCATATCATATAAAGACAAAGTGTCATAAACATAGACTGGTGATAGTGTCATAAATATAGACTGGTGATAGTGTCATAAACATAGACTGGTGATAGTGTCATAAACATAGATTGGTGATAGTGTCATAAACATAGACTGGTGATAGTGTCATAAATATAGACTGGTGATAGTGTCATAAACATAGACTGGTGATAGTCATAAACATAGACTGGTGATAGTGTCATAAACATAGACTGGTGTTAGTGTCATAAACATAGACTGGTGATAGTGTCATAAAGATAGACTGGTGATAGTGTCATAAACATAGACTGGTGATAGTGTCATAAACATAGACTGGTGATAGTGTCGTAAACATAGACTGGTGATAGTGTCATAAACATAGACTGGTGATAGTGTCATAAACATAGACTGGTGATAGTGTCATAAACATAGACTGATGATAGTGTCATAAAAATAGACTGGTGATAGTGTCATAAACATAGACTGGTGATAGTGTCATAAATATAGACTGGTGATAGATATACGACAAAGCGTAAACATGACAAAGCTTTAGCAGATACATACAAATGTATAGTGTATACACAAGCTGCATAATACAGAATAATACAGAACACAGGATAAAGAAATATGTAACTATAAACAGGAGAATTACAAGACAGCAAAGCATGACACAGTGGTTATTCTGCAAAAGACAGACAAATGGCACACTGACAAATTTGGTCGTCCCAGGTGTGGATCAGTCTTTTAAACTCCGAAAAGTTTTCAACTCTTCGGAATTCATTTGGAAGACTGTTCCACACCCGAGCGGCCTCAAAAGAAAATGATTTATGACCATACTTAACCGTGGCAGTTCTTTTGATGTCTGCTTTTCTGTCTTGTCTGAAATTATAAAAAGATGATTGTTTGATTGTTATCAAGTCCTGGACATTTTCAGGAGAGATCTTGTTAACTATCTTAAAAACCTCGCAGGCCATATCTCGAAGTCTCTTAACATGTAAAAAATCATTTCCAGATATTTCTAAAATATGTTTAAATGTTGAGGTGTAGTCCTGGTATATAAATCTCAAGGCACGTTCCTGAATCTTTTCCATTTTCCTTATACTTTTCATGCTGCTGAAGTGCCATACAAGAGGACAGTAATTAAAATTTGAGATAATAAAATAATGGTAAATAACACTTCTTCCTTTCATAGTCAGATAAGAGCCAATGCGTTTTAGTACAGAAAGTTGTTGTGATGCCTTTCTACAAATTTCAGAAATATGAGTGTCAAAATTTAGTATAGAATCAAAATAAACTCCCAAAAGTTTAACAACATAACAGGTTTTACACAGGCATCACCTATATCAAAAGAATGAATGTTTTCAATAGATTTTTTACCAATGCAGATTGATTGAAAATTTTCAGGATTGGCTTTCATTTGATTATGTTTAAACCATTAAATCAAAGCTATACAGTCATTTTCCAAGGAAGTTTTTAGTACATTAAAGTCTCTATTTGAGCCACTTATAGTATTGTCATCAGCATAGTTGTAAAGCTTTGATGACTTAATATATAAAAACATGTCATTTACAAATATATTAAACAGGAGTGGTCCCAAAATAGAGCCTTTGAGCACTTCCAACCTGTCACCGCATTTGGACCCAAGTCGGACCTGCTGGCTCCTGCCGGTCAGGTAGCTGGACAGCAGCTTCAGAGCACCATCACCCAGTCCATAGGCTTCCAGCTTCCTGATCAGCAGGTCATGAGGAAGACAATCGAATGCCTTGGACATAAGAATGGCGGCGACATACTCATGGTTGTCCAAGGCCTTACGCCAGTCCTCAATTAGTCTGCTAAGAAAGAGTTAAAAATATTGTTAAAATAGTCAGACAGCTGATTTAGAAATACAGGGCAGTATACTGACTGGTCTATAGTTTTAGCAAGAATTAATAAAGCTTATTATGATAATATTTCTAAGAGTATTATATCAGACTGTTGTATACTTATTTTATCAAGGCTGGTTAAATCATATACAGAATTACTGGTTTACATTGCTTAATATGTTGTATTACAGTACAGTTTTGGTAAAACGGAATACAAGTCCCATGCGTATAAGCATGAAATGGTATAATTAGTAACAAATTAAATTCATACATATTTTAGATATATGTACACAAATATGATGTTATATCTCATTACATGTATTTTACATATTTAATATATTCAAATATAATTTTAAGATTTTGTCGACATTATTTTCCTTAGGGTTTCAAATTGATTTTATTGCCCAGGCCACCCTGAAGACCGATCAGTTTCAAAGGCAATATGCAAAAACATGTCCCTAGGGGAAGATCCCTTCAGTACTTTCTGAGAAATAGCGGTTACAATATTCAATTATAAAAATCTAAGATGGCGGCCGGTCGGCCATCTTGAAGACCAATCCGTCACAAAATGAAATATGCACAACCAACTAGGACCCAAGAGAAACCTACATATGAAATTGGAGAAAGATCCCTTCACTACTCGCTGAGAAATAGCGGTTACAAACATTAATTAACTATCAAAATCCAAGATGGCCATCTTGTTGACCGAACGATCCCAAGATGCAATATGCTCAACTAGGATCCTAAGGGAACATATGAATGGAATTTGAGACAGATCCGTGCAGTACTTTCTGAGAAAAAAACGGAAACAAGCATTGTTAACAGACGGACGGACCATGGACCACGGACGAAAAGCGATTTCAATAGCCCACCATCTGCTGATGTTGTGCTAAAAATGTCATATTTACATAGCTGTTTATCTGGTGAACACATGATACAAATGACAAAAGACTTGTGAACTTTAAAATATTTGAAAAAAAAGACAGACAGTTACCCCGACCAGATGACGGGTCGACAGACAGTTACCTCGACCATGCATGTGACGGTTCGACAGACAATATTACCCCGACCAGATGGCGAGGCGACCAGGTGGCGCGTCGACAGACATGCAGTTACCCCGACCAGGTGACGGGTCGACAGACAGTTACTCCAACCAGGTGGCAGGTCGACCCACAGTTACTCCAACCAGGTGGCGGGTCGACAGACAGTTACCCCGACCAGGTGGCGGGTCGACAGACAGTTACTCCAACCAGGTGGCGGGTCGACAGACAGTTAAACCAACTAAGTGGAAGGTCGACAGACAGTTACTCCAACCAGGTGGCGGGTCGACAGACAGTTAACCCAACTAAGTGGAAGGTCGACAGACAGTTAACCCAACTAAGTGGAAGGTCGACCGACAGTTAACCCAACTAAGTGGAAGGTCGACAGACAGTTAACCCAACTAAGTGGAAGGTCGACAGACAGTTAACCCAACTAAGTGGAAGGTCGACAGACAGTTAATCCAACTAAGTGGAAGGTCGACAGACAGTTACCCCAACTAAGTGGAAGGTCGACAGACATGCAGTTACCCCGACCAGGTGGCGGGTCGACAGACAGTTACTCCAACCAGGTGGCGGGTCGACCCACAGTTACTCCAACCAGGTGGCGGGTCGACAGACAGTTACTCCAACCAGGTGGCGGGTCGACAGACAGTTACTCCAACCAGGTGGCGGGTCGACAGACAGTTACCCCGACCAGGTGGCGGGTCGACAGACAGTTACTCCAACCAGGTGGTGGGTCGACAGACAGTTAACCCAACTAAGTGGAAGGTCGACAGACAGTTAACCCAACTAAGTGGAAGGTCGACAGACAGTTAACCCAACTAAGTGGAAGGTCGACAGACAGTTAACCCAACTAAGTGGAAGGTCGACAGACAGTTAATCCAACTAAGTGGAAGGTCGACAGACAGTTACCCCAACTAAGTGGAAGGTCGACAGACATGCAGTTACCCCGACCAGGTGGCGGGTCGACAGACAGTTACTCCAACCAGGTGGCGGGTCGACCCACAGTTACTCCAACCAGGTGGCGGGTCGACAGACAGTTACTCCAACCAGGTGGCGGGTCGACAGACAGTTACCCCGACCAGGTGGCGGGTCGACAGACAGTTACTCCAACCAGGTGGTAGGTCGACAGACAGTTAACTAAACTAAGTGGAAGGTCTACAGACAGTTACCCCGACCAGGTGGCGGGTCGACAGACAGTTACTCCAACCAGGTGGCGGGTCGACAGACAGTTACTCCAACCAGGTGGCGGGTCGACAGACAGTTACCCCGACCAGGTGGCGGGTCGACAAACAGTTACTCCAACCAGTGGCGGGTCGACATACAGTTAACCCAACGAAGGTCGACAGACAGTTAACCCAACTAAGTGGAAGTCGACAGACATTAACCCAACTAAGTGGAAGGTCGACAGACAGTAACCCAACAGTGAAGTCGACAGACAACAAAGTGGAAGGTCGACAGACAGTTAACCAACTAATGGGAAGGTCGACAGACAGTTAACCCAACTAAGTGGAAGGTCGACAGACAGTTACCCAACAGTGGAGTCGACAACAGTTACCCAACTAAGTGGAGGTCGACAGACAGTTACCCAACAGTGAGGTCACAACAGTTACAACCAGGTGGCGGGTCGACAGACAGTTACCCAACCAGGTGGCGGTCGACAGACAGTTACTCCAACAGTGGGGTCGACAGACAGTTACCCACAGGTGGGTCGACAGACAGTTAACCCAACTAAGTGGAAGGTCGACAGACAGTTAACCCAACTAAGTGGAAGGTCGACAGACAGTTAACCCAACTAGTGGAAGGTCGAGACAGTCCAAGTGCGACAGACAGTTAACCCAACTAAGTGGAAGGTCGACAGACAGTTAACCCAACTAAGTGGAAGGTCGACAGACAGTTAACCCAACTAAGTGGAAGGTCGACAGACAGTTACCCCAACTAAGTGGAAGGTCGACAGACACAGACAGTTACAACTCAACCAGTGGCGGGTCGACAGACAGTTACTCCAACCAGGTGGGTCGACAGACAGTTACTCCAACCAGGTGGCGGTCGACAGACAGTTACCCACAGTGGGGTCGACGACAGTTACTCCAACCAGGTGGCAGACAGGTCGACAGACAGTTAACAACCAGTGGCGGGTCGACAGACAGTTACTCCAACAGGTGGCGGTCGACAGACAGTTACCCACCAGGTGGGGTCGAAGAGTTACGGTCACAACAGTTAACCAGTGGAGGTCGACAGACAGTTAACCCAACTAAGTGGAAGTCGACAGACAGTTAACCCAACTAAGTGGAAGGTCGACAGACAGTTAACCCAACTAAGTGGAAGGTCGACAGACAGTTACCCACTATGGAAGGTCAACAGACATCAGTTACCCCGACCAGGTGGCGGGTCGACAGACAGTTACTTTAACCAGGTGGCGGGTCGACCCACAGTTACTCCAACCAGGTGGTGGTCGACAGACAGTTAACCCAACTAAGTGGAAGGTCGACAGACAGTTAACCCAACTAAGTGGAAGGTCGACAGACAGTTAACCCAACTAAGTGGAAGGTCGACATACGTTAACCCAACTAAGTGGAAGGTCGACAGACAGTTAACCCAACTAAGTGGAAGGTCGACAGACAGTTAACCCAACTAAGTGGAAGGTCGACAGACAGTTAACCCAACTAAGTGGAAGGTCGACAGACAGTTAACCCAACTAAGTGGAAGGTCGACAGACAGTTACCCCGACAAGATGGTGTTCTAATAATTTAACCCAACCATCGTCATTAAGGATATACTCCTCTGAGAAGCCAAAATTTTCTTGTATTAAACTTTTTTTTCTCATATAGATTTTTGGAAATAGGAGTTCATACCATAAAAGAAAATGGAAGAAAATACATATGTCCGTGTGCTCGTTTTTGAGCTATTGTCACTTAAAGATACCTAGTTGATAAAATGTTGGATTTTATTGGAATTTTGCCGTTTTGACCATCTACACAAGAGATTAAAGCCATAATTTCCTAATGATCTGTTTGATATGTATAAATGTCTGTAGAATTTATTTTCTAGTAGTCTTCTTTAAAAATATACCAGTTTTGATATAATAAGACTAATATTTTTTCTCAGAATAACAACATATGCTACCCCTACCCCTTAATTTTGAGCTACAAAATGCACCATTTCCAGCCATTTTTGCCAAATTTAACCCTTTATAGAAAAAGTTCTGGTATTAAACTTTTGTTAATATTTTGCATATTAACAGGGAAAGGGCTGTTCTTTCGAAATCAGGCAGAAAAATGGGGGGTCCGTGTGCTTACTTTTTTGTCCCATTTGAATATTTGTCATTTTTCAGTATTTTAGAGTAAAAATAAAAGTGCTCAAATTACCATTAAATGTAAAAATAAAGTGACAAAAGTGTATCATTTTACAAATAAATGCTCAATATTTTAATAACCACGAACCCAGTCAAGATTTACAGCAAAAATAAGATCGACACCGCTAAAAATACTGGCGCAGTGATGATTTAAGTAAAACCAATTTCAGTGAAAAATGGTAAAACTGTGGCTCTACTCAGAGCGAAAAAAAGACACAATTTCAAAATGGCCGCCAAACGGGTCATTTCTTAAAATCCGCGTATAAAAAAATCTGGAATCTACTAAAAATAGAAATGTAATTTTTTGACAAAATTTGCAACTGGCAACGTGTTACAGATATTGATAAATTTTATTTGAAAATCTTATAACTTCTTTGATCTATGTCGAAACGAGACTTCAACGGGACTGAAACCTCAGAAGAATACATCCTTAACATGGGTGTCCTTTGGCAATTCGATTTTGTTGAGATCTTTTCTAAATATAGGATCTACACCTATATTGTTACAAGTGATTTCTAAACCAGAAACATATAGGCCTTTATGGGTTTTTTCCCCACAAGAATCGACTATTATCGACTACATTCCGGATTAAAAAACCCTATTTCCGTTTCCGATATTATTCACCGGACATGAGCTTCCGGTATTTTGTAATGGAAAATGAAAACATCGAATCGTCCGAGATGAAGCTTCAACAAATGGCATATGATTCGATTTAAGGACTTCATAAATTTGTTAAAATGGAGAGATTGTGTATGTCTGGAACCTTACTAGGAGCACTAAGATTCTCCAGAAGACAAAATGTATGCATGTCATTTCGAACACTAGGCTCTTTAAAGTTGAATGGCTTACGCAACTTCAGCCATGTACAAGGACATTATGTAAGTAATGTGTTATAGCCTGGTAGAACTTGAGCTATTAATTATCACCATTTATACTGATTAAAAGAATGAGAAATTTGATAAATTGATGCAAATATCGATATATATGGTAGAATGTGACTTATATCTCTCAAGATTCGTCATTCAATTTTCGATGTGTACGCTGACTTTGTGACCAGATATAGATGTCACTTTTGTTTACATTTGTCCACTATACGTGTAGTCAGATTTGGCTATATAGTCATATCTAGCTATATAGCCATATTTAGCGGTGCTACCGGGCCTGATAAGAAGAGTCTCGAGGAGAAATCTCAATGTACATGTACATGCATCTGCTGAAGGCAAGGACAGCCGCATGTTTAGTAACAATGAGACTAATTCATGTACCACATGATACCCGATAACATTTGTGCAGGACTAGTATCTCCAGTGGTGATGGAACGTAACTCTTTGTAATCCTCTGCTGAAATTATGTTATCCTGCGATATTGTCATTTGACGTCATTCCATCACCAATAGAAAGTTCAAACAATAGTCCCGCACAAACGTTATTGGGTATCACATGGTACGTGAATGAGTCCCATTAGTATGCAATGTGAAAAAAAATGTATTTTATAAAAGTAACATTATCTAGAGCCCTTATATACATGTAAGTTGTACATTCCTCTTTAAACTTGAAAGATGTATCATTTGTTTTTAAGATGTTAAGCTGTTGAGGCACTTGACATGCTTGCAGTTTTTCACTGTTCTTCTGTAATGGAATTTGACTGGGTTAATCATCAATGACCAGGTACCCGTAGCTCAATTGGTGGTAGAGCATCTGGCTAATGTTCGGAGGTTCTGTATTTGAACCCTGTTCTGGCCACTATTTTCTCTTCTATTGTAGGCTGAGAGTCTTAATTGCTACATGTATATTATCATATGCATATGCTGGACACCACTTGCAAGTTTGCAACAGTAGAGGAGAAATTGGCGAGACTGGCCATGGGCTATAGAACCTAGGACCTTCGAATACAATCACTATATAGAGTCGCATGTACAGTTGTACCTATGCAAAGCATGGATCTACCTGGTCTCTAATTATCAACCTAGTACAGTCCCGCTACACTTCCAAAATAATTTGATTACTCGTGAATGCATGCATTTCAACTGTATAGTTTGTTTGTTTGTTTGATTAATTAACGTCCTATTAACAGCTATGGTCATGTAAGGACGGCTTCCTATGTATGCGGTATGTTGCTTGTATGTTGGGCGAGGTGCGTGTTTTGGGAGACTGCGGTATATTCGTGTTATGTCTTCTTGTATAGTGGAACTGTTGCCCTTTTTATAGTGCTATATCACTGAAGCATGCCGCCGAAGACACCAGGCAACACACCCCACCCGGTCACATTATACTGACAACGGGCAAACCAGTCGTCCCACTCCCGTTATGCTGAGCGCTAAGCAGGAGCAGAAACTACCACTTTTATAGACTTTGATGTGTCTCGGCCAGGGGTCAGAACCCAGAGCCTTCCTCACAGGGGCGAGCGCTCATCCAAAGGCCAAAAGTGAGGTGGTGTCAAGGGAGACTCTAGGAAGAACAAAGTAATTTAGGGAGAAAGAAAAGATAAGATCCTAAATTTAGTCGCCTTTTACGATCATGCAATAGGGGCAGCAGGTACAATTCTTACTCCCTACCTGCAGGCCACAGTTGCTTGCTTTCAAATAGTTGACTGCTGTATGCCATGTCTTTATTTAATTATCATATTGGAATGCGTCTACAAAGTCACAGGCAAACAATAGTTTTATTCATTTAGTCTTTGTTGCAGATACACACTAGCGCTAATCCCAGAAAAGAACTACGGACACTTTCAGCCCTTTTCACCCAATACATGCAAAAGACTGACATAAGAACCAAAGGAGGTATTTTATAAGATTTTGAAATATATATTCTATATATGAAGTAATTTGAAGAATATTTTCACCCACAGGCTAGGTGATTCATTCAGTAAAGTAAAATGTTAGTACATACAGTCCACCAAACTTTCCATATGGCTATCTAACAACCTGGATACTTTTTTGTGTGAAATAATTATATCTTTGTTTAGATAAATGATTTACATGTTTACAGGTAAATGAAATTTATAAAATTAAAAAAATAGGCTGACTAGTGATATGACCTCTCATTTTATGGGAGTACTCGTAGATATGCATTGTTGCAATTATATGCTTCACATTTTAAAGTATACTATATATACACTTAATGGGGTGTTCTGATCAGTTCTGATATATCAATGGCCACCCCATCATACCAACAAAACTTTGTATACTATGTAGCTTTTTCTCTTTTATTGTAGATACAGGCTCTGTATTTATATGAACCATGTCTTTTTCAACTGATAGACATTTTATCATTTTCACCTGTTATTTTCTTATCAATTTTCAGTCAATGTTTGCAGTGTTCAGAATATAAGCACATCATCATGTAGATGTACTACTGAAAAGGGAAGTGAACGGCAGACAGAAGAAGATGACAAAATGAAAGAGGACAGTGAAAAGAAACAGAAAGGAGGTCCAAGTGGTAATACATTGATCAATACTAACAAGTCAGTTCAAGAATCTAATGGTTCAATTTAAGTATCTGAAATTCAGTTATCTCTAGTCATTTAACTCCAGATGATAGGCCAGTGTGCCCTGAACCCTTTTACTATTTCAAAAACTATCAAAATAAAAGTTTATCTTTCGACTCTATATGGTTGCTAGCTTTGGGTGTTGTCCAAAATGATTTAGTAATGCGGGAAAGGGCTCAACATTTTATTATAAAGTCTATACAAGGATTTGACAGACAAACTAGAACAGACATGTGTACATCATTAATAGAATGGACCTTTCTTGAGGCATATATTGATATTTTCAAAAGTTTTCAATGATGGATCTTTTACAACTTGATATTGTTGGAAGGCCTTAGTCCACAAATCTGTAACTATGTATGAAACAATGCAAATGCATGGAAATTAAGAATGTCCAATGACATAGAATTCACACAATATTTTACATATCAAAAATTTGTTTTCAGATCTAAAAAATGCAGGAATATTTGCAGCAATAGCGGCTGGCTTCCTTGCTTTTTCCCTTATTAAGTATGAAAACTTGCCATTACTTGATTCTTCAAAAGAGTTGCGGGAAGTTCTACTCAACAACGAAGTAAGGATATATGGTAAACCTCCGGTTAATTGGAACCGCCGGATAGTTCGAAAACGCATTTTTTCTCTCGAAAAAAACAGTAATTTTTTAGCTAGTGATGGCTTGAACACTTATTTTTTATAATCAATTCTATTTCAAATAGTTCAAACACGTCAAAATATGAACGTAACAGTAAAATTGTTGTCGGCAAATCCGTGCAATGGGGTCCCCAAAAATGGTGATATATTTTGCATATTGCAACAAAAATGTTTGGAATAAAGATTGTATAAATGATCATTATAATGACCATACGACAGATAAGGAATTAACATGAACATTTTAAGTCATAGATAAAATTGTTTATGCCGATACATGTATATCGTACACAAAAACAGCAAGGCCAAATTATTTAATCTTAGGCCCGACAATGTATATTTCAAATTGCTGTACCTGGTGGAAACACGTGGAAGAAATCGCCAATGTTTGTTAAGTCCAATCTAGATACAGATATCAGTTTAAGTCGACATTAAAATATGCATTCAGTCTATCTTTAGCCGATCAAGATGTTAAATTAAATTGACTCTCTATCTTATCTACAAGTAGATATCCCACTAAATCTTAAGTTGAATCTTAACCTGAACATTTTTCTACATCTGATAAACAATATTAACTTGCTAAGGGGAAGTAATCACCTTGTATTAGTCATGATCTAAATTCTGCAATGTGTGCGTGCATAAAAAAATCATTCGATCAGTGGGTAGAGTTTAAAGCTATTAATGACTTTTAAGTAAAATTAATATATACCAGGTACATTTTAATTAAACTGCATATATACTATATATCCTCCTACTTTCGCCTTTGCTGTATCATGTATTATGATGGGACTAGCTTGGCACCGAGACTTGGGAAATCATGAATGTTAATACAAACTAGTAACACTGATACATGTCTTTTCCTTTATGAATCGAATATAGAAATAAGTACATGTGCATCTAGGCATCATAAACATCTTGAAGAATTTAAAATGAAAGCGCTAATGCTTGTCTGTAGACATGTTGTTCAATGTTATTCTGATCTATTTTACCGGACACTGGGAATTTATCTTCAAATTTTAATATATATATATATTTCTCGCACCTCGGACAGGGAAATCTCACATGATACCCGGTGCTAGATTTTTCTATCTCGTCCGATCTGTCTGGTACCTTTACGTGATTTTTGGCGGAATTTTACGCCATTCATGTAACATTCCGCGCATGTGACGTCATACTATCGAATCGATGACGTCACATGCTTCAGATAATCAATATTATTAGAAATATGTGCATTCAGTCATTTACCATGCATTGTTTGGTTGTTGTTTTTAATCATGAAAACACTATGTACCGATTGATCATCGTTTTTCTTTGATATAACCGAACTATAGTTTTACGTGGAATGACTGAAATTGAAGCGCAGATGAAATGGTTAATCGGCTTTGAACCAGGAGGCCCAAGACGGGATAATTTTAGTTCTGAACTCGTATAGATGGGTTTCGTTATATCTTAGAGGCGCGAGAAAAAAAATCTATTACCTATAATTGATCGAGATCGGGTTATCTCAGTCTCGGGCTAAGATTTTGTAACATCCCAACCTCGGCTAACGCCTCGGTTGGGATTATGTTACAAAATCTTAGCCCTCGACTAAGATAACCCGATCTCGATCATTTACAGGTAACAGATTTTATTAATATATGTAAATTCAGAACCTTTTATATATTGCATATCCAATTAATACCGTTGTTGACGATATATAGGATCTTACATGAGTGTTCATTTCATATGAGATTTTATTAAACGAGTCTAAGAAGGTTTTATTTTTGCGAGCCTTGGTGTTTAATCTTTAAATCTAATTCATCTTCAAATAAAATCCATAAAAAGTTTATTTGTCTATTCCAGGTTCATCGTATTATAGTATCCAGGCATTTTTATACAGGATTGGTGGTGAATTTTATGACAGGAAAAGAACTGGTTTCTAAGGTATGTGGACATTTTATTTCCTAATTCACTCCATATTAATAATATTTTAAGGCTGTTTATTATATTTCAGTTTCCAAGACCATGTTTGCACATTTGTACAAGTACATGTTTATCATTAAAAGTAAGATCAATGTATATCATAAGTGAGATATTGTAAAATTATCTGCTGACTGGAAATACTCTGTCTGAGGATTGAAAACTAACTCAGATCCACTCTGATTCACTCAGATCCACCCTGTTTAACTCAGATCTGCCCTGATTCACTCAGATCTACCCTGATTCACTCAGATCTACCCTGATTCCCACATATCCACCCTCACTCACCAGATCCATCGTGATTCACTCGGATCCACATTGACTCAGTCATATCCATCATGACTCACTCAGATCCACTTTGATTCACTCAGATTCGCATTGATTCACTCAGATCTACCCTGATTCCCTCATATCCACTCTCACTCACCAGATCCATCGTGATTCACTCAGATCCACATTGACTCAGTCATATCCACCCTGACTCACTCAGATCCACTTTGATTCACTCAGATTCACATTAATTCACTCAGATCTACCCTGATTCCCTCATATCCACCCTCACTCACCAGATCCATTGTGATTCACTCGGATCCACATTGACTCTGTCATATCCACCCTGACTCACTCAGATCCACTTTGATTCACTCAGATTCACATTAATTCACTCAGATCTACCCTGATTCCCTCATATCCACCCTCACTCATCAGATCCATCGTGATTCACTCAGATCCACATTAACTCAGTCATATCCACCCTGACTCACTCAGATCCACTTTGATTCACTCAGATTCACATTGATTCACTCAGATCTACCCTGATTCCCTCATATCCACTCTCACACACCAGATCCATCGTGATTCACTCAGATCCACATTGACTCAGTCATATCCACCCTGACTCACTCAGATCCACTTTGATTCACTCAGATTCACATTGATTCACTCAGATTCACATTGATTAACTTAGATCTACCCTGATTCCCTCATATCCACCCTCTCTCACCAGATCCATCGTGATTCACTCAGATCCACATTGACTCAGTCATATCCACTCTGATTCACTCAGATCCACTTTGATTCACTCAGATTCACATTGATTCACTCATATCCACCCTGACTCACTCAGATCCACTTTGATTCACTCAGATTCACATTGATTCACTCAGATCTACCCTGATTCCCTCATATCCACCCTCACTCACCAGATCCATCGTGATTCACTCAGATCCACATTGACTCAGTCATATCCACCCTGACTCACTCAGATCCACTCTGATTCACTGTTTCTATATAAACTTCTTCTCTGAAACAAAGCATTGTTTAGCACTCAAAATGGCATTGTATCATAACTATGGGATGGGGATTCAAAATTGTACAAATGGTTTGGCTGACACCCTGGGAGCCCGAGGGATGGGGCCAAAAGGGGACATTTTACTCTAAATGTATATAAAAGGTATGTATGATACATCTTTATAATTGGCTAATATCATGCCTATGAGCTAGGTTGAGATTCAAAACAACAACATTGTGTCTGATACTAAGCAATGGATATCATTCCTATTTGACTGGTAATATACCTATACTATGGGAGGGGGGATTAAAATTGTAAGCTTGAATTATTGTGATATTTACTAAATTAACCAGGTGAGAGATATAGGCCATTTGGGCCTCTTGTTTTGGGTGTCATTTAAGTACTTTAATGTCATGGTATCTCTGTTGTAAGGTTAAACATCTCTTCTATCCATTAAGGCTTTCTTGCGATGGGACTTTTAGGTCACCTGAGACGAAGTCTCAAGTGACCTATTCTAATCGCCTTTTATCCGTCGTCGTCCTTCGTGTGTCCTTAAACAATTTAAATTTTCGCCTTCTTCTCCAAAACCACTGAAGCAATTTCAAAGAAACTTTGCACAAACCTTCTAAGGCATAAGGTCAATCAAAATCCCCCAGGGGCTGTGAGAGGGGCCAAAAGAGGTAAAATTGACCAAAATTTCAAAAATCTGCTTCTCCACTCACAGATGTGATAAATTTGAATAATCTTCATAGATACAAAGGTCTAAGGTCCTTTTCAAAGTGTGAATTATATAACCCTGGGTATCACGGTTCTCCCTGGGAAGGGGGTTAAGTTTACTGTTACAGTAGTTTATGTAAGGAAAAGACATATTTTGAACATTATTTGGTCATTTGTAATAGGAAATTAGTCAAATGTTGTCTGAATTATCCTTGTAATAGGAAATTAGTCAAATGTTGTCTGAATTATCCTAATGAGATGGCCTTTGAATTCTATATTTTACATGACTGACCCCCAGGAGATTTTCCCCTGGGGAGGGGGTCAGATCTGCAATAGTCTATCGTTATTTTGTATCATTCTGTATCCGAACTCGGGTAACCATTAAGGGCCATGGGCCTCTCATTTTTACCAAAGGTTCATCACCATATACAAAAGAAATTTAAAGCTTTAAAATGTAGTTTTTCAGAGGTTTGCTTACATTGTATATACAGATATCATATGGATATAAGATAAAAAGTGTTTTTTTTAAAAAAACATCCCTGCCATCTATCTATGTAATATGTATATTTTGTTTTTGTTAAGCGTTTAGAATTCCGGATAAACAGCCGAGAAGCCTTTGCACATGATTTGATGACAGTTTATCAGGATTTAGGCATTGATCCCTCTGAACAGCTGAGGCCAGGCTATATGGACAGCAGGGGGTTAGTATGATACTACATGGATTTCATTTAGAAGCTTCTAATTCATTGGTTTCAGAAGGGAAGATAGTTTGTGTTTGAGAACAGGTACCAGGGGTTTTGACAGCTTTTTTTTGGAAAGAGCTCTTGAGCAGAAATTGGGGTATTATTTTAAAGATGCTCCACCGCTGACAAATGATATTTTTTCGCTATCAAAAACAGGAGCAGACGATTTAGTATTTTTCTTCAGTTGCAAAAGTTACTTACTTTACACCATTACCACCATTGAAAAGTTTGAGCTTCTAATTTTACTTTAAGTTAAAAATATGAAAAATAATTAATTGCATCCCGAAAAAATTCCGTGTCACTATATCTTATATGGAATGAAGTACTAATTGCGCATGCACCAATGGCGAAATAAATTATTTTATATTATTTTTTGTGTTAATTAGACATATATATACACGATTAAACACCAATTATTGTTCAAATGATGAATATCATTAATGCTCTGTCGGCGGTGGAGCATCTTTAAAATGATATTTTGATAACTATTTAGAAATAGAGAGTTGTCATTTAGTCTTTAATCCAATACTTTTGTTAGATAATTGTTAAGGTGTTTTGTTTTGTCAAACTTTTAAAGTTTTGAAGCCTTCATTTGATGGTATTTTGCAGAAATGTAGCTGGGATGCTATTGATGGGCCTATTAATGTTGAGTACACTAAGGAGATCTGGTCGTAGTAATGTCAGATTACATCATCGAGCTGATATCGGGAAAAAGAACATTCCGAGGAAACCTCAGGCAACAATGAATGAGCCAAACAAGGAGAAGGTTTCAATGATGGACATGTTATTGGGAGATAGGGTATGGAACATTATGATGGCTTCATCAAATACTCTATAGCCTATAGGAGATAGGGTATGGAACAATGTGATGGCTTCATCAAATACTCTATAGCCTATAGGAAATAGGGTGTAAAATATTGTGACAGGTTCATCAAATACTCTATAGTCTATAGGAGATAGGGTATAAAATATTGTGACAGATTCATCCAATACTCTATAGCCTATAGGAGATAGGGTATAAAATATTGTGACAGATTCAGGGTATGAAACATTGTGATGGGTTCATCAAATACTCTATAGACTATAGGAAATAGGGTGTAAAATATTGTGACAGGTTCATCAGATACTGTATAGAATATAGGAGATAGGGTATGAAACATTGTGATGGGTTCATCAGATACTCTATAGCCTATAGGAAATAGGGTGTAAAATATTGTGACAGGAATATGAGTAGGTATAACATTGTGATGGTATCGTTCAACATAGAATGGGTGTAAATATTGTTCATCAGATACTGTATAGAATATATGAGATAGGGTATGAAACATTGTGATGGGTTCATCAGATACTCTATAGCCTATAGGAAATAGGGTGTAAAATATTGTGACAGGTTCATCAGATACTGTATAGAATATATGAGATAGGGTATGAAACATTGTGATGGGTTCATCAGATACTCTATAGCCTATAGGAAATAGGGTGTAAAATATTGTGACAGGTTCATCAGATACTGTATAGAATATATGAGATAGGGTATGAAACATTGTGATGGGTTCATCAAATACTCTATAGACTATGGGAGATACATTATGAAACAATGTCATGGGTTCACCAAATATTCTATAAACTATCATTTTCGCACAGATATTGTCACAATTTCCACAATGAGCCATTGTATAATAGAGGGCACACAAATTTGCTTGGTAAAATATTAAGAACTATAAACTACAGTGTAGAAGGGTGAATAGATAAACCATTGCATTCATAAGCAAATTCATGTAATTATTTGAAGTTTTTAATTAGTTTATTTGAAAATGATGTAATTTTGACGACAGGAAATCACCAGATTTGTGGTACAGTGTCTGAGACAAGTGTCTAGGTTATTTTGTCCAAGTCATGGTCAATGTAACTCTAGGAGAATTGTCAGTCTCATGACATGTTGTTATGGTGGCCAGCAGGAGACAGTATTGCTTCTTCAGTAAACCTCTGTTTGCTTGTTGAATTAACACAGCATGTTGTGTGCCGTTTTAGGCAAACGCAAGATACATACGAGGGGACATTCTTTCTAAACAAGGAAATGGTGTAACCTTTAAAGAAGTTGCAGGTCTCAAGGAAGCCAAATATGAAGTGATGGAGTTTGTGGACTACCTTAAGAGTTCGGACAATGTGAAGGTACTTTATAGTTTTTGAGTAGCTGTGTAATTATAATGTTGATTATTAGTTTACACCACAGATTAGCACAACCCATATTTGGCTAGCATAGAGCTTTAAATGGTCCATCAATGGTTAGCACAACGATTTGCCAATGGCTACCACAAGGGCTCATCATTGGTTAGCAAAAGGATCATTCAAAGTTTACAGCACATGGGTTCATCAAAGATTTGTACAAGGGTTCATCAAAGATTTGTACAAGGTTTCATCAAAGATTAGCACAAGGGTTCATCAAAGATTAGCACAAGGGTTCATCAAAGATTAGCACAGGGGTTCATCAAAGATTTGTACAAGGGTTCATAAATAAACACAAGGGTTCATCAAAGATTAGTACAAGGGTTCATCAAAGATTAGCACATGGGTTCATCAAAGATTAGCACAAGTGTTCATCAAAGATTAGCACATGGGTTCATCAAAGATTAGCACAAGTGTTCATCAAAGATTAGCACAAGGGTTCATCAAAGATTAGCACAAGGGTTCATCAAAGATTAGTACAAGGGTTCATAAATAAACACAAGGGTTCAAAGATTAGCACAAGGGTTCATCAAAGATTAGCACAAGTGTTCATCAAAGATTAGCACAAGGGTTCATCAAAGATTAGCACAAGGGTTCATCAAAGATTAGCACAGGGGTTCATCAAAGATTTGTACAAGGGTTCATAAATAAACACAAGGGTTCATCAAAGATTAGTACAAGGGTTCATCAAAGATTAGCACATGGGTTCATCAAAGATTAGCACAAGTGTTCATCAAAGATTAGCACATGGGTTCATCAAAGATTAGCACAAGTGTTCATCAAAGATTAGCACAAGGGTTCATCAAAGATTAGCACAAGGGTTCATCAAAGATTAGTACAAGGGTTCATAAATAAACACAAGGGTTCAAAGATTAGCACAAGGGTTCATCAAAGATTAGCACAAGTGTTCATCAAAGATTAGCACAAGGGTTCATCAAAGATTAACACAAGGGTTGGAGGTAAACATCCCCTTAGTTAGATGTATTTACTGTCTGAATTAAACAGAAACTTGGAGGAAAACATCCACGTGGAGTGCTGTTATTGGGACCACCCGGGTGTGGGAAAACACTGTTAGCGAAAGCTGTTGCCACAGAAGCTGGAGTTCCTTTTTTCGCCCTAGCAGGCTCTCAGTTTGTGGAGATGTTTGGAGGTAAGTCCAGAGACAATCTTATATTGTCTGTTTTGCATAGATGTTCAAGGGCGGGGAAACGGTGTGATTTTGGAGGTCAAATAGATTGAAACTTAAGTCCATCAATTTTTGTGTTTATTTCTGACACAAGTCAAAACCACCATTTAATGAGTAATTACACCACGGGATACTATAAACAGTACATGCTGAAAGGCATCTCCTGATATCCCAATCACTTATTCTATATGTTAGTATGTATCACTCATTAGCGGTTGTATTTGTAAACAAAGTGGTGTGTGATTAATTTTAGGACTTGGTGCCTCCAGAATGAGAAATCTTTTTAAAGAAGCCCGGGAAAAGGCCCCATGTATTATCTATGTAGACGAGATTGATGCCATTGGTAAGAAGAGACATGGGTAAGTCAACCTAGCAAAGGAATTCATTTTAATCCTACAAACATTCTCAACTTCAAATTCAAAAGAACATTCTTTCACAACTACTACAAATTTGTGATTTCCATTCCAAAATAAGTTAGCAAATATTAGTAACATTTGTGGCTTTGGAATTTAATTGAAATTCATATCAAAATAAACGCTGTAGAAATTAATTAGAGGATATAAACTTTCGTGAAAATACTTTGATCGGAAAATTTGCAAAAGTTAATAGCACGTCAAAGAAAGTTGGTTTACAGTAAACATTTGATAACACTCATATTGCATTAACCTCATTATTATGGGTCTGGGACACAAAATTGTACAGATGGCCGGCTGAACCCCCTATTTTCATGTAAACAACTTCTTTGAAACTTAGCATTAGGTATTCATAATTATTCAAATTGAGGTGTCAGTTTTTAAGTCACCTGAGATAAAGTCTCAAGTGACCTATTCTAATCTCCTTTTGTCCGTCGCCGTGCTTCAGTGATATAGCAATATGAAAAGGGCAACAGTTCCACTATACAAGAAGACTCAACATGAACATACCGCTGTTCCCAAAACACGCACATCACACACAACACACTGCATACATGGGAGGTCGTCCTTACATGACCCTGGCTGTTAATAGGACGTTAATTAATCAAACAAACAAAACATATGTCATAAACAATTTACATTTTTGACTTCTTCTCCAAAACTGCTAAAGCAGTTTCAATGATATTTTGCACAAACCTTCTAAGACATAAGTCCAATCAAAATTGTGAATTACAGTCAAACTTGATTAGAATTATTAGCCTGAGAAAGCATTTTAACATTATATCCATATTGGCCATGGCCGACCCCCTGGGGGCAGTGGGGCAGGTCCAAAAAGGTCAAATAAGCTAAAACTTCAAAAATCTTCTTCTGAAATTCTAGAAATGGTAGAATCAAAAACTTTTCATTGGGGAATTATATGACCTTTGGGTCTTACGTTTCCCCCTGGGGAGGGGATCAAGTTTACTTTAGTTTATATAGGGAAAACACATTTATGAGCATTTTTTGCTCAATTTTTGATATGAAATGAGTCAAACTTGATTAGAATTATTAGCCTGAGATAGCATTTTAATATCATATCCATATCGGTCCTGGCTGACCCCCTAGGGTCAGAAGAGCAGGGCCAAAAAAGCGTTACATAGGCTAAAATTTCAAAAATCTTCTTCTAAAATTCTCGAAATGGTAGAATCAAATACTCTTTATAGAAGAAGAGGTATTAAGGTGTTTTATAAAGATTACAAGTTATATGACCCTGTGGTCTCACATTTTCCCCTTGGGATGGGGGTTTAAGCTTACTTTAGTTTATATAGGAAAAACACATTTATGAACATTATTTGCTCAATTTTCATAGGAAATTAGTCAAACTTGATTAGAATTATTAGCCTGAGATATAGCATTTTAACATCCATATCTGTCCTCACTGCCACCCTGGGGGACCAGAGGGGCGGGACCAAACAGGTTTGATGGAAGCAAAATACTCATCATAGACTAAAAAACCAAATTTATAAAATCATTGACCAACTTCCAAGGCCAAGTATATAGTGTTTATAGGTCTTTGTTTTATTCTATATCAAAACTCAGGGGACCGTTAAGGCCCATGGGGCTCTTGTTGCTATATCTAGTTTTCAGACTGTTCGTGATAAAAATAAGGTGAGTTATACATGTCCTCTGGGCCTCTTGTTTTTTAACAGAACATACCTTAATGTATGTTTATGTAACGTGATTGAGTACTAATTTACCCTAGAGTATATGTTCACATAAGTGATCAATAGTGTGTAGATGTATTGATCCTAATATACAAACAGATAGATTTGTACGGTAAGTCAAATTTTGCCATATTAAATTTTGGCGCTTTCGTGCCAAATGCCAATTAAGCCAAAATATGACCACATCCAAAATATACCAATTAATATAGTAGATACATATATATATGTGCTCATTTTGTACTAATTGCTTTATTAAATGTATTGAAGGTCAGAACAAGCTTCTGAAGAGGAACACACACTAAACCAGCTGCTGGTCGAGTTAGATGGTATGGGAACAACTGAAGGAATCATTATGATCGCTTCAACTAACCGCTCAGATGTTTTAGACAAGGTAAGTACAGTTAGCCTGAACTGACTTCTCAGATGTTTTAGAGAAAGTAAATAGAGCTAGCCTCAACTAACCGCTCAGATGTTTTAGACAAAGTAAATAGAGCTAGCCTCAACTAACCGCTCAGATGTTTTAGACAAAGTAAATAGAGCTAGCCTCAACTAAACACTTAAATGTTTTAGACAAGGTAAGTACAGTTAGCCTGAACTGACTTCTCAGATGTTTTAGACAAAGTAAATAGAGCTAGCCTCAACTAACCGCTCAGATGTTTTAGACAAGGTAAGTACAGTTAGCCTGAACTGACTTCTCAGATGTTTTAGAGAAAGTAAATAGAGCTAGCCTCAACTGACCGCTCAGATGATTTAGACAAAGTTGTTTTAGACAAAGTAAGTATAGCTAGCCTCAGCTGACCGCTCAGATGTTTAGACAAAGTAAGTAGAGCTAGCCTCAACTAACCCCTCAGATGTTTTAGACAAAGTAAGTACAGCTATGCTCGACTGACTGCTCAGATGTCTTTGACAAAGTAAGTACAGCTAGGCTCAACTGACCGCTCAGATATTTTAGACAAAGTAAGAACAGCTAGGCTTAACTGACCCCTCAGATGTCTTAGACAAAGTAAGTACAGCAAGGCTCAACTGACCGCTTAGATGTTTTAGACAAAGTCAATAGAGCTAGCCTCAACTGACCGCTCAGATGTTTTAAACAAAGTAAATAGAGCTAGCCTCAGCTGACCGCTCAGATGTTTTAAACAAAGTAAATAGAGCTAGCCTCAACTAAACACTCAAATGTTTTAGACAAGGTAAGTACAGTTAGCCTGAACTGACTTCTCAGATGTTTTAGAGAAAGTAAATAGAGCTAGCCTCAACTAACTGCTCAGATGTTTTAGACAAAGTAAATAGAGCTAGCCTCAACTAACCACTCAGATGTTTTAGACAAGGTAAGTACAGTTAGCCTGAACTGACTTCTCAGATGTTTTAGACAAAGTAAATAGAGCTAGCCTCAACTAACCCCTCAGATGTTTTAGACAAAGTAAGTACAGCTATGCTCGACTGACTGCTCAGATGTCTTTGACAAAGTAAGTACAGCTAGGCTCAACTGACCGCTCAGATATTTTAGACAAAGTAAGAACAGCTAGGCTTAACTGACCCCTCAGATGTCTTAGACAAAGTAAGTACAGCTAGGCTCAACTGACCGCTCAGATATTTTAGACAAAGTCAATAGAGCAAGCCTCAACTGATCGCTCAGATGTTTTAAACAAAGTAAATAGAGCTAGCCTCAACTGACCGCTCAGATGTTTTAAACAAAGTAAATAGAGCTAGCCTCAACTAAACACTCAAATGTTTTAGACAAGGTAAGTACAGTTAGCCTGAACTGACTTCTCAGATGTTTTAGAGAAAGTAAATAGAGCTAGCCTCAACTAACTGCTCAGATGTTTTAGACAAAGTAAATAGAGCTAGCCTCAACTAACCACTTAGATGTTTTAGACAAGGTAAGTACAGTAAGCCTGAACTGACTTTTCAGATGTTTTAGAGAAAGTAAATAGAGCTAGCCTCAACTGACCGCTCAGATGATTTAGACAAAGTTGTTTTAGACAAAGTAAGTATAGCTAGCCTCAGCTGACCGCTCAGATGTTTAGACAAAGTAAGTAGAGCTAGCCTCAACTAACCCCTCAGATGTTTTAGACAAAGTAAGTACAGCTATGCTCGACTGACTGCTCAGATGTCTTTGACAAAGTAAGTACAGCTAGGCTCAACTGACCGCTCAGATATTTTAGACAAAGTAAGTACAGCTAGGCTTAACTGACCCCTCAGATGTCTTAAACAAAGTAAGTACAGCAAGGCTCAACTGACCGCTTAGATGTTTTAGACAAAGTCAATAGAGCAAGCCTCAACTGATCGCTCAGATGTTTTAAACAAAGTAAATAGAGCTAGCCTCAACTAACCGCTCAGATGTTTTAAACAAAGTAAATAGAGCTAGCCTCAGCTGACTTCTCAGATGTTTTAAACAAAGTAAATAGAGCTAGCCTCAACTAAACACTCAAATGTTTTAAACAAGGTAAGTACAGTTAGCCTGAACTGACTTCTCAGATGTTTTAGAGAAAGTAAATAGAGCTAGTCTAAATAGAGCTAGTCTCAACTAATTGCTCAGATGTTTTAGACAAAGTAAATAGAGCTAGCCTCAACTAACCACTCAGATGTTTTAGACAAAGTAAGTACAGCTATGCTCGACTGACTGCTCAGATGTCTTTGATAAAGTAAGTACAGCTAGGCTCAACTGACTGCTCAGATGTCTTAGACAAAGTAAGTACAGCTAGGCTCAACCGACTGGCTACTCAGATGTCTTTGAAAAAGTAAGTAAAGCTAGGCTCAACTGACCGCTCAGATGTCTCAGACAAAGTAAGTACAGCTAGGCTCAACCGACCGCTCAGATGTCTTCGACAAAGTAAGTACAGCTAGGCTCAACTGACTGCTCAGATGTCTTAGACAAAGTAAATACAGCTAGGCTTCTGGTTTAGAAAAAGTCTATATAAATAGGGGATGGTGGAGGAACTGCCTAGTTCCTTATGAAAATGTTTCCCTCCAATGTAGAATGGTAAATATGAGAAAATTATCATATTTCTGAAATGTCACCACCTTGATGGTATATATTTACAGGCACTGCTGAGACCTGGACGATTCGACAGACAAATACAAATTGACATGCCTACAGTGGATGAGAGAGAGGAAATCTTCCATGTGTATATGAAGAAATTAAAATTGATGATGGATTACAAGACTTTGGCACCTCGTTTGGCTCAGCTGACAACCGGCATGAGTGGTGAGTGATATATCAGACACTAATGGGGTAGTTAGAAGTAGGGATGGGGAATTTGGGGTATTGGAGGGGTAGGGGTTATTGATTGTATTTATGAGTTATGTCTGACTGATCAGATATTCTTAGTATTACTTCCTTAGTTGACATGGGTTTTCTGTATACTGGACGAGGTTGGGTCTGGCTGGCTGGGTGAGAGAAGAGGTTATTTTAGCTCACTTGAACCAAAGGGCCTGGTAATCTTATGTCATGGTGCGGTATCTTTCAGTCTGGTTGGAAATTAAAAGTAAATCTTAAGGAAATAAACATTGAACATTTCTTGACATAACAAACCAGGTGAGTGATACAGGCCCTCTGGGCCTCTTGTTTACATACCAAAAAAAAGTAAGTCTGTCACTCTGATACTGTACGTGTACTTATATTCACGCACTTAAATGTTAGTGCTCCAAGGGGGTATAGACTAATTGGCGCAATCTTGAATTTGCGCAATCGTAACAATTTTTTTTTTTAAAATTAGCGCTGTTACAAGAAATGTTTTATATTAGCGCTGTTAGACTTTTGTGAAACACACTATAGTTTGCCAGGTACAGGTAAGATTACCACAGCGTAGTGTTGATACAGACTATACAGGTAAGGCTAGCATTCATTACGACAAATCAAAGGTACTCGTATTGTGTTTGTAAACAGTATTCAAAACCTATTATACGTGTTGATTTCTTGATATCGTCATAAATGAGTTGAAGCTCGAAATGGCATGAACTCTGAAACAGTGGCTTAAAAGAGCTATTGATTCGCCACTACCTATAGTCCGATTCTACGTGATCCTCATAACCCGGACATGTCAGAGGAAAAAGAAAACATTGTTTCTGCTAATGAAGAAATAAAGAAAACTCCTGATAGAAAGTGAAAAAGGGGAAATTATAACAGTTATGACAGCGAGAAAAGGGCCAAGATAGCTAAATACACTGTGGAGAATGGTGTTATGAATGCGTCAAGAAAATTCTTAGTTCGTGAAAGTACTGTGAGAAATTTGAAAAAGAAATTCATGGAAAAGAAAAGGAATGATGACATTGAACCAGAGGTATTAGAAAAGTGTGATCGCGGTAAGCCAGTGCTGTTGGGAAAGCTGGACATCAATGTGCAAAATTACATTAAAAATTGGAGAATCATGAGCGGCATTGTTAATATTCCCATTATTATTGGAGCGGTGAAAAGAAATTATAAATAACAAAAACAGACAGTTTCTACGTGGAAATGGAGGTACGGTGGAATTGTCGAAATCCTGGGACAAATTTTAACGCTGTGCTTGAATTAGCGCAATGACTTGAGCGCGAAATGCGCTAAAATTAGAATATACCGCTAAAATTAGTACACAATTTGGTCAGACAGTATTCTGGTACATTAGAATTTTAGGATTTCTATCTAATAGAGTTGTCTTATTACAGTCACAGGATTTAATGCTATAGATAAATATCAGTGTTACTAATTTAACTGATTACTATTTAATTCTGTATGATTTTATAGGTGCAGATATTGCCAACATTTGTAATGAAGCAGCTCTCCATGCTGCGCGGCATGCCAATGACAGCATCAGTGTGGGTGATTTCTACTTTGCCATAGAGAGGATCGTTGCAGGTAAATTTTTACAACGCTCTAGCTTAATATATTAACTGGATACTTAGGCAAAGGGAAACAGAATCAAGTCATTAAGGTCCAATTATAAGTGTTTCTCCAATCTGCAAATATTGATACATTTGGTATAATAGCTGAAATTAAACATTAGATATTGAAGACAACATACAGACACTTTTTATTTGTTGCTGCTTAGGTCATTTGGCTGATGAAGGTGGCAGTGTAAAATTAATAAGTACAAACTTTGTACTTTACTCTTAGATCAGAAAGAAACATGTATGTTGTTAGAGGTAAATGCTAACATTGAATGAAACTGTTTCAGGTGCTGAGAAAAAACGAAGTGTGATCACACAGGAGGACCGAAAGGTTGTGGCTTACCATGAAGCTGGACATGCCTTAGTGGGCTGGCTACTCAAGCATACCGACGCTCTACTCCAGGTACTGGATTGGTTTGATTCATAATCCTAGAGATTTCAGAGGGTGGTGGGCTTAACTTGTCCAGCCATGACATATGGCCATGTCATAAATAGCGTAAGACACATGTATAATAACACTATTATGACATAACATGTAGTTTTGACGCCATAATATATATAATGTCGAATGATTGTTTCAGTAGAAGGAAACATCATAGCCATGCCGGATTTCTACTGTTTTATATAGAGACAAAAAAAAGTTTTGCTTATATTTCTTTTAACAAAAGTTATGTGATAAATAGAATCTTACACTTGTGACTATGTGATACATGTATAAAATTTATCAAACTCGTTAAATAATTTGATATGCCACTCGCCTAAAGGCTTGTGACATATCAAATTGTTGAACTCGTTTGATAAATTTCACATCACATAGCCACTCTATATCTCTCATATTTTGCACAGATAGTTACTACTAAACCAGCTTACCTGGTACCAAAGAACAGATAGTTACTACTAAACCAGCTTACCTGGTACCAAAGAACAGATAGTTACTACTAAACCAGCTTACCTGGTACCAAAGAACAGATAGTTACTACTAAACCAGCTTACCTGGTACCAAAGAACAGATAGTGTTACTACTAAACCAGCTTACCTGGTACCAAAGAACAGATAGTTACTACTAAACCAGCTTACCTGGTACCAAAGAACAGATAGTTACTACTAAACCAGCTTACCTGGTACCAAAGAACAGATAGTTACTACTAAACCAGCTTACCTGGTACCAAAGAACAGATAGTTACTACTAAACCAGCTTACCTGGTACCAAAGAACAGATAGTTACTACTAAACCAGCTTACCTGGTACCAAAGAACAGATAGTTACTACTAAACCAGCTTACCTGGTACCAAAGAACAGATAGTTACTACTAAACCAGCTTACCTGGTACCAAAAAGAACAGATAGTTTACTACTAAAACCAGCTTACCTGGTACCAAAGAACAGATAGTTACTACTAAACCAGCTTACCTGGTACCAAAGAACAGATAGTTACTACTAAACCAGCTTACCTGGTACCAAAGAACAGATAGTTACTACTAAACCAGCTTACCTGGTACCAAAGAACAGATAGTTACTACTAAACCAGCTTACCTGGTACCAAAGAACAGATAGTTACTACTAAACCACTTACCTGGTACCAAAGAACAGATAGTTACTACTAAACCAGCTTACCTGGTACCAAAGAACAGATAGTTACTACTAAACCAGCTTACCTGGTACCAAAGAACAGATAGTTACTACTAAACCAGCTTACCTGGTACCAAAGAACAGATAGTTACTACTAAACCAGCTTACCTGGTACCAAAGAACAGATAGTTACTACTAAACCAGCTTACCTGGTACCAAAGAACAGATAGTTACTACTAAACCAGCTTACCTGGTACCAAAGAACAGATAGTTACTACTAAACCAGCTTACCTGGTACCAAAGAACAGATAGTTACTACTAAACCAGCTTACCTGGTACCAAAGAACAGATAGTTACTACTAAACCAGCTTACCTGGTACCAAAGAACAGATAGTTACTACTAAACCAGCTTACCTGGTACCAAAGAACAGATAGTTACTACTAAACCAGCTTACCTGGTACCAAAGAACAGATAGTTACTACTAAACCAGCTTACCTGGTACCAAAGAAACTGTTCAGACACACTGACCTGGCTGTGCAACAACACTTTTTTGCTCAATCTAGAAATTTAAGATGTCTGAGATGGCTCCTGATTGCCCCTGAAATGTAGAATTTAACTTAATATGCAGTTATGGTTTTTAGGTTTTTTGGGATAGTCTTTTGTCCGTCGTCGTCCGTTGTTCGTCGTCTGTCTGGCCTCATCTGTCGTGTGTTGTCTGTCGTACGACATCCGTTAACATTTCGTTGTGACCGTGATAACTTGAGTAAATATGCACCGGGCTTAATGAAACCTTGTATGTAGACTAACATTCTAAAGATCTCCGACGAGGTTGAAAATCAGTTTGATTCAATTGTAACTTACAGAGTTATTGCCCTTTGGACTTATAATTATTGAATCTTGTGAACATGATATGATAACTTGATTAAATAAGATCTGAGCTTAATGAAGTATTGGAAATATAAACAAGTTTGAAAATAAGCTTAATTCGACTCTAACTTATTTACAGGGTTATTGCCCTTTGCAATAATAATTATTGAACCTTGTGAACACGGTAATGTCAGTAAATATGCATCAAGCTTTATGAAACTTTGTATGTAGACCTATTAAATGTACATGTTCCTATTTCGTGAACAAAAGGCATCAGGTTGCTAGTAAATTACATAACTAATTTGTATCAAATATCAGTTGACCATTAAGGCCCATGGGCCTCTTGTTTGGGGATTAGAATTCAATGAAAATGAAAAAACTTATTTTGCCTTTGCAGGTTTCGATTGTTCCCAGGACAAATAATGCCTTGGGATTTGCACAGCTTGCTCCACAGGACAACTATCTTTATTCTGACCAACAGGTAAATACCACAATACATTTTGTACAAGGATCTGTTCCTGTCGAAAGATATTTTGTTATAGTCAATCAAAAATGTGAGAAATACAGAATATTCTGTGTCATTTTGATTTATGGATTTATTATCTTGATTTTTTTCTCTCCTTAACTTACCAGAAAAAACAAATTACATTGTATTATATATCTCAATTCTGTGATAAATGCATGATTTATTTACAAGTTTATCAGGCCTATTTTAACCCATTTATATGCCATCATAAATAATAATTGATTGTGGATTAAATTAATTAATAAAAAAATGGATTCTTCAGCTGTTTGACAGGATGTGTATGATGCTGGGTGGACGAGCGGCAGAAACCATCACTTTTAACCACGTTACCACAGGTACACTAGATCTCAATATTACCTACTGAAACCATATGACCTTAGAATGGATACATTAGATCTCAATATTACCCACCGTATACATAGGTAGGATACACTAGATCTCAAAATTACCCACTATAAACATATGTAGGAGACACTAGAACTCAATATTACCCACTGTAACCATGTCACCACAGGAAGAATACACTAGATCTCAATATTTCCCACTGTTACCATATCACTACAGGTAGGATACACTAGATCTCAATATTACCGACTGTAACCATATCACCACAGGTAGGATACACTAGATCTCAATATTACCCACTGTAACAATATCACCACAGGTAGGATACACTAGATCTCAATATTACCCACTGTAATCATATCACCACAGGTAGGATACACTAGATCTCAATATTACCCACTGTAACCATATCACCACAGGTAGGATACACTAGATCTCAATATTACCCACTGTAACATATCACCACAGGTAGGATACACTAGATCTCAATATTACCCACTGTAACTTAATATCACCACAGGTAGGATACACTAGATCTCAATATTACCCACTGTAACAATATCACCACAGGTAGGATACACTAGATCTCAATATTACCCACTGTAATCATATCACCACAGGTAGGATACACTAGATCTCAATATTACCCACTGTAACCATATCACCACAGGTAGGATACACTAGATCTCAATATTACCCACTGTAATCATATCACCACAGGTAGGATACACTAGATCTCAATATTACCCACTGTAACCATGTCACCACAGGTAGGATACACTAGATCTCAATATTACCCACTGTAATCATATCACCACAGGTAGGATACACTAGATCTCAATATTACCCACTGTAATCATATCACCACAGGTAGGATACACTAGATCTCAATATTAATTACCCACTGTAATCATATCACCACAGGTAGGATACACTAGATCTCAATATTACCCACTGTAACCATATCACCACAGGTAGGATACACTAGATCTCAATATTACCCACTGTAACCATGTCACCACAGGTAGGATACACTAGATCTCAATATTACCCACTGTAATCATATCACCACAGGTAGGATACACTAGATCTCAATATTACCCACTGTAATCATATCACCACAGGTAGGATACACTAGATCTCAATACTACCCACTGTAACCATATCACCACAGGTAGGATACACTAAGATCTCAATATTACATTGTAATCATATCACCACCAGGTAGGATACACTAGATCTCAATATTACCCACTGTAACAATATTGTTATGACCCAGAATAACAGAAATGAGAAACCAGCAGCTAAATTCAAAAACACAATTTAATTATATATACCAATATTATTCAGAGATGGTTTACATATATCTAAAGTAATTGGTGGTGGTACAAGACTAGTACGATGATTTAAAGTGTTACTTATCTGTATGCGAATGTCCTGGTATAATCCTTGATCCTTCCAGGTTTCAAATTAACAATAATCACAAATCCACAAGGAAATTGAATGTCCACCGATGATTTGTGAAGTTCCAGGCAATATGAATAAATCCACACAAAGTGTTGTAATAATCCACAGATAAAGTCACAATAGCTCTCCCAATAGAAATCTTATATGGCGCTGTACAATTCTTTATAATGTCTTATTACAGGTCTCATTCATACTGATTTGCCTTGGACAGCCTGGAGTATATATAGCTAAATCCTAATTCAGAATATTGGAGAACCTTTCTACTTCTTAGAAATCTCTAACTAAAAGCAGTAAACCAATAGTAACCCCCAAAACTTTCTGGAAATAGAATCATCTCTAGATCTCTACTTAAAATCAACATGTCTTACAAACAATTTGATTATACTGATAATACTAGAAAGTTCTATAACCTAGATTAATGATAATGACCTTATAGATGTATTAGATAAAAAAAGCGAAAGGAGACTCTCATCTCCCTATCTCAATCGCTACATGTCTTTAGTGTCCATACTTAACAATATCACCACAGGTAGGAATACACTAAGATCTCAACTATTACCCACTTTAAAATACTCACCACATAGGATACACTAGATCCAATATTACCCACTGTAATTAGGGGGGGGGTTCACCACAGGTAGATACACTAATCCAATATTACCCTGTAATCATGATCAACCATAGAATACACTAATCTCTATGACCCACTAATCATTTCAAATGGGGGATTAGGATACACTAGATCTCACTATACCCACTGTACATATCACCACATAGGTAGGATACACTAGATCTCAATATTACCCATCATATCACCACAGGTAGGATACACTAGATCTCAATATTACCCACTGTAATCATATCACCACAGGTAGGATACACTAGATCTCAATATTACCCACTGTAACCATGTCACCACAGGTAGGATACACTAGATCTCAATATTACCCACTGTAACCATATCACCACAGGTAGGATACACTAGATCTCAATATTACCCACTGTAACCATATCACCACAGGTAGGATACACTAGATCTCAATATTACCCACTGTAACCATATCACCACAGGTAGGATACACTAGATCTCAATATTACCCACTCAATAGGTTACTAGATCTCAATATTACCCACTGTAATCATATCACCACAGGTAGGATACACTAGATCTCAATATTACCCTGTAACATATGTAATACACTAATCTCAATAATATACCCACTGTAATATCACCACAGGTAGATACACACACTGGTAGGATACACTAGATCTCAATATTACCCACTGTAATTATGTCACCACAGGTAGGATACACTAGATCTCAATATTACCCACTGTAATCATATCACCACAGGTAGGATACACTAGATCTCAATATTACCCACTGTAATCATATCACCACAGGTAGGATACACTAGATCTCAATATTACCCACTGTAACATATCACCACAGGTAGGATACACTAGATCTCAATATTACCCACTGTAACCATATCACCACAGGTAGGATACACTAGATCTCAATATTACCCACTGTAACCATGTCACCACAGGTAGGATACACTAGATCTCAATATTCTGTAATCATATCACCACAGGTAGGATACACTAGATCTCAATATTACCCACTGTAACCATATCACCACAGGTAGGATACACTAGATCTCAATATTACCCACTGTAATCATATCACCACAGGTAGGATACACTAGATCTCAATATTACCCACTGTAACCATATCACCACAGGTAGGATACACTAGATCTCAATATTACCCACTGTAACACATATCACCACAGGTAGGATACACTAGATCTCAATATTACCCACTGTAATCATGTCACCACAGGTAGGATACACTAGATCTCAATATTACCCACTGTAATCATATCACCACAGGTAGGATACACTAGATCTCAATATTACCCACTGTAACCATATCACCACAGGTAGGATACACTAGATCTCAATATTACCCACTGTAACCATATCACCACAGGTAGGATACACTAGATCTCAATATTACCCACTGTAACCATATCACCACAGGTAGGATACACTAGATCTCAATATTACCCACTGTAATCATATCACCACAGGTAGGATACACTAGATCTCAATATTACCCACTGTAACAATATCACCACAGGTAGGATACACTAGATCTCAATATATAACCCACTGTAACAATATCACCACAGGTAGGATACACTAGATCTCAATATTACCCACTGTAACCATATCACCACAGGTAGGATACACTAGATCTCAATATTACCCACTGTAATCATATCACCACAGGTAGGATACACTAGATCTCAATATTACCCACTGTAACCATATCACCACAGGTAGGATACACTAGATCTCAATATTACCCACTGTAACCATATCACCACAGGTAGGATACACTAGATCTCAATATTACCCACTGTAACCATATCACCACAGGTAGGATACACTAGATCTCAATATTACCCACTGTAATCATATCACCACAGGTAGGATACACTAGATCTCAATATTACCCACTGTAACCATATCACCACAGGTAGGATACACTAGATCTCAATATTACCCACTGTAACCATATCACCACAGGTAGGATACACTAGATCTCAATATTACCCACTGTAATCATGTCACCACAGGTAGGATACACTAGATCTCAATATTACCCACTGTAACCATATCACCACAGGTAGGATACACTAGATCTCAATATTACCCACTGTAATCATATCACCACAGGTAGGATACACTAGATCTCAATATTACCCACTGTAACCATATCACCACAGGTAGGATACACTAGATCTCAATATTACCCACTGTAACCATATCACCACAGGTAGGATACACTAGATCTCAATATTACCCACTGTAATCATATCACCACAGGTAGGATACACTAGATCTCAATATTACCCACTGTAACATATCACCACAGGTAGGATACACTAGATCTCAATATTACCCACTGTAATCATATCACCACAGGTAGGATACACTAGATCTCAATATTACCCACTGTAATCATATCACCACAGGTAGGATACACTAGATCTCAATATTACCCACTGTAATCATATCACCACAGGTAGGATACACTAGATCTCAATATTACCCACTGTAACCATATCACCACAGGTAGGATACACTAGATCTCAATATTACCCACTGTAACCATATCACCACAGGTAGGATACACTAGATCTCAATATTACCCACTGTAACCATATCACCACAGGTAGGATACACTAGATCTCAATATTACCCACTGTAATCATATCACCACAGGTAGGATACACTAGATCTCAATATTACCCACTGTAATCATATCACCACAGGTAGGATACACTAGATCTCAATATTACCCACTGTAATCATATCACCACAGGTAGGATACACTAGATCTCAATATTACCCACTGTAACCATATCACCACAGTAGATACACTAGATTCATACAGGTAGGATACACTAGATCTCAATATTACCCACTGTAACAATACCACAGTAGGATACACTAGATCTCAATAACCCCTGTAACATTCACCACAGGTAGGATACACTAGATCTCAATATTACCCACTGTAACCATATCACCACAGGTAGGATACACTAGATCTCAATATTACCCACTGTAATCATATCACCACAGGTAGGATACACTAGATCTCAATATTACCCACTGTAACAATATCACCACAGGTAGGATACACTAGATCTCAATATTACCCACTGTAACCATGTCACCACAGGTAGGATACACTAGATCTCAATATTACCCACTGTAATCATATCACCACAGGTAGGATACACTAGATCTCAATATTACCCACTGTAACCATATCACCACAGGTAGGATACACTAGATCTCAATATTACCCACTGTAATCATATCACCACAGGTAGGATACACTAGATCTCAATATTACCCACTGTAATCATGTCACCACAGGTAGGATACACTAGATCTCAATATTACCCACTGTAATCATATCACCACAGGTAGGATACACTAGATCTCAATATTACCCACTGTAACCATATCACCACAGGTAGGATACACTAGATCTCAATATTACCCACTGTAATCATATCACCACAGGTAGGATACACTAGATCTCAATATTACCCACTGTAACCATATCACCACAGGTAGGATACACTAGATCTCAATATTACCCACTGTAACCATATCACCACAGGTAGGATACACTAGATCTCAATATTACCCACTGTAATCATATCACCACAGGTAGGATACACTAGATCTCAATATTACCCACTGTAATCATATCACCACAGGTAGGATACACTAGATCTCAATATTACCCACTGTAATCATGTCACCACAGGTAGGATACACTAGATCTCAATATTACCCACTGTTATCATATCACCACAGGTAGTATACACTAGATCTCAATATTACCCACTGTAATCATATCACCACAGGTAGGATACACTAGATCTCAATATTACCCACTGTAACCATATCACCACAGGTAGGATACACTAGATCTCAATATTACCCACTGTAACCATATCACCACAGGTAGGATACACTAGATCTCAATATTACCCACTGTAATCATATCACCACAGGTAGGATACACTAGATCTCAATATTACCCACTGTAATCATATCACCACAGGTAGGATACACTAGATCTCAATATTACCCACTGTAACCATATCACCACAGGTAGGATACACTAGATCTCAATATTACCCACTGTAACCATGTCACCACAGGTAGGATACACTAGATCTCAATATTACCCACTGTAACCATATCACCACAGGTAGGATACACTAGATCTCAATATTACCCACTGTAACCATATCACCACAGGTAGGATACACTAGATCTCAATATTACCCACTGTAATCATATCACCACAGGTAGGATACACTAGATCTCAATATTACCCACTGTAAACATATCACCACAGGTAGGATACACTAGATCTCAATATTACCCACTGTAACCATATCACCACAGGTAGGATACACTAGATCTCAATATTACCCACTGTAACCATATCACCACAGGTAGGATACACTAGATCTCAATATTACCCACTGTAACCATATCACCACAGGTAGGATACACTAGATCTCAATATTACCCACTGTAACCATATCACCACAGGTAGGATACACTAGATCTCAATATTACCCACTGTAACCATATCACCACAGGTAGGATACACTAGATCTCAATATTACCCACTGTAACCATATCACCACAGGTAGGATACACTAGATCTCAATATTACCCACTGTAATCATATCACCACAGGTAGGATACACTAGATCTCAATATTACCCACTGTAACCATATCACCACAGGTAGGATACACTAGATCTCAATATTACCCACTGTAATCATATCACCACAGGTAGGATACACTAGATCTCAATATTACCCACTGTAACATATCACCACAGGTAGGATACACTAGATCTCAATATTACCCACTGTAACCATATCACCACAGGTAGGATACACTAGATCTCAATATTACCCACTGTAACCATATCACCACAGGTAGGATACACTAGATCTCAATATTACCCACTGTAATCATATCACCACAGGTAGGATACACTAGATCTCAATATTACCCACTGTAACCATATCACCACAGGTAGGATACACTAGATCTCAATATTACCCACTGTAACCATATCACCACAGGTAGGATACACTAGATCTCAATATTACCCACTGTAACCATATCACCACAGGTAGGATACACTAGATCTCAATATTACCCACTGTAAACCATGTCACCACAGGTAGGATACACTAGATCTCAATATTACCCACTGTAACCATATCACCACAGGTAGGATACACTAGATCTCAATATTACCCACTGTAATCATATCACCACAGGTAGGATACACTAGATCTCAATATTACCCACTGTAACATATCACCACAGGTAGGATACACTAGATCTCAATATTACCCACTGTAAATCATATCACCACAGGTAGGATACACTAGATCTCAATATTACCCACTGTAACCATATCACCACAGGTAGGATACACTAGATCTCAATATTACCCACTGTAACATATCACCACAGGTAGGATACACTAGATCTCAATATTACCCACTGTAATCATATCACCACAGGTAGGATACACTAGATCTCAATATTACCCACTGTAACCATATCACCACAGGTAGGATACACTAGATCTCAATATTACCCACTGTAATCATATCACCACAGGTAGGATACACTAGATCTCAATATTACCCACTGTAATCATATCACCACAGGTAGGATACACTAGATCTCAATATTACCCACTGTAACCATATCACCACAGGTAGGATACACTAGATCTCAATATTACCCACTGTAATCATGTCACCACAGGTAGGATACACTAGATCTCAATATTACCCACTGTAACCATATCACCACAGGTAGGATACACTAGATCTCAATATTACCCACTGTAATCATATCACCACAGGTAGGATACACTAGATCTCAATATTACCCACTGTAACCATATCACCACAGGTAGGATACACTAGATCTCAATATTACCCACTGTAACCATATCACCACAGGTAGGATACACTAGATCTCAATATTACCCACTGTAATCATATCACCACAGGTAGGATACACTAGATCTCAATATTACCCACTGTAACCATATCACCACAGGTAGGATACACTAGATCTCAATATTACCCACTGTAATCATATCACCACAGGTAGGATACACTAGATCTCAATATTACCCACTGTAACCATATCACCACAGGTAGGATACACTAGATCTCAATATTACCCACTGTAATCATATCACCACAGGTAGGATACACTAGATCTCAATATTACCCACTGTAACCATATCACCACAGGTAGGATACACTAGATCTCAATATTACCCACTGTAACCATATCACCACAGGTAGGATACACTAGATCTCAATATTACCCACTGTAATCATGTCACCACAGGTAGGATACACTAGATCTCAATATTACCCACTGTAACCATATCACCACAGGTAGGATACACTAGATCTCAATATTACCCACTGTAATCATATCACCACAGGTAGGATACACTAGATCTCAATATTACCCACTGTAACCATATCACCACAGGTAGGATACACTAGATCTCAATATTACCCACTGTAACCATATCACCACAGGTAGGATACACTAGATCTCAATATTACCCACTGTAATCATATCACCACAGGTAGGATACACTAGATCTCAATATTACCCACTGTAACCATGTCACCACAGGTAGGATACACTAGATCTCAATATTACCCACTGTAACCATATCACCACAGGTAGGATACACTAGAATATCTCAATATTATCCCACTGTACAATCATATCACCACAGGTAGGATACACTAGATCTCAATATTACCCACTGTAACCATATCACCACAGGTAGGATACACTAGATCTCAATATTACCCACTGTAATCATATCACCACAGGTAGGATACACTAGATCTCAATATTACCCACTGTAACCATATCACCACAGGTAGGATACACTAGATCTCAATATTACCCACTGTAACCATATCACCACAGGTAGGATACACTAGATCTCAATATTACCCACTGTAATCATATCACCACAGGTAGGATACACTAGATCTCAATATTACCCACTGTAACCATATCACACAGGTAGGATACACTAGATCTCAATATTACCCACTGTAACATATCACCACAGGTAGGATACACTAGATCTCAATATTACCCACTGTAATCATATCACCACAGGTAGGATACACTAGATCTCAATATTACCCACTGTAACCATATCACCACAGGTAGGATACACTAGATCTCAATATTACCCACTGTAACCATATCACCACAGGTAGGATACACTAGATCTCAATATTACCCACTGTAACCATATCACCACAGGTAGGATACACTAGATCTCAATATTACCCACTGTAACAATATCACCACAGGTAGGATACACTAGATCTCAATATTACCCACTGTAACCATATCACCACAGGTAGGATACACTAGATCTCAATATTACCCACTGTAATCATATCACCACAGGTAGGATACACTAGATCTCAATATTACCCACTGTAACATATCACCACAGGTAGGATACACTAGATCTCAATATTACCCACTGTAATCATATCACCACAGGTAGGATACACTAGATCTCAATATTACCCACTGTAACCATATCACCACAGGTAGGATACACTAGATCTCAATATTACCCACTGTAATCATATCACCACAGGTAGGATACACTAGATCTCAATATTACCCACTGTAATCATATCACCACAGGTAGGATACACTAGATCTCAATATTACCCACTGTAACCATATCACCACAGGTAGGATACACTAGATCTCAATATTACCCACTGTAACAATATCACCACAGGTAGGATACACTAGATCTCAATATTACCCACTGTAACCATATCACCACAGGTAGGATACACTAGATCTCAATATTACCCACTGTAATCATATCACCACAGGTAGGATACACTAGATCTCAATATTACCCACTGTAATCATATCACCACAGGTAGGATACACTAGATCTCAATATTACCCACTGTAACCATATCACCACAGGTAGAATACACTAGATCTCAATATTACCCACTGTAACCATATCACCACAGGTAGGATACACTAGATCTCAATATTACCCACTGTAACCATATCACCACAGGTAGGATACACTAGATCTCAATATTACCCACTGTAACCATATCACCACAGGTAGGATACACTAGATCTCAATATTACCCACTGTAATCATATCACCACAGGTAGGATACACTAGATCTCAATATTACCCACTGTAACCATATCACCACAGGTAGGATACACTAGATCTCAATATTACCCACTGTAACCATATCACCACAGGTAGGATACACTAGATCTCAATATTACCCACTGTAACCATATCACCACAGGTAGTATACACTAGATCTCAATATTACCCACTGTAATCATATCACCACAGGTAGGATACACTAGATCTCAATATTACCCACTGTAACCATATCACCACAGGTAGGATACACTAGATCTCAATATTACCCACTGTAACCATATCACCACAGGTAGGATACACTAGATCTCAATATTACCCACTGTAACCATATCACCACAGGTAGGATACACTAGATCTCAATATTACCCACTGTAACCATATCACCACAGGTAGGATACACTAGATCTCAATATTACCCACTGTAACCATATCACCACAGGTAGGATACACTAGATCTCAATATTACCCACTGTAACCATATCACCACAGGTAGGATACACTAGATCTCAATATTACCCACTGTAACCATATCACCACAGGTAGGATACACTAGATCTCAATATTACCCACTGTAACCATATCACCACAGGTAGGATACACTAGATCTCAATATTACCCACTGTAATAATATCACCACAGGTAGGATACACTAGATCTCAATATTACCCACTGTAACCATGTCACCACAGGTAGGATACACTAGATCTCAATATTACCCACTGTAATCATATCACCACAGGTAGGATACACTAGATCTCAATATTACCCACTGTAATCATATCACCACAGGTAGGATACACTAGATCTCAATATTACCCACAGATAGGATACACTAGATCTCAATATTACCCACTGTAACCATATCACCACAGGTAGGATACACTAGATCTCAATATTACCCACTGTAACCATATCACCACAGGTAGGATACACTAGATCTCAATATTACCCACTGTAACCATATCACCACAGGTAGGATACACTAGATCTCAATATTACCCACTGTAACCATATCACCACAGGTAGGATACACTAGATCTCAATATTACCCACTGTAATCATATCACCACAGGTAGGATACACTAGATCTCAATATTACCCACTGTAATCATATCACCACAGGTAGGATACACTAGATCTCAATATTACCCACTGTAATCATATCACCACAGGTAGGATACACTAGATCTCAATATTACCCACTGTAACCATATCACCACAGGTAGGATACACTAGATCTCAATATTACCCACTGTAATCATATCACCACAGGTAGAATACACTAGATCTCAATATTACCCACTGTAATCATATCACCACAGGTAGGATACACTAGATCTCAATATTACCCACTGTAACCATTATCACCACAGGTAGGATACACTAGATCTCAATATTACCCACTGTAACATATCACCACAGGTAGGATACACTAGATCTCAATATTACCCACTGTAACCATATCACCACAGGTAGGATACACTAGATCTCAATATTACCCACTGTAACCATATCACCACAGGTAGGATACACTAGATCTCAATATTACCCACTGTAATCATATCACCACAGGTAGGATACACTAGATCTCAATATTACCCACTGTAATCATATCACCACAGGTAGGATACACTAGATCTCAATATTACCCACTGTAATCATATCACCACAGGTAGGATACACTAGATCTCAATATTACCCACTGTAACCATATCACCACAGTAGGATACACTAGATCTCAATATCCCACTGTAACTCACACAGGTAGGATACACTAGATCTCAATATTACCCACTGTAACATATCACCACAGGTAGGATACACTAGATCTCAATATTACCCACTGTAACCATATCACCACAGGTAGGATACACTAGATCTCAATATTACCCACATTCACACAGGTAGGATACACTAGATCTCAATATTACCCACGTAACATATCACCACAGGTAGGATACACTAGATCTCAATATTACCCACTGTAACCATATCACCACAGGTAGGATACACTAGATCTCAATATTACCCACTGTAACCATATCACCACAGGTAGGATACACTAGATCTCAATATTACCCACTGTAACCATATCACCACAGGTAGGATACACTAGATCTCAATATTACCCACTGTAATCATATCACCACAGGTAGGATACACTAGATCTCAATATTACCCACTGTAATCATATCACCACAGGTAGGATACACTAGATCTCAATATTACCCACTGTAACCATATCACCACAGGTAGGATACACTAGATCTCAATATTACCCACTGTAATCATATCACCACAGGTAGGATACACTAGATCTCAATATTACCCACTGTAACCATATCACCACAGGTAGGATACACTAGATCTCAATATTACCCACTGTAATCATATCACCACAGGTAGGATACACTAGATCTCAATATTACCCACTGTAACCATATCACCACAGGTAGGATACACTAGATCTCAATATTACCCACTGTAATCATATCACCACAGGTAGGATACACTAGATCTCAATATTACCCACTGTAACCATATCACCACAGGTAGGATACACTAGATCTCAATATTACCCACTGTAATCATATCACCACAGGTAGGATACACTAGATCTCAATATTACCCACTGTAATCATATCACCACAGGTAGGATACACTAGATCTCAATATTACCCACTGTAACCATATCACCACAGGTAGGATACACTAGATCTCAATATTACCCACTGTAACAATATCACCACAGGTGGGATACACTAGATCTCAATATTACCCACTGTAATCATATCACCACAGGTAGGATACACTAGATCTCAATATTACCCACTGTAACCATATCACCACAGGTAGGATACACTAGATCTCAATATTACCCACTGTAACCATATCACCACAGGTAGGATACACTAGATCTCAATATTACCCACTGTAACCATATCACCACAGGTAGGATACACTAGATCTCAATATTACCCACTGTAACCATATCACCACAGGTAGGATACACTAGAATCTCAATATTACCCACTGTAACCATATCACCACAGGTAGGATACACTAGATCTCAATATTACCCACTGTAACATATCACCACAGGTAGGATACACTAGATCTCAATATTACCCACTGTAACCATATCACCACAGGTAGGATACACTAGATCTCAATATTACCCACTGTAACCATATCACCACCACAGGTAGGATACACTAGATCTCAATATTACCCACTGTAATCATATCACCACAGGTAGGATACACTAGATCTCAATATTACCCACTGTAATCATATCACCACAGGTAGGATACACTAGATCTCAATATTACCCACTGTAACCATATCACCACAGGTAGGATACACTAGATCTCAATATTACCCACTGTAACCATATCACCACAGGTAGGATACACTAGATCTCAATATTACCCACTGTAACCATATCACCACAGGTAGGATACACTAGATCTCAATATTACCCACTGTAATCATATCACCACAGGTAGGATACACTAGATCTCAATATTACCCACTGTAATCATATCACCACAGGTAGGATACACTAGATCTCAATATATAACCCACTGTAACAATATCACCACAGGTAGGATACACTAGATCTCAATATTACCCACTGTAACCATATCACCACAGGTAGGATACACTAGATCTCAATATTACCCACTGTAACAATATCACCACAGGTAGGATACACTAGATCTCAATATTACCCACTGTAACAATATCACCACAGGTAGGATACACTAGATCTCAATATTACCCACTGTAATCATATCACCACAGGTAGGATACACTAGATCTCAATATTACCCACTGTAACCATATCACCACAGGTAGGATACACTAGATCTCAATATTACCCACTGTAACCATATCACCACAGGTAGGATACACTAGATCTCAATATTACCCACTGTAACCATATCACCACAGGTAGGATACACTAGATCTCAATATTACCCACTGTAACATATCACCACAGGTAGGATACACTAGATCTCAATATTACCCACTGTAACCATATCACCACAGGTAGGATACACTAGATCTCAATATTACCCACTGTAACCATATCACCACAGGTAGGATACACTAGATCTCAATATTACCCACTGTAACCATATCACCACAGGTAGGATACACTAGATCTCAATATTACCCACTGTAACCATATCACCACAGGTAGGATACACTAGATCTCAATATTACCCACTGTAATCATATCACCACAGGTAGGATACACTAGATCTCAATATTACCCACTGTAACCATATCACCACAGGTAGGATACACTAGATCTCAATATTACCCACTGTAATAATATCACCACAGGTAGGATACACTAGATCTCAATATTACCCACTGTAACCATATCACCACAGGTAGGATACACTAGATCTCAATATTACCCACTGTAATCATATCACCACAGGTAGGATACACTAGATCTCAATATTACCCACTGTAATCATATCACCACAGGTAGGATACACTAGATCTCAATATTACCCACTGTAATCATATCACCACAGGTAGGATACACTAGATCTCAATATTACCCACTGTAATCATATCACCACAGGTAGGATACACTAGATCTCAATATTACCCACTGTAACATATCACCACAGGTAGGATACACTAGATCTCAATATTACCCACTGTAATCATATCACCACAGGTAGGATACACTAGATCTCAATATTACCCACTGTAATCATATCACCACAGGTAGGATACACTAGATCTCAATATTACCCACTGTATCAATATCACCACAGGTAGGATACACTAGATCTCAATATTACCCACTGTAATCATATCACCACAGGTAGGATACACTAGATCTCAATATTACCCACTGTAACCATATCACCACAGGTAGGATACACTAGATCTCAATATTACCCACTGTAACCATATCACCACAGGTAGGATACACTAGATCTCAATATTACCCACTGTAACCATATCACCACAGGTAGGATACACTAGATCTCAATATTACCCACTGTAACATATCACCACAGGTAGGATACACTAGATCTCAATATTACCCACTGTAACCATATCACCACAGGTAGGATACACTAGATCTCAATATTACCCACTGTAACCATATCACCACAGGTAGGATACACTAGATCTCAATATTACCCACTGTAACCATATCACCACAGGTAGGATACACTAGATCTCAATATTACCCACTGTAACCATATCACCACAGGTAGGATACACTAGATCTCAATATTACCCACTGTAACCATGTCACCACAGGTAGGATACATAGTTGAATACTAGATTTTCAGCACAGTGTAGTTTTTTCTCATTTTGTCGATTTAAACATTTGACCTTTTCAACTTCTTGATTAACATTTTCAGCTGAGTTTTGTTCTCAATTATTATTCAGAAATATTTTATTTTAGTTCAAATTCAAATTAAATTCAATTGAGTGATATCTTTTGGGTTGTTTTTCATAGTTTGTCCGTGTTGAAGTCTAAGAGGACGTTAATCCATTTATTTTTTGTATAGTTTTGTGTCTTGCTTCCTGTACAAGGTTGACATCCCTGAATAACTGTAGGGCCATTGTCATTTTGTTTTCAGCTTACTTAAAGATATATATCTAGGTTGTTGAAAGTGATTTGTGACCTTGATCTTCATTCAAGGTTACATAAGGCAAATATGCTAGATTTGTACACAGCCTCTATTTGAATAAGAGACCAAGAGATCTGATTCAGAGTCTGTAGCAATTTTACTTTTAGGACTACGAAAGACAGTTCAAATGGTTGACTTTGACTTTTATTAAATAAATGCATGTGCTTAAAGATGCTGCACCGCCGACAGAGCATAAATGATATTCATCATTTGAACAATAATTGGTGTTTAATCGTGTATATATGTGTCTAATTTACACAAAAAATGATATAAAATAACTCATTTTGCCTTTGGTGCAATCAGTAATTATTTCCATATAGGAAATAGTGCCACAGAATTTTTTCGTTATGCAATTAATCATTGTTTTTATATTTTTAGCTAGAAGTAAAATTAGAAGCTCAAACTTTTCAATGGTGGTAATGGTGTAAAGTAAGTAACTTTTGTCACTGAAGAAAAATACTAAGTCGTCTGTTGCTGTTTTTGATAGTGAAAAAATACTATTTGTCAGCTGTGGAGCATCTTTAAATCTATAAACCACTTCTTCTTAATTACCAAAAAGCCATTTTAGTTATCTAGGAGTCTAGAGATCTGATATAACCATATTAGCATACTTATTAGGTAATAATAGTCTAATGTGCTAAAGTTGTAATTAAAATATCTGATTTATAATTACTGGTACCTTGAGGCTTGAGTCATGTAGCAGGTTGATGAATGACATATTAACAAATTTGTTCAATGAATAAATGCCCCGAAACTTCATTCATAAGGTCATAAGGTTTAAATGTGCTGGAATCTTTAAAATGCCCTTTTCTCACATACCGAGTGAATTAGACACCTGATTTTAGGTCTGTATCATGTTGTACTGAACTTTGTCCAAACGAATGTCTTCTAGCCTTAATCTAAGGTCAAAGGGTTCAAATGTGATGTAAGGCTTCTTAAAGATGCTCCACTGCTGACAAATGGTATTTTTTCTCTATCAAAAACAGAAACAGATAATTCAGTGTTTTTCTTCAGTAACAACAGTTACTTACTTCACACCATTACCACCATTGAAAAATGTAAGCTTCTAATTTTACTTCAAAGATAGAAATATTAAAAATGATTAATTGTATCCTGAAAAAAACCTTGGCACTATGTCCTATATGGAATGAAGTATTGATTGCACATGCACCAAAAGCAAAACAAATTATTTTACATTATTTTTGTGTTAATTATACATACATTATATATACACGATTAAACACCAATTATTGTTAAACTGATGAGTATCGGTTATACTCTGTCGGCGATGTAGGATCTTTAATAATTTAATTACCAAGAGATATGATGATCTTGATGGATTTATTACTTTTGGGGTTTTGATTAAGTTACAATTTTTGTTTTTTTTTGTGAATATAGGTGCACATGATGACCTTGACAAGGTGACAAAGCAAGCGTACACACAGATACGGAGCTGGGGGATGAATGATCGTGTAGGATGTGTATCGTACGATTTCTCTGAAGGCTCCCCTCTTTTACCTTACAGCAAATCCCTGTCAAATGTTATGGATGAAGTTAGTTACTTAAGTTTTTTTTTTTTTTTTTTTTTTTTTTTTAAATATTATATGTACAAATATTTTACTTCTCAGAATACCTCATGTATGCGATAACTTCAGTCAGAACATGGTCAGAACTTTCTGTTTTTTGCTTAAATCTAGTATCAAAACATGGAGACAGACGTTAGATAAATCTGCTACTATCATTGGAAATATCTACCCTTACAGTACTTAATGCGTGTAACGTTCCCTCGAAACGAGCGCGAAACGCAAAACGCAAACGAAATGTTAAACGAAAACGAACGAAAACGCAAACGAAAAACGAAAAACGCAAACGAAAAACGAAGAGCGTAAAACGAAAAACGCGTTTCGTCAAGCGCTAAACGAAAAACGCAAACGAAAAACGAAAAACGTAAACGAAGTGAAAGCGTGACCGGAACGACAGAATTCAATTATAAATGTCGATCGGGACTCCTGTAGCTTATAGTGATCCGGATTCTGAAAGCGATGTCTATAATTATTATTACGTTCGCAATAAGTTATCATTATGAAAAATATATCTTGTCTTAGAAAATATGTAATTGTTTTTTAATGTTATAAATATATAAACCAATACGTATGTGATTACGTATATATATATTCAAGCATTAATACATTTTAACTTGTAAAGGGAGATTTTAAAAATAATTATAAAAACATGCATGTGTACAAATAGTCTTCAATCAATGCTATTTTCTATAAGTCTGCTCTGAATTCGTCACACATACTGTGTTATAGAAATTATCAGTTTTCAGAAAAGAAAACACTTCAGAAGAATTTCTTGTTTTAGTGTAGGTATATATTGTGTACATGTACATTTGACTACTGCAAGTATAAACCCTAGGTCTAGCGGTTAGGTTGTTATGTATTACATGTATACATATGACTCCAGAGGAGGTCCTCGTACCCGTTATATAGATATCAATGTGGATACTCACCTGTAGCATTTACCTGACCCCATTTGGGGTGTAACATAGAGTCATTGTTATTATTGTCATTTAATGAATATCAACGGTGGGTCCCAAGACCCTACTACCCTTTAAAAACTACACACACCTCTCAAATCACCCACTTCCCCCCATCTTAGATTTTACTCTGGCTGTCATATTATATCCGTGATATTGTTTAATGTGGACAGCAGGCAATCTAAAAGAAGTCCACTATATTAGTCAAGGTGCAATCCAACACCTCGACGAAAATATCTCACTGATAGCCTCAGACTGTGGGCGCCACAGCCGACTCACATGTTTTGTGTAAGCCTTACAGAACTGTCTAAGTGATATATAACGTGGGACACTACCGTGGTCGAAGTTCTTAATATTTCCTTATATGTTTTTCCTATAGCAGTTTTTACAATTCTGTGTTGAAATAGTATGCAATTTACGAACTATATAATATACAGGGTATATACTCATTACAAATTAATTAGTAACCCCAATTATTCTTAGTCAAGTTACAGTAATTACTTTTACATTTAAATTCAAATATGTGTATTAATTTTTCAACATTAAAATATACTGTAACTGAAATTTATTGGAGTAGGGATCGGGATTTTCATGACCTGCCCTTCAAAAATAAAATGAGCTAATTAACTCGTATATACACATAAGATTATCTAAGCAACATAATTATATTGTAAACATCAACTTGGTACATAGGATAGGTTTTTAACGCTCATAATAAAAAGGTTGTACTGATATCTTTTTCAAATTCATAAGATAATTAATACCTCATTGTGAAAGTAATACAAAGATTTTCTTGCTTCACACATCTAAATGGCATACACCAAGGGCACTAGTTCTTTGTGTGCTCTAGACGAGTATCGGTATATCATCTGCATGTTATACGAGTTGCCATAATTTTCATGAGCAGTTTAAAACGAATTTTATATAAGCGAACATTTCGGGTATTTCGCGAGGTATATATTTGGTCAACTAGTTTTGTATACTATAATGATTACATCAATATGATTAATTTAATTTTACATTTTGATTAGGAATCCAATTTAAGCCTCTCATATGTTTGCTGGACTTTGGTCTAATATGTACGTTGCTGTAGTTGCACATGAATCTATTTTTATATTGTTTAAATGGTTTATTTCTAAGAATAGGGATGTTTCTTCCATAATTCCATAACCTATTAACCTAGCGAATTTAAAGATTCTATGTTTTACATTGTTTGATCCAATATGGAACATTTGACCAGTGTTGCTAGTACTATTTATATAATAAAGTAGCGGAAGGTTTTTCATAATATTACAGGTAATTTGAGACACCATAAGATTTTTGCCATTATCGTAGACATTTCTGATACATCCCCTAAACATTATAAATAGGTTCACCCGGCCTAATATCAAAAATAATACCATAGGCTTTAATTCCCCTAAAAACTTGGTTCAAAGCCGATGGGCTTTTGTGGTTATCTTGTGGCTGATTCCTCTATAGAGATAGCAACCAACTAAATGATTTTACATAGACCACAGTGTTAAACTTTGTTTTTTAAAGTTTTGTACTGGTATTATTAAAACAAAGAAATATTAGTTAGGTATTGTGTTCTATAATTAAAGTCTAGGTTCTCATATAACACTAGATAGAAAAAAAAGTTTGGGTCCTTCTGCTCAAACTCCAACCAGGGTAGCTTTATTGAAATCAGGCGCATTTTGCACTAAAATATCCGGAAATTCTAATGTTTTTACCTATTCATTATCAAAATTGATATTTTGAACCTAAATCTCAATATGAATTTCCAAATTGATATTATGGTTATCTAGGAATAATTACCTGTCAGAAAACATTTTTACTTTTGAAATTCATAATTAGCCAGCCAATCAGCGGCCGGGTTAAAATTCTATCCTGGGCTCAATCTTGTATACACAGGGGGCCATTTCGAAGGTCTTTTTTTATTTAGTTGGTTGATCCCTATAGCAGAAATTAAAATTCTAATACTCACCTATGATGTAAAGTGTATTTCGGCTGTGTGTCAAATCTGTAATATGAATTTAATCGGTCAAGTGGTTTGTCCAGGACAGGGCTTCACCTTCGGACAGTCACCCGCGGAGTAATTCTGAAAACATGAAATGTTGAACTTACACACTGTTTGATTAATTGCAAATTATGTATTAAATATTGAAATAGTATTAATGTTGTTTAAGTTAATTATTAGTTACATCATTAAACTTTCTGAATATAATGAAAAAATAGGAAAAGTCCCCAGCCAAGGGGAGATAATCCATTACATAATCAGGTACCCCTATAATATAGAAAATGTCAAGATTTTGGAAGAAAAAACCAGATATACCAAACCTTTTACATATTCAAATTTACCAGGAACATGGTTCCAGAGCCTTTCTGTTTAAAATAAACAAATTAAACAAAGATCAAACCTGTAATGAGCACAAAAGATGCATGTCTTTGTCCATGACTGGAATCTGTGCAACCAACACATATTTCCGGAAATCTTGAATGACCCTGAAACACCATTAATATTTATCATTAAAGGAAAAAAATATTCACAAAATGGTATTTTACATCATTATAACATAAAATGCATACTTTTAATAAACTAATTAGCCCTAATATTACAATTAATCAGTACAATTAGTTAAATTTAGCTTACCTGAGATGACTCCCCCCGCCACCCACCACCACCACACACCCCCCCCCCCCCTCCCACCAATGATACCTGGCAGGTCTAAATACCACACCCCAAACTAGACGTTATGTAATACAATGTAATTTCTCCCCTTAATGTTACCAATTTCAAATGTATAAGCTGTAACTTATGTTTTATACCTTTATGGCTCTCGGCACTCCAATATGGCAGAGATGACTGACCCCCCAATTTCTTGATTTGACCGCTAATTCCTGGTTCACCTAAACTGGAACATGCATACAGTTCTGTGAACTAAATTCTGACAACTGAGGAGACCATGCACCGCGCACCCATGTCATCGTACCCATCTGATGTTAAACGCACATGTCACACGTTTACAGACGTGCTAATTACCTGAATCTACGTTATATGTACCATTAACATACTGGCCAATTCTAAATAAACTGCATGCATAGTCACAGTGACACATATTATTCTAAAACTTGGCGACTTACCTTTGTATCCATGGACTCACTCGGCTCCAGTGACTGACTCTTATACTTCCGGTTGCGTTCGCTATAGAGAGCAACCAACTAAATGATTTTACATAGACCACAGTGTTAAACTTTGTTAAAGTTTTGTACTGTATTATTAAAACAAAGAAATATTAGTTAGGTATTGTGTTCTATAATTAAAGTCTAGGTTCTCATATAACACTAGATAGAAAAAAAAGTTTGGGTCCTTCTGCTCTCAAACTCCAACCAGGGTAGCTTTATTGAAATCAGGCGCATTTTGCACTAAAATATCCGGAAATTCTAATGTTTTTACCTATTCATTATCAAAATTGATATTTTGAACCTAAATCTCAATATGAATTTCCAAATTGATATTATGGTTATCTAGGAATAATTACCTGTCAGAAAACATTTTTACTTTTGAAATTCATAATTAGCCAGCCAATCAGCGGCCGGGTTAAAATTCTATCCTGGGCTCAATCTTGTATACACAGGGGCCATTTCGAAGGTCTTTTTTTATTTATTTGGTTGGTTGATCCCTCCTATTGAGGATGACATGCTATTAGGGTTTGATTTCCTATATAAATACGGTGCCGTATTGGATATGGAAAGTCAGACGTTGTCGTTGGGGCAAAATAAAGTGTCACTTCAAATAGGCAACCGAGAACCCAAGGTATGTAAAGTAACGATTGCCCGACGACGGGTAATTTCCCCCAATTCAATAGTGAGGGTAAACTGTAATGTGGACGGATGTATGCCGACTTACTACATCGATGCCGATGTGGATCGTCGTTTTTGGATACCCAGGTCATTACACGACGAGGGTACAGACCCAGGTATTTGTGTGCTGAACCCCACGGACAACTTCCTGGTCCTGAAGAAAGGCAAAGTGGTAGGACGAGCTAGGGAGGCTGTGATCATGGAGCCAGGTCAGAACAACACCTCCGAATCTCCGGATAACTCGGAACCCACAATACCGGAACACCTGGTGTCCATGCTGGAGTCCTCTCGATCGGAATTAAGTTCATCACAATTTAGAACATTGTCATAACTCATAGTGGAATTCCAGGACGTTTTCGCTAAAAGTACCTTTGATTTGGGGACATTCACAGCACTCCAACATGAAATCAATACCAAGGAGGCGACACCAATAAAGCAGGGCATACGACGTACACCCATTAAATTTGCAGGGGAGGAGGAGAAGGAAGTAAACAAAATGTTGGAAGCAGGAGTCATCCAACCCTCCATTTCCGCTTGGGCCTCGGCCCGGTATTGATAGGAAAAAAGGACGGTTCCGTCTGTTTTTGTATAGATTACCGGGCTCTTAACAACGTGACGGTGAAGGATGTCTACCCCCTGCCATTAGTGGAGGAATGCGTCGACACCTTGGTCGGGAACAAGTGGTTCTCCAAATTGGACGCTAACTCCGCTTACTGGCAGATTCCGATCCGGGAAGAGGATAAAGAGAAAACGGCGTTCATCACCAAATATGGGCTGTTCGAGTATGTAAAGATGTCGTTTGGGCTCTGCAATCCCCCCGCGACCTTCTCGCGCGCGATCAACTTGGTGCTGAGAGGTATGGCATGGCGAACGGTATTGGCCTTCCTTGACGATATCTTGGTGTTGGGAACGGATTTCACGGAGCACGTGAACAATCTCAGGGAAGCCTTGCTCCGTTTCCGCCAGTATGGGATCAATCTTGAAACCTAAGAAAAATGAAAATTCTGTAAGCAGAAAGTAGCAGTTCCTGGGACGGATTGTAGGCCCCGAGTCCTTGGAAAATGTCGGGGACGATATTTTTAAAGCAGTAAGCCAGTGGACGACTCCTCAGACTTCAAAAAGGATGTTGAGAGATTCCTCGGGGGTTACTGGAATGGCCAATTACCACCGCATAGCTTTTTATAAGAACTTTTGCTGCCTTGGCTCTACTCCCTTTTTTTATTTTTAAAGTTACGGGGCAAACAATAACGTTTGTATGGGGGGAGGATTTTAACAGAAGGCTTTTGAAGCATCTTACGACCTTATAGCTAAACTAACTCTTCCTATTATAAAGCCCTTTCCAACACTGAGGCACTGAGTTTGTTTTTGGACACGGAATGCATCCGATATGAGGACCATTGGAGGGGAGTTAATTCCAGATTACAAGAGGGACAGGAGAGGTGGTAATCGCGTATGTGCTAGTTATGCTCTGACGCCGGAGCAGCGAAACGGTTACAATTACTATTCGCAAAGAGTCCTGGCAGTGGTCCCTACGACTAACTCGACAGTTTCGACACTATCTCCATGGGGTAGACCTTTTCCTGATCCGGACAGATCACAGTAGCCTGACTTGGTTATTACGGTTTCGTGAACCACAGGGCCAGTTAGCTCGGTGGATGGTAGGAGCTGGAGTATAATATGGTAGTTCGTAATCGGAAGGGTTTAAGGTCCATGGCAACGCTGACCCACTGTCCCGGTCTACCAGTAAACCAAGCCATTACATCCATGGATCGCGTATATCTGATTTTCCATGTGGAGGCACTTGTAATTACTGTTCAAAGGGCGACACGACCAATGGGCCGCGTTCCTGGAGGAAGTGGATGATGTTAGTGCTCTATTATCACAGGTACCTTGTCAAGGACAAAGAAACCGAGGAGTATCCCTTGACGGTTGAGATACGCTACGAGACACAGCGCGGGTCTCTATCCTTCTCCGAGGCCAGAGAGGAAATTAATTTGGAACAGATGGGTACGGATTCGTTCCCAAGCTGTAGGGTCCGGTTTCTCCTTAGAAACCTTAAAGTAGGTGCAGATAAAAAAATTGGATCTTGTACCTAACCCGTAATCGTAAGATGGTGGGACCTACGGTCTGGAACCAATGATAGTGGCCCTCGTTTCTTGTCCAGTGATAGCGACCTCAAATATTACTGGATAATCTAAGAAGCTGTCCTCCGGGATATAGGACTCCCCCGGTTATTTTTTGTCGGGGGTTATCTCCAAAGAGAAACGAGGAGGTAGTCCAGACATTGTTTGTTGTTACTGCCCCAAAGCCTTCCGGGGAGGAAGCTTTGGAGGCTGCATCTAATGGAACCTCCCTTGTGGCGGGTCATAAAGGGGTTTAGTCGCTCCCCAATAAGTAGGGTGAAAAGAAAAAGTTCCTTTTGTCATGGCATGAGCACCGGAAGTCCGGAATCATGTTCTATGGTGAAACGTATGTAAACGTTATTAAGAAACCAAATCGGAATCAGTCGTCACGCCCTAGTAGGTTACCACGCTGGAGTCCCCATGGAACGAGTCCATATCGATTTCTTGGGGCCCTTACCAATACAGAGAGAGCGGGAACGAGCTCATCTTTGTCATGGTGGATCAATGCACTTAAAATGGATGGAGGCGATACCCTTGCCCTCACAGACTGCTGAGATCACGGGCAAAGGCTGCCCGTGAATAGCTTCTTTTCAAGGTTCGGGGTCCCAATACAACTATTTTCGGTCCAAAGGCGCTTTAAGAGAAACTTTACAGACTTTGTGACGTATTCACAAACTATTTACAGTGCCCTTTGCGACGTCCCCCCTTCACATCGGCTGTGTTGATGTTGGTTGGGTTTTCATGATTGTGTTGGATTGCGGCGGCACGTGTTGGGTTCGTTTTGTGTGTTTCGATTGGTGCTTGTGTGGTATACCTACGATGTCTGTTCTGTGTGCTGTAAACGGCAACGGTGCAGATGTGAGTGTTTGCTGGTGTGTTGTGATTTACTTGGGTGATTACGTACCTTGTGGATCGCTGGGGACGAGTTGTGCACGCTCGCGCAGTTTAACTACACGTACCGTTCCCCCCTTGCGGCCGCATTCTAGGCCGCTATTGCGGGAAAGGCCTGCTCACGGTAGCGACTTGTTTTACCGAGCCCCCCCACCGCGGAGCGTTGACACGTGGGGATTGAGTTGACCTAAGCGCGGGCGGAGGTATGGGTGACTTTTTGGAAATGTGTAAGCTTGTTGGTCGGGATATTCTAGTGGGATTGTGGTCTTTGTTCGGCGTTTTTATTTACCGTTGGCTTTTGTGGGAAGCAGCATACGTGAGATGGGAATCCTTCCTTCCCTAGATCAAGTGAGAATTGTTCTGTCTTCTAGAATCATCGGAGATGCCCAGCCCTCATCCTTGCTTGGGACGGATTGGGTTGTTTTTTTGTTTTTTTTTGACCCAGTGTTACTTTTTTTCTTTTGTCGTGTGAGCCTAACATGGTCAGGGGCTATAGTTTCCCCCCAAATTTTAAATATGTACTTGGTATTGATGTTGTCAATGGGTAGGTGACCATGGCTTGCCTGCGCTGGATGGGGCGGATGTGCTCTGGTCGTCGTTTACGTTGACACCTCCGGCCCTCGAGTTGTTGCCGGTATCCTCATTTTTTTCCCATATAGTGGAACTTTGACGAGCCTTTGCGGGAAAGGGTAAGTAAGTAACCCTAAAGCCCTACCAGACTCAAGAAATAGTTCCATATCAGGGCAAGCTCAGGAAATTCTCTCCCACCAGAAAACTCACCACATTGCCAGGCAATCACTAGGCGAATGCCAAAAGGGTCATGAAGAAAAACTATGGACTTGCGGCTATTCGTTTGAGGAGATCCTGACGAGTGGGAGGGAGATAGTAGTTTACGTCCTTGACCAATAGCTCTCCGAAGGGCCGGTGCAAGAGCTTTCATCACCATGGAAAGGTCCTGGGGTTCATCACAGAGAAGATAACTCCGTACCTGTTCCGGGTCAAACTCCGGAACACAGTTATGGTCCTAAACCATGACAAACTGAAACACTTGTCGGGCGATCGACAAAGTTTCAGATTGGATTGGTAATTACCAGCCCCAAACATTACGGAAGAGGGGGGAGTGGTGGTGGAGGAATATTGTACGTCTTCGTGGCGTGGGGGGGGGGGTGGGCGCAGGGGGGGGGGGTAGGCTTTATGATCCAGTGTGTGATTACTGAATTTGCCAACGAATGGTACCATGGATCCCTGATCATGTCAATGTCAATAAGGCTCCTTCAGACGCTCTGGGCCTTGACAAATACAAATTTGGGCGATGTGTCGTCGCAGGAGTCCTTTAAGTTTGCATGTTTCGTATGTTCAGTGGTCAATCGTCACTGCTGCAGTACCTTGACAGGATTGCTGCCCGGGAACGGGCCTTGAACCTGATTCGCCAGGCAACAAGAGAGAGGGACGGCTTTTCGATGCCGAAGAGTTGTTCCGGTGAGTTGTTCCTCACAAACCACCTGAGTCTCCAGGAGATGGGGAGATCGTGCAGGGGCAGGTCGCCATAGCTCGACGCACCGGTAAACGGGGCTGGCTACGCCGCGCGTCCCAAGCAGCCCGGGACCCCTGTTCTCAGACCAGTGGATCCGGGCCGAATATTTATCAGCCGACCCCACCCAGAGCCCCAGCTACCCGGAGACAGTCTCGGGAGTCGACGGCGAGTTCCTGGGACCCCCTGGCCCCCGTTCGTGATTACCGGTTGGCACTGGACCCCACACTGCCTACCCTCGTGACGGAAGACGTCCGAGGGGCAGGTAACCAGCCCTCCGCAGCACTCGGAGCTTCCTCCTCTGCCAACGTTGGGCCCTGAGCCGGAAACGGTTCCAGGACCGCCCCAGGAGGATCACCTTCAGGAGAGCTTCTACTCGACTCCCTCCTGTTGCTCCCGTGAGGACCTGATGACCCAGACTGTTTGGACCTCGAGGCCCTATCCGGCTTTGAGGTGGCCGGGGAACCCCTAAATCGCCTCGAGGCCGAGGTGGATTTGGGACCCTACCTACCGGCCGATGTGGAGATGGTTTCCCCATCCTAGCAGCCCTACTCCCAGGAGACCCTGCATCTCTGGAGTCTGAGGCCCCTTCCGTTGGTACCCCGACCCGAAAACAGGCTCCGAAGAAGGGTTCCTTCAAGGCCAATCCTATCCGGGCCCCGAAGTCGGGGAGCCCCCAGGGATCGCCCAAGAGGTCCTGGAAGGAGTCGCGATCGAGACCTGGCCAACATCCGGTGGAATTGTCTTGAGTTGAAGGCCAAGAGTATCCTGGGACCGAAGGCGACCCTCCAAGATCTGGTCCAGCACATCAACCGGTATCGGTTGATGGCAGAAGGATGGCAAATCACCCCGGGGCAGAGCGACCTTATGGAAGAGATGTGCAGGGTTATGGGTTGGCCAATACCCCATAACTTCTCCCTGGATCCCATGAATAGCCCGGCGGGATTGTTGCACTGGAGGAGCCTGACGATCCTCGCGTCCGCTATTCCGGAATCCACTATGGCAGAGCTACGGGAGACGTTTGCTCTGACCATCCCTCAACCCATGGTTCCAGTCCCCAGATCCGGAGACGGGTCCGCCCCCTACGAGGTGCTCGTGGTAGAGGGAGAGGAGGTTCAAGTTCCCGATGAACCAGAAGCTATATGTTTCCCCCCAGCCTTTGACGCCCACTTCCATTTAGATAGGACCCGCAAATGGCCGGGTTTAGGAGACACCGCGTCGGCGCACGACGTGGAGGCAGCGTCACCCCTGGTTGAGGAGCAGAGGAGGGTTGGGATAACCGGCGGTTTGTCGCCGTTTATTAAGACCTGCAACTTACCCCTCGGACGACGAAATTCGCCGGAGTTGACCGGAGACAGTTACCCACGTGGGCAGTCGGAGCCCACCCCAAGGCCCTTCATTTAGACACCCGAGGAGGAGTTTGCGTTCTTAGAACGAGTCCAGAGAGACCCGACGTCAAGGGGTTTGGGCGAGGTCGGTCTCGACCTATCCGTCCCTTCCCCTGACCATTGGGTGGAGCAGGAACGTCAGATTCGGAGGCTATTCCATCAGATCAAGCCTCACCAGGTCCTGGTCCGACATATACGCAGCCTGAGAGATGACCCTACTGCCCTTTTTGCATACAATTATGTTCTACGCCTTGTAGCTGCGGAGTTGCTAGGCCATGAGGACCAGCGGATTCAACTCCACTGCTTCGGGGGGAGCCAAGACGTGGTACACTCCTGGCTGGACACATTCCCGAACACCTACTTCAGCGCCTCGCGTGTCCGGAATGGTCCATCATTTCCAGGCGGCACAGCAACGAGCTCTCCGAGCCATTCCAAGGGATCGCCTCATCCTGGAGACGGTTGTCCCTATTTCCCGGCGCCGGGATTTCCACATGGGGCTTCTCACCTATTGGGGTATACCGCTTAGCGCGTAGCGGAGATCCTTGAAGACCTGGATATGACAGCCGTGCTGCAGTTAACAGACGAGAACGCTTTCCTTCCGTCTGTTCCACTAGAGTGCCCCCGACACACCTGGCCCCCGGAGACGGTGGACCCTCAACACAATGAAAGACCCGTGAGCCGGAGCCGGTTCATGGGTACGGACATCAGACCCCCGAGGACTCCTTTGATCCCTGGGCTATACCCCTGACTCCCAAAAATAGTTGAGGGAGGAATGTGTGTGAAATTGCCCAGGGATGTCAAGCGTCCCGGAGACCCCTGGCCGAACTCTAGCCGGACGTGACGTCGGGGCTCCTGCTAGAGCCCCAGTTCCAGAGCTAGACTCCGACCTGAGAGGACATGTAATACGAAACACCCTACAAGCCGGGATTTGGAACCCTTTTCATACGACTACGTTAGCCGTACAGCGATGACATCAACTTGCCCACGACCTGCCGCAAACGCGGACTAGGTGAGTTGGCTGGCTGCTGTAGCTGTTAGGTTTGCGTCTATATAGGAGTTTTTTACAATAGCTCTTCATATGTGTAACATTTGTGTTTTTTGTCTGTAATTTACAGCCAATCTGTTCTGTTCATCGATGAACTTGAATTGTCGGCGTTATTTGTTGAGATCTGAGACGCACAACAGTCAAACCTGCGTATATGACTACCTGTGTATAACGACCACCTGTGTTATAACGACCAGATTTGTATATAGGTCATCTTTATTGAGACTGCCCTGACTAATGTATACATTGTATGTGGCTAACGACATATGCTTTTGGAGCTTCTGTGCTGTTTTTTAACGGATCTATTTTTGCTTTACATGTAGATATAGGCAGTGGAAATACATGTATTCTGTTATGTATATGTAATTATGTATATGCATTGACCATATAGTGCAGTTATATGTGTTTGTGGCGGGGGGATAGTAGCCATCGGAAACCCAGTGTCTATACTTATACGCTCTGTAGGCTGATTTAACGTGGATAACCGACGATGGAGGGGTAGTCTAGATGGTGTACGATTCTATATTACAGTTTCAGACGCATCTCTTGGACCCATTCTTTGACATTCTGATCCTCGACATAACTAGACAGACTTCAGAAAACGTGTTCCTATATTCCGTGAATGACTTCTTCTTACGAAAAGAATCCTACAGATATATTCTTCTTTTACTCCTAGACATATTCATCAGACATATGCACAGGATGAAGTGGGAAGGAAGTTCTCTGTAATCTTTTAGAATCTCGATCGTTACAGTTTTCACGTCATGCTGGAAAATGTTCTTGATACAATAGTACAAAGTTGTCGTACATTTTTGTGTTAATGATTGTGTCAATTTCCAAAAGAAATAATGTAACGTAAAAATAAAATCTGGAAATTGAAGTTTGAGTACTTGGTATTTTGATGTATTTAAACGACACTTATTGCATTCTTTTTTTTTAATTTTTTAACCAGCAAATTAAAACTGGGAAAATGTAGAGATAAAAAACAATAAGGCCTTCTTACTAAAGTAGACTACATCAAAATTAATTTTTTATTCTTGATTTTGAAATATTTGTATATTAATAAGATTAATTTACCATGTTAATCTTAGTGTGATATATCCAATTTGATAATATAGTATATATCCTAATTATTAAACTACATAATTATGTCATCATGCAGAATGAAAATAATATTCATTCCAGATTTTGGCTGATGATTGTCCTCTTTTATGAAGTCATTAATTAACAGGTTATGATTGTAGTGTGATTCTCAATTGATCCATGTGAAAATAACAAAAAGTCATGATAAATGTATATGATGACAAAAAATGTTATTTAAAATTTTGTTTAAAAAAACTATAATTTTTTTCAAGTGACATTTGATTTTTTTATCTGGAAATTATTCTGTGTAATTTTACAGTGTAAGTTCAGAGATTTGCATTTAAAAAAAAAATATATTTGCCTGTTGTACTTAGAATCTAATTTTTTTTGTATTCTTCTAGTCATCGATCATTATATTCTTAATGGTTTTATTCTAGTAGAAGAAATGAGCTAGAGCTTCCTATAATGTATGTTTTTATTATTTTTGCTAAAGAAATGTACAAGAAATGATTGAATCTGTTATCGCCGGCCTAGTATAATGGAGACTGTCATCAATGCCGACCTTACTGCGGGGTACAAATGTTAGTGTTGTGTGATCCAAATCCTTAATTATACTGGGTATATACTTAGCTGTTATGTAAGATGTTTTTTAATTAATAAAAAAAATGGTCAGTACTTATTACAGCTATACCGGCACTTCTTTTTTGTAATTGATTTAAACCCCCTCTTGGGAAGCAGTGGCCTTATGGCTATGTAAATTGAGTCGTCAAATTACTACCACCTGTGTTACAAGTTCAAAACCTGCGTTGGGCAGGTTGCCTGCATGTACAAATAGCAGATCGATGTTTTTTTTCTGAATACTCTTGACTTTCCTTCACCTCTCTTTCCATCTCCTTGACCTGGAAGGTCCGTAAATGAATAAAAAATAGATACCTTTCTATACTGCCTCCCTACATCCCTTTTGTCAGAGGAATGGCGAGGACCATATATGAGTTTATTAATTTTAAGATCAAAGTTTTATGAATTACAGTCATTTGAATATGGAAAATTTATTATTAGGATTGTTAATAAGAAAATCTCAATTGAAAAAAAAAAAAAAATTATCGTGATGAATTAACATCTTGTACCGGTATATAAAAAATAAATCATTCTTCACACCATGCATGCAAAAACTTATTAATGTTTTCATTTTTATTACATGTATTTCAGATACTGAAGTAGACCGCGATGACAGAAAGACATATGTCTGTTCACAAAAAGACACTAGTTTCAAGTTTTTTATTTCATCCAAATGCATAACAAGCATATAGGGAACAGTACAATTATTTATCATTATAATACTGACATACAATGTATACCAAGTATAAGATGGCGGAGGACAATATTTCAGTATTTCAATATACTAATAAGCTACATATGTATAAAAGACGTGATCACAACAGAACCCTCGTTGATGCTGACGGCAAATAAAAAGCAATTTTATCATTTAATTAATTATGAGCAGAGTTTTTCTTTTCTCTGTTGCACGAAACAAAAAGTTACCCAACATATTCAAAATTTTTTAACATCTTTACTAGAGAATAATTCTATAGATCTTATGCACGCTTTGGTCTTGATGATAAAAATATCTGTTAATGTATTTTTCTCTTAATTCAGAATATGCCACCGGACTGAGAAGAACAAAATGTTCTTCATCTTCGACGTCATTTTTATCACATAACTGAACAAGTTCTCTTTGATTTCTAGGAATTTTATTTATAACGTCCGGATTCGATTATTACGACTATGACATTGCACTTACGGATCAAAATTGGATCTTAAAAACTTCTTGAATTTATGATTTACAGGCTAGGTCCTTTTTTTTAAAGTGACCATGTCTCTTGTACAATGCTATTTTTATCAATCAATATGTTTATACAAATTAACAATTTAGGGAGATACATCTAAACGCACTATAAAATTCTTGAACAAAAAACATCATTAATACGTTGGGGTGGTATATTTTGCAAAAAATGATTTTTCACTTTTTTAATAACACATTGATTTTTCCCAAACATATCGAAATCACCAATACTACAAAGGTTTCGATGTCTTTAATTATGATTCAGTTAACCCCTATTAGTAAATATTCTTCTCCTTTTCCTAAATATAAACCTAATTGATAACTAAATAATATAACTAAAAATAGCGTTGTGAATTATTTCAAAGTTAATCTTAACCAAAGATAAGAAAAAACCAAATGAAGAAACATGAAAACTCATGGATTTTGACCAAACTATTCAAATATATAATAATAATATTTATTGTGTCCTCCTCTTTTTCTTTGCATATTATCAGAATTGCCTCCCTTGCGAGGTACGGTATCCAATTGTAATGTCCATTTTTTTGTTGTGCGCGGTAGATTCTCTCTTAAAAGTAGGATATTTTACCTGCCAAGCCACATGAACTTCTCACAATCAATATATACCCGCTAGGGCAGTTAACTACTTTCATTATGCTAAGACAGAATATCCATTAGTCAATTTATACTACATTTAATGTAATGTCATGTGCCCTTAATATTACCAACATATTTTTTTTTAAATAGTGACATTTAGGGGTTTTTTATGTAGATTGACATGCTTGTGTGTTCACTGTAATTATAGGTACATTTTATTATTAATTTGTATGTGTTATACCTTTACATTAGTTTATTTTTGGAATGTATTTTAAAGAAGAAGAAATTAGTATTTTTAGGAATATAATATACACTTTTTTTTAGTTGTCACAATTTGTTATTTTTTCAGAAATAAGTGCTATGCCAGTTAAAACATCTTTCACCAATACCCCTAGACTCCAGATTTGCTTTGATATTCAAAAAACAGCTGTTACAGCAGTTTTTTTTTTAAAATTTCTTTAACGCCAGAAGATTACCAAAGATTGATTTTAATGAAATACTCATGTTAAGCACCACTTGTATTTAGACGCTTTAATTCCTCTAAGTGAGACTCCTTCAAATACCCCTAAGGGAATACAACATCAAAGTCTACTGGTGTATTGTCATCCATTTACATATTGTTAGACGTTTAAAAATCCCCTTTGTGTGACCGCTTTCAAATCACCCCTTGGCGAGATCCACTGGCAAACTCGCGTTACTTCATATCCCCCTTAATCGAAACCACCTGGATATAACTCCTTACTGGACCACCTGCAAATCCCCAGTATTTGTACGACTTGCAGCTTAATTTTACATTTTTAGGTCTCCTGACCATTAGGTCATGGATGACCTGTGATAGTCTTTTGTCCATTCTAGTGGGATGAACAACGGTAATCTTGCAGTAAATTTGAATCCCAACTTAGATGGAATAAATGAGTTTGAAAATCAGCTTGATTTGACTGTAAAGTTACAAAGTTATTGCTCCTTGGCACTAATAATTATTACTGGACTTTGTTTATACAGATAACTTGGGAGTAAGTCATGCACGGAGCTTAATCTGAAACTTTGTTGTTGCTAAAACTATACATCGAAGGAAATCCTTGGACGAAGGTATGAATATATCAGCTTTATTCAACTTTAAATTAGGAAGTTTTGGACCCTTTTCACTAATATTTAATTTTGGATCTTTCTACCATTAACACATTATAGAAATACCACCAATTATATCATAATTCAATACTACCAAGTTCGAAATCAATCCCCCTTTCCACACTCGCTCACCACACTTCTCACATCTCATGGCCCCACCCACCCAACCCCCTTCCCCCACTATCCCCTATACTGGAATACCGCCTCCCCCCAACCCGCCCCTCACCATCCCCACTGCCCCGCATGCTCTAATTTGACCACCACCTATAAAGCACACACTAGGACTAACACATTAGAAAGATCTCGGACGCGAGCGAGTTTGAACCATCACCTCCCACCTGTCTTTCCTTATAGTAACCTCCCTCACCCCCCCCCCCCCCCCCCGTTAAACAATTTATCTAAAGGACCCCCCTTATTGGGGATGGGGGAGAGGGGCGTTGGGGGTCTATATAACTATTTCCCTCGCGTGGAGTCCAACCCATTTGTTATTTGGATCTTTGTCCTTTTTTTTGAAACCTTATATGATTAGTACATCTTCTTTCTCATTTTACTTATGTTGCATTATGTACTTAAAATTCCTCCCCCCGTCTGGTATATAGAATCCAATAATTTCGTGGGCCCCCCCCCCCCACCCCCCCCCCCCGAATGTTGCCATTCATTACGTCTCCCCACTGGACGACGCCCCCCCCCCCCCCCGACGCGGTCGCGGGCGGCCAGTACGTAAAAATAACCAACACGGGTTTAGCTTCGCCCCTCTGCTTGTGCCCCGCGAGACAATTACTGTCCCGGAAAAGAAACTAGTATTTAACTTAAGTTCTCGGTAAATCAGTATAGAAAAAGTATATTAAATTCATGAAAAATATTATATTGTTAATTTACAACTCACTATAATATTTGTTTAATCGGCAATCACCTTTAATCCGTTTTTTAATTGTTTACGCCCCGTTCAGCACGTGAACCCCCGTAGCCTATAATTTATTTACATGCCAGTTCTCTTTTGTGTTTTTTTGTTTGTTGTTTTAAAAGTGCCTATTTCCCATTTGTTGCCAATTGATTTCTAGGGCGGCAATCATATAGTTGTTAATTGATTAGGTTTTTTGCGTGTAGTATTAAACTTTATAGGTATTATTCGTGCTATGTCCTCTTTGCAATTGTGGGTTCTTCTCTGTTTGTCACATTTATTAGTGCTTATCTCACTGAATAAATGCCTGCATCTTCACCCTCTCGAGTCATTCATTCTGACAACGGGCTCAAAACCTGTAGTCCTATACTCCCTGTTATGTCGTTTTAGTGTTACTTAAAAAACGCTACTTTACCACTCCCAAGTACGACCGCAACGCTGCAAGTTCTTTACACTTTGATGCCTCTTACTTGAACAGTGTGAAAACTGAATATTCTTTATTCTATATTTCATTATGACCCCGGTTACAGTTGGGCAGTTTCAATTTTAATTTGTCATAACCTATTTAGGTCTGGAGTCAGGATAATCATATTCTGGTTGAAGGTCATTTAAAACCATTTAACTGCCAACGGGCCGATTTTGGGCCGATCATACCTATTCCCATGACTGCCAAAAGGGACGATTTGGGCCGCCCGATCGTACATATGGGCACTGACTTGCCACATAGGCCGAATTTGGGCCGAGTGGGCGGATTACAATTATTTTACTTTAAACACATTTTTTAACCATAGACCAAGGATTCTCAAACTTATTGATAAAACATCGAATGCCATTTGGGCCGAGGATAAACACATTTGGTTATTATGGACGGACCTAGTACAAATTATTTTACGATAAAATAGTAAACACATTTTTTAACCTAGAGATAGTAGACCAAGGATTTTTTACTTTCATCAAATGTTTTTCACAGCATGATATAACGGGAATTGATTTAAAATATGTAATGACAATAAACATAACAAATTAAAAAGAAGGTATTAATTGTTTTTTTACTTGATCAGTTGAAAATATTAACCGCATTTTTTGATGTAACGGATAAAAGCATTTTGTAAATAAAAATCATCTATATTTGTTTAAGGCCATAATATTCCGTGAAAATTTAAAAAAATGCTTACTTGTGATTGTAATTGATTTTAATCTGTCTATAAATTAGAATTTGTTACCCTGTGTGTACTTGTATATGACAATTTCTATGAACATTATGATAGTATATAACTTGATTTGTTTTGTATACATTGTTTTGTAGTCCATCAATATACAAAAATGTAATTACCGATTGTGTTAATAATTAGATCAAAAATACTGGTATTTTTACGATATTTGTTATTAGATCCAATTAAAATGTATTTGACATCAAAACAGAATATGTGTTCAAGCATTGTAACGGTAATAAACAACAAGAAGAATCGCTGGTCGAGGCTACAACCGGGGGCTTTCCTCAGGAATGTTCGGGGAGTTACGTCAGTTACACACCATGCAAACACTTGTCTATCACCCGTACAATAAAATAAAAGTGACTATGAAGAATTAAGGCTATATCGCGTACGTAGACCGATACATACATTACAAACATTCAGCAGCTCAAGAGTCATACCATTTGATCAACAGGCTATTTCACAGTTAGGCTACTTTCCTCGGTTGAAATCAAATATGGCGGCTCGCTTCACTTCACACCGCATCACTACCCTGACAACGATACCGGTAGCCGTTCCGCCTCGCTTCTCTCTCAATTTTTATTCGAAATAGACATTATTGATTGATTACATTATCAAATCGAAAAAAAAAACATAATTTAAAAATAATTAAAGGTGTCATTGTTATATTTCAAATCAAACTGCAGCTATGACATTCAACAATCGGATCTATATCTTCGGTCATCCTGACTACCGTAGTTACCCAACTTAGCAACCATCACCGTTTTAAATTTGACGTAAAAGTAGACTTATTTATGTAAATATAAAGATTGAACAGTGTTTTGATTGCGTTAAAGGTGGTATGAACGCAATAGGATACAGACATATTCTACATGTAGCGCTAACGCGCTACATTGAGACAGATGGTTATACATCCGAATATTAAAAATGTTTTTCGAAGCAACTAGGAGTATTTATTGTCAGATCTATTAATTATGGTTATAAAAATGATAAATTGTCTATAACTCAAAGACAATGTGTTATCATATGTATTCCCAAAGGAGAAAAGCCTAGACAATAAAAACAAATGGAGACCTATTACTTTCTTAAACATAGTCTATAAAATAACTTCAGGATGAATTGCAAATAGAATTAAAAATGTGTTAGATAAGTTAATTTGTGAGGATCAGACAGGATTTCTTTCGGGTCGTTACAATGGGGAAAATACAAGATTAGTGTATGATATAATGCAGTTTGCAGATGAAAAATATATTCCAGGTATGTTACTTATGTTAGATTTTGAAAAAGCCTTTGATTCTGTGGAATAAGGTTTTCATGTTTAAAAAAACCCTCACTATTATTTACCCCGTGTGATAACGTTCCATTTTGTTTAGGTAATACGTTCAGTTTATATTTCAAAGCAAAATCATAAAATGATAAAACTATTTACAGATTATCACGTTCTAATTTGTATAGATTGCGTTGAGAACAAACATAGGTTTATAAATAGCTTTAGATCAATGTCTATAATTAGTAAAATGTTCGTGGATCTATGAGCCCCTTCATCTCGATTTGACATTTGAAATATGTCAAAGGTAATATGTCCACGACAAAGTTCAGGTCTACATGGTACTATATACTGTAAAAAAGATGGAAATCTCCCCCAGACAAAAAATCGGCTAAATCATATATTTAGTAAGTTTATCTTTTTCAGAACATTCATCACCGGGGCAATAATTGAAGGCCAAAATTAATGCAACGTCAAGGGAGATTTTACGTATCAGTAAAAACAGAAAATATACTGCTCCAAATTTAGTCGCGTTTTAAAATCATGAAATGAGGCATCACCTTCAATACTAACCATCTACCTGAAGAGAATTAAAAAGTAATTACTAATTACAAAATGGAATTTAATGGAAAATGATAACATTCAGTCAAAGAATGTTCAGTTTACAAACACCTACCAATAGCAATAGAAGAGTGAATAAAAATAAAATGTATAAAATTAATGTGGAGATGCGGGGGATCGAACCCCGGGCCTTTCACATGCAAAGCGAACGCTCTACCACTGAGCTACATCCCCTAGATATACATGTAAGCAATCAGGCACTGATTTGTCGTCGGAGTTGGCCATGAGACATTTCTCTGTCACTACCCAAGCTAAGGTAAGACAGATTGTGCACGTCAACCATCTGAACAGAAAGTGCCACCAACGTCAGTAATCCATATGGCGTCACTGTGACGGATGTTGTCCATAGTGCCATCAAGTTGGACATGCAGTCGATGAACCCAGGGTCATATCGCGACAAAAATCCACGGATTTATTACACCCAGTGGATTAAATATCCATTTTGTGTTGTTACTACCCTGTTACTTTATTTATACCAAAACCATAAAATAAAAACTATTTACAGATTCGTGTTTTCATGTAAGCAGATCGAGATGAAAAGAAAAACAATGGGGACAACCTACGTCATCGGAAGTGATATCGGGCACACAAAAACAATGAGAAAACGCCCGCTTCAAGATGAAAATCGGCTGAAATTATGACATAACAACAATGCATCTTCTAAACCTATCGCGCGTCACAGACAGTGTATTGTTAGAGATTCTATGAAGCTATCAAATATCGTCAAACTAGCTAAGATAATGCAAACACCTCGACACAAATATTTTTCGACAGCAGGGATATCGGTCACATTTTATTCAATAAACTGTTAAAAGTTGTAAATAAATAAATGTTGCTGTCACAAAACCGTCCCGTTTACTAATATATAATATATGACTGTCGAAAGAAAATATTTCCTTCATTATATCTGCTAGTGGAGAAACATAGACGGTGCTTAATTAGAAATTATGAAAGTGATATCGGTCACACTTAGAACTATATGGGTAACGGTCACATCCAAAGTTACAAAACCTGACTATTACATCATTGTACATGTAGTCGTTATTTACGCATTCATGCAACTCCAATGGATACCCCGTCAAAATACTTTTATTGAATTGATCTTTTTAACCCACCATCAGCAAATGGCTGGCGAGCTATGAAAATAGCCTTCCCCCCATTGCTCGTCATCCGTCCGTCTTTAATTTCTGTTATTTCTCTGAAGGTACTGAAATCGATTAATTTCGATACCGCTATATGTATTTACCAGAGAGTATTAAGGATCTTTTTTAAATTTGATGTTTATAAAGTCATCTTTCTTGATTCTAATAGATGGACTTGTTGTTATGGTTCAAATTCAACATGTGAGCTTAATACTTAATGAACCTTTCTGGAATTTTATAAGTACTACATGTATCTCTCTTTACTCTTGTTGTGCATAATGCACCAATGGGAAAACGCGGTAATCGACAACTTGAAGTTCGTTACCATGTAGACATACAATTATCAAATATTTTGTTCGATATAGATATTTTGATTATCATTTTTAACATAGGATTGTATTTATGAATGCTCATTTTTGAGACAGATAAGATTACAAAATAATGAATATTTGGCTATCTTGAAATTATTTTACTACCACAGTGCTTTATAGCATTCATATACATATATTTACTTTTTCACTGCAACCCTGATATGTATACCTACCAGGCGCATTTGACATTTAGGGGTGCATGATCTGTTATTAGGTTATTTTTATGCGATGTCATAATTTTTGTGCCATCAATCACAGAAAATGGCTGTTTCGTCCTTGACTATATTGATTTTTTTCTTTATAGATACAAATATCTTGGGATGTTATCAAACAAGTGTTGTCAAATGAAAATGTATTCATTAAATTGCATTCAGTTGATAATTAGGGGAGTATGAATGCCAACTGGACATCTGCTAATTCAACATGAAGCGCTAAAGATATTGGACCAACATGTTAAATTGACCGATTTGTAAATCCAATGGTAAACGTCACGATATCTCTTGGCCCTCCTGTTATCAACTGATGATCATTTGTGCTATTGTTGTTAAGATATATTCTTAGTACCTTTTCAATCGTTATTGTGTGTTAAATATGTGGAGAAATAATTAGTGAACTGACATGTAGAACTGTACTAACGCTATCAGCTAAAAACCCTCAGTGATCCTGTCTATCATGTATTCACGTATTTCTGTAGCTCATAGATCAGTGTGATTTTCCTTTTGTTTACATCGGATGCCTTTACGTCTTTAAGTTTTATGTAGTTTCTTGTATATACGCAAAGACAATGCAAGAACAAAGGGTGTGTACAAATACATGTATAGACAAAAACTAAACAATATACAGTGTATGAATACCAAAGTATTCAGCAAAAAAATAGTTACGATTATAGTTCATGATGTATCATGTATCTCGGTAGTATTTCCTCTTTACCTGAATGATTAGTTAGGGAAAACCAACGCTGCAATATTTCAGCAATCTTAACGAATCGACAAAGCATTTCAAAATCTTTGGATGTGACCGTTACCCTGTGAACGACATCCTTTTTTAAAAACAACAAAACGCCAACTAGGTCATACATGCATGTCACTTTTGTAGCGGTTAAAATGAACTATAGCTACTATTTGAAATATAAGGTATTTTATATCAGTAAATAACAGTAAAGTTAAAAAAAATTACACTTGACATATTTTCGGTGAATAAAATGTGACCAATAGCCACGCTGTGAAAAAAAGACAGACGGATGATTAGCAATAGACGAAAAGCGATTTCAATAGCTCGTTAACCATTTGCTGATAGGGGGTTCAAAAGTCGTCTTTCAAGATCAGATAAATTCAATAAAAGTATTTTGGCGTCTTATCCACAGTTTTCGTAACTTTGGATGTGACCGTCATCCCTAAAGTTTTAAGTGTGACCGATATCACTTTCATAACTTCTAATTAAGCACCGTATATGATTCTCCACTAGCAGATATAATGAATGAAATATTTTCTTCCAACAGTCATATATTACATATTAGTAAACGGGACAGTTTTGTGGCAGCAAAATTTATTTATTTGCAATTTATAACGTTTTAGTAAATAAAATGTGACCGATATCCCTGCTGTCAAAAAATATTGTGTCGAGGTGTTTGCATTATCTGAGCTAGTTTGACGACATCTAATAATTTCACAGAGTCTCTAACAATACACTGTCTTTGACGCACGATAGGTTTAGAAGATGCATTGCTTTTATGTCATAATTTCAGCCGATTTTCATCCTGAAGCGGGCGTTTTTTCATTGTTTTTGTGTGCCCGATATCACTTCCGGTGACGTAGGTTGTCCCCATTGGAAAAATACGTTTAGAATTAGATTCAGTCCAATTCCTATGATTAGTAAATTATTAAATGTTCGAAAGTTTATGGGCCCCTTCATCTCGATTTATCATTTGAAATAATGTTATTTCTCATATATGTATGACGTTCTTACGGTCAACGTTTTAGTTAAGAGTGAAAGATCCACGACTACCAGGTGGAAGTAATAAGAGCTGTTTGTGGTAATGCAAAAGGAATTTCAATTTCATTAAAACAAATCGCAGTCCGTCAGTTTTCGGAGTGCGTTCTGATATAAAATTAAAGTAGGGGATGTAGCTCAGTGGTAGAGCGTTCGCTTCGCATGTGAAAGGCCCCGGGTTCAATCCCCGGCATCTCCAATGCTTTTTTTAATGTTTTGAATTAAAACTGGAAAATACACAGTAGGAGAGATAGAAATGAATATTAATAAAATCGATTGTAATTTTATTTCATTTTAAAATATATTAATTATCTTCATTTATATCAACAGATATTTCGTTTTATCAAGTTTAATTAGAAAAAAAGGAATGTTCACCAATATATCTTGTCGATCCCGGTCTTTTTTTATGGAAAATCAGTATAATAGTCATAGTTTATTGAGAAAAATGATATTATTTGTGTGAAAAAAATATCGAAGCAATGAAATCATTAATCTTTAATACTAACCCAAACATTGGTAAAACGAGGAAAATATTTTGGAGATGCGGGGGATCGAACCCCGGGCCTTTCACATGCAAAGCGAACGCTCTACCACTGAGCTACATCCCCGACATATTTGCTATCTGTAGTACATTTAGATTCAGCACTGAAGATTAAACTTGAATAGGAACTTTGATTCAAAGATAATACCTCGAATTGATAAAAATAACGATGTTATTTTAACAGATCAAGATTCTATTCTGAAAGAGGTTCATTCTTACTATGAAAAACTTCATGACGTTAATTATGACATAGATGATTTTAATCTAACAGAGTACTTGGATATATATATGATGTCAAAAATTAAATGACTTGGACTCTTTAGATTTAGGGGGAATATCACTTTAGAAGAGGCAGTTAAAACACTAGAAAAATGAAAATAAGTCCTGGCACAGATGGTTACACTGCCGAATTTTTAAAATGTTTTTGGAAGCAACTAGGAGTATTTATTGTCAGATCTATTAATTATGGTTATATAAATGATAAATTGTCTATAACTCAAAGACAATGTGTTATCATCTGTATTCCCAAGGGAGATAAGCATAAACAATTTTTAAAAAAATTGGAGACCTATCACTGGATTAAAAGATTTGAAGAAGCTATTGTAATTGGCCAGGTAATTAAAAATGTGTTAGATAAGTTAATTTGTGAGGATCAAACAGGATTTCTTTCGGGTCGTTACAATGGGGAAAATACAAGATTAGTGTATGATATAATGCAGTTTGCAGATGAAAAATATATTCCAGGTATGTTACTTATGTTAGATTTTGAAAAAGCCTTTGATTCTGTGGAATAAGGTATTCATGTTTAAAAAAAACTCACTATTATTTACCCAGTGTGATAACGTTCCATTTTGTTTAGGTAATACGTTCGGTTTTTATTTCAAAGCAAAATCATAAAATGATAAAACTATTTACAGATTATCACGTTCTAATTTGTATAGATTGCGTTGAGAACAAACATAGGTTTATAAATAGCTTTAGATCAATGTCTATAATTAGTATATGATCGAGGATCTATGGGCCCCTTCATCTCGATTTGACATTTGAAATATGTCAAAGGTAATATGTTCACTACAGTGTTCAGGTCTACATGGTACTATATACCGTGAAAAAGATGGAAATCTCCCCCAGCCAAAAATCGGCTAAATCATATATTTAGTAAGTTTATCTTTTTCAGAACATTCATCACCTGGGCAATAATTGAAGGCAAAATTAATGCAACGTCAAGGGAGACTTTACGTATCAGGAAGAACAGAAAATATAAGGCTCCAAATTTAGTCGCGTTTTAAAATCATGAAATGGGGCAGCACCTTCAATACTAACCACCTACCTGCAGAGAATTAAAAAAAGTAATTACTAATTACAAAATGGAATTTATTGGAAAATGATTACATTCAGTCAAAGAATGTTCAGTTTACAAACACCTACCAATAGCAATAGAAGAGTGAATAAAAATAAAATGTATAAAATTAATGTGGAGATGCGGGGGATCGAACCCCGGGCCTTTCACATGCAAAGCGAACGCTCTACCACTGAGCTACATCCCCTAGATATACATGTAAATAATCAGGCACTGATTTGTCGTCGGAGTTAGCCATGAGACATTTCTCTGTCACTACCCAAGCTAAGGTAAGACAGATTGTGCACGTCAACCATCTGAACAGAAAGTGCCAGCAACGTCAGTAATCCATACGGCGTCACTGTGACGTATGTTGTCCATAGTGCCATCAAGTTGGACATGCAGTCGATGAACCCAGGGTCATATCGCGACAAAAACCCACTGATTTATTACACCCAGTGGATTAAATATCCATTTCGTGTTGTTACTACCCTGTTACTTTTTTTATACCAAAACCATCAAATAAAAACTATTTACAGATTCGTGTTTTCATGTATGCAGATCGAGATGAAAAGAAAAATACGTTTAGAATTACATTCAGTCCAATTCCTATGATTAGTAAATTATTAAATGTTCGAAAGTTTATGGGCCCCTTCATCTCGATTTATCATTTGAAATAAGGTTATTTCTCATATATGTATGACGTTCTTACGGTCAACGTTTTAGTTAAGAGTGAAAGATCCACGACTACCAGGTGGAAGTAATAAGAGCTGTTTGTGGTAATGCAAAAGGAATTTCAATTTAATTGAAACAAATCGCAGTCCGTCAGTTTTCGGAGTGCGTTCTGATATAAAATTAAGTAGGGGATGTAGCTCAGTGGTAGAGCGTTCGCTTCGCATGTGAAAGGCCCCGGGTTCAATCCCCGGCATCTCCAATGCTTTTTTTAATGTTTTGAATTAAAACTGGAAAATACACAGTAGGAGAGATAGAAATGAATATTAATAAAATCGATTGTAATTTTATTTCATTTTAAAATATATTAATTATCTTCATTTATATCAACAGATATTTCGTTTTATCAAGTTTAATTAGAAAAAAAGGAATGTTCACCAATATATCTTGTCGATCCCGGTCTTTTTGAATGGAAAATCAGTATAATAGTCATAGTTTATTGAGAAAAATGATATTATTTGCGAGGAAAAAATATCGAAGCAATTAAATCATTAATCTTTAAAACTAACCCAAACATAGGTAAAACGAGGAAAATATTTTGAAGATGCGGGGGATCGAACCCCGGGCCTTTCACATGCAAAGCGAACGCTCTTTTTTTATCTTAAAAATATGATTTTAATTTCCCAGACATAGGGCCGCAGGGGTTGGGGCCCCTGGGGTTCCTCACATTGCAAGCACTTAAAGGCCCATTACCTTTCCGGAGCAAAATATAAAGGTTTCTTAAAAAACCATTAATAACATCAGAAAATGCGTACCGATGACCTAAAATAAGGTTACGACACCAAACATATGCAAGATTTCCTGCGTAATATATGAAAACAGTGGAGAGTTAATTCGCTGTTTTGCCGTCTGGCGCATGAGTGATAGTCAACTACCGCCCGGTATTTAGGACGACGGCGGGAAACATAATACGACCCGCGTTATGAAAATAAACATTTTATTTATTTTAATCAAATCGTTCAGAAGGTGATGATAAATATAGTATTAACGGTAAGTTAATAATTTTTGCGGCTCTACAAAATTATCTATCTTGTTTTACATTCCCATTTTAAAAATTTAAAGCCGTTTCGGAACGGTAGTGGGCCTTTAAATCTATTCAACATAAAATTAATACAGGCATCAACAAGATAAAATATCAATATTAAAATATCACAGTTGTGACATCATATGTCAGTAAGCTAAATATCACAGACATTGTACAAACAATGAAATCATTGAAAAACTAGTAGAAACTATACCCGTACGGCTTTACAAATTTACTTTCACTCCCATCCAATTCTACAGAAACAATTTTATTATCATTTTCAAAATGCTTCATAAAGAGCCTTGCATTATCCTGTGCTTTATATTGATGAAATGCATACTTAATAAATTGTTTAACCGTGAATTTGAAAAAACGTAAAATTGGTACATTCTTTTCACCGAGCAACAACATGTTCCTCCTCTTAAAAATACAAAATCTTGCCACGCTCAGTATAAAATTAACAAAGAAGCCGTTTACATACTTCCACTTCTCGCCAAAACCCAAAATAATAAGACAGTCATAATTCAGCGAGTTCACATTCTCGGGACTTGCCTTGGAAAATAAATTTTCTAATAAACCAACCAAATAAACCTTGAAGTCCGATAATTCCGGACAATGAAGAAACATATGAAAAATATCCTCGGACTGTGTCTGACAAACCGGACAATCATCTGAATCTGAAATACCGCACTTTAGAAGTTTCTTTTTAGTAAAAACCGCGTTATGTGCTACTTTGTAATGAACTTCAACGCATTCAACCGGATAATGTGGTGCGTGTATGACTCGAAAAATACTATTTACCTGATGACCCTGGAAGCTATTTGACCAGAACGTCACCGATACGGGTACCGTGAAATGCATGCTGACGAGTACACGGTAAATGTCACGCGTGTGTCGTGGGATAGTGCGTGACCCCGAAGCATTCAGTTTCAGTGATATAACGGGTTGTGTCAGACCAGTGTTCATGTAACAGTTGTTTATTACTGTTTCTACAAAATTAAGAGGAAGCTGCCTGAGAAGTCTCAGATATTTTACGGATATTTCCTCCCTTGTGATTTCCGGATATTTTTCCTGGACTATTTCAACCACTGCCTGGATAGGAAGAAAACCCTCTACAACTTCGTAAGTAAGATCCTTCAAATATATCAGACCTGAGTCTATGAATATTTTCTCAAACACCGTTTTACCATTTTCATTTACTATGAGTGGATTACAAAACATAGGTTGACAATAAACATTCCGTTTTCAAAAATAATAGAAGAGTAGATATCGGACCAAGCCAAAAGCATATCTCTGTAAAAAATCGGAACACATTGAAGCTGCTTCAGTTTAAGAACAAAATTAAAAACTCCCAATCCGAGATTCATACCACCTATTTTAGATAGAAAGTACTTGCATGTTTCTTTCCATGGTGATAAATCAGAATTGTAAAAAAGCCTGAAAACAAATTTAATTCTAAAGGACTTCATTTTGAGGTCTATATCCGGATATTGTAGTCCACCTTCAGACTTGAGCCCTATAAGAGTTTTAAAACCAACAAAGTGAGCTCCATTATTCCATAAAAAATTTAAACATAAAGTTTTGAGTTGTATTTGATATCTATCTGGAATATTTGCTACTGTCAATGTATACCAACACTTGGACAGCAACAGAGAAGAAATTACAGTAGCCCTACCCTGAATAGTTAATTTTCTCTGGGACCACATATTTAAAATATTGCGTATAGATGCAACTTTAGGTTCCCAATTCAAAGATTCACATAAGTTACCATTTGGACCCAAAGAAACACCGAGTACTAGAATAGACTCTTGCAATAATTTGACATTGAAAGCGTCCGATTCTGCAGCTGACATCTGTCCACAACCAATACACAATAATTCAGACTTGTCCCTATTTATTTTGGCGCCAGAAGCCCGGCCATATTTTTCAAAAACATTAAAAGCCTGGTCAATGGAAGTTTTGTTAGCCAGAGTCAGTGTAGAATCATCAGCATGCTGGAAAATTTTAGCAGACGTATTACTCTCATAGGAATTGAAATACCGCTAATCATGTCATTTTTAAGTATAGCTTGACCTAGGGGCTCCGCTACAAGTACACCACTGAGCTACATCCCCGACATATTTGCTCTCTGTAGTACATTTAGATTCAGCACTGAAGATGAAACTTGAATAGGAACTTTGATTCAAAGATAATACCACGAATTGATAAAAATAACAATGTTATTTTAACAGACCAAGATTCTATTCTGTAAGAGGTTCATTCTTACTCTGAAAAACTTCATGACGTTATTATGACATACATGATTTTAATCTAACAGAGTACTTGGATATATATATGATGTCAAAATTAAATGACTCGGAGTATATAGATTTAGAGGGAATATCACTTTAGAAGAGGCAGTTTAAAACAATAAAAAAATGAAAAATAACTCCTGAGATAGATGGTTATGCAGCCGAATATTTAAAATGTTTTTCGAAGCAAATTATTGTCAGATCTATTAATTATGGTTATAAAAATGATAAATTGTCTATAGCTCAAAGACAATGTGTTATCATCTGTATTCCCAAGGGAGATAAGCATAAACAATTTTTAAAACATTGGAGACCTATCACTGGATTAAAAGATTTGAAGAAGCTATTGTAATTGGCCAGGTAATTAAAAACATGTTAGATAAGTTAATTTGTGAGGATCAAACAGGATTTCTTTCGGGTCGTTACAATGGGGAAAATACAAGATTAGTGTATGATATAATGCAGTTTGCAGATGAAAAAAATATTCCAGGCATGTTACTTATGTTAGATTTTGAAAAAGCCTTTGATTCTGTGGAATAAGGTTTTCATGTTTAAAAAAAACCTCACTATTATTTACCCCTTGTGATAACGTTCCATTTTGTTTAGGTACAACGCTCGGTTTTTATTTCAAAGCAAAATCATATAATGAAAAAAAAAAACTATTTACAGATTATCACGTTCTAATTTGTATAGATTGCGTTGAGAACAAACATAGGTTTAGAAATAGCTTGAGTTCAATGTCTATAATTAGTAAAATGTTCATGGATCTATGGGCCCCTTCATTTCGATTTGACATTTGAAATATGTCAAAGGTAAAATGTCCACGACAAAGTTCAGGTCTGCATGGTACTATTTACTGTAAAAAAGATGGAAATCTCCCCGAGACAAAAGATTATCTTTATCAGAACATTCATCACCGGGGCAATAATTGAAGGCCAAAATTAATGCAACGTCAAGGGAGACTTTACGTTTCAGGAAGAACAGAAAAATATATGGCTCCAAATTTAGTCGCGTTTTAAAATCATGAAATGGGGCAGCACCTTCAATACTAACCACCTACCTGAAGAGAATTAAAAAAGTAATTACTAATTACAAAATGGAATTTAATGGAAAATGATAACATTCAGTCAAAGAATGTTCAGTTTACAAACACCTACCAATAGCAATAGAAGAGTGAATTAAAATAAAATGTATAAAATTAATGTGGAGATGCGAGGGATCGAACCCCGGGCCTTTCACATGCAAAGCGAACGCTCTTTTTTTATCTTAAAAATATGATTTTAATTTCCCAGACATAGGGCCGCAGGGGTTGGGGCCCCTGGGGTTCCTCACATTGCAAGCACTTAAATCTATTCAACATAAAATTAATACAGGCATCAACAAGATAAAATATCAATATTAAAATATCACAGTTGTGACATCATATGTCAGTAAGCTAAATATCACAGACATTGTACAAACAATGAAATCATTGAAAAACTAGTAGAAACTATACCCGTACGGCTTTACAAATTTACTTTCACTCCATCCAATTCTACAGAAACAATTTTATTATCATTTTCAAAATGCTTCATAAAGAGCCTTGCATTATCCTGTGCTTTATATTGATGAAATGCATACTTAATAAATTGTTTAACCGTGAATTTGAAAAAACGTAAAATTGGTACATTCTTTTCACCGAGCAACAACATGTTCCTCCTCTTAAAAATACAAAATCTTGCCACGCTCAGTATAAAATTAACAAAGAAGCCGTTTACATACTTCCACTTCTCGCCAAAACCCAAAATAATAAGACAGTCATAATTCAGCGAGTTCACATTCTCGGGACTTGCCTTGGAAAATAAATTTTCTAATAAACCAACCAAATAAACCTTGAAGTCCGATAATTCCGGACAATGAAGAAACATATGAAAAATATCCTCGGACTGTGTCTGACAAACCGGACAATCATCTGAATCTGAAATACCGCACTTTAGAAGTTTCTTTTTAGTAAAAACCGCGTTATGTGCTACTTTGTAATGAACTTCAACGCATTCAACCGGATAATGTGGTGCGTGTATGACTCGAAAAATACTATTTACCTGATGACCCTGGAAGCTATTTGACCAGAACGTCACCGATACGGGTACCGTGAAATGCATGCTGACGAGTACACGGTAAATGTCACGCGTGTGTCGTGGGATAGTGCGTGACCCCGAAGCATTCAGTTTCAGTGATATAACGGGTTGTGTCAGACCAGTGTTCATGTAACAGTTGTTTTATTACTGTTTCTACAAAATTAAGAGGAAGCTGCCTGAGAAGTCTCAGATATTTTACGGATATTTCCTCCCTTGTGATTTCCGGATATTTTTCCTGGACTATTTCAACCACTGCCTGGATAGGAAGAAAACCCTCTACAACTTCGTAAGTAAGATCCTTCAAATATATATCAGACCTGAGTCTATGAATATTTTCTCAAACACCGTTTTACCATTTTCATTTACTATGAGTGGATTACAAAACATAGGTTGACAATAAACATTCCGTTTTCAAAAATAATAGAAGAGTAGATATCGGACCAAGCCAAAAGCATATCTCTGTAAAAAATCGGAACACATTGAAGCTGCTTCAGTTTAAGAACAAAATTAAAAACTCCCAATCCGAGATTCATACCACCTATTTTAGATAGAAAGTACTTGCATGTTTCTTTCCATGGTGATAAATCAGAATTGTAAAAAAGCCTGAAAACAAATTTAATTCTAAAGGACTTCATTTTGAGGTCTATATCCGGATATTGTAGTCCACCTTCAGACTTGAGCCCTATAAGAGTTTTAAAACCAACAAAGTGAGCTCCATTATTCCATAAAAAATTTAAACATAAAGTTTTGAGTTGTATTTGATATCTATCTGGAATATTTGCTACTGTCAATGTATACCAACACTTGGACAGCAACAGAGAAGAAATTACAGTAGCCCTACCCTGAATAGTTAATTTTCTCTGGGACCACATATTTAAAATATTGCGTATAGATGCAACTTTAGGTTCCCAATTCAAAGATTCACATAAGTTACCATTTGGACCCAAAGAAACACCGAGTACTAGAATAGACTCTTGCAATAATTTGACATTGAAAGCGTCCGATTCTGCAGCTGACATCTGTCCACAACCAATACACAATAATTCAGACTTGTCCCTATTTATTTTGGCGCCAGAAGCCCGGCCATATTTTTCAAAAACATTAAAAGCCTGGTCAATGGAAGTTTTGTTAGCCAGAGTCAGTGTAGAATCATCAGCATGCTGGAAAATTTTAGCAGACGTATTACTCATAGGAATTGAAATACCGCTAATCATGTCATTTTTAAGTATAGCTTGACCTAGGGGCTCCGCTACAAGTACACCACTGAGCTACATCCCCGACATATTTGCTCTCTGTAGTACATTTAGATTCAGCACTGAAGATGAAACTTGAATAGGAACTTTGATTCAAAGATAATACCACGAATTGATAAAAATAACAATGTTATTTTAACAGACCAAGATTCTATTCTGTAAGAGGTTCATTCTTACTCTGAAAAACTTCATGACGTTATTATGACATAGATAAGTTTAATCTAACAGAGTACTTGGATATATATATGATGTCAAAAATTAAATGACTCGGACTCTTTAGATTTAGGGGGAATATCACTTTAGAAGAGGCAGTTAAAACAATAAAAAAATGAAAAATAACTCCTGAGATAGATGGTTATGCAGCCGAATATTTAAAATGTTTTTCGAAGCAAATTATTGTCAGATCTATTAATTATGGTTATAAAAATGATAAATTGTCTATAGCTCAAAGACAATGTGTTATCATCTGTATTCCCAAGGGAGATAAGCATAAACAATTTTTAAAACATTGGAGACCTATCACTGGATTAAAATATTTGAAGAAGCTATTGTAATTGGCCAGGTAATTAAAAACATGTTAGATAAGTTAATTTGTGAGGATCAAACAGGATTTCTTTCGGGTCGTTACAATGGGGAAAATACAAGATTAGTGTATGATATAATGCAGTTTGTAGATGAAAAATATATTCCAGGCATGTTACTTATGTTAGATTTTGAAAAAGCCTTTGATTCTGTGGAATAAGGTTTTCATGTTTAAAAAAAAACCCTCACTATTATTTACCCCGTGTGATAACGTTCCATTTTGTTTAGGTAATACGTTCGGTTTTTATTTCAAAGCAAAATCATAAAATGATAAAACTATTTACAGATTATCACGTTCTAATTTGTATAGATTGCGTTGAGAACAAACATAGGTTTATAAATAGCTTTAGATCAATGTCTATAATTAGTAAAATGTTCGAGGATCTATGGGCCCCTTCATCTCGATTTGACATTTGAAATATGTCAAAGGTAATATGTCCACGACAAAGTTCAGGTATATTAAGTAAGTTTATCTTTTTCAGAACATTCATCACCGGGGCAATAATTGAAGGCCAAAATTAATGCAACGTCAAGGGAGACTTTACGTATCAGGAAGAACAGAAAATATAAGGCTCCAAATTTAGTCGCGTTTTAAAATCATGAAATGAGGCAGCACCTTCAATACTAACCACCTACCTGAAGAGAATTAAAAAAGTAATTACTAATTACAAAATGGAATTTAATGGAAAATGATAACATTCAGTCAAAGAATGTTCAGTTTACAAACACCTACCAATAGCAATAGAAGAGTGAATAAAAATAAAATGTATAAAATTAATGTGGAGATGCGAGGGATCGAACCCCGGGCCTTTCACATGCAAAGCGAACGCTCTTTTTTTATCTTAAAAATATGATTTTAATTTCCCAGACATAGGGCCGCAGGGGTTGGGGCCCCTGGGGTTCCTCACATTGCAAGCACTTAAATCTATTCAACATAAAATTAATACAGGCATCAACAAGATAAAATATCAATATTAAAATATCACAGTTGTGACATCATATGTCAGTAAGCTAAATATCACAGACATTGTACAAACAATGAAATCATTGAAAAACTAGTAGAAACTATACCCGTACGGCTTTACAAATTTACTTTCACTCCATCCAATTCTACAGAAACAATTTTATTATCATTTTCAAAATGCTTCATAAAGAGCCTTGCATTATCCTGTGCTTTATATTGATGAAATGCATACTTAATAAATTGTTTAACCGTGAATTTGAAAAAACGTAAAATTGGTACATTCTTTTCACCGAGAAACAACATGTTCCTCCTCTTAAAAATACAAAATCTTGCCACGCTCAGTATAAAATTAACAAAGAAGCCGTTTACATACTTCCACTTCTCGCCAAAACCCAAAATAATAAGACAGTCATAATTCAGCGAGTTCACATTCTCGGGACTTGCCTTGGAAAATAAATTTTCTAATAAACCAACCAAATAAACCTTGAAGTCCGATAATTCCGGACAATGAAGAAACATATGAAAAATATCCTCGGACTGTGTCTGACAAACCGGACAATCATCTGAATCTGAAATACCGCACTTTAGAAGTTTCTTTTTAGTAAAAACCGCTTTATGTGCTACTTTGTAATGAACTTCAACGCATTCAACCGGATAATGTGGTGCGTGTATGACTCGAAAAATACTATTTACCTGATGACCCTGGAAGCTATTTGACCAGAACGTCACCGATACGGGTACCGTGAAATGCATGCTGACGAGTACACGGTAAATGTCACGCGTGTGTCGTGGGATAGTGCGTGACCCCGAAGCATTCAGTTTCAGTGATATAACGGGTTGTGTCAGACCAGTGTTCATGTAACAGTTGTTTATTACTGTTTCTACAAAATTAAGAGGAAGCTGCCTGAGAAGTCTCAGATATTTTACGGATATTTCCTCCCTTGTGATTTCCGGATATTTTTCCTGGACTATTTCAACCACTGCCTGGATAGGAAGAAAACCCTCTACAACTTCGTAAGTAAGATCCTTCAAATATATCAGACCTGAGTCTATGAATATTTTCTCAAACACCGTTTTACCATTTTCATTTACTATGAGTGGATTACAAAACATAGGTTGACAATAAACATTCCGTTTTCAAAAATAATAATAGAAGAGTAGATATCGGACCAAGCCAAAAGCATATCTCTGTAAAAAATCGGAACACATTGAAGCTGCTTCTGTTTAAGAACAAAATTAAAAACTCCCAATCCGAGATTCATACCACCTATTTTAGATAGAAAGTACTTGCATGTTTCTTTCCATGGTGATAAATCAGAATTGTAAAAAAGCCTGAAAAACAAATTTAATTCTAAAGGACTTCATTTTGAGGTCTATATCCGGATATTGTAGTCCACCTTCAGACTTGAGCCCTATAAGAGTTTTTAAAACCAACAAAGTGAGCTCCATTATTCCATAAAAAATTTAAACATAAAGTTTTGAGTTGTATTTGATATCTATCTGGAATATTTGCTACTGTCAATGTATACCAACACTTGGACAGCAACAGAGAAGAAATTACAGTAGCCCTACCCTGAATAGTTAATTTTCTCTGGGACCACATATTTAAAAATATTGCGTATAGATGCAACTTTAGGTTCCCAATTCAAAGATTCACATAAGTTACCATTTGGACCCAAAGAAACACCGAGTACTAGAATAGACTCTTGCAATAATTTGACATTGAAAGCGTCCGATTCTGCAGCTGACATCTGTCCACAACCAATACACAATAATTCAGACTTGTCCCTATTTATTTTGGCGCCAGAAGCCCGGCCATATTTTTCAAAAACATTAAAAGCCTGGTCAATGGAAGTTTTGTTAGCCAGAGTCAGTGTAGAATCATCAGCATGCTGGAAAATTTTAGCAGACGTATTACTCATAGGAATTGAAATACCGCTAATCATGTCATTTTTAAGTATAGCTTGACCTAGGGGCTCCGCTACAAGTACACCACTGAGCTACATCCCCGACATATTTGCTCTCTGTAGTACATTTAGATTCAGCACTGAAGATGAAACTTGAATAGGAACTTTGATTCAAAGATAATACCACGAATTGATAAAAATAACAATGTTATTTTAACAGACCAAGATTCTATTCTGTAAGAGGTTCATTCTTACTCTGAAAAACTTCATGACGTTATTATGACATACATGATTTTAATCTAACAGAGTACTTGGATATATATATATGATGTCAAAATTAAATGACTCGGAGTATATAGATTTAGAGGGAATATCACTTTAGAAGAGGCAGTTAAAACAATAAAAAAATGAAAAATAACTCCTGAGATAGATGGTTATGCAGCCGAATATTTAAAATGTTTTTCGAAGCAAATTATTGTCAGATCTATTAATTATGATTATAAAAATGATAAATTGTCTATAGCTCAAAGACAATGTGTTATCATCTGTATTCCCAAGGGAGATAAGCATAAACAATTTTTAAAACATTGGAGACCTATCACTGGATTAAAAGATTTGAAGAAGCTATTGTAATTGGCCAGGTAATTAAAAACATGTTAGATAAGTTAATTTGTGAGGATCAAACAGGATTTCTTTCGGGTCGTTACAATGGGGAAAATACAAGATTAGTGTATGATATAATGCAGTTTGCAGATGAAAAAAATATTCCAGGCATGTTACTTATGTTAGATTTTGAAAAAGCCTTTGATTCTGTGGAATAAGGTTTTCATGTTTAAAAAAAACCTCACTATTATTTACCCCTTGTGATAACGTTCCATTTTGTTTAGGTACAACGCTCGGTTTTTATTTCAAAGCAAAATCATATAATGAAAAAAAAAACTATTTACAGATTATCACGTTCTAATTTGTATAGATTGCGTTGAGAACAAACATAGGTTTAGAAATAGCTTGAGTTCAATGTCTATAATTAGTAAAATGTTCATGGATCTATGGGCCCCTTCATTTCGATTTGACATTTGAAATATGTCAAAGGTAAAATGTCCACGACAAAGTTCAGGTCTGCATGGTACTATTTACTGTAAAAAAGATGGAAATCTCCCCGAGACAAAAGATTATCTTTATCAGAACATTCATCACCGGGGCAATAATTGAAGGCCAAAATTAATGCAACGTCAAGGGAGACTTTACGTTTCAGGAAGAACAGAAAATATATGGCTCCAAATTTAGTCGCGTTTTAAAATCATGAAATGGGGCAGCACCTTCAATACTAACCACCTACCTGAAGAGAATTAAAAAAGTAATTACTAATTACAAAATGGAATTTAATGGAAAATGATAACATTCAGTCAAAGAATGTTCAGTTTACAAACACCTACCAATAGCAATAGAAGAGTGAATTAAAATAAAATGTATAAAATTAATGTGGAGATGCGGGGGATCGAACCCCGGGCCTTTCACATGCAAAGCGAACGCTTTTTTTTATCTTAAAAATATGATTTTAATTTCCCAGACATAGGGCCGCAGGGGTTGGGGCCCCTGGGGTTCCTCACATTGCAAGCACTTAAATCTATTCAACATAAAATTAATACAGGCATCAACAAGATAAAATATCAATATTAAAATATCACAGTTGTGACATCATATGTCAGTAAGCTAAATATCACAGACATTGTACAAACAATGAAATCATTGAAAAACTAGTAGAAACTATACCCGTACGGCTTTACAAATTTACTTTCACTCCATCCAATTCTACAGAAACAATTTTGTTATCATTTTCAAAATACTTCATAAAGAGCCTTGCATTATCCTGTGCTTTATATTGATGAAATGCATACTTAATAAATTGTTTAACCGTGAATTTGAAAAAACGTAAAATTGGTACATTCTTTTCACCGAGCAACAACATGTTCCTCCTCTTAAAAATACAAAATCTTGCCACGCTCAGTATAAAATTAACAAAGAAGCCGTTTACATACTTCCACTTCTCGCCAAAACCCAAAATAATAAGACAGTCATAATTCAGCGAGTTCACATTCTCGGGACTTGCCTTGGAAAATAAATTTTCTAATAAACCAACCAAATAAACCTTGAAGTCCGATAATTCCGGACAATGAAGAAACATATGAAAAAATATCCTCGGACTGTGTCTGACAAACCGGACAATCATCTGAATCTGAAATGCCGCACTTTAGAAGTTTCTTTTTAGTAAAAACCGCGTTATGTGCTACTTTGTAATGAACTTCAACGCATTCAACCGGATAATGTGGTGCGTGTATGACTCGAAAAATACTATTTACCTGATGACCCTGGAAGCTATTTGACCAGAACGTCACCGATACGGGTACCGTGAAATGCATGCTGACGAGTACACGGTAAATGTCACGCGTGTGTCGTGGGATAGTGCGTGACCCCGAAGCATTCAGTTTCAGTGATATAACGGGTTGTGTCAGACCAGTGTTCATGTAACAGTTGTTTATTACTGTTTCTACAAAATTAAGAGGAAGCTGCCTGAGAAGTCTCAGATATTTTACGGATATTTCCTCCCTTGTGATTTCCGGATATTTTTCCTGGACTATTTCAACCACTGCCTGGATAGGAAGAAAACCCTCTACAACTTCGTAAGTAAGATCCTTCAAATATATCAGACCTGAGTCTATGAATATTTTCTCAAACACCGTTTTACCATTTTCATTTACTATGAGTGGATTACAAAACATAGGTTGACAATAAACATTCCGTTTTCAAAAATAATAGAAGAGTAGATATCGGACCAAGCCAAAAGCATATCTCTGTAAAAAATCGGAACACATTGAAGCTGCTTCAGTTTAAGAACAAAATTAAAAACTCCCAATCCGAGATTCATACCACCTATTTTAGATAGAAAGTACTTGCATGTTTCTTTCCATGGTGATAAATCAGAATTGTAAAAAAGCCTGAAAACAAATTTAATTCTAAAGGACTTCATTTTGAGGTCTATATCCGGATATTGTAGTCCACCTTCAGACTTGAGCCCTATAAGAGTTTTAAAACCAACAAAGTGAGCTCCATTATTCCATAAAAAATTTAAACATAAAGTTTTGAGTTGTATTTGATATCTATCTGGAATATTTGCTACTGTCAATGTATACCAACACTTGGACAGCAACAGAGAAGAAATTACAGTAGCCCTACCCTGAATAGTTAATTTTCTCTGGGACCACATATTTAAAATATTGCGTATAGATGCAACTTTAGGTTCCCAATTCAAAGATTCACATAAGTTACCATTTGGACCCAAAGAAAACACCGAGTACTAGAATAGACTCTTGCAATAATTTGACATTGAAAGCGTCCGATTCTGCAGCTGACATCTGTCCACAACCAATACACAATAATTCAGACTTGTCCCTATTTATTTTGGCGCCAGAAGCCCGGCCATATTTTTCAAAAACATTAAAAGCCTGGTCAATGGAAGTTTTGTTAGCCAGAGTCAGTGTAGAATCATCAGCATGCTGGAAAATTTTAGCAGACGTATTACTCATAGGAATTGAAATACCGCTAATCATGTCATTTTTAAGTATAGCTTGACCTAGGGGCTCCGCTACAAGTACACCACTGAGCTACATCCCCGACATATTTGCTATCTGTAGTACATTTAGATTCAGCACTGAAGATTAAACTTGAATAGGAACTTTGATTCAAAGATAATACCTCGAATTGATAAAAATAACGATGTTATTTTAACAGATCAAGATTCTATTCTGAAAGAGGTTCATTCTTACTATGAAAAACTTCATGACGTTAATTATGACATAGATAAGTTTAATCTAACAGAGTACTTGGATATATATATGATGTCAAAAATTAAATGACTCGGACTCTTTAGATTTAGAGGGAATATCACTTTAGAAGAGGCAGTTAAAACAATAAAAAAATGAAAAATAACTCCTGAGATAGATGGTTATGCAGCCGAATATTTAAAATGTTTTTCGAAGCAAATTATTGTCAGATCTATTAATTATGGTTATAAAAATGATAAATTGTCTATAACTCAAAGACAATGTGTTATCATCTGTATTCCCAAGGGAGATAAGCATAAACATTTTTTTTTGAATTGGAGACCTATCACTGGATTAAAAGATTTGAAGAAGCTATTGTAATTGGCCAGGTAATTAAAATGTGTTAGATAAGTTAATTTGTGAGGATCAAACAGGATTTCTTTCGGGGCGTTACAATGGGGAAAATACAAGATTAGTGTATGATATAATGCAGTTTGTAGATGAAAAATATATTCCAGGCATGTTACTTATGTTAGATTTTGAAAAAGCCTTTGATTCTGTGGAATAAGGTTTTCATGTTTAAAAAAAAACCCTCACTATTATTTACCCCGTGTGATAACGTTCCATTTTGTTTAGGTAATACGTTCAGTTTATATTTCAAAGCAAAATCATAAAATGATAAAACTATTTACAGATTATCACGTTCTAATTTGTATAGATTGCGTTGAGAACAAACATAGGTTTAGAAATAGCTTGAGTTCAATGTCTATAATTAGTAAAATGTTCATGGATCTATGGGCCCCTTCATCTCGATTTGACATTTGAAATATGTCAAAGGTAATATGTCCACGACAAAGTTCAGGTCTACATGGTACTATATTTACTGTAAAAAAGATGGAAATCTCCCCGAGACAAAAGATTATCTTTATCAGAACATTCATCACCGGGGCAATAATTGAAGGCCAAAATTAATGCAACGTCAAGGGAGACTTTACGTTTCAGGAAGAACAGAAAATATATGGCTCCAAATTTAGTCGCGTTTTAAAATCATGAAATGGGGCAGCACCTTCAATACTAACCACCTACCTGAAGAGAATTAAAAAAGTAATTACTAATTACAAAATGGAATTTAATGGAAAATGATAACATTCAGTCAAAGAATGTTCAGTTTACAAACACCTACCAATAGCAATAGAAGAGTGAATAAAAATAAAATGTATAAAATTAATGTGGAGATGCGAGGGATCGAACCCCGGGCCTTTCACATGCAAAGCGAACGCTCTTTTTTTATCTTAAAAATATGATTTTAATTTCCCAGACATAGGGCCGCAGGGGTTGGGGCCCCTGGGGTTCCTCACATTGCAAGCACTTAAATCTATTCAACATAAAATTAATACAGGCATCAACAAGATAAAATATCAATATTAAAATATCACAGTTGTGACATCATATGTCAGTAAGCTAAATATCACAGACATTGTACAAACAATGAAATCATTGAAAAACTAGTAGAAACTATACCCGTACGGCTTTACAAATTTACTTTCACTCCATCCAATTCTACAGAAACAATTTTTATTATCATTTTCAAAATGCTTCATAAAGAGCCTTGCATTATCCTGTGCTTTATATTGATGAAATGCATACTTAATAAATTGTTTAACCGTGAATTTGAAAAAAACGTAAAATTGGTACATTCCTTTCACCGAGCAACAACATGTTCCCCCTCTTAAAAATACAAAATCTTGCCACGCTCAGTATAAAATTAACAAAGAAGCCGTTTACATACTTCCACTTCTCGCCAAAACCCAAAATAATAAGACAGTCATAATTCAGCGAGTTCACATTCTCGGGACTTGCCTTGGAAAATAAATTTTCTAATAAACCAACCAAATAAACCTTGAAGTCCGATAATTCCGGACAATGAAGAAACATATGAAAAATATCCTCGGACTGTGTCTGACAAACCGGACAATCATCTGAATCTGAAATACCGCACTTTAGAAGTTTCTTTTTAGTAAAAACCGCGTTATGTGCTACTTTGTAATGAACTTCAACGCATTCAACCGGATAATGTGGTGCGTGTATGACTCGAAAAATACTATTTACCTGATGACCCTGGAAGCTATTTGACCAGAACGTCACCGATACGGGTACCGTGAAATGCATGCTGACGAGTACACGGTAAATGTCACGCGTGTGTCGTGGGATAGTGCGTGACCCCGAAGCATTCAGTTTCAAGTGATATAACGGGTTGTGTCAGACCAGTGTTCATGTAACAGTTGTTTATTACTGTTTCTACAAAATTAAGAGGAAGCTGCCTGAGAAGTCTCAGATATTTTACGGATATTTCCTCCCTTGTGATTTCCGGATATTTTTCCTGGACTATTTCAACCACTGCCTGGATAGGAAGAAAACCCTCTACAACTTCGTAAGTAAGATCCTTCAAATATATCAGACCTGAGTCTATGAATATTTTCTCAAACACCGTTTTACCATTTTCATTTACTATGAGTGGATTACAAAACATAGGTTGACAATAAACATTCCGTTTTCAAAAATAATAGAAGAGTAGATATCGGACCAAGCCAAAAGCATATCTCTGTAAAAAATCGGAACACATTGAAGCTGCTTCAGTTTAAGAACAAAATTAAAAAATCCCAATCCGAGATTCATACCACCTATTTTAGATAGAAAGTACTTGCATGTTTCTTTCCATGGTGATAAATCAGAATTGTAAAAAAGCCTGAAAACAAATTTAATTCTAAAGGACTTCATTTTGAGGTCTATATCCGGATATTGTAGTCCACCTTCAGACTTGAGCCCTATAAGAGTTTTAAAACCAACAAAGTGAGCTCCATTATTCCATAAAAAATTTAAACATAAAGTTTTGAGTTGTATTTGATATCTATCTGGAATACTTGCTACTGTCAATGTATACCAACACTTGGACAGCAACAGAGAAGAAATTACAGTAGCCCTACCCTGAATAGTTAATTTTCTCTGGGACCACATATTTAAAATATTGCGTATAGATGCAACTTTAGGTTCCCAATTCAAAGATTCACATAAGTTACCATTTGGACCCAAAGAAACACCGAGTACTAGAATAGACTCTTGCAATAATTTGACATTGAAAGCGTCCGATTCTGCAGCTGACATCTGTCCACAACCAATACACAATAATTCAGACTTGTCCCTATTTATTTTGGCGCCAGAAGCCCGGCCATATTTTTCAAAAACATTAAAAGCCTGGTCAATGGAAGTTTTGTTAGCCAGAGTCAGTGTAGAATCATCAGCATGCTGGAAAATTTTTAGCAGACGTATTACTCATAGGAATTGAAATACCGCTAATCATGTCATTTTTAAGTATAGCTTGACCTAGGGGCTCCGCTACAAGTACACCACTGAGCTACATCCCCGACATATTTGCTCTCTGTAGTACATTTAGATTCAGCACTGAAGATGAAACTTGAATAGGAACTTTGATTCAAAGATAATACCACGAATTGATAAAAATAACAATGTTATTTTAACAGACCAAGATTCTATTCTGTAAGAGGTTCATTCTTACTCTGAAAAACTTCATGACGTTAATTATGACATAGATAAGTTTAATCTAACAGAGTACTTGGATATATATATGATGTCAAAAATTAAATGACTCGGACTCTATAGATTTAGAGGGAATATCACTTTAGAAGAGGCAGTTAAAACAATAAAAAAATGAAAAATAACTCCTGAGATAGATGGTTATGCAGCCGAATATTTAAAATGTTTTTCGAAGCAAATTATTGTCAGATCTATTAATTATGGTTATAAAAATGATAAATTGTCTATAAATCAAAGACTATGTGTTATCATCTGTATTCCCAAGGGAGATAAGCGTAAACAATTTTTAAAAAATTGGAGACCTATCACTGGATTAAAAGATTTGAAGAAGCTATTGTAATTGGCCAGGTAATTAACAATGTGTTAGATAAGTTAATTTGTGAGGATCAAACAGGATTTCTTTCGGGTCGTTACAATGGGGAAAATACAAGATTAGTGTATGATATAATGCAGTTTGCAGATGAAAAAAATATTCCAGGCATGTTACTTATGTTAGATTTTGAAAAAAGCCTTTGATTCTGTGGAATAAGGTTTTCATGTTTAAAAAAAAACCTCACTATTATTTACCCCTTGTGATAACGTTCCATTTTGTTTAGGTACAACGCTCGGTTTTTATTTCAAAGCAAAATCATATAATGAAAAAAAAACTATTTACAGATTATCACGTTCTAATTTGTATAGATTGCGTTGAGAACAAACATAGGTTTATAAATAGCTTTAGATCAATGTCTATAATTAGTAAAATGTTCGTGGATCTATGAGCCCCTTCATCTCGATTTGACATTTGAAATATGTCAAAGGTAATATGTCCACGACAAAGTTCAGGTCTACATGGTACTATATACTGTAAAAAAGATGGAAATCTCCCCCAGACAAAAAATCGGCTAAATCATATATTCATCACCGGGGCAATAATTGAAGGCCAAAATTAATGCAACGTCAAGGGAGATTTTACGTATCAGGAAGAACAGAAAATATAAGGATCCAAATTTAGTCGCGTTTTAAAATCATGAAATGAGGCATCACCTTCAATACTAACCACCTACCTGAAGAGAATTAAAAAGTAATTACTAATTACAAAATGGAATTTAATGGAAAATGATAACATTCAGTCAAAGAATGTTCAGTTTACAAACACCTACCAATAGCAATAGAAGAGTGAATTAAAATAAAATGTATAAAATTAATGTGGAGATGCGGGGGATCGAACCCCGGGCCTTTCACATGCAAAGCGAACGCTTTTTTTTATCTTAAAAATATGATTTTAATTTCCCAGACATAGGGCCGCAGGGGTTGGGGCCCCTGGGGTTCCTCACATTGCAAGCACTTAAATCTATTCAACATAAAATTAATACAGGCATCAACAAGATAAAATATCAATATTAAAATATCACAGTTGTGACATCATATGTCAGTAAGCTAAATATCACAGACATTGTACAAACAATGAAATCATTGAAAAACTAGTAGAAACTATACCCGTACGGCTTTACAAATTTACTTTCACTCCATCCAATTCTACAGAAACAATTTTATTATCATTTTCAAAATACTTCATAAAGAGCCTTGCATTATCCTGTGCTTTATATTGATGAAATGCATACTTAATAAATTGTTTAACCGTGAATTTGAAAAAACGTAAAATTGGTACATTCTTTTCACCGAGCAACAACATGTTCCTCCTCTTAAAAATACAAAATCTTGCCACGCTCAGTATAAAATTAACAAAGAAGCCGTTTACATACTTCCATTTCTCGCCAAAACCCAAAATAATAAGACAGTCATAATTCAGCGAGTTCACATTCTCGGGACTTGCCTTGGAAAATAAATTTTCTAATAAACCAACCAAATAAACCTTGAAGTCCGATAATTCCGGACAATGAAGAAACATATGAAAAATATCCTCGGACTGTGTCTGACAAACCGGACAATCATCTGAATCTGAAATACCGCACTTTAGAAGTTTCTTTTTAGTAAAAACCGCGTTATGTGCTACTTTGTAATGAACTTCAACGCATTCAACCGGATAATGTGGTGCGTGTATGACTCGAAAAATACTATTTACCTGATGACCCTGGAAGCTATTTGACCAGAACGTCACCGATACGGGTACCGTGAAATGCATGCTGACGAGTACACGGTAAATGTCACGCGCGTGTGTCGTGGGATAGTGCGTGACCCCGAAGCATTCAGTTTCAGTGATATAACGGGTTGTGTCAGACCAGTGTTCATGTAACAGTTGTTTATTACTGTTTCTACAAAATTAAGAGGAAGCTGCCTGAGAAGTCTCAGATATTTTACGGATATTTCCTCCCTTGTGATTTCCGGATATTTTTCCTGGACTATTTCAACCACTGCCTGGATAGGAAGAAAACCCTCTACAACTTCGTAAGTAAGATCCTTCAAATATATCAGACCTGAGTCTATGAATATTTTTCTCAAACACCGTTTTACCATTTTCATTTACTATGAGTGGATTACAAAACATAGGTTGACAATAAACATTCCGTTTTCAAAAATAATAGAAGAGTAGATATCGGACCAAGCCAAAAGCATATCTCTGTAAAAAATCGGAACACATTGAAGCTGCTTCAGTTTAAGAACAAAATTAAAAACTCCCAATCCGAGATTCATACCACCTATTTTAGATAGAAAGTACTTGCATGTTTCTTTCCATGGTGATAAATCAGAATTGTAAAAAAGCCTGAAAACAAATTTAATTCTAAAGGACTTCATTTTGAGGTCTATATCCGGATATTGTAGTCCACCTTCAGACTTGAGCCCTATAAGAGTTTTAAAACCAACAAAGTGAGCTCCATTATTCCATAAAAAATTTAAACATAAAGTTTTGAGTTGTATTTGATATCTATCTGGAATATTTGCTACTGTCAATGTATACCAACACTTGGACAGCAACAGAGAAGAAATTACAGTAGCCCTACCCTGAATAGTTAATTTTCTCTGGGACCACATATTTAAAATATTGCGTATAGATGCAACTTTAGGTTCCCAATTCAAAGATTCACATAAGTTACCATTTGGACCCAAAGAAACACCGAGTACTAGAATAGACTCTTGCAATAATTTGACATTGAAAGCGTCCGATTCTGCAGCTGACATCTGTCCACAACCAATACACAATAATTCAGACTTGTCCCTATTTATTTTGGCGCCAGAAGCCCGGCCATATTTTTTCAAAAACATTAAAAGCCTGGTCAATGGAAGTTTTGTTAGCCAGAGTCAGTGTAGAATCATCAGCATGCTGGAAAATTTTAGCAGACGTATTACTCATAGGAATTGAAATACCGCTAATCATGTCATTTTTAAGTATAGCTTGACCTAGGGGCTCCGCTACAAGTACACCACTGAGCTACATCCCCGACATATTTGCTCTCTGTAGTACATTTAGATTCAGCACTGAAGATAAAACTTGAATCGGAACTTTGATTCAAAGATAATACCTCGAATTGATAAAAATAACGATGTTATTTTAACAGATCAAGATTCTATTCTAAAAGAGGTTCATTCTTACTATGAAAAACTTCATGACGTTAATTATGACATAGATAAGTTTAATCTAACAGAGTACTTGGATATATATATGATGTCAAAATTAAATGACTCGGAGTATATAGATTTAGAGGGAATATCACTTTAGAAGAGGCAGTTAAAACAATAAAAAAATGAAAAATAACTCCTGAGATAGATGGTTATGCAGCCGAATATTTAAAATGTTTTTCGAAGCAAATTATTGTCAGATCTATTAATTATGGTTATAAAAATGATAAATTGTCTATAGCTCAAAGACAATGTGTTATCATCTGTATTCCCAAGGGAGATAAGCATAAACAATTTTTAAAACATTGGAGACCTATCACTGGATTAAAAGATTTGAAGAAGCTATTGTAATTGGCCAGGTAATTAACAATGTGTTAGATAAGTTAATTTGTGAGGATCAAACAGGATTTCTTTCGGGTCGTTACAATGGGGAAAATACAAGATTAGTGTATGATATAATGCAGTTTGCAGATGAAAAATATATTCCAGGCATGTTACTTATGTTAGATTTTGAAAAAGCCTTTGATTCTGTGGAATAAGGTTTTCATGTTTAAAAAAAAACCTCACTATTATTTACCCCTTGTGATAACGTTCCATTTTGTTTAGGTACAACGCTCGGTTTTTATTTCAAAGCAAAATCATATAATGAAAAAAAAACTATTTACAGATTATCACGTTCTAATTTGTATAGATTGCGTTGAGAACAAACATAGGTTTAGAAATAGCTTGAGTTCAATGTCTATAATTAGTAAAATGTTCATGGATCTATGGGCCCCTTCATTTCGATTTGACATTTGAAATATGTCAAAGGTAAAATGTCCACGACAAAGTTCAGGTCTGCATGGTACTATTTACTGTAAAAAAGATGGAAATCTCCCCGAGACAAAAGATTATCTTTATCAGAACATTCATCACCGGGGCAATAATTGAAGGCCAAAATTAATGCAACGTCAAGGGAGACTTTACGTTTCAGGAAGAACAGAAAATATATGGCTCCAAATTTAGTCGCGTTTTTAAAATCATGAAATGGGGCAGCACCTTCAATACTAACCACCTACCTGAAGAGAATTAAAAAAGTAATTACTAATTACAAAATGGAATTTAATGGAAAATGATAACATTCAGTCAAAGAATGTTCAGTTTACAAACACCTACCAATAGCAATAGAAGAGTGAATTAAAATAAAATGTATAAATTTAATGTGGAGATGCGAGGGATCGAACCCCGGGCCTTTCACATGCAAAGCGAACGCTCTTTTTTTATCTTAAAAATATGATTTTTAATTTCCCAGACATAGGGCCGCAGGGGTTGGGGCCCCTGGGGTTCCTCACATTGCAAGCACTTAAATCTATTCAACATAAAATTAATACAGGCATCAACAAGATAAAATATCAATATTAAAATATCACAGTTGTGACATCATATGTCAGTAAGCTAAATATCACAGACATTGTACAAACAATGAAATCATTGAAAAACTAGTAGAAACTATACCCGTACGGATTTACAAATTTACTTTCACTCCATCCAATTCTACAGAAACAATTTTATTATCATTTTCAAAATGCTTCATAAAGAGCCTTGCATTATCCTGTGCTTTATATTGATGAAATGCATACTTAATAAATTGTTTAACCGTGAATTTGAAAAAACGTAAAATTGGTACATTCCTTTCACCGAGCAACAACATGTTCCTCCTCTTAAAAATACAAAATCTTGCCACGCTCAGTATAAAATTAACAAAGAAGCCGTTTACATACTTCCACTTCTCGCCAAAACCCAAAATAATAAGACAGTCATAATTCAGCGAGTTCACATTCTCGGGACTTGCCTTGGAAAATAAATTTTCTAATAAACCAACCAAATAAACCTTGAAGTCCGATAATTCCGGACAATGAAGAAACATATGAAAAATATCCTCGGACTGTGTCTGACAAACCGGACAATCATCTGAATCTGAAATACCGCACTTTAGAAGTTTCTTTTTAGTAAAAACCGCGTTATGTGCTACTTTGTAATGAACTTCAACGCATTCAACCGGATAATGTGGTGCGTGTATGACTCGAAAAATACTATTTACCTGATGACCCTGGAAGCTATTTGACCAGAACGTCACCGATACGGGTACCGTGAAATGCATGCTGACGAGTACACGGTAAATGTCACGCGTGTGTCGTGGGATAGTGCGTGACCCCGAAGCATTCAGTTTCAGTGATATAACGGGTTGTGTCAGACCAGTGTTCATGTAACAGTTGTTTATTACTGTTTCTACAAAATTAAGAGGAAGCTGCCTGAGAAGTCTCAGATATTTTACGGATATTTCCTCCCTTGTGATTTCCGGATATTTTTCCTGGACTATTTCAACCACTGCCTGGATAGGAAGAAAACCCTCTACAACTTCGTAAGTAAGATCCTTCAAATATATCAGACCTGAGTCTATGAATATTTTCTCAAACACCGTTTTACCATTTTCATTTACTATGAGTGGATTACAAAACATAGGTTGACAATAAACATTCCGTTTTCAAAAATAAAAGAAGAGTAGATATCGGACCAAGCCAAAAGCATATCTCTGTAAAAAATCGGAACACATTGAAGCTGCTTCAGTTTAAGAACAAAATTAAAAACTCCCAATCCGAGATTCATACCACCTATTTTAGATAGAAAGTACTTGCATGTTTCTTTCCATGGTGATAAATCAGAATTGTAAAAAAGCCTGAAAACAAATTTAATTCTAAAGGACTTCATTTTGAGGTCTATATCCGGATATTGTAGTCCACCTTCAGACTTGAGCCCTATAAGAGTTTTAAAACCAACAAAGTGAGCTCCATTATTCCATAAAAAATTTAAAACATAAAGTTTTGAGTTGTATTTGATATCTATCTGGAATAATTGCTACTGTCAATGTATACCAACACTTGGACAGCAACAGAGAAGAAATTACAGTAGCCCTACCCTGAATAGTTAATTTTCTCTGGGACCACATATTTAAAATATTGCGTATAGATGCAACTTTAGGTTCCCAATTCAAAGATTCACATAAGTTACCATTTGGACCCAAAGAAACACCGAGTACTAGAATAGACTCTTGCAATAATTTGACATTGAAAGCGTCCGATTCTGCAGCTGACATCTGTCCACAACCAATACACAATAATTCAGACTTGTCCCTATTTATTTTGGCGCCAGAAGCCCGGCCATATTTTTCAAAAACATTAAAAGCCTGGTCAATGGAAGTTTTGTTAGCCAGAGTCAGTGTAGAATCATCAGCATGCTGGAAAATTTTAGCAGACGTATTACTCATAGGAATTGAAATACCGCTAATCATGTCATTTTTAAGTATAGCTTGACCTAGGGGCTCCGCTACAAGTACACCACTGAGCTACATCCCCGACATATTTGCTCTCTGTAGTACATTTAGATTCAGCACTGAAGATGAAACTTGAATAGGAACTTTGATTCAAAGATAATACCACGAATTGATAAAAATAACAATGTTATTTTAACAGACCAAGATTCTATTCTGTAAGAGGTTCATTCTTACTCTGAAAAACTTCATGACGTTATTATGACATACATGATTTTAATCTAACAGAGTACTTGGATATATATATGATGTCAAAATTAAATGACTCGGAGTATATAGATTTAGAGGGAATATCACTTTAGAAGAGGCAGTTAAAACAATAAAAAAATGAAAAATAACTCCTGAGATAGATGGTTATGCAGCCGAATATTTAAAATGTTTTTCGAAGCAAATTTATTGTCAGATCTATTAATTATGGTTATAAAAATGATAAATTGTCTATAGCTCAAAGACAATGTGTTATCATCTGTATTCCCAAGGGAGATAAGCATAAACAATTTTTAAAACATTGGAGACCTATCACTGGATTAAAAGATTTGAAGAAGCTATTGTAATTGGCCAGGTAATTAAAAAACATGTTAGATAAGTTAATTTGTGAGGATCAAACAGGATTTCTTTCGGGTCGTTACAATGGGGAAAATACAAGATTAGTGTATGATATAATGCAGTTTGCAGATGAAAAAAATATTCCAGGCATGTTACTTATGTTAGATTTTGAAAAAGCCTTTGATTCTGTGGAATAAGGTTTTCATGTTTAAAAAAAAACCTCACTATTATTTACCCCTTGTGATAACGTTCCATTTTGTTTAGGTACAACGCTCGGTTTTTATTTCAAAGCAAAATCATATAATGAAAAAAAAAACTATTTACAGATTATCACGTTCTAATTTGTATAGATTGCGTTGAGAACAAACATAGGTTTAGAAATAGCTTGAGTTCAATGTCTATAATTAGTAAAATGTTCATGGATCTATGGGCCCCTTCATTTCGATTTGACATTTGAAATATGTCAAAGGTAATATGTCCACGACAAAGTTCAGGTCTGCATGGTACTATTTACTGTAAAAAAGATGGAAATCTCCCCGAGACAAAAGATTATCTTTATCAGAACATTCATCACCGGGGCAATAATTGAAGGCCAAAATTAATGCAACGTCAAGGGAGACTTTACGTTTCAGGAAGAACAGAAAATATATGGCTCCAAATTTAGTCGCGTTTTAAAATCATGAAATGGGGCAGCACCTTCAATACTAACTACCTACCTGAAGAGAATTAAAAAAGTAATTACTAATTACAAAATGGAATTTAATGGAAAATGATAACATTCAGTCAAAGAATGTTCAGTTTACAAACACCTACCAATAGCAATAGAAGAGTGAATAAAAATAAAATGTATAAAATTAATGTGGAGATGCGGGGGATCGAACCCCGGGCCTTTCACATGCAAAGCGAACGCTCTACCACTGAGCTACATCCCCTAGATATACATGTTAATAATCAGGCACTGATTTGTGGTATGAGTTTTCAATTCAATTCTTTATTTTTCCTTAAGTTTACAACTTATTGGAATTGTGCAAACCGCACATATACATATATATACAATCGAGTTACAAATGTACTATACATTGAAATCAAAATGTGTATTATATAAAGGCTACATAACTTACAGGTTAAGTATGCAACATTAAAATAACTGTACTGAAATTATTGGAGGCGGGATCGTATTTTCATGGCCTCAAATATAAATTTTGCTAATTTACGTATATCACTTATATTTTCGCAACATAATAATTGTATCAACTTGTACATAGATGGTTTACGCCAATAAAAAGGTTTTACATATTTCTTTCTTAAATCATGATAATTAATACATATTAAAATAAAATGATATTCGTCTTCCACATCTAAATTGCAACCAGGGCACAATCTTTGTTCTCTAGAAGTATCGGTATATCTGCCTGTTTCGATGGCCAAATTATGAGCAGATAGACGAAATTTAGATAAGACAATTCGGTATTTCGGAGGTATATATTTGGTCAAATAGTATTGTATAGTAAAATGATTCACAATATATACATTTTGATGAGGAATCCAATAAGCCTCTCAAATGTTGCTGACTTTGGTCAAATAGTCGTTGCTTTATCAAACATAATATATGTTTATGGTTATACAGATAGTGATGATTCCATTCATTACCAAAACCAATAGAAAAAAAGACAATGTTTAACATGGTTTATCCAATTGAAACAATTACCAGTGTTGCTATTACTTAAATATAAAAGAGCGGAATTCAAAATACAGTTATTTGAGACCATTTATTTAAGCCAATACTTTATCATTCTGTACTTCCTTAAACATTCTAATGGATACCGGCCTAATTCAAAATATACCATGGCGTTACACGTTGATCTCTTAACTTTTAGGATCTTCTTACAAAATGACAAGTGAATTTTTTCTATATCACACCCTTTCGATGATCCCCACACCTCGCAAGCATAATGCAAGATGCTAGAAACATACGTGTCAAATAAACGTAACAAGGTTTCAAAATTTAAATATAAATTAGAACACATAGAAAAAAGTGCAAACATGGCTTTACGACCTTGGTCAGATAAATGTTTTTAATTTGATTAAATTTATTATTATACTTCAGCTTTACACCAAGATAGCAAAAATCGTTTACTATTTCAACTTCATTGCCATTATATCTCCACGATTCCTTTTCAAGTATACGTCCTCCATTTCTAAATACGACTATTTTCGTTTTATCAGTATTAACAGACAATTTCCACTTAGTTGAGTAACTATAAAGACTATCTAAGAGGCACTGCAGCCCTTCAACAGTTTCAGAGAACATTACCAGGTCATCCGCGTACATTAGGAGAAATAGACTAAATAGACATGTACATGTACCAAATCATACAACAAAAACAACAATATTGTGTTATTCTAGTAATTACAGAAAACCAGCTCTATGATGATTTTATTCCTCGTATGTTTTGTTACATCAGTATACCAATCAATCAATATCAATGACGAATATGTGTAAATACAGAAATACACATGTACAGTTAAATGTATCAACTGTCAGTTCGTGTTGGACGATTATGTATATATAAACGTAAATTATGATTTATTATCTATTGACTTCGGTACGTTCTTAATTTTACATAGAATATGTAAAAAAAATATTCGTTTTAAATACTGTATTAAGCGATTGGTGATATATTATTAAATGTGTTATTTTATTATTAGAATACTGTGTATTACTAGAAAAAAATGTGATCCAATGCTAACAGTGATGAGTCGGATATAAGTTGTTATAATGTATGCACCAGTGATCAGTTATTATGACCAGCAGTACGGCGTCCTGTGGTGTGAGTTCACACCTGTCTGTAATCCTTCAGTCCACTTTAATTTTATCGAGCCCCGCGGGTGTTACAAGTGTATATTGTACCTGTCCCCCTGTAGCACATACACCTGTATAGCTAGTACTATATAAGTCCTTGCAGAAAGGTATAGAAATGATCCTTACTATCAAACAATGAGTGTCAAGTTATATGTACCAAAAGTAGTTAATGTCTGAGAAACAAAAGTATTTTTTAAAAATTTTTATTTGTGTGTATTTGCTACACTTGTCGTAGAACACGTAAATTAAATCGGCCTACACACCGACACTTTGTGACGGTCAACCTCCTTGTTAGTTTAGCCAACGACAAGCGCAGTCAACTATTCTAATCAAGATATCAATGAACAGGACATTCCCGGTGAAACAAAGGTGTGAAGCGCGGTGCAAGGACGCGGTGCGGGGGGGGCGGGGGGGGGGGAGTTTGGCGAGTGGTGTGGGGTGTGGTGGGGGGGGACGCGGTAATGGACTTTATAGAGCGGACTAGTTTGGTTACGTCTTGTCACAGGCCGTCTCCGACAACTAATCAAATACCCAGCGGGCGACAGTATACTGTAGCATTCAGTGATGGTAAAGTAATTGGTTCTTTTAAAACAACTTAGAAACTCATCTGTCCTAACTGGCAGCTTTTAATTTATAGTTGAAATGAAGGCACTGACTCATTTTAGAGATATTAGTAGCAATTATTGTTGACTCAATTAGAGTCTGATTAGATTGTATTGTTGTTAGTCACAAACTTTATTAGTTAAGTCGGAATTTCATACAATACTTGTACCTAGAGGTATATGTCACTCTTGCCTTTGAAAATTATATAGATATACATGTATTAACTCTTTTTAATGATTTCTTAAATGACCTTTGAAAATGCTTATAGGTACATGTTTATTAACTCGTGTAGATAAATACTTAAATAGACCAAATGAATATATAAAATAGATTTAAAAAAAATTTAAATGCTTATTTTCTAGTTCATGAATATTTATTTGAAAGCATAATTTCAGTGCTTTGATTTGAAAAACATATTTCTTGAAACAGGAGGTGAAGAAGCTGGTAGCTAAAGCATACATGGCAACACAAACTCTTCTTTTGGAAAATAAAGCCACTCTTGACTTGGTGAGTAGCGTAGCCAAAGCATACATGGCAACACAAACTCTTCTTTTGGAAAATAAAGCCACTCTTGACTTGGTGAGTAGCGTAGCCAAAGCATACATGGCAACACAAACTCTTCTTTTGGAAAATAAAGCCACTTTTGACTTGGTGAGTAGCGTAGCCAAAGCATACATGGCAACACAAACTCTTTTGGAATATAAAGCCACTCTTGACTTGGTGAGTAGCGTAGCCAAAGCATATACATGGCAACACAAACTCTTCTTTTGGAAAATAAAGCCACTCTTGACTTGGTGAGTAGCGTAGCCAAAGCATACATGGCAACACAAACTCTTCTTTTGGAAAATAAAGCCACTCTTGACTTGGTGAGTAGCGTAGCCAAAGCATACATGGCAACACAAACTCTTTTGGAATATAAAGCCACTCTTGACTTGGTGAGTAGCGTAGCCAAAGCATACATGGCAACACAAACTCTTTTGGAATATAAAGCCACTCTTGACTTGGTGAGTAGCGTAGCCAAAGCATACATGGCAACACAAACTCTTTTGGAATATAAAGCCACTCTTGACTTGGTGAGTAGCGTAGCCAAAGCATACATGGCAACACAAACTCTTTTGGAATATAAAGCCACACTTGATTTGATGAGTAAGGTAGCAAAAGCATAAACATTTTTTTTTAAATTGAGGTCATTCTTGACTTGGTGAACAGGGTAGATAAAACATACATGGCAACACAATCTCTTCTCTTGGAAAATAAAATCACTCCATCCGTCCGCCCGAGATCCTTTTCCGGGCTATAACTAAAAAACCGTTCAATGCAGCTCCTTGAAACTTTCTGTACATATTAGACAAGTGCTTTAGTTATGCTTTTTGCTATTTCAGGCCTTCCATTTTGGGAATGTTTTCCGTTACCATGGAAACTAAGTCAATAATACCAAATTACTGTTTCCTTTTGTTTCCGGATTATAACTCCAAAACCGTTCAACGCTGCTCCTTGAAACTTTCTGTACATATTAGACAAGTGCTTTAGTTATGCTTTTTGCTATTTCAGGCCTTCCATTTTGGGAATGTTTTCCGTTACCATGGAAAATTAGTCAATAATACCAAATTACTGTTTCCTTTTGTTTCCGGATTATAACTCCAAAACCGTTCAACGCTGCTCCTTGACACTTTCTGTATACATCAGACAAATGCCCTATTTGTGCCTTTTGCTATTGAGGACCTTCCATTTTTGGAATATTTTCCGTTCTCATGGAAACACTTAGTCAAAAATACCAAGTTATTGTTTCCTTTTGTATTCGGACTATAACTCCAAAACCATTCAATGCAACTCCAGGAAATGTTCTTAATATATCAGACAATTGCCCTAGTTGTGCCTTTTGCTATTATAGACCTTCCATGGTAGGTGGGTTTTTAGCTCACCTGGCCCGAAGGGCCGGTGAGCTTATGTCATGGCGCGGCGTCTGTCGTCCGTCGTCCGTCCGTCCGTCCGTCCGTCCGTCTGTCCGTCAACATTTCCTTTAAATCGCTACTAGTCATAGAGTTCTGCATGGATTGTAACCAAATTTGGCCACAAGCATCCTTGGGGGAGGGGGAACAGACCTTGTATAAATTTTGGCTCTGACCCCCCGGGGGCAGGAGGGGCGGGGCCCAATAGGGGAAATAGAGGTAAATCCTTTAAAACACTACTTGTCCTAGAGTTCTGCATGAATTGTAACAAAAATTAGCCACAAACATCCTTGGGGGAGGGGGAACAGAACTTGTATAAATTTTGGCTCTGGTTCCCCGGGGGCAGGAGGGGCGGGGCCCAATAAGGGAAATAGAGGTAAATCCTTTAAATCGCTACTAGTCATAGAGTTGTACATGAATTGTAACCAAATTTGGCCACAAACATCCTTGGGGGAAGGGGAACAGAACTTGTATAAATTTTGGCTCTTGTCCCCCGGGGGCAGGAGGGGCGGGGCCCAATAGGGGAATTAGAGGTAAATCCTTTAAATCGCTACTAGTCATAGAGTTCTGAATGGAATGTGCCACAAAACCTTGGGGAGGAAAATTTGGCCACAAACATCTATGGGGGAAGGGGAACAGAACTTGTATAAATTTTGGCTCTAACCCCCCGGGGGCAGGAGAGGTGGACCCCTATAGGGGAAATAGAGGTAAATCCTATAAATCGCTACTAGTTATAGAGTTCTACATGAATTGCAACCAAATTTGGCCACAAACATCCTTGGGGGAAGGGGAACAGAACTGGTATAAATTTTGGCTCTGGTCCCCCGGGGGCAGGAGGGGCGGGGCCCAATAGGGGAAATAGAGGTAAATCCTTTAAATCGCTACTAGTCATAGAGTTCTGCATGGAATGTAACCAAATTTGGCCACAAAAATCCTTTTTGGAAGGGGAACAGAACTTGTATAAATTTTGGCTCTTGCCCCCCGGGGGCAGGACGGGTGAGGCCCAATAGGGGAAATAGAGGTAAATCCTATAAATCGCTACTTGTCCTAGAGTTTTGCTTGGATTGTGACCAAATTTGGCCATAAACATCCTTGGGGGAAGGGGAACAGAACTTGTATAAATTTTGGCTCTGACCCCCTGGGGGCAGGAGGGGTGGGGCCCAATAGGGGATTTAGAGGTTAATATTAAAATTCCTTCAGAAAAGAAACAATGAACCTGTATTCAGAACATTACTTGGCATTACAAACCAGGTGAGCGATACAGGCCCTCTGGGCCTCTTGTTTTCTGTTATAATGGAAACTTTGTGAAAAAAATACCAAATTGCAGTTTCTTTTGGTTACTATGCCCCCTATATAGTCAATGGGAGGGGAGGAGAATCACATTGACATATGAATACAAACCTAGTGCAGGTTCACACTACTCAAGTTCACGCTATGATAAGATTTTGCATCATAAGTTGATGAATTTCAAAATAACCATAAAGAGGTTTTTTTAGATCCAATTAAATACATGTATGTATTGACGTCAAAACAAAAAACATGTTCAAGCATTGTAACGGTTATTAACAACAAAATGAATCGCTGGTCGGGGCTGCAACCGGGGGGGGCAACCGGGGGGGGGTGGGGGGGGGGGGGGGGGGGGGCTTTCCTCAGAATGTTCGGGAAATTCCATAGTTAAGTCAGTATGTATATACAGTCACTCATCTCACCTAAATATAAAGAACATCTGATTGTCGGAGAACAATTCTGGGAGCGTCTAAGCAAACAATTGGTAAACAGGTCATGAACAGATTTCCAGAAGAAAAAAAAAATCCATTACAGGTAGCCTATCCGAAACAGTATCATCAGCTTTACCCTTTACCTATAAAATAAAAGTCATGACTATGAAGAATTTAGTCTATAAAATGCTTGCAGACCGTTACATACATGACAAATATTCTGCAGCTCAATGGTCATACCATCAAACGCTATATCACAATAACTTTCCTCGGTTGAAAATAAAAAATACGCTGGCTCGCTCCACTTCGGACCGCATCACTACCCTGACAACGATACATACCGGTAGTCGCAAAGTTGCGCCTTGGGTATCTCACTTTTTATTCAAAATGGACATTGTTGATTTATGATCAAATTGAAGAAAAAACATACAAATGTACTTTAAAAATAATTGAAAGCTGCCATTGTTATATTTCAAATCAAACTGCAGCTATAACATTCATGATTTATGATCAAATTGAAGAAAAAACATACAAATGTACTTTAAAAATAATTGAAAGCTGCCATTGTTATATTTCAAATCAAACTGCAGCTATAACATTCATGATTTATGATCAAATTGAAGAAAAAACATACAAATGTACTTTAAAAATAATTGAAAGCTGCCATTGTTATATTTCAAATCAAACTGCAGCTATAACATTCAACAATCGGAATTATATCTATGGTCATCCTGACTACCGTAGACGCCCAGCTTAGCAACCAACATCATTTTAAATTTGATCACAAACATGTAAGAATAGACTTACTTATGTAAATATATAGATTGAACAGCGTTTTGATTGCGTTAAAGGTGGTATGAATGCAGTGGGATACAGACATATTCTACATGCATAGCGTTAATGCACTACATTGGATATGTCTGTATCTCATTGCGTTCATACCACCTTTAACGCAAACTGCGGGACGCTTTGCAGCTCCTTACCACAATTATGTTGATTTCAATGTAAATATAAAAAATATCTCACAGAATTTGATATGATTATTATCTTGGTTTACTAGTATATCAACCTCGATACTCCAGGGGTTCCGATCACTTACGATCCCTACAACCCTGGACTATCTCATATTAAACCTGGAGGCAACAGAACAGAACAGGTAATTTTGTCGTTTGATGTACATCAAAAGAGCTGTATAACGGTACACTGTGGTTGACTGTGTGGCTTTGAAGTTGGGCGTCGCTCTCTCAGTAGTCTTCAAAGGAAATCTTTGCTGGTCTGTGATTGGTCAAATGTTTTCCGCTGAGCTGCCTTCAATTTCACTATGAGATAGTCCAGGGGTGTAGAGATTGTAAGTGATCGGAACCCCTGGAGTATCGAGGATGCTGGTATATATACTATGAAATCATTTAATGTTGTTGGGCTCAATTTTCATGGATTTCTTTAGCACTTAAAAGTCTTGGAGTAGACTAGCTCATACATTACTGTTGAAAATCACAGTCGACACTGTCACCTGTACTTGTTTGATCAGTCAAGCGAAATGAAGCTTTACCATACAACACAGATACAATCACAATCTATTCTGAGAGTTAGTGCTCGAACAGTGGTTTTACAGGTTCATCTATGAAACAATTATTGTGTCAGCTTTGATAATTTCATAATAGACACAAATCTGTTGATTTGGGTTAAAAAAACAAAAACCACAAAAATTATACTCCCACGAAAAAAAAATGATTTCACAGTATATATACCAGTAGTCCCTTATATAATCACCAATTTCCATGGTGAGCTCCACGATCTGTTTGGGGGTCTTGTCTCATGGTTTTTTTGTGTTACAGCTAGCCAAAACTCTTCTGGAAAAGGAATCTTTAACCTATGATCAGGTCCGGGATCTGATTGGTCCACCGCCGCATGGAGACAAAATCAAACTGGAAATGGTGAAGATCTTGTCTGAAGCCAAGCAGTCAGCATCTGAATCTAAACCTTCTGAAGGGTAAAAGTGATGTATTTAAGTCACAGGCAGCAGAAGAAAGTATATGATGTGTTTATAAATAATCATCGACGGAGATGTTTTACAAGACTATGGTGTGTCAGTGGAATATAAAATGGTAAACTGTTTCAGGCGAACTTTGATCCTGAGTGGTGTTCTGATAGGATCTCTTTCCACAATTCCAAGATGTGCTACGCTTGTTTTCAGGCTTCATTTCCTTCAGTTTTTCAGTTTTATGTCAGAATAACAGATTTTGAACTTTGACCTACTGCTTAAAAACTACATGACATTGTACACGTACTTTTGTCTTAGACTTCTTATAAATAATTTGGTCAATTTATAACAGGGAAAGCTTTTCTATATTGTACCTATTACATTAGTATACTAAAACTATCTGTATTACACACAGTGTAACAATGAAGATCACTTTATCCCTTGGACCTATAATACTTGATGATAAAAGCTTTTACTAGTGTGTGCCCTATCCTCTGTACTTATAATTAACTCAGTTGTCATAATTATCATAAAATCTTGTTGTGATTTTATACATTATAGATTGTCAAAGATTTGTAGTGGGTTCAGTATTATTATGTCTGATTATGTTAACATTATAAGCTCACTTGGCCCAAAGGCTAAGTGAACTTATGTCATGGCATAGCGTCCGTTGTCCATCCATCAACATTTCCTTTAAATTGCTACTAGTCATAGAGTTCTGCATGGATTGTAACCAGATTTGGCCAGAAATATCCTTGGGTGAAGGTGACAGAGTTTGTATAAATTTTGACTCTGACCCCCCAGTGGCGCGTGGGGCGGGGTCCAATAGGGGAAATAGAGATTAATCCTATAAATCGCTACTAGTCATAGAGTTCTGCATGGATTGTAACTAAATTTGGTAAGAAACATACTGTGGCAAAAGGAATTTGTATAAAGTTTGGCTCTGACCCCTCGGGGGCAGGAGGGGTGTGGCCAAATGGGGAAATATAGGTAAATCCTTAAAATCCCTATTTGTCATGGGCTTCTGCATGGATTTTAACCAAATTTGGCCAGAAACATCCTTGGGGAAAGAAGAACAGAGTTTGTATAAATATTGGCTCTGACTCCCTGGGGGAAGGAGGGGTAGGGTCCAATAGGGGAAATAGAGGAAAATCCTTTAAATTGCTACTTGTCATAGAGTTCTGCATGGATTGTAACCAAATTTGGCCAGAAACATCATTGGGGGAATAGAAAGAGAGTTTGTATAAATTTTGCCTCAGACCCCCGCAGGGGCAGGAGGGGGGCAATAGGGGAAGTAGAGGTAAATCCTTTAAATTGCTACAATAGAGGTCTACATGGATTGTTACCAAATTGGGGGAAGGGGAATAGAGTTTGTATAAATTTTCGCTCTGACCCCCTGGGGGCAGGAGGGGTGGGACCCAAAGGGGGAAGTAGAGGTAAATTCTTTAAATCGCTTCTAGTGATATAGTTCTGCATGGATTGTAACCAAATTTGCCCAGAAACATCCTTGGGGAAGGGGAACAGATCTTGTTTAAATTTTGGCTCTGACCCCCTGGGGCGGGAGGGTGGGGTAAATAGAGGTAATTATTTAAATTCCTTTAGAAAAGAAATAATGAATCTGTATTCAGAACATAACTTTGCATTACAAATCAGGTGAGCGATACAGGCCTTCTTGGCCTCTTGTTTATAAATATGTCATGATTGTTTAATAAAATTGAGAATTTATTCTTTGTGTTGATTAATTTTTAGCTCACCTGCCCCAAAGGTGGCGTAGTCCGTCTGTCAATATTTCCTTTAAATCGCTACCAGTCATAGAGTTCTGCATGGAGCGTAACAAAATTTGGCCAGAAACTTCCTTTGGGGAATGGGAACAGAGTTTGTATAAATTTTGACTCTGACCCCCCACGGGCGCGAGGGGCGGGGCCCAATAGGGGAAATAGAGGTAAATCATTTTAGATCGCTACTAGTCATAGATTTTTGCATGGATTATAACAATATTTGGCCAGAAACATCCTTTAGGGAAGGGAAATAGAGTTTGTATAAATTTTGGCTCTGACCCCCTTGGTGACAGGAGGGATGAGGCTTGATATGGGAAATTGAGGTAAATATTTAAATTCCTGTAGAAAAGAAACAATGAACCTGCATGTATTCAGAACATAACTTGGCATTTACAAACCAGGTGAGCGAGACAGGCCCTTTTGGCCTCTTGTTCATCTGGAAAATTGATATAGACATGCAAAAATTTTCTAGCTGAGAACTTCTACATTTAAAAATTATTTTGTCAAATTATAGGCAAAACATTTGTATCACGGGTTGTTAAATGCCAAATTAAGATCATCTATTATAAAAAAAAATAACATAGACCTTGAAAATAAGTATACGCATAATACATTTATAACATTTTTGCTATCTCTGTCATATCATTCACACAATATATGTTTTCACATAAAAAGGCACTCCTCCATTTTGTTAACCCTCTTGCTGCCAGAATATACATATATGGCATATTTGACTGTAATGTATCATTGCATATGGTCGGCTGACTGCCAGTGTTCATATATTTTCATTTGAAGCCACTCTGTATATGTGGCGCATAGCTCTCCAAATTCTTTAGCTAACAAACTGGCGTGACATTGCGGGTCTCAATAAACATAGAAACTAGTATAAAATCTATATTTAATTTTAAAATAATGAATTGTGATAGCGATTTTTAGGTCATCCTGACCCTTCAGGGGTAGTCATGTTTCGTCCGTCGTCGTCCGCCGTGCGATAACTTTTCACCTTTCGAACTTGGCTGAAACTTGCATGAAATGCTCCTGACATGGTCCCGACAAAGTGTTGTTATTTTTCAGGTCAATCCGAAATCCAAGATGGCCGCCACAGCCGCCATCTTGAAAACACATTTTGAACTTCAAGTTCTACCGGTACGATTTGGCTGAAACTTGCATGAAATGATCTTGACATGGTCCCGACAAAGAGTTGTTATTTTTCGGGTCGATCCAAAATCCAAGATGGCCGCCATCTGGAAAACACATCTTGAACTTCTTTTCAAGTTTTACCAGTACTTTTTGGCTGAAACCTGCATGAAATGATCCTGACATGGTCACGACAGAGTGTTGTTACATCTATGGTTGATCCCAAATCGAATATGGCTACCATAATTAATTTCCTATATGATTATTGCCAATGTAGTCAGATGACCATTAAGGCCCTTGGCCCTCTTGTTGATATTCCAGATTCGTAGACTACATATGGACGAGATTTCCATGAGGTACATGTATCGGAATGATGTATAGGGTCCATCGATCTGTTAGATGGAAACTTTAGTCATATTGACTAATATATTTAACCTAATTTACAGCTCCAAACGGAAAATTGGTTTATTAAGATCCTTGTCCAGCAGACTAGCAGATATACAAGACAGTATTTCGATTAAGATTGTTACACTTCTATCCTCACCAGTGACATCTAGTGAGTCGCTCTCCAGCAATGAGACACATCCTGTCAGCTCAGTGGTACTCACGATGGCAATGACTCGACCTGGTATTGTTATTGCTGAGACCTACCTCACAAGGCCCCTGGTATTGTTATTGCTGAGACCTACCTCACAAGGCCCCTGGTATTGTTATTGCTGAGACCTACCTCACAAGGCCCCTGGTATTGTTATTGCTGAGACCTACCTCACAAGGCTCCTGGTTCCGTTCTATCTTGTACATTTCCTTCCACACGAGAAAAGCTGAGAATCTGATTGATTGTTGGACCTGGACTTGGTTTCAGTTACACATTTCTTTGGATGAACACTCACTGAAATTGGATAGCCGTTTGGATTATCTTACTTTTTTTAAATCACGGCCTTAACAATAAATAGATAAATAAGTAAATAAATAAATAAATAATAAATAAATAAATAAATAAATAAATAAATAAGAGGTTGAACTGTCTTGATATTGTCTTAGATCGAAATCCCGACTTTTTCGTAGAAAAGTGATAAAAAAGTTAGGGTCGGGGGTGAAAATTAGGGTCGGTCGGGTAACCCTAAACAGATATACATCATGTATATTTTTTTTTGCCTAAATAATAAATTAATAAAGTATAAACAAATGGATTGGACAACAGTCTTTCCAATGAAAAAGAATCGTCAGAAGCAACCCAGTTTCGGGTTCGATCCCGTTTAGGGCGATATCTGTTGGGTTTGTCAAAGGAAACTATCTCTGTTACACATTGATTTTAAAAAGGCTTTCGACCTTGTTAATCACATTATATTACTACAGAAATTGAAAATATACGGTTGTTCAGACAGTACAACTAAGGTCCGGTCCCACTGGCGTTTAGGGAGATTTGCGAATGCATTGCGCACAAAATTGGCTGATATTCGCTGAACATACGCAATATTCGTAAATCGTACTTGTATCTGTCGCCCAACATCCGCATGCGTCCGTAATTATCCGCAATGGCGTGTTTTTCCGTTCCCAGGATTTTTGAACTGCACAAAATTTTGATTGCGGGAATCATTCGCATTGGATACGCTATTCGCTCGCAATATATACTCAATACATGTTTATTATATGCGTTGTGTATCCGCTGTTATTCGTTGATATCCGCAACTGACAGGGTTTTGCGGCTTAATAGCGAACTGGGACAGTGTGTAAAACGAATATATAGCGTACCTATCACGTTGACATCACGAATCAAAATAATTTGTAGCGAATGTATATTGAGTTCATCGTTTGTATTGCGTCTGTTTTGCATTTGATTTGAGAATAATTTGCGAATGTATAACAAACGTGTTGCGTAATGCTAGGTTTACACTATGTTCCCGGCGGCCACGGCAGCCCCGTTTCAGGCCACTGTGGACAAAACGTGGTGACCGCGAGACAACTTTAGACAACGCAGAAGGACGTGATAGACAAACGTGAGCGGTCGTGATTATCGTGGATGCCGTGCCAGATTTTTAAACTGTCAAAAAATTTGCCACGACAGTCACGGTACAGATGGTGAACGCCACAGGACGTAATAAAACGGGATTGACGTAACAAAACGTAATAGTGCGTACGAGGCCGTAACAGAACTCCAAGACGGTCCGTGGTGGAACTTGCAGCAAGCACATTCCGCGGAATCTCACGGAGATTTCAAGTTTTGTGACGTTCTAGATCTGTTGCGTTTTTTCCGTTGCGTTTTTCCACGTTCTAGCACGGTTGATGCAGATTGGCTGCACGTTTTGGGCCGTTTTGTCCAGGTTTGTCAAGGTTTTTACGGCAAGCCAAGGTGGATGAAAACCGTTTTGATACGTTCTGTCAAGGCACCTTAAGGCTTGTAGCGGTTGAAAGTCCGACGTGATACGGCTTGTTACGTCTTATTACGGTCTTACGTTTCAAGCAAAATATGATGAAGTATCATTGCCTGGCCTGGTACATATTGGCTACTACATTGAATTATGTGTATTAATAAATAGAAATAGTCATTATCAAACACATTTAAACCCTCAAATTATACCAAAGCTATTATTGCAAAAGGCAGATTAAATGAGTACACAAAAAAATATTTGCGTAGAAACACTTGGCTTTAATAATTATATATTTATACCAAATATGCTTTTAACAAATTTTGCAATTAAAACGTGTTTGAAATGAAATTTTCGGCAATAAATATTGTTTCAGTTGCTCCAAAAAGCCCGGCATCAGACTTTCATCCTAGTAAGCCTTGGCGGACCGTGAAAAACGTATTGGAGTTCGATCAAAACGTGTAAAACAGACCTCATCAGATCGTAACAGGTCAGGAGAGAACGTATTGGTATCCTTGATAGACCGTGCTAAAGTCGTAGTGTTCCTTTAACCTTCGGGAACAGCACTTTCCCCTTTATCCACGGTCCACCACGTAATCCGTAAAAGACCGTGGCAAAACTTCACAAGACCTAGCTCAACTTGAATACAGATACAAAAATAGCCAAAATTCCACGGTGTACCACGTTTCGGGCAAACGGGGCTACCGTGGTCGCCGGGAACATAGTGTAAACCTAGCATTAAAACTACTGTATAAATATGGCAAAAAAAACACATATTTATCTATTATTACCAGTCCGTCGAGAAGTACAGGTGTAATAATGGGTCCTCGGCAATAATACCAATGCAACATAACAATGGTATCCAACAACATATCAATCAAATTGTTCAAGTCATGAAATTAATTCAAAGACAGAAAAGACAAAGTTTTTTGCTTTGATTTGAATTTGAAGCAAACTGGACCTTCTTTGTATCTGGAGGATGTAGGATGAAAGTTGCAGCTTGCTTATCTTTTCGGCACGTTGTGCATTTATATATGGATTTCGCCGTTACTATTAAAACATATACAACTGTGGACTTTTTATAGCCGGCAAATAGGATTGCAGCAGAAGCCTCGCTCATGCATATTATATCGGCCAAACCGACAGTATAGATTTCAATTAGAGTGTAGACTATGATTTTTAAGACATAGGAGAGTCAAGAAGAATTCCTCTACACATGTATCATGCTACAGATCCACCTCTATGTACATGTATCATGCTACAGATCCACCTCTATGTACATGTATCATGCTACAGATCCACCTCTATGTACATGTATCATGCTACAGATCCACCTCTATGTACATGTATCATGCTACAGATCCACCTCTATGTACATGTATCATGCTACAGATCCACCTCTATGTACATGTATCATGCTACAGATCCACCTCTATGTACATGTATCATGCTACAGATCCACCTCTATGTACACGTATCATACTACAGATCCACCTCTATGTACATGTATCATGCTACAGATCCACCTCTATGTACATGTATCATGCTACAGATCCACCTCTATGTACATGTATCATGCTACAGATCCACCTCTATGTACATGTATCATGCTACAGATCCACCTCTATGTACATGTATCATGCTACAGATCCACCTCTATGTACATGTATCATGCTACAGATCCACCTCTATGTACATGTATCATGCTACAGATCCACCTCTATGTACATGTATCATGCTACAGATCCACCTCTATGTACATGTATCATGCTACAGATCTACCTCAATGTACATGTATCATGCTACAGATCCACCTCTATGTACATGTATCATGCTACAGATCCACCTCTATGTACATGTATCATGCTACAGATCTACCTCAATGTACATGTATCATGCTACAGATCCACCTCTATGTACATGTATCATGCTACAGATGCACCTCTTTGCACATGTATCATACTACAGATCCACCTCTATGTACATGTATCATGCTACAGATCCACCTCTATGTACATGTATCATGCTACAGATCCACCTCTATGTACATGTATCATGCTACAGATCCACCTCTATGTACATGTATCATGCTACAGATCACCTCTATGTACATGTATCATGCTACAGATCCACCTCTATGTACATGTATCATGTACAGATCCACCTCTATGTACATGTATCATGCTACAGATCCACCTCTATGTACATGTATCATGCTACAGATCCACCTCTATGTACATGTATCATGCTACAGATCCACCTCTATGTACATGTATCATGCTACAGATCCACCTCTATGTACATGTATCATGCTACAGATCCACCTCTATGTACATGTATCATGCTACAGATCCACCTCTATGTACATGTATCATGCTACAGATCCACCTCTATGTACATGTATCATGCTACAGATCCACCTCTATGTAGATGTATCATGCTACAGATCCACCTCTATGTACATGTATCATGCTACAGATCCACCTCTATGTACATGTATCATGCTACAGATCCACCTCTATGTACATGTATCATGCTACAGATCCACCTCTATGTACATGTATCATGCTACAGATCCACCTCTATGTACATGTATCATGCTACAGATCCACCTCTATGTACATGTATCATGCTACAGATCCACCTCTATGTACATGTATCATGCTACAGATCCACCTCTATTGTACATGTATCATGCTACAGATCCACCTCTATGTACATGTATCATGCTACAGATCCACCTCTATGTACATGTATCATGCTACAGATCCACCTCTATGTACATGTATCATGCTACAGATCCACCTCTATGTACATGTATCATGCTACAGATCCACCTCTATGTACATGTATCATGCTACAGATCCACCTCTATGTACATGTATCATGCTACAGATCCACCTCTATGTACAGTGTATCATGCTACAGAATCCACCTCTATGTACATGTATCATGCTACAGATCCACCTCTATGTACATGTATCATGCTACAGATCCACCTCTATGTACATGTATCATGCTACAGATCCACCTCTATGTACATGTATCATGCTACAGATCCACCTCTATGTACATGTATCATGCTACAGATCCACCTCTATGTACATGTATCATGCTACAGATCCACCTCTATGTACATGTATCATGCTACAGATCCACCTCTATGTACATGTATCATGCTACAGATCCACCTCTATGTACATGTATCATGCTACAGATCCACCTCTATGTACATGTATCATGCTACAGATCCACCTCTATGTACATGTATCATGCTACAGATTCACCTCTATGTACATGTATCATGCTACAGATTCACCTCTATGTACATGTATCATGCTACAGATCCACCTCTATGTACATGTATCATGCTACAGATCCACCTCTATGTACATGTATCATGCTACAGATCCACCTCTATGTACATGTATCATGCTACAGATCCACCTCTATGTACATGTATCATGCTACAGATCCACCTCTATGTACATGTATCATGCTACAGATCCACCTCTATGTACATGTATCATTCTACAGATCTACCTCTATGTACATGTATCATGCTACAGATCCACCTCTATGTACATGTATCATGCTACAGATCCACCTCTATGTACATGTATCATGCTACAGATCCACCTCTATGTACATGTATCATGCTACAGATCCACCTCTATGTACATGTATCATGCTACAGATCCACCTCTATGTACATGTATCATGCTACAGATCCACCTCTATGTACATGTATCATGCTACAGATCCACCTCTATGTACATGTATCATGCTACAGATCCACCTCTATGTACATGTATCATGCTACAGATCTACCTCTATGTACATGTATCATGCTACAGATCTACCTCTATGTACATGTATCATGCTACAGATCCACCTCTATGTACATGTATCATGCTACAGATCCACCTCTATGTACATGTATCATGCTACAGATCTACCTCTATGTACATGTATCATGCTACAGATCCACCTCTATGTACATGTATCATGCTACAGATCCACCTCTATGTACATGTATCATGCTACAGATCTACCTCTATGTACATGTATCATGCTACAGATCCACCTCTATGTACATGTATCATGCTACAGATCCACCTCTATGTACATGTATCATGCTACAGATCCACCTCTATGTACATGTATCATGCTACAGATCCACCTCTATGTACATGTATCATGCTACAGATCCACCTCTATGTACATGTATCATGCTACAGATCCACCTCTATGTACATGTATCATGCTACAGATCCACCTCTATGTACATGTATCATGCTACAGATCCACCTCTATGTACATGTATCATGCTACAGATCCACCTCTATGTACATGTACATGTATCATGCTACAGATCTACCTCTATGTACATGTATCATGCTACAGATCCACCTCTATGTACATGTATCATGCTACAGATCCACCTCTATGTACATGTATCATGCTACAGATCCACCTCTATGTACATGTATCATGCTACAGATCCACCTCTATGTACATGTATCATGCTACAGATCCACCTCTATGTACATGTATCATGCTACAGATCCACCTCTATGTACATGTATCATGCTACAGATCTACCTCAATGTACATGTATCATGCTACAGATCCACCTCTATGTACATGTACATGTATCATGCTACAGATCTACCTCTATGTACATGTATCATGCTACAGATCCACCTCTATGTACATGTATCATGCTACAGATCCACCTCTATGTACATGTATCATGCTACAGATCCACCTCTATGTACATGTATCATGCTACAGATCCACCTCTATGTACATGTATCATGCTACAGATCCACCTCTATGTACATGTATCATGCTACAGATCCACCTCTATGTACATGTATCATGCTACAGATCCACCTCTATGTACATGTATCATGCTACAGATCCACCTCTATGTACATGTATCATGCTACAGATCCACCTCTATGTACATGTATCATGCTACAGATCCACCTCTATGTACATGTATCATGCTACAGATCCACCTCTATGTACATGTATCATGCTACAGATCCACCTCTATGTACATGTATCATTCTACAGATCTACCTCTATGTACATGTATCATGCTACAGATCCACCTCTATGTACATGTATCATGCTACAGATCCACCTCTATGTACATGTATCATGCTACAGATCCACCTCTATGTACATGTATCATGCTACAGATCCACCTCTATGTACATGTATCATACTACAGATCTACCTCTATGTACATGTATCATGCTACAGATCCACCTCTATGTACATGTATCATGCTACAGATCTACTACATGTATCGTGCTACAAATCCACCTCTATGTACATGTATCATGCTACAGATCCACCTCTATGTACATGTATCATGCTACAGATCCACCTCTATGTACATGTATCATGCTACAGATCCACCTCTATGTACATGTATCATGCTACAGATCCACCTCTATGTACATGTATCATACTACAGATCCACCTCTATGTACATGTATCATGCTACAGATCCACCTCTATGTACATGTATCATGCTACAGATCCACCTCTATGTACATGTATCATGCTACAGATCCACCTCTATGTACATGTATCATGCTACAGATCCACCTCTATGTACATGTATCATGCTACAGATCCACCTCTATGTACATGTATCATGCTACAGATCCACCTCTATGTACATGTATCATGCTACAGATCCACCTCTATGTACATGTATCATGCTACAGATCCACCTCTATGTACATGTATCATGCTACAGATCCACCTCTATGTACATGTATCATGCTACAGATCCACCTCTATGTACATGTATCATGCTACAGATCCACCTCTATGTACATGTATCATGCTACAGATCCACCTCTATGTACATGTATCATGCTACAGATCCACCTCTATGTACATGTATCATGCTACAGATCCACCTCTATGTACATGTATCATGCTACAGATCCACCTCTATGTACATGTATCATGCTACAGATCCACCTCTATGTACATGTATCATGCTACAGATCCACCTCTATGTACATGTATCATGCTACAGATCCACCTCTATGTACATGTATCATGCTACAGATCCACCTCTATGTACATGTATCATGCTACAGATCCACCTCTATGTACATGTATCATGCTACAGATCCACCTCTATGTACATGTATCATGCTACAGATCCACCTCTATGTACATGTATCATGCTACAGATCCACCTCTATGTACATGTATCATGCTACAGATCCACCTCTATGTACATGTATCATGCTACAGATCCACCTCTATGTACATGTATCATGCTACAGATCCACCTCTATGTACACGTATCATGCTACAGATCCACCTCTATGTACATGTATCATACTACAGATCCACCTCTATGTACACGTATCATGCTACAGATCCACCTCTATGTACATGTACATGTATCATGATACAGATCCACCTCTATGTACATGTATCATGCTACAGATCCACCTCTATGTACATGTATCATGCTACAGATCCACCTCTATGTACATGTATCATGCTACAGATCCACCTCTATGTACATGTATCATGCTACAGATCCACCTCTATGTACATGTATCATGCTACAGATCCACCTCTATGTACATGTATCATGCTACAGATCCACCTTATGTACATGTATCATGCTACAGATCCACCTCTATGTACATGTATCATGCTACAGATCCACCTCTATGTACACGTATCATGCTACAGATCCACCTCTATGTACATGTATCATGCTACAGATCCACCTCTATGTACATGTATCATGCTACAGATCCACCTCTATGTACATGTATTATGTTACAGATCCACCTCTATGTACATGTATCATGCTACAGATCCACCTCTATGTACATGTATCATGCTACAGATCCACCTCTATGTACATGTATCATGCTACAGATCCACCTCTATGTACATGTATCATGCTACAGATCCACCTCTATGTACATGTATCATGCTACAGATCCACCTCTATGTACATGTATCATGCTACAGATCTACCTCTATGTACATGTATCATGCTACAGATCCACCTCTATGTACATGTATCATGCTACAGATCCACCTCTATGTACATGTATCATGCTACAGATCCACCTCTATGTACATGTATCATGCTACAGATCCACCTCTATGTACATGTATCATGCTACAGATCCACCTCTATGTACATGTATCATGCTACAGATCCACCTCTATGTACATGTATCATGCTACAGATCCACCTCTATGTACATGTATCATGCTACAGATCCACCTCTATGTACATGTATCATGCTACAGATCCACCTCTATGTACATGTATCATGCTACAGATCTACCTCTATGTACATGTATCATGCTACAGATCTACCTCTATGTACATGTATCATGCTACAGATCCACCTCTATGTACATGTATCATGCTACAGATCCACCTCTATGTACATGTATCATGCTACAGATCCACCTCTATGTACATGTATCATGCTACAGATCCACCTCTATGTACATGTATCATGCTACAGATCCACCTCTATGTACATGTATCATGCTACAGATCCACCTCTATGTACATGTATCATGCTACAGATCTACCTCTATGTACATGTATCATGCTACAGATCCACCTCTATGTACATGTATCATGCTACAGATCCACCTCTATGTACATGTATCATGCTACAGATCCACCTCTATGTACATGTATTATGTTACAGATCCACCTCTATGTACATGTATCATGTTACAGATCCACCTCTATGTACATGTATCATGCTACAGATCCACCTCTATGTACATGTATCATGCTACAGATCCACCTCTATGTACATGTATCATGCTACAGATCCACCTCTATGTACATGTATCATGCTACAGATCCACCTCTATGTACATGTATCATGCTACAGATCCACCTCTATGTACATGTATCATGCTACAGATCCACCTCTATGTACATGTATCATGCTACAGATCCACCTCTATGTACATGTATCATGCTACAGATCCACCTCTATGTACATGTATCATGCTACAGATCCACCTCTATGTACATGTATCATGCTACAGATCCACCTCTATGTACATGTATCATGCTACAGATCCACCTCTATGTACATGTATCATGCTACAGATCCACCTCTATGTACATGTATCATTCTACAGATCTACCTCTATGTACATGTATCATGCTACAGATCCACCTCTATGTACATGTATCATGCTACAGATCCACCTCTATGTACATGTATCATGCTACAGATCCACCTCTATGTACATGTATCATGCTACAGATCCACCTCTATGTACATGTATCATGCTACAGATCCACCTCTATGTACATGTATCATGCTACAGATCCACCTCTATGTACATGTATCATGCTACAGATCCACCTCTATGTACATGTATCATGCTACAGATCCACCTCTATGTACATGTATCATGCTACAGATCCACCTCTATGTACATGTATCATGCTACAGATCCACCTCTATGTACATGTATCATGCTACAGATCCACCTCTATGTACATGTATCATGCTACAGATCCACCTCTATGTACATGTATCATGCTACAGATCCACCTCTATGTACATGTATCATGCTACAGATCCACCTCTATGTACATGTATCATGCTACAGATCCACCTCTATGTACATGTATCATGCTACAGATCCACCTCTATGTACATGTATCATGCTACAGATCCACCTCTATGTACATGTATCATGCTACAGATCTACCTCTATGTACATGTATCATTCTACAGATCCACCTCTATGTACATGTATCATGCTACAGATCCACCTCTATGTACATGTATCATGCTACAGATCCACCTCTATGTACATGTATCATTCTACAGATCCACCTCTATGTACATGTATCATTCTACAGATCCACCTCTATGTACATGTATCATATTACAGATCCACCTCTATGTACATGTATCATGCTACAGATCCACCTCTATGTACATGTATCATGCTACAGATCCACCTCTATGTACATGTATCATACTACAGATCCACCTCTATGTACATGTATCATACTACAGATCCACCTCTATGTACATGTATCATGCTACAGATCCACCTCTATGTACATGTATCATGCTACAGATCCACCTCTATGTACATGTATCATGCTACAGATCCACCTCTATGTACATGTATCATGCTACAGATCCACCTCTATGTACATGTATCATGCTACAGATCCACCTCTATGTACATGTATCATGCTACAGATCCACCTCTATGTACATGTATCATGCTACAGATCCACCTCTATGTACATGTATCATGCTACAGATCCACCTCTATGTACATGTATAATGGCACAGATCCATCTCTATGTACATGTACATGTATCATGATACAGATCCAGTATCATGTATATTATCCCTAAGATAATTGACAAGAAGTCGTTTGAAGATTTTAATCTTACGGGATATTTGACCCCTGCAACCTTGAATGAAGGTCAATTTCATTCATTTGAACAAACTTGTTAGGCCTTCAACCCAGCATGCTACATGACCAATATGGGTACCAGTACTAGGTGTAACCCTATAGAGGTAGACAGGCTGGTAGCCTTGCTTAAGCCCCAATGATATTATTGGTGATAGATGATTGTAACCCTATAGAGATAGACAGACTAGTAGCCCTGCTTAAGTCCCCATGAATATCATTAATAGATATGATATTTGAATATTCCCGCTAGGTAAACAGGAAGTGGGGTACCTGTTGAACCTTGACAGAAGTTGTTATGTTAGCCGTGTATAATTGTGGATCGCGGGGCTGAGTTAAATTATAGTGTATTTTATAAGAGTACAAGTATTAGTTATTTAATAACAACCATGTATATATTTATTAGGCTGTGTTTAATTTCATAGTGCATTATTGTGGTGTATATAGTGTTGCTTAGACCTAGAACCGATGTGTAGTATATTTAAAGGTCAGTAACGCGGGATTGTTTACTCATGTTTGCAGCCAGAGTTAGGTTGTTGTTTTAAGGCATGGCCAAACTAGGTGACCGAAATATCAGTAAATTGTTACGGTACCTACTTAGTAGCGACTACGTGGGATGTTCTGGAAAGCATGACAGGACATCGCACGGTCTATGCACGTGTTAAACTAGGTGACCAACTTATTAGTTAATTGTTACCGAATAGGTATGGGTATGGTAGGGACTACGTGGAATGTTCTGGAAGGAATGACAGGACCTCACGTAGTCCACACACCTGTTTAACTGCGCAGTATAGTTTGTGCAAAATGTACATATTACAGGCGGTTCTGTCCAGCCTCAACCAAGTCCAGTCAGAAAATCAAAACATTTATATTTTGTTAAGCCTGCATCAGGCGCCGGTAAGGCTGTATTCTGAATTAAAATTAGTAAATTTTGACAGTTTATGATGAGCTGGGTAACCTTTGGGGCAAGCATTGTCCCCACGGCACGTGTACCAGTCACGTACTCGATCATTATAAATAGAGGGCCGCAATAGGCCCCAGTCAGACTGAAACTAGACGGAAACTAGACTGAAATGAGACTGACATCAGACGGACATCAGACGGGAATAAGACTGAGACTGGGTACTTCTGCCTCACATATACCTACGTCACCGCCTCCTCTAGTGCCACACACATGAGAGAGAGAAAGTGAGAAATCTTGTCTACACTTTGAATAAAAGCCGTCAACAAGCTTCTACCCTACTCCTTGTCGTCATTTCGGCCAACACAGCCATCCATAGGACGACAAGGTGGGGTAAGGGCTATGTTATTTGGTGCTGTGACCAGGATCTTCAATATAAAGAAGAAAACAAAGAACCTGAAGACGAAGAAACAGACGGCTAAAGGTAAGCGAAATTTCTTTACTTTGATTAGTACCTTTAGTAGCTGACCATTTTTAATGTTGTTTAGGTATTTAGTGGTATAATTTGGTTACTTAGAAACCAGGTACTGTTAGTATACATATTTTTGGCAATATTAAAAAAATATGTCTCTCAATTTAGATGTAGACATGGCCCAATTAACTGAGTGTATGGCAGGTCTAACACAGACAGAACAAAATCAAAATATACCCCCAGATCAGAATATTGCTCAGGACGATAGTGAGGTAGTGTTCAGAAACATGGCACAATGTTTTAAGAACTTCTCTGCGGCTATGACAGCGCAGGGAGTTTTCCAGGTCGTTAGGTCATTTGAGGGTGACCCATCTAAATTCAAGACCTGGATAAAAGAAATAGAAAAATACGCGAAATTAGTAGGGCTAGATGACAAGGAAATCCCTAAGATAGCGTATCAAACAAGTGTAGGTTCAGTAGGGGATTTTATCAAACGATATTTAGACGATTTAGAGGGAGATCTGTCTTGGGATGACCTTAAGAAACTCCTCAAACAAAGATTCGCTGACATAACAGATTCGCATCAAGCTATGGCCTTATTACGTAAAACGATACAGAAACAGGACGAAAGCGTCCAGATATACGCTGAACGACTCCTGCAAGTAGCAGAAGACGCGTATCCTGATGGCCAGGAATGTGAAAAGGGCATTGTTCAAAGACAATTAGTTAACGCCTTTTGTGATGGGTACATTTCGACTATGTTAAGATGAAGGTTATGCGCGAGGACCCAGACACATTAGAGAGGGCGGTACATATATACATCAACCTTAGGAAAAGGTTCAATCTAAGACAAGAAATGAATAATGACAATGACATGGTCTTAAGGCCAAGACAAGAACACGTTTATGACCCTCAGGTAGCCCCTACGCAAGACACATACTTTAACCTTAGACATAACGAAACTAACACGAGGCGAGAAGTACCAATGGACATTGACCACACCAGACAGAGACAGTGTTATAAATGTAAACAAAACAATATCATAAGACATAGACCACGCCCAATACCTGACAGGAATAGTTTTAGGGAAACACAGAGACAAACACCCCTTAATAAAGCCCCTAGAAATAGGCATTCAGACAATAGCAGATATCATAACCAAACTCACAATAGGTCGTATAGTACAGGTAACAGAGTGCAAACTCAGAACCCCCCACAAGTGCAGTCATTAGGTCGAAATAAACAAAGATCACAATTCAGATGTTTTCAATGTAATGAAGAAGGTCACATAAGAAAGAACTGTCCCCAATTGAATAGAAAAGGTAGGCCGTTAAACTAAAGACCTCGCTTCATAAGGAAACCGATGGGGTGAGGTTGAAAAGAAATAAGAAGCATGTGTCTAAGAAAATAGAAATATCAGGTAACCCAAGTACAACTGTGATTAAAATAGGTAAAAATTAAGAGCTCTCTTAGACACAGGTGCTGAGGTTTCCATAATCAGCAATAGGATTTTTAAGATGTTACCGAATAAAGCAAGACTAAGAAAAGAAAGCATGACTCTCCAATCCGTCAGCAGTACACCGCTCAAGGTAATAGGTTCAGCAGACATTTCATTTCAAATAAGACATTTGACCTTAAGACATAAATTTGATGTTGTTGATGGCATGAACAGAAACTGTATCCTTGGTTTAGATTTTCTTAATCAAAATGGCGTTAGAATGTATTTTGACCTTGCATGTATGCGTATAGGTAAGACCTATGTTCAATTAGAGGAAAACATACATATTGCCTCAATAATAAGGACCACCCACAAGACATTGTTAAGACCGCAAACGGCAACGGTATGTCAGATTCTCAGCTTGGACATACAAAAACAGTTAAGATGCATATAGAAACAGGAGATCACAAACCAATTAAGAACCGACCTTACAGGACACCCCTGAAGAAACGTCAAGTAGTGGACGAGGCTATTGACGAGATCTTTAAGGCAAAGGTCATAGATAGGTCTAGAAGTCCCTGGAGTTTTGGCTTAGTGGTAGTTGATAAGAAAGATGGAAGTAAGAGAATGTGTGTAGAGTTTAGGAGTTTAAATAAGATTGTTACCCCGATGTCAGTACCTCTTCCTTTGATAGATGACATTTTGACCCTTCTAGGACACTCAAAACATTTCACTACATTAGATTTGAAAAGTGGATATTGGCAAGTAGAACTCGACGAGGAAAGTAAACAAAAGACAGCTTTTGCCTGTCATAAAGGACTATTCCAGTTCAACAGAATGCCTTTCGGACTAAGTAACGCCCCTGCTGTCTTCCAAGAATTGATGAATATTGTCTTACAAGGATGCGAACAATTCGCCACAGCTTACCTTAATGATGTTATAATTTACAGTAAGACAGCCGAAGAACACCTGAAAGACTTACAGATAGTCTTCAACAAATTAAGACAACATGGACTCAAACTAAAGCTTAAGAAATGCACTTTCTTCAAGAAAGAGACGGAATATCTTGGCTTTATGATTACGGACAAAGGTGTAAAGCCGGACCAAAAGAAAGTTGAAGCTATTAGGGCCTTACCAACCCCTACTTGCGTGAGAGATGTAAGAGCATTCATTGGAATGTGCGGTTACTACAGGAAGCACATCCCCAACTTCTCAAAAATAGCGGAATATCTTACAGAACTAACCAAGAAGTATGCTAGGTTCAAATGGACTGAAGAATGTCAGAAGTCATTTGACTATCTTAAAGAAAATCTTACAGTAGTACCTCTACTAGCATACCCAGACCCAAACCAACCATATGTGCTTTATACAGATGCATCAGACACATGCATAGGAGCTTGTCTTACACAGAAGACAAAGGAAGGTGAAGAAATGCCACTTTATTACTTGTCACATAAACTTAGCCCAACACAGCGTACATGTAGGTGGTCTGTAATAGAGAAGGAAGCATTTGCTGTGGTGTATGCTCTTCAGAAGCTTGATAACTACTTACACAACAGTTCCTTTGTAATAAGAACGGACCATCGCCCACTTTCTTACATATTCTCAGACAAGAAGACATTGAATAAGAAACTCTCCTTATGGTCCCTTACTGTAGCGTCTTATAATTGTATGGTAGAATATATTGAAGGTAGATTTAATTGTTGCGCGGACTTACTATCGAGACTACCAACAGATACAGCAGAAGAAGCTGAGGATAAGCAAGGAGAAACACAGGAAACTAAAGACATTCATGAACGTGAAGTACTTGGACGTAGATTACAGAGCCTTAGAGATTGGAGCTCTCAACTCTAACAAGTTTAAGCCAAGAGACTTTGTCAGTAGTACAGTTGATACTCCAGACGATATTGTTAAACCTCATATGGATCTCCCTAAAGACATAGACATGAGAAAAACTCAAGACAATGACGAAGACATATCATAGCTGAGACTTAGACTTTGTAATGGACAAGCAACCAAGAGTGAGGAGGAGCGCTTCTTGGTTGTAAATAACTTAGTGTATTATTTGTCGAACGCGGAATCAGATGACCCGGTCTTGAGACTTTACATTCCGAAGGAACTTGAAGGAATGGTGATAAGACAGTATCATGATTTCCTAGGTCATATGGCAGTTGACAAAACATATGACGTGATAAGAAAGACGTATAATTTTCCTTTGTTATACAAGAAGGTTCACCAACACATTGAAAAGTGTGTGACTTGTCAGACAAGAAGTCACAGTAACCCTCATCCTCCTCTTCAAGACAGCCAGATAGCCACATATCCATTTGCTAAGGTAGCAATGGATTTGTCAGGCCCTTATCCCCAGACATTATCAGGAAACAAATACATCGTGTCGTTCATAGATGTTTACTCTGGCTTTCCGGAAGCATTTCCAGTACCTGACAAATCAGCAGCAAACATTGTACATCTTATCTTGGAAGAACTATTCCCAAGATATGGTAGCGTATTAGAACTGGTTACAGATAACGGTTCAGAGAATATCGCTAGATCAGTAAAGGAGACACTAGAAGCATTGAATATCCACCATGTTACCACTTCTTATTATTGCCCCCAGTCAAATGGAAAGGTGGAGAGATTTCATAGAACGATGGTAGACATTTTGGCCAAGAAGATCAAAGAAAACGTTAACACGTGGGATCTTTCCTTGAACCAAGTATTGGCCGCAGTAAGATTTCATACCAGTGAGGTAACAAAGGCTTCGCCTTTCTTTCTGCTTTATAACCGCGATGTAGTACTCCCCTTGGACACAATCTTAAAGCCAAGACGGCGGTATGCCGGTGAAGAGTTACACAAGATCGCCTTAGAGCAGCAACATAAGTCCTTTGTTCTAGTGCATAGACACATGAAGCAAGCGAAGAAGAAACAGAAGAAACTCGCTGTTGGGAACTGTAAAGACGAGAATCTTAAGACAGGAGATCCGGTTTACATAAGAAACAATAAGCGTACCTCAAAACTGGACAATAAATGGACACCTTACTATATGATAATTAAATGTGTAAGATTAAATTTTGGTTTATACATAACGTTTGTTTAGCTCTGTCATCTACAATATATAATCTTTTAAGGTTGTGTGCATGTATCAATACGTGTATTTCTTTTTATAATTAGTTTTTGTACGTTCGGTATGAAGAGCGATCAGGTTTTTGTTTTGATTTATTTATATGCTAATGAGTCTAGAGTATTTATGTTGACCAATCAGCATTAGGCTCTAGAGGGGGATGTGAGTATTGGATGACGTCATTCAGATTTTTGCCTCCAGCTCTTGTGGTCAGTCTGATCTATCGTCGTATTATTTCTCATTAATTACTCTCAATTTATAGAAGATCGTTTCTACAACTACTACGTGATTATCAACTGTGTTTAATGTGCTTTGCTCTTTAGACTGAATTGTGTTCTAAATGAACAATTACGATGGCAGAGAACTTCATCTAGCTGTGGAGTAAATTTCCTTTGTTCGCTACGAACTTTGTTCAAGACCTATTCTATTCTGGATCGTTCGCTTGGATCCTCCGATTTTACGAACTAACGTGCTGTGTTCAGAATCGTAAACTGCCTCCTATAAACTAATCGGCCTTGTATGCCTGGATTTGACGCACTTCCTAGTTCAAGGACCTTTGACTTTGTGTTTACGTTTTTCGAACATCATGGCGCCCAAGCGTGGACAGAGAAAATCAAGACCAACTCCGTATGATCCCGAGTTGTATGAAAACTGGACTATCGCTAGATTGAAGGCAGAGCTTTTGCGACGCAATATATCTTTCTCAAGTGGAGAGAAACGAATGGCTCTTGTACGTAAAATCAAATCTGCAATGACACAAGCGGCCCCGAGAGGTGCGGTATCCCATGATACCCCGGAGCCAACCTACATTGCTTCGCTCCAAGATGGCCGCCAAACAGGAAATGAACTACAGAGTAGAATGCTCGAAACTACTACTACCTTGGCCGAAAGTGTATCCACTCTCCAAGATGCTTATACGCGCATCGAACAGAAACTTTCTAATGTTACTATGGATCGCAGACCTAGTTTTAGCCAACCAGCTTCCTTGGAACGTAACATGGACTTACCTGTTCCTAGCGGTAGCATTGATTTGACAGTCACTCGCGATTGGCATGAACATTCGCGTCAAGAATCAGCAGAGGAATACAGCTTAGATTCAGCATACCGTCAGATGAATGCTGACAGCCTCAACAATACGGCAGGTGAGATTGCTAAGCGTTCAAGATTCGGTTACGTTTCTGAGTCCTTGCCTTTGGTAGAGACTGTGTCTCCAGCCATTCGTAAACAAATCATTATCGGTCGGGATGTAAATCTCGCAGCTCTACTTATTCCTTATTACAATGGCCAGAGCGATATGAACAATTGTAGCCCTGACAAGCAAGATGCGAGGCTTAGCAGAACTCTGACTCTAAACGAATTTATTCTGGCGTTTGGTGTTTATAAACAAGTGATGTGTACTGTACACCCTCACAGGCGTGTCGAGCTGGACCTTTATGAACGCGACATTGTTGACATGGGTACTAAATACAACTCTGGTTTTTACGAGTATCATCGGCAATTCTCCTTGAGGGCCGCTTCTCACTTGTTATACAACAATAAGAAAATTGACTGGTCTGTACGGGACAATACTTTATTTTGCAATATATTTGCTAATCAAATGCCAATAGCCTGCGGTATGTGTGGCAGCACTTTGCACACTACTAATTTCTGCCCCTCATCTGCCTAGGATAGAAAACAGAGCACTTATGGTCAACCATCTAGTCATCAGAAGAATACCAAATCTTCCACTACAACCGATTCTAAAGGTCGACCTCGAGTTTTGCATGACGGTAAAGAAATATGCAATAATTTCAACGGGAATTTTGGTTGCTCATCCAACTTCTGTCAGTTTAGTCACGTGTGTCTAGTGTGTAAGGAGAACCACTCAAAATACATTTGCCCTTTAGAAAGTCGCCAAGGTCAAAAGAAGAAGAAATAGCACAAGTTTCAGTTTCAACGCCTATCTATATTAACGCGTTGCAGGATGAATTAAAGCTCCACCCAGACAAGAATTTCGTGTCTATGGCCCTTTTCGAACTTTACCCTATTGTAATGGCATGTGTGTTATGGGGTCATCAATGGGGTCAAAAGCGCATTCTCTTTCATTGTGATAATGAGGCTACTGTAGAAATTATCACCAAAGGGAGGTCTAAAGTGTGTAGCATCATGAGACTTGTTCGTAAACTTACTTTCCATGCTGCTTTACATAACTTTGTGCTTCATGCTGTTCATATACCTGGTAAAAGTAATAATATCGCGGATGCTATCTCTCGCTTCCAGATGTCCAGGTTCCGGACGCTGGCTCCTCAGGCAGATATACTTCCGGTTCCATGTCTACCAGCTACGTCCCTGATGATGAACTAATCGGTGCAGTGGATTGTCTGTGGGAGGCTGCTCTTAGTGACAAGACTCAGGCTACGTATAAGTCTGGTTTAAACTGTTTTTTAACATTCGTGTTGATGCGAGGTATTCAGTGTGCCTCAAATTCCCTACCTGCTATCAACGAAGATCTCCTTATCTTATTCGTGACTCACTGTCATCAGGCCTTGCAGTTAAAGTCTGACACTATTAAAGCTTATCTTGCAGGCATTCGGTATCACTATATCAAGAACAATTTCGGTGATCCACTTGGTAATACGCTTAGATTGCATTACATTTTGCGAGAGATCAAGAAAACACAGGCTACTGTAACTATTAAGAGACTACCTATCACTTTTAAACTGCTGCAGCACATGTGTTTTACCCTTACCAGTCCCCTAGGAGTCTTTACTCCCATGTTAGATTTAATGTTAAGTTCTATTTTTCTTACGGCTTTTTACGGTTTTATGCGATGTGGAGAGTTCACCTGTAGACAGACTAGCGATTCACATTTTATACGTGTGTGTGACATTAATGTGTTCAAAGATTTATCTCAATTTACGTTGTTTTTACGTATATCTAAAACAGATCCATTTGGTAAGGGTGTGTATATAAACATTTTTGCGAACAACTTGCTATACCCTGTGAGAACTATGGTTCAATATTTAGAAATGCGTCGCTCTCAAGGAGCTACTTCTATGTCCCCCTTATTTGTTAATGATTTTGTTTCTTACAAACCTTTGATGCGTCACACCTTTATTGGTTTTCTTAAAGACCTCTTGTCTCGCATAGGTTTGAATAATCTAGACTACAATGGTCATTCTTTCAGGATTGGAGCAGCGACTTCAGCAGCGGCTGCTGGTGTTCAAGACCATGTGATTCAAACCTTGGGTCGATGGTCTTCTGACTGTTTTACTAGATATATACATAATGATCCTAAAACCATTCATACGGCACAATTAGACATGTCCGTTTTATATATACTTGTTTATATGATTTATACCGAAAAACAAATTTTAGTTTGTTTTGTATATATATGTAGCTTTATAAGAGGTTAAACTTCTCCTGCACAAGTCAAAGCGCTTCTCATGAGTGACTGTCATTTTAACTCAGAGTCAAGGGCTTTCTTTAGCTGCTTTTGGGAGTCAAGTTTGTCCTGGTCAAACTTCTTCATGTTGAGTCAAATCGCTTCTCATGATTCGCTTCGATTCAGAGTCAAGGGTCTTCTCAGCAACTTACAGAAGTCAAGTTTGCTCCGAAATTTAGCCACCAGCTACTAAATTCTTAAGGCTTGTCTGCTTCTCTTTCCTACTGAGTCAAGCGGTTCTTGTATGTCGTTCTGCTTCTCTTTTCCTACAGAGTCAAGCAGTTTTTTGTATATTGTTAGTTGTGGGTGAGTAGCCCCTGTTACGCCAAAGATTTGTTTTATGGTTTCTGATAACCATTCAATCCATCAATTAACAGTCAACATCCTTTCCTGTTTTGAGTTATGTATAAAATGATAATTTAATATGCAAGATTAAATTTTGGTTTATACATAACGTTTGTTTAGCTCTGTCATCTACAATATATAATCTTTTAAGTTTGTGTGCATGTATCAATACGTGTATTTCTTTTTATAATTAGTTTTTGTACGTTCGGTATGAAGAGCGATCAGGTTTTTGTTTTGATTTATTTATATGCTAATGAGTCTAGAGTATTTATGTTGACCAATCAGCATTAGGCTCTAGAGGGGGATGTGAGTATTGGATGACGTCATTCAGATTTTTGCCTCCAGCTCTTGTGGTCAGTCTGATCTATCGTCGTACCCACCCTCCGTCCCCAGCTACACCTGTTGTTTTTATTTGTACTAGTATATTATTTTGTTTGTCTTAGTTTAATCTGTATATATGTTGCTTTAATATTGTGTTAATTGCTATAATTGTTTTCTTTTCAGTTTAATTGGGCTACTCACTTACTAATTAGGTATACTCATTACTAGGCTTAAGGCTTTAAATTCTCGCGGAATTTTCCCCCAATAGAATTTTTATTTTCTTATATATACTTGTTTATATGATTTATACCGAAAAACAAATTTTAGTTTGTTTTGTATATATATGTAGCTTTATAAGAGGTTAAACTTCTCCTGCACAAGTCAAAGCGCTTCTCATGAGTGACCGTCTTTTTAACTCAGAGTCAAGGGCTTTCTTTAGCTGCTTTTGGGAGTCAAGTTTGTCCTGGTCAAACTTCTTCATGTTGCGTCAAGTCGCTTCTCATGATTCGCTTCGATTCAGAGTCAAGGGTCATCTCAGCAACTTACAGAAGTCAAGTTTGCTCCGAAATTTAGCCACCAGCTACTAAATTCTTAAGGCTTGTCTGCTTCTCTTTCCTACTGAGTCAAGCGGTTCTTGTATGTCGTTCTGCTTCTCTTTTCCTACAGAGTCAAGCAGTTTTTTGTATATTGTTAGTTGTGAGTGAGTAGCCCCTGTTACGCCAAAGATTTGTTTTATGGTTTCTGATAACCATTCAATCCATCAATAAACAGTCAACATCCTTTCCTGTTTTGAGTTATGTATAAAAGGATTATAGAGCAAACTGGACCAGTAAGTTTTAAGGTAAGAAACCAGCTTACAGGTGAAGTCACGAAGACACACGCGAGGCATTTACGAATAGCAAATGTTGATGAATGGGAGTTGCCCAAAGATAATATAGGTCGACCTCTAAGGAAATCGACATATGTAGTTCCCCCTGAGAGTAGTTCAGAGGAGTCAGAGGAGGAAACATCCTTAAAAAGAGTCATAAGATATAGAAGACAAGAAAGGTCAGATTCGGACTCTGGGGATGATATTCCGTTAATGGAGCTAAGACAAAGGCTTCGGACCAGAGAATTGGACAAAGCTAGTCCTATTGATTCAGATGATGAACTTATACCTTTATCACAATTGAAAAGGAAGTTAAAAGAAAACAATAACGCTGACACTCAGACAGATGACGATGATGATGATTTTGTAGATGCGTCTGAGACTGGTGGTACTGCTGATGACAAGGAGATTGATGCGATAAATAAATTAGCAAATGAAGTTACGCCCCAAATCTCCACTGCAGTAGATAAAACATGTCAAGATGATAGGCTCCACAATAGAAAAGATGTAGATTCTAAGAATCAGACAAAGAAAGTTAAGAGAGACATATCAAGAGACTCTGAGGACAATTCAGAGCTATTTAAAAAATGTCTTAAATATTTTCTTCGTGATCAATAACGAGATTCATTAGTGAATCGTTTCTTATCGTTTCAGAAAACGAAATATAAGCTTTTGTTCTTAATCTAAATCCTTACGAGGAAGTTCTTAGAATGTTAAATAATAGTCTGTCAGAAATTACCGAAAGCATTCTAGCAGAGTCAATAAAACACCACGAAACATCTAGAACAAGATTAGGTCTTAATAACAACCTTATAATACTGAACCATGAAGTTGAAAATTTAAGAAATACACAAGACTTTCTTCAGTCAGAACATACCGACATTAGGACACTACATCAAGCAAGAACTAAAAGAGCTTTAATTCCTATAATAGGAAAAGCACTGAATTTCCTGTTTGGTACTTTAGATGAAGGTGATATTAATACAATCAAAACTAACGTAAACCTCTTAAGACGTAATCAAGTCAATCTTCAGCATGCAGTAAGGGAAAGCTTAACAATAATTCATGCTGCACAAAGTCAAATCACGGATAATAGAAGGAATATAAATGACGTGATTGATACTTTAGAGAATCTAAGAAGCATAGCTCTAAATTTAACAGAAGCAATACAAGATATTGATGAATATTTAAGTACATACACTAAGATCGACAGGGCCCTTAGTGAAGCAAAGGAATTAGTTGGATTTCACCCCCATACTTTTACGAACCCCTTATAGAAGTAAAAAGCAAACTTGACCCAGGTCTTAGAGTACCTTTTGACCCAGAAACTGACCTTTGGGAATTTTATAAGACAGTGTACGACACTTATTAGTTCTGATAGCCTTATTGTAGTTATTTCCATTCCATTAATAGACATGATTGGCAAGTTTGCTGTGTACCGAGCACATAACCTTCCTCTCCGTACCTTGGATCGAATCAAACAAATATTTTGGCGACTTATAAATTAGAAGCAGTAGCTCTTGCAAACAATGAAGCGAAAACACAATTGGTTACAATGTCAATTGAGGAGATGAATCAATGTGTAAATAGCGTTAAAAACTACTGCAGGTTTCGTAGTCCAATGTATACTATAATGGGAAATAAGAAATGTATTGTTAATCTTTTTATGAATTGGACCAGTAATTTAGTTAAATATTGTACTACAGTAGTACAAAATACAAACACTTCCCCTATGGCCCAGTATTTGACCAATGGCCAATGGATAGTTGTCCATGATAAATCCTTGACCTTTACACTGAAATGCCCTAACCCAATCTGGTACTGTGGTGACCAGATACCCTATTGACACCTTATCCCTTGTGGAAGGTTGTTCTGCATCAAATGAATTTATGACCTTGCCCTCATATTATCATTCAGAGAGTAAATATAACCTAACAGATCATTTTCAACAGGTGATTTCAAATTATTATGTAGGCTCTATTGAACTCTGGAAACCAATGACCCAAAGACTACCAAATGTAAAAAAAAACATTAAGATACCCCATAAACTTAAGCCTATAAAGGAAATCCCCATTGATGAGTTGATAAATGAACTTGACAATTCATTTGATCTTGAACCTATGGAATCTGATTTGCCCCTCTCGACCTACTTGTCGATAGTAGGTGTGGTGTTGTTATAGCGATATATTTATGTCGTAGGAGAATTAGGGATAAATGTCAGAAATGTAGGTTAGGTAAATGGTCAGTGAAAAGGGGAAAGTCAGAGTCGAGTGTCTCGCAAGCCTCAAGACCCATGCAAAGACACAAAAGTAACCAATCCACAGAAGACATGACAGCCTTAGAAGAATTGATGACAACATACATCAAGGAACTCATCCACCAGGAACAAGAAAACACAGAAAAACCTACACTGATGTCAGGAAATTACCCTGAAGGCGTTCACCTCGCCGATGCAGATGTAACTGCCCCATCAGGAAGTGGAGGAATTGAATCGGGTAAACAAGACTGCCTTACAACCCGAGTAGGAAGTGTAATATACCCAGACTTGAGAAAAGAGCTCAGTCTTCCATAGACAGATATAAAGTAACGTCTTGGTCGTAACAAGACAATGTCTAAATGTGAAGAAGGAAATTATAATTACCCAGTTAAACATTATGCCGTGATATTTAACGTCTATATGATTAAAGATACTTACGAGACAAAGATATACATATAATGTCTCGGTTATTACAAGAAAATACGGAAACGTCTTGGTGTTAACAAGACCAACTCTTGTCTGGATATTAACGTTAATCAATTAAAAAAATCACAATGTCTTAATGCGGATAAGACAAAATGTGACCTCTTCAAGAACCGTGGTGAATGACGGACCTAAGAACATAAAGAAGCTCTGGATATAATTAAATAAGCAGCAACTGTGGAGATAAACTGTGGATTTTTATATATGAGCAGCCATATTATTACGAATGATTTTTAACGATGAAGTGACCATGGAACTGTGTGACTGTTAAATAGGTTCAAACTAAAATGGACGTGACTGTGAAATAATATTACTGATTTTCAACGACGTAGTTACCATGGAACTGTGTGACTGTGAAATATGTTCGAACTACAATGGAAGTGACAGTGAAAAATGTTTGAACTACCATGGACGAACTGTGAAATATAATTACTGGCCAATTTTAAGATGTTGTGACCATAGAACTGTGACAGTAATAAGACTTTATATTGCATGAAAATATTCAAAAGATGTTTAAAGTATAACGCCCAAGATAATTACAATATGTGTATGTACATATTGTGCATTAAGGTAAAGAGTTGTAACGTTTAATAGGATAATTTCGCGATAATTAAAAATATACTGCATGACGCATGCGAATGAAAGAAGGTTGAAAGGAGAAATGAATGAAATGGCCAATAGTTACTATTTAGGGAATTTTTTTAAAGGAGGCGGTGGTAAATTGAAATATTAATAATACTTGATACTTTGCGTTAAGAAATATGTAAGCCATTCTGAGAAATGCCTTACATATTGTCTTCTTTGAAGAAAGGGGCGATTGTAACCCTATAGAGGTAGGCAGGCTGGTAGCCTTGCTTAAGCCCCAATGATATTATTGGTGATAGATGATTGTAACCCTATAGAGATAGACAGGCTAGTAGCCCTGCTTAAGTCCCATGAATATCATTAAATGAATTTAATCGAATTACAGATTAAATTGGGTTATCAAATGTAAACCGAATGTTTTCCGGCTCTTTAATTAGTAGGTCCAAGCTTTGGTTAAGAGAGTTAGTTCCCCTTTATGGAACTCTCCATTTTCTCTGCTCAGCCGGACATAGACTGGTTCCCGCTAGACTGGTTCCCTTCCCTTAGTTCTCTACCCTCCGCCAGGCTGCGCTCCGCTCACTAGGGACCGGTAGCGGGTAACCATGATGATTTTTTTGATTGGTCAATCTACATATCCGGTTCGCCTGCATCACTTTTTTTAGGCGTGGGAAACCCCTTTACGCACGAAGCGACGGATCTTAACGTAAAGAATAAATAATTTATTTGAACGATATATAAACAAAAGTAAATAATATCTTAAGTTTTGAAATCATTTCGTGCTAACAGAGTTTAGAGTGTTCATAGGAACAACGTTAATGACGTTATTTTCTCTTAACGGAAGTAGCCGTCTCCATGATGACATATCATGCGCAGAAATGATGCGCACTACTCTGGAGTTGGAATTCCCACTCAAGATGGCTACCCGCTACCGGTCCTCAGTGAAGCGTACGCAAGGGAGGTAACTGAGGCAGGAACCAGTCTAGGTTCCCGCCTCAGTTACCTCCCTTGCGTACGCTTCACTGAGGACCGGTAGCGGGTAGCCATCTTGAGTGGGAATTCCAACTCCAGAGTAGTGCGCATCATTTCTGCGCATGATATGTCATCATGGAGACGGCTACTTCCGTTAAGAGAAAATAACGTCATTAACGTCGTTCCTATGAACACTCTAAACTCTGTTAGCACGAAATGATTTCAAAACTTAAGATCTTATTTACTTTTGTTTATATATCGTTCAAATAAATTATTTATTCTTTACGTTTAAGATCCGTCGCTTCGTGCGTAAAGGGGTTTTCCACGCCTAAAAAAAGTGATGCAGGCGAACCGGATATGTAGATTGACCAATCAAAAAAATCATCATGGTTACCCGCTACCGGTCCCTAGTGAGCGGAGCGCAGCCTGGCGGAGAGTAGAGAACTAAGGGAAGGGAACCAGTCTAAGCCGGACAGACCAGGTGAAAGTATATTCAGGGAGTATAAAACTTTATACCCTCCCTCCCTCCCTGTGTTTTATATCCAGATACTGCTGTTGTTTTTCTTTACTGTTTTAGTGTGGCAGTCTCCTTAGATGATTTGCATTTCTCAATGATATAAGCGGCAAATTTGTAATGACGTAAGGAACACCTGACAAAATCGCGTGCCTGACAGCTGTTGTCAAAATGGCGAAGCACTGTCGTTTGGACAACTTACGAAGCGACAATCGCTTGAAGAATTTGGATTTTATGTAAAGCGTGATATTACATATTTTCCTCAGTGTAAAATATATGAAGATTGATGCAGATTATGCATGGATACTCTTATACGGGCGAAAAAACTAGTGTTGGCAATGTAAACAATCGCACGTTCAACAGGTCAATGTACAGCTGATACGTCTGCAGCATGCATGTTGTCTGTTGGTTCATCGAATAACTACACTAACCCTTTGTCAGCAACATGTTCAGCTTTTAGGACTTGAAAGGAATTGAGTAAGACCACATCCGAAGAATGCTATACAGAACCAGTGACGAAGAAACGTAATATAATGTACATGTAAGTTACTGTACTGTATACGTGTACATGTACATTGTGTATTTAGTGCTAACATGGTGAAGGCGTCAAGCATAGACGTTTATAACCAGATATAGGAAAAAGTTTGCTGTTTCACAAATGACTTGAAATATGATAAATGAAGTAAATTATGCATGTAGGCAAGCCTATACTGTCAAATTTGTATTAGGCATAGAATTTTATTAAATCATTAACTATTTCTTAGAAATCATCTGATTATCATTTAGGTTCAAACAATTATCATAAAAATTCCAGGTAAATATAAGATACTGCCACCTCCAAACAATTACTTTGACCAGTGTAAATTCCAAACTTTTCTTAGAGTAATGAGAAGTATCCAATATTATACATGTAGTCAATAGTAATTATTTAAAATTTTTAAAAAATATGCATGTAATTGTAATAGAAATATTTTATATTGTTACAGATGAAACATAAAAACACCTGCAAGAGTATAAGACAAGTTAAAGCTTTTAAAGTTAAATATTTTGTGTAGATTGGCAAGTCCAGTTTTTTATCAATAACAATATTATATTTACATGTATACTACAGAACTAAAGATCATTTGTATTAAATGACAAATGATCTTCTGTCAATAAATGACATATTACCTTAGTCAAAGTGTAACAATTAATCACATGCTTATTTTTAATTACAGGAAGCTAATCATGGATGTGATAGCAGTTCTTAAATCAAAAGGTCATACATGCATATGAGGAAAGGACTGGATTAAAAGAATGGACATCATAACTTATGGACAGAGAGAAATTTTATACAAATGCATTGTAGATACACTACAAATGTAATCCAGTATTTTTATTAAAATGTGTTTAAAGTGAAAAATACAAGTTATGACAGCACTTTGTTGTTTTATTTGTATTCCAAACTTTATGAGCTACATGTAGCCTGTATTCCCTTCATTTGAGTCAGTCGAAATGTCCCGGATTCCAGCTCCTTGTCCCTTTCCTACCCAAGAAATGGAAACAGTGTCCATTGACACTGATAGTGATAATTGTCCTTATGTAGTTCCCTTGCATCAGATGTGTATACAGTAATAACTGAACAGTCTTTAAACAGAAATGCAATGTTCAGGGTTTCTTTCAAAAGAATAATATGGACAGTCTATACAAATGTATATGAATCTTTTAAAGGTACTATTGAAAGTTACACTCTGCCACCCTCGATACTCCAGGGTTTAAGACACGGACATCCTATCCACCCCTGAACTATCCCATTATAAACAGGAGGCAGTTCATGAGAATAAAACTGGCCAATCACAGGTCTGCAGAGAAATCCTTTTAGATTTCAGAGAGTGAGCGATGTCCAACTTCAAAGCCACAGTCAACCACAGTGTACCATTATTAGATTATTTTGATGTACAAGATCATCAAAGGATCAAATTACCTGTGTCTTCTGTTGCCTTCATTTTTGCTATGCCATAGCCTAAGGGTGGATATAATGTCAGTAGATAGTAACCCCTGGAGTATTGAGGATACACCTCTGCAGGATCATTTAGTTTTATAAACTTAGATTAAAATATGGTGTTACAAAATATGTTTCATATTAAGATAATTTAAGATAACTAATAACAGATTTCTATGAAGTGGCACACATGCTTTTGAGAGCAATATTGAACATGCAACCATTGATAGTGGGGTTTTTATTCAGTTTTTATAATGGTAAAATTACTGCCATTACCTTTATTCTCTTCTTGAGAATTAATTATTAATAAATAAATTTAACACACATAAGAAATTCTAATAATTTTATTTGCTCAAAGTTTTCAATTTTGCACAGTGCAGCACTGCAGTACAAAAAGCACTCACAGTCTGACCTGCAAACACAAGAGTTTCTTCAATATTCTCTAGATGCAAAAATATAATTTGAGATTAATGAAATATCATTTAAATTTCTTTTCATAATTTTCCATTCAGCTTTAAGTGTTCAACAGTTTCTAGTGGATATAATGACAGTGAAAATAACCTCTGGAGTATCAAGGATGCAGTCTCCCATGTTATGAATATGTCATTGTTCTGTAGTAGAAGGGGAAATATACATGGCTAGTAAGAGGCTGAACTTAATACATCTACCACCTCAGTTAAGGTTCACTGATCTGGACCTGGACCATCCAAAAACATACAATCATTTTATTACAATAAAAAGAATAGTGATGATGCATTTGTGTTTCTTCAGATGGGAACAGGTAACAAGACATTCAAACCTTATACAGGTGAAGATCTGATTTAATGTAAAGTATATACATGTAACATGTGTATATATACAAAAAAAGTCTGGAGTTATTCTTGTTTTATTGCACTGTTTAAATATTAGAGTTAAATTCTATCTTTTTTACCTCATTTAATAAATATGCTATTCACAAATAAATTTTGTTATAGGTTGACTGCTTTGCAATCTTAAGATTTAGTGGTAACTATTTTATCAAACAGCTGCAATGATATCAAAAGTCAAGTTCTGACATCTTATTCTTAATCTCTGTTAAATCTGAAAATATTTGAAAAGAGAGTATGAAATTGCACAAAATATTAAATAAATGAAAAGCCTGAATGTAACTAGAATGACTGTTTGTTTCAATGTTAGCATGTTAAAGCTTTGATCATACTCTATTGCTTTCTTATCAAAATCCAACATTGGCCTATGGCTGTCAAGAAAAAGCTTTATCCTCTCCAATTTGTATAATTGTGGTTTTCAGTTTCATTGCTGCTCACAAGAAACATTTGAATGGATCATCAAATAGACAACCAGAAGACTGATTTCACTTCTTAAAAACATTTGAAGTGTCATCATAATTGTCCCAAGTAAACCAAATAAGATTCATGTATATTTACATGTACATACATTCTATATACATGGTACATGTATAAATATTTACCGGAAATGTTTCATAAAATGAAAGGAAGACAAGTAGATTTCTTTAAATATCTGCTTAAGTAATACTCCCTCTCATTCTACACAGTATTCCCTTAATGTGAAACTCATGTGTAACTCACCAGAGCAAACTTAGTACACTTTACTTATACTGACTAAAGTAGACCTAGTGCATTAGCAATCTGTTTCTATTTGCAAAGAAATGTTCATCATACAATGTATTTAAATTTACTGTGTTGTCAAAACATGTACTTAATGTTTCTGGTGTTAAATAGTTATTAAATATACCGGACATGTATATTATGTATAACTTTAAGGGATTTTTAACATTTTTCAATCTGCGTTCCGTACAAGCAGCTGACAAATGGATGATCAGAGTGTGTAAATATAACATTGCATTGAAGCGACGAGTTACCCTTATATTTCATCTGTGACTGTTTCAGAAATAAGAAAATAGTATAAAAATACCTTATTCAAGCACGTATTATCTTATCATGAGTTGTCACGCCGATATTTACACCAAAAACAACGCGTTTCGTCGTGTTGACATCGGTAACAAATGTGTCAGGTAATAGACAGGAAGTGCCGTTTTTGTCAGGTGTTCCTTACGTCATTACAAAATATGCCGCTTACATCACTGAGAAATGCAAATGGTCTATTCACTACCCGTCATGGCTTCCCTGCGCATTACGGACTTTGCGGAATTTTTTATGAACCGGAAATGCTTCCAACAGATTTTGGACTTATCGGATTTATGAACAAGTGTTTGATCATTTTCGTGAGTGCCTAGCTTCCAAAATAAATTTGGTTTGTTATTAATATTACCCATATTCATGGGCTTCTGTTCCCAGAGCTCATGAGGGTATTTGTCTGTGAAGCCATGACCATTTTTGCCAATTAAAAATCTAAAGGTAAATTGTTTATTGTCTGGTTTTCTGTGACTATTTGATAATAGATATGATATTTGAATATTCCCGCTAGGTAAACAGGAAGTGGGGTACCTGTTGAACCTTGACAGAAGTTGTTATGTTAGCCGTGTATAATTGTGGGTCGCGGGGCTGAGTTAAATTATAGTGTATTTTATAAGAGTACAAGTATAAGTTATTTAATAGCAACCATGTATATATTTATTAGGCTGTGTTTAATTTCATAGTGCATTATTGTGGTGTATATAGTGTTGCTTAGACCTAGAACCGATGTGTAGTATATTTAAAGGTCAGTAACGCGGGATTGTTTACTCATGTTTGCAGCCAGAGTTAGGTTGTTGTTTTAAGGCATGGTGACCGAAATATCAGTAAATTGTTACGGTACCTACTTAGTAGCGACTACGTGGGATGTTCTGGAAAGCATGACAGGACATCGCACGGTCTATGCACGTGTTAAACTAGGTGACCAACTTATTAGTTAATTGTTACCGAATAGGTATGGGTATGGTAGGGACTACGTGGAATGTTCTGGAAGGAATGACAGGACCTCACGTAGTCCACACACCTGTTTAACTGCGCAGTATAGTTTGTGAAAAATGTGCATATTACAGGCGGTTCTGTCCAGCCTCAACCAAGTCCAGTCAGAAAATCAAAACATGTATATTTTGTTAAGCCTGCATCAGGCGCCGGTAAGGCTGTATTCTGAATTAAAATTAGTAAATTTTGACAGTTTATGATGAGCTGGGTAACCTTTGGGGCAAGCATTGTCCCCACGGCACGTGTACCAGTCACGTACTCAATCATTATAAATAGAGGGCCGCAATAGGCCCCAGTCAGACTGAAACTAGATGGAAACTAGACTGAAATGAGACTGACATCAGACGGACATCAGACGGGAATAAGACTGAGATTGGGTACTTCTGCCTCACATACACCTACGTCACCGCCTCCTCTAGGACCACACACATGAGAGAGAGAAAGTGAGAAATCTTGTCTACACTTTGAATAAAAGCCGTCAACAAGCTTCTACCCTACTCCTTGTCGTCATTTCGACCAACACAGCCATCCATAGGACGACATAGGCCTCTTGGTTATTGAGAAGAAATCGTTTGTGGAACATTTATGACTACAGTAAAATACGTTTATAACGAACATGCTTACACCGTATTCGTGCTTATAAAGTAGTGATTTTCATTCTCTATTAATGTTCATATAAGATATCTGCAATATAATGTTTATAGGTACCTAACGAAGTATGATTTCGTTGGTCAGACGACCTAAAGTGATATGTTCTTGTTATGCCTTTAACTATTGGGGACCCCCCATTTTTTATATTTATATAATTACTTTAGAAACATTTCCAATCTGATCCAGCCGAACACCAATCGATCTTGATAGGCAATCATTAAAGGTTCTACATAAAATACGCTACTGCGGGGCGCAGGGAATATTGCTTTTGTTGCACCTTGTTAACCAATCGTCAAGTCTTTTGTGTGTAGTTGTGCGTTAACATCAACTTGTGAACGAGATTTTAAGTCGTTATAACGAGATAACTAAGCCGTTATAACGAGATAACTAAGTCGTTATAACGAGATACTAAGTCGTTATAACGAGATAACTAAGTCGTTATAACGAGATACTAAGTCGTTATAACGAGATAACTAAGTCGTTATAACGAGATACTAAGTCGTTATAACGAGATAACTAAGTCGTTATAACGAGATACTAAGTCGTTATAACGAGATAACTAAGTCGTTATAACGAGATACTAAGTCGTTATAACGAGATACTAAGTCGTTGTAACGAGATACTAAGTCGTTATAACGGGATAACTAAGCCGTTATAACGAGATAACTAAGCCGTTATTACGAGATAACTAAGTCGTTATAACGAGATACTAAGTCGTTATAACGAGATACTAAGTTGTTATAACGAGATAACTAAGTCGTTATAACGAGATAACTAAGCCGTTATAACGAGATACTAAGTCGTTATAACGAGATAACTAAGTCGTTATAATGGGATAACTAAGTCGTTATTATACAGTTAAAGTATGTGGTTGAGGGATATAGCAAGTTTCTGGTTTCCCGAGACTTGTCTATTTCCCGAGGTGGAACAGAGGGAAATAGGCAAGTTCGAGGGAAACCGGAAACTTGATATATCACTCAATCCCATACTTTAACTGTTTTAATATACCGATACATACAAAAGCTATGATAAGACTAAAAATATATTTCTTTCATACGCTATGATTTCTCCTATTCAACATTTATACCACTACTGTAGGCATAATACTAAATTTGTATATAAATATTGTTGCAATTCCGAGACGTTAACCACTTACAGGTAGCCTAAATATATACATAACAACTGTACGTACATGTAAAAGGTATTGTCCTCTGACCCCATTACATTTTTTCATAAGCCACTCACAAGATAAACATAACGACGTGATCGGTAACAGTTTCCGATCGATACTAACGTCGTCCGAGTACGTCAACGGAGATGGCGTGATCGGAAACTAGCTCCGTCCAATTGTTACGTCACCTAGCAACTGATGGCGTGATCGGAAACAAGTCCCGCCCACCTCAAATGTGATTGGTTAAACGGAAATACCCGAGTGCAAGGGTGTGCTAGCTTCCATGGGTGTGCTAGTTCGATGACTAACACACAGCTGAGAGAGGTTTTTGGAAAAAGCAGGGAGCTAGTAAATTTAACAAAGTATCTTTTATATAGTGTAAATAAAGTAGAGGTATATTAAAACGAGATACTAAGTCGTTATAACGAGATAACTAAGCCGTTATAACGAGATACTAAGTCGTTATAACGAGATAACTAAGTCGTTATAACGAGATAACTAAGCCGTTATAACGAGATAACTAAGTTGTTATAACGAGATAACTAAGCCGTTATAACGAGATAATTAATTCGTTATAACAAGATAACTAAGTCGTTATAACGAGATACTAAGTTGTTATAACGAAATACTAAGTCGTTATAACGAGATAAAATATTTATCTGTGTGTCCTCAATCAGCCACCGTAGTATTGTATGTGTATGTATATAACGAAAACAGCAAAGTGCTGAACAAAAAAAACCAATTTTAGTTATTTTTAGTCATAACTTAGGACAGATTGTTATGTTGCGTTTCGGTCTGAAAATACAGCAAGACAGCTCCTAAGTTTGATGTAATTTATTTGGCGTCCTGGTAAGAAGTGACAACATTCACAAGTACAATTTAAATGACATGATATACATTAACACAAGATCTCTAAATATTAGTGTATTGGGATAGCAGATATCCTACGAATACAATGAGAACCATTTACAGAGAAATGAACTACAATAGAGATTAATTATTTACAAAGAAAATGTATGAAACTTTACAATTTAAGTTAAGAATTGAAGTTACACAGTTATAGAATGGGGAATAATTAGCTGAATCATTTAAGACAGAACTTTAAGATATGTAAATTTACAAATAAATTCTGAGCGGGGAATTAGCTTTATCACATAGAATTAAGCGATAGGCCTACAGAATAAAATGGTAGAACTGTCCTTGGTATGTGAAATGTAATACAAGACTGTTAATTATATGGAAACAACAGACAAATATTGACACATATAGAAATACAAATACACAACAATAACAAAATAGTATTAAAATGGGGCAGCCATGTTTATCATGGTGGCAGCCATGTTTGTCTACATTGGAGCACTAGAATGGTGACGTATATATATAATAAGGACCACTTCAGAAAGTACTGAAGGGATCTGTCTCAAATTTCACATGTAGGTTCCCCTAGGGCCCTAGTTGTGCATATTGCATTTTGGGACTGATCGGTTAAAAAGATGGCCGACAGGCCGCCATCTTGGATTTTGACAATTCAAGTTTGTTACCGCTATTTCTCAGAATGTACTGAAGGGATCTCTCTCAAATTCCACATGTAGGTTCCCCTATAGGACCCTAGTTGTGCATAATGCATTTTGGGACCGATCGCTCAACAAGATGGCAACAGGCAGCCATCTTGGATTTTGATAGTAAGAGTTTGTTACCGTTATTTCTCAGAAAGTACTGAAGAAATCTGTCTCAAATTTCCTGTGAAGGTTTCTCTAGGGCCCTGGTTGTGGATATAGCATTTTGATACTGATCGGTCAACAAGATGGCCGACAGACTACCACCTTGGGTTTTGATAATTGATGTTTGTTACCGCTATTTCTCAGAAAGTACTTCTCAAATTTTATATGTAGGTTCCCCTAGGACCTTTGTTGTGCATATTGCAATACAATTGCTGACAGGTAGCCATCTTGGATTTTGATTATTGAAGTTTGTTACTGTTAAATATCTCAGAAAGAATACTTAAATGATCTTTCTCAAATTTCATATGTAATATGTAGAATATGTAGTGTAAAAGTACCAGTTTTCGTCACATGCGCGAGGAATTTCCCACACGTGTACGAACACACCGTCCCTGTGTAAGGTCAACCCAGGTTCGGGGGCCCAAGGTTCTGTCCGGACTTAATTTGTTAGCTTTACCAAAAAGGATACCAATCGATGACAGAAAGACTAAAGGCAAAGCAAATGTGTATGACACATATATTTATTAGACATAAATTTGTTTGTTTGTTTGTTTGTTTTACGGCCCATCGACAACTAAGGTCATTTAGGACCAAACTACAAGTCAGGCATTAATATCAGGATAAAAGATCAGGGTAAGAAAAGGCAAGTAAGGACTAAGGCACAGATTGTAAACGTTTATTTGATAAAAAAGGTTTGCATGGGATAAAATAGTTTTGGCTAAAACACATGAGAAAACTCATGCACAATGTTGATGAAACGATGAAATGTTGAGTTAATACGATGTATGATGAGAAAACGTTCATATTTTGCTTAAAATACCGATCTCTTTGAGATAATTAAAAATACGATTATGTCTCACGGCATGAAACAAAGTGTACATGTCGGAGACATCATAGTATTTATCTCGTATGTGTTTAAAATCAATACAATGCAATAAAACATGCTCCACTGTGAGAGGAGAATCACATGCATGGCATGTAGGAAGATCCCCCCCCTCTCAATAGATAGGAATGTGTAAAATATGTGTGTCCGGTTCGGAGCCGAGAGAACTTCCTCTCTGCGGTCTCTCCGACTGGACACATTAGGATTAAGTGTAGGTTGAATTTTAAACAGTTTATTGTTTGATTCGTTAGACCACCTTTGTTGCCAATGGTGTTTGATGGCTGACTGAATTGAAGGTTTGATGTCGGTGTATGGTAGTTTCAAATCTGTTTGTGCTAGGCGAAGAGCAGTCTTAGCTGCTTTATCAGCCTGTTCATTCCCCTTTATACCCACATGACTGGGAATCCAGAGATAAGTAATTTGGGTTTTAGAAGATAATCGAAATGTTCGGATTAAAAGATTTTGGATTAGAGTATTTCTAGGGGATCTTGTTTTCAAAGCCTGAAGAAACGAAAGAGAGTCTGAACAGATGATTGCCTTTTCAATGCGGTGTTCTTCGATGTGGTCAAGAGCCAGACCGATAGCACAAGTCGGATAGAGGAACAGTGATTAGATGTACAGCATGCTGCCGCAACTTTATCACCATCTTTTGAGCCGTCAGTGTAGATCTTAACATGATCAGGGAAAGCTCTGATGCCCTCCCGAAAGGAGGATTTATGTTCTTCGGGTAATGCACTGGACGTTGCCCTCTCATGCAAAGATAAATTGATATCAGGTGTTTGAATGAGCCATGGTGGTACATCCGATATGGTGTACTCGTCAATGGTGTCGAAATTTATATTTAGTTCCTGCAAAAACTTTGAAATTCTGATGCCAAATTTTGGTATGAGCTTTTGATTTTGTCTGAATATGTCGTGGTGTTGTGGACTAAATACAAGATCGAATGCGGGGTTTTTGGGATTGGATTTCAGTTGAGCAGCATACTATAAGGATAATTTCTTTCGTCGATCGTCTAGAGATGGCTCATTAGCTTCCACATGGAGACTTTTCACAGGTGTTGTTCGAAAAGCTCCAAGTACCAGACGCAGTCCCTGATTCTGGATAGGGTCAAGCATCTGTAGATAGGAGCTGCGAGCCGATCCATAGACAATCGAGCCGTAGTCAAGTTTTGATCTAATAAGTGCACGGTAGATCCGCAGAAGCATTTCACGGTCTGCACCTCAATCAGAATAGGACAGAACACGTAGAATGTTCAGCGCCTTCGAGCACTTATCCTTCAGATGTTTTATGTGTGGAACAAAGGACAGTTTCGAATCAAATATTAATCCAAGAAATTTAGTTTGTTCAACTACTGGAATTTTAATTCCATTGAGTGTGAGGTCTGGATCGTTGTGTGGTTTTCGTTTTTGACAGAAAAGAGGAGAGGTGAAGTCACAGCTAAATGGAAGCCTTAGACTGTACTAGAACTGGCTGGAGCAGGCCTTTTATACCCCTACCCAGGGAAGCCCAACTCCTACGCAAAAAGGTACATACAGTTATCCAATCACCAAGGGTTTTACTCCCTAACTTTGGTTTACCCTAAATTGAGATGCCCGTATGAGGGACAGCTTCCTGTACAGGTATCTATACTGCAAACATATATCTCTAATTCTAAAATATGGATATATTCTAATATCTAAAATCCAATTCTTTTACACTCCTCCCCGTTAAACAAATGTTACAACAAGAAACATTTGCCAATGTTCCTATATTTCATATTCATAACAACACAAAGACAAAATTTGCCAACATATCAACTGCAGGGACTATAGTGTATAGGACTAGCTAATGTCAATAATCTGGCAAAGACTAGAGTATAAAATCTCATAATATCAAAACAAGGAATTCTTATGAAGGAAAAGGAAAAATGTTTTTTCGCACACTTTACACTTATAGTCCAATGGATAACTGTTCATTGCTCTCGGCTTAGTGACTTTCCAGTTAGAACATTGTAAGAACTCATGTTGTAATGCGCGTCCAGTAGTTTCCTCCTCAGTTGCGCAAATGTTGCTATATATAGTATAACGAACATCTTATAAAAGTACAACGATAATGACTATGTAATGTTTGTAGATTTGGAATACTTTACATTATTGCACTAGTCATCATCCAGGCGGTAATTGTCATTACATATAGTCATAGTGGTATTTAGTACGACTAACTTTGTATGTGTATTGCGCATGCCTATTGAGGTTGTTACTGACTGCCCGCCATATTGGAATAAAGTGTGAAACATGTGCGCCGTGTTTGTTCCTGAAATAACATCTAATGAAAGCCTACACCCGGACATTTAAGTGGCGACGAGGATTTCTGGTGTAACGAAGCTGAAGAAACGGCAGTATGGTAAACCAAAATTGTTGTAAATTCGTGTAAAAGCCATTCACCGACAGCCAAGGTGGCGAATGTTCCCGAACATTTCTCAGTGTTACCATTCCACGTAAACACAACCATGGCAGAGTACGGTAGAATAGAATCATTCGATTTTGAAATGAACTCGGATGAGTATGTAGAAAGGGTAGAACAATATTTCATAGCTTACGGAGTTGATGATGTTGATAAACAACGCTCGATATTGTTGACAGTTATGGGTCAGAAAATGTATGGTCTCGTGCGGAACCTCACATCTCCCGAAAAACCCTCTGATAAGACATACGATGAGTTGAAGGAACTCATATCTCAACATTTAAAACCAAAACCGCTTATTATAGCCGAAAGATTTAAATTCCATCGAAGGAATCAGCAATCGAATGAAACCGTATGTCAGTATGTAGCTGAACTGAGACGACTAAGCGAACATTGTGAATTTGGCACGTTTCTAGACGATGCATTGAGAGACAGGTTTGTGTCAGGTTTGTCCTCGATTCCTACACAACGTAAACTTCTCACAGAGGCAACTCTGACAATGTCAAAGGCAAAGGAAATAGCGGTGAGCATGGAGATGGCTGAAAATGAGGCACGGAAATTGAAAGGAGACAGCGTAGACAAAGCTGGAAATGTAAACAAATTTCAAGCATTCAAGGAATGTTTTCGCTGCGGTAAGACGAACCATAGTGCAGACAGATGTTTCTACAAAAGTAGTAAGTGCCATACATGCAAAGAGATAGGACATTTACATAAAAAGTGCCCGAAATCAAAGACTTCCAAAGATAAACATTGGACTTCAAAAAATCAAAGTACTGGTAGTTCTGATTCAACCAGACCGACAAAGGGAAACTCTAAGAAAAGTAAAAAGAGTTCAAAAATCCATTTCATGGAGGATTCTGACCAAGAAGAGGTCTCGGAAGTATGGCCGATATTCTCAATCAAGTCCAAAGGGCAAAAAGGGATCCGTATTTCATTAGAAATTGAAAAGACACCTCAAACGATGGAGTTGGACACCGGATCACCAGTGTATCTGATATCAGACAGAGATTACAGGGCTATGTTCAAGGATAAAGTTAAACTACAAGACAGCTCAACTATGTTAAAAACATATACCGGTGAAGTATTGCCAGTGTTGGGCGAGGCTAGTGTCCAGGTGTCATATGAAGGACAGAACAATTTTTTGCCATTGCTAGTAGTGGAAGGTGATGGACCTGCTTTATTTGGTAGAAATTGGTTAGGACAGCTACATCTTAACTGGAAAAACGATCAACCTGATGACTATCAACGAGCAGAAATATTCTGTATTTGAGGACAAATTAGGCACAGTTAAGGGAATCACAGCATCTATCAAACTGAAGGACAATACCCAGCCTATTTTTTCAAAGCTAGAACTGTACCTTATGCACTTAAAGATCAGATAGGCGCAGAACTTCAGCGACTAGAGGCAGCTGGCATAGTGGAAAAGGTGGAAAGTTCAGATTGGGCGACACCTATACTGCCTGTCATGAAACCGGACGGTTCAGTGAGAATATGTGGCGATTTCAAAATCACCATAAACCCTGTGCTGGATGTACCTGGAAATCCCCTGCCTACCAGCGAGGAGCTATTCACCAAGCTCAACGGAGGACAGAAATATTCAAAGCTGGATTTGACCCAAGCTTACAACCAGGTTCTTCTGGATGAGGAGTCGCGAAAATATGTAACTATCAACACTCACCTTGGTTTGTATAGATACACCAGGCTTCCATTTGGTGTAGCGTCTGCACCTGCTATTTTCCAGCGGACAATGGAAACCGTTCTACAAGGATTGAACAGTGTTGGTTGTATCTTGGATGATGTTCTCGTGACCGGAAAAGATGATGTAGTTCATCAGCAAAACCTGAATGCTACACTTAAGCGTTTGGATGACTACGGTGTCAAGTTGAGGAAAGACAAGTGTTATTTTATGAGGGAGGAGGTGGAATATTTCGCTTTCGTAGTAAATAAAGATGGTATCCACCCATCACCACGCAAGGTTGAAGCTATCCTACAGTTAAAGGATCCACAAAATAAGAAAGAGCTTCAGTCATGGTTAGGCATTGTAAACTACTACAGGAAGTTTATACCAAACATGTCTACGATTGTACAACCCCTCACGACATTACTGGCAGACAAGGTCGATTGGCAATGGACAGCAGATTGTCACTCAGCCTGTGAAAAAATCAAAGAACTTTTAGTGTCATCAGATGTATTGGTTCATTATGACCCCGAAAAGCCTGTAACCTTGGCAGTAGATGCATCTTCTTACGGTTTAGGAGCCGTGATATCTCACACTATTGACAATGATGATCGACCAATCGCATATGCGTCGCGTACCCTCACTGCGACCGAAAAAAACTACTCCCAAATTGAGAAGGAGGCTTTGGCAATCATGTATGGAGTCCGCAAATTTCATCAGTATCTTTACGGACGAAAATTTACTTTTTTGACTGACCATAAACCTCTGACACTGATTCTAGGACCAAAGAAAGGTATTCATGTACTAGCAACCTCACGGTTACAACGGTGGGCTATCCAGTTGTCGTCGTATCAATTTGATATAAAGTATAGGTCAACTACTCAGAACGGGAATGCTGATACTTTATCGCGTTTTCCTGTTGACACCGAGGATGTTGCTGAAATAGACCAGGAAGCCATGAAGGTGAACAAAATTCAATTGAGCAAGTTACCGATCACAGCCGCACAGATTGCCTTAGCAACGAAAAAGGACGCTGTATTGTCTAGAGTGATGTATTTTGTGACCAATGGATGGTCACATGAAAAGCCAGAAAATGAGTTACTTCCCTTTTACCGTGTCAGAGAGGAACTGACAGTGGAGGAAGGATGTCTCCTGAGAGGAATCCGAGTTATTGTTCCAGATCGATTCCAGGATGAAATTTTGAGCGAGTTACATGGTACCCATCCAGGAATAGTAAGAATGAAGGCGTTGGCGAGATTGTTCGTGTGGTGGCCAATGTTGGACACAGATATTGAAACTAAGGTGGCAAAGTGTGAAAGTTGTAGAAAACAGCTACCTAACATGCCACAGTCGCGATCCAATCCATGGTTATGGCCGAACAAAGCATGGGAACGTGTACATATCGACTACGCAGGACCATTCCTGAATAGTATGTTCTTAGTTGTCATGGACGCGCACTCCAAATGGTTGGACGTTGTGAGAATGTCGTCAACAAGTGCTGAAAGCACTATTAACGCGCTTCGATATATGTTCTCCGCGTACGGACTACCAAAAGAAATAGTGTCAGACAACGGACCACAGTTTGTGGCAGCTGAGTTTGAAGAATTCCTAAAGATCAATGGCGTCAAGCATATCAAATCAGCGCCATATCATCCAAGTTCAAATGGTGAGGCTGAACGTGCGGTGAGAACATTTAAGACCGATATGAAAAATTTGGAAGATGAGGAAGGAACATTGAACCAAAAGCTGGCATCATTCCTATTGTCATATAGGACAACTCCTCATACCCTTACCAAGGTCACACCAGCTGAGTTATTCATGGGCAGGAAGCTCAGAACTCGTTTGGACATTATCAGACCAAATCTTGAACAATCTGTTCAAATACGTAATCAGCGACATGTCGTGGCCAAGAAAAGTCGCGAAATGGAGATTGGAGACTTGGTAATGGTGCATGATTATCGAGGCACCAACCGAAAACGATCATGGATTCGTGGAGTGATTTTACAGAAGCTAGGACCAGTAACCTATAGAGTGCAGGTTGGGGACTTACTGTGGAAAAGACACATTGATCAGATGCGCGATTGTGTGGTGGATTGCGAGTCACAGCCATTACATTCATCTTCACAGAGTAATGCGTGTACCGACGACTTGTCACAGCATTTCGTCCCATTGAGGGTCCTAAGAACTGAACCAACGGATATGGCGAAAAGTCCTAAAGCCAATCATCAATGTGAAACAACACCTAAGACTGTTAGGAACGGTAACACCCAGTTAAGCACACACAAAACTGTACATGTAGAAACCATTCCTTTGTGTGATAAATCCATTACCACAGATCTAGAGTCGCGTTTTCCGCGTCGCGAACATTCCAAACCTAAGAGGTTAATCGAGTCCATGTGAAATTGAACTGTAATTTGTGTTACTTTTCTGTTATTGTTATACTGACAGTTAAAGATTATGCAAGGAGTATAATTAGGTTAATTAGGTTGTTTTCAGTGTTTTACAAGACTGATATTCATGAACTGTGCTCTATCTTACTTACAAAGAGATGTGCTCAAAATCAGTTGAAATAAGCTTTAACGATTATTACAGATCATAATATTGGTTTATTGTTTTGAAGAGGGGAAAAGTGTAATGTTTGTAGATTTGGAATACTTTACATTATTGCACTAGTCATCATCCAGGCAGTAATTGTCATTACATATAGTCATAGTGGTATTTAGTACGACTAACTTTGTATGTGTATTGCGCATGCCTATTGAGGTTGTTACTGACTGCCCGCCATATTGGAATAAAGTGTGAAACATGTGCGCCGTGTTTGTTCCTGAAATAACATCTAATGAAAGCCTACACCCGGACATTTCAGACTAAAACTAATGGTCTAACAATTTGTAACACAAACCTTGTTAACTAACACAATAACAATAAACAATGATTTGGAAAGAAGCACTATAAAACAGATATTTCACCGTTCACTATTATGCAATCATATGTCGGCGAACTCGCTAAAGTCAACATCTGTTTGAACGTACGGGCGCGTCTTGGACGATTCTGGATGCCATTTTGGACTGTCCCTAATGACTCCATTGCCATTGTGATCAACGATGACCTCCTGGTCCCGGGCAACTATGGTGTTACACGCCAAGCTTCCGGTCGTGGTCGACTGAGAAGGCCCTCGTCTTCTCTCCTCAGCAGCCTTTTCCCGTTGTTCTGCCGCCTCAGTTGTTACAGCCTTTACCGGAATGCTAAAGTGTTCTGGTTGTACAAACCTATAGTTTTTCCTGTTGACGCCTGCTCCAACAGCTGTTATGGAGTCTTGATATTTCCTTACTAGTTGGCGTTTTATCTGGTTCCTGGTAGGGTGTTGGAACGTACACCAAAGACATTGAAACTGGATTATTTCGCTTTGGTGGATCCTCCCCAGTGGCGTCTTAGGTCACTATAGTGCTTGAACTTTTCCACGCCTCCACATTTGGGTACTGGACATGTCATTCTGGGTGTCCAGTATCTGATGTCATCGTCCACACAGGCAACATATTCATCATTAACCGTCAACTCCATATTTCTGCAGACAAATATATATACATAATCATGTAGACATCTGTCAGTACAATATAGGTACTTTGATTTATGGAGAGTACATCACCGGAGGTTTAAAAGTGCGCCCCGCCCTGGATTTCCTAGTTGTTTCCAGTTTTGGTGTCAATATCCTCTCTCCTATCTCTGATGTTTCCATTTCACCCTCTCCTTCGGACTCATCCTCACTCAAACTTTCTGACAGCGCATCCATAGTCCACCCTTCGGGAACAAACCGTCCTATGTAGGGTTTCAAGTGATCGACATGGACAACTATAGGTTTCGAGTTAAAAACTCGTTGTATTTGGTAGTTGATATCGGTGACTTTCTTTAGTATTTTGTATGGTCCCGTCCATCCTTGTCCTAGTTTGTTGGCCATGGCGGGTGGATACCATCTCCAGACGAAGTCATTTACAGAAAATTTGATTTCTTTACATGACTTGTCGTTGTACAGTTTCTACAGACTCTTAAATTCATGTGAACAAATTCAAATGACGCTCCCATAGCACTTTGGACCCAAGCTACATACTGTACTGGGCATCGTTCTTCGTGGAACATGGACGGTAACCCAACCATCAAGTCTAAAGGGCAACATGTTTCCCGCCCAAACATTACTAGATTTGGGCTACAAGCTGTACTGCTATGTCTTTTTGCTCTATACGCCATAAGAACAAAAGGAAGGTAGTCATTCCAGTCATCTTTATTTTCATTCACAAATAACGATAGCGTTTGTATTAGCGTCCTATTAAGTCGTTCTACAAGTCCGTCCGACTGAGGTTGAGGTTCGAGTCTAATGTATTCCTAACTTTCCACAAATAGCACTAGATAACTCACTTTCGAACTCCCTTCCCTGATATGAATGAATGAATTTTGGCATCCCAAACCTTACAAATATTTCTGTTACCAGCTTATCAGCTACGGTGAGAGCTGTGTGGTCAACCAAAGGGAAAGCTTCTACCCACTTGTAAAAATAGTCTCCTACCACCATTATGTAATTGTTCCCATTACTAGATGTGTGAAGACCTCCCTGGATAACAACCGCTATCCTTTCCATAGAGGCATTAGCTGGTATCGAAGGACAAAGGGGAGCTTTGTGTTTTACAGGACCAGTTTTACGTTTAGCACACGAATCACATTCTCTACACCAAGTTTTAACGTCATCAGTTAGACCAGACCAATAAAAACGCCTTTGTACCAACTCTATCGTTCTATCTCGTCCTAGGTGACCTGAATTGTGAAGATGTTGTAATATTTCATCACTTATACAAAAGGGAGCCACCACACGATGCATTTTATTTCCCATGACATCTTCTGAATCAGCACGACAAAGTACCCCATTTTCGTCTAAGTCTAACATCTCCCCAGTTTTCTAGCCTCTAGAGGAAACAATTCTAGCTCAGTTTTTAGCTCACCTGGCCCGAAGGGCCGGTGAGCTTATGTCATGGCGCGGCGTCCGTCGTCCGTCCGTCCGTCCGTCCGTCCGTCCGTCCGTCCGTCCGTCAACATTTCCTTTAAATCGCTACTAGTCATAGAGTTCTGCATGGATTGTAACCAAATTTGGCCACAAACATCCTTGGGGGAGGGGAAACAGAACTTGTATAAATTTTGGCTCTGTCCCCCCCCCGGGGCAGGAGGGGCGGGGCCCAATAGGGGAAATAGAGGTAAATCCTATCAATCGCTACTTGTCCTAGAGTTCTGAATGGAATGTAACCAAATTTGGCCACAAACATCCTTGGGGGAAGGGGAACAGAACTTGTATAAATTTTGGCTCTGACCCCCCGGGGGCAGGAGGGGCGGGGCCCAATAGGGGTAATAGAGGTAAATCCTTTAAATCACTTCTTGTCATAGAGCTCTGAATGGAATGTAACCAAATTTGGCCACAAACATCCTTTGGGGAAGGGGAACAGAACTTGTATAAATTTTGGCTCTGGTCCCCCGGGGGCAGGAGGGGCGGGGCCCAATAGGGGAAATAGAGGTAAATCCTTTAAATCGCTACTTGTAATAGAGTTCTACATGAATTGTAACCAAATTCTGCCACAAACATCCTTGGGGGAAGGGGAACAGAACTTGTGTAAATTTTGACTCTGGTCCCCAGGGGGCAGGAGGGGCGGGGCCCAATAGGGGAAATAGAGGTAAATCCTTTAAATCGCTACTAGTCATAGAGTTCTGAATGGAATGTAACCAAATTTGGCCACAAACATCCTTGGGGGAAGGGGAACAGAACTTGTATAAATTTTGGCTCTGGTCCCCCGGGGGCAGGAGGGGCGGGGCCCAATAGGGGATATAGAGGTAAATCCTTTAAATCGCTACTAGTCATAGAGTTCTGCATGGATTGTAACCAAATTTGGCCACAAACATCCTTGGGGGAAGGGGAACAGAACTCGTATAAATTTTGACTCTGGCCTCCCGAGGGCAGGACGGGTGAGCGATACAGGCCCTCTGGGCCTCTTGTTGGTGGCTTTTTCTGGTGTTTTTCTTTAAGAACCAAAAACATTCCTTTATTGTAATCCTCCCTTTGCCATTTCTGTAGCCTCTTGGGACCCCAGCTATCAAACCAAAGTCCTAACTCAGATTGCTTCATTTTTGAACTAGAGTTATCCTCCTTAGTCCTGGTACCTACTGGTTCCCTGTCTAACTTATCAAGATTTTCTCTATTCCCTTTGACATTTGAACTATCTGTTTTTGATCTAGTCGTGACCATCTGAATCCCAACAGGCTGCTCAGTATAGCCTTTTTAATGGTCACACATATACCCATCTAGACCTTCACCATCACTGCAAGTGGGGACCCCTGTTTCTCACATGTGTTACTAGGTTTACGAGATAACCCATCAGCGTTGCCATGTTTATGTCCAGGTCGGTGCTGGGCTTCTAGGTCATACAGGTCAATAACAGCCAGCCAGCGGGCTAGTATACCTTCCGCACTTTTAAAGTTCTTCAGCCAAGCTAGCGATGCGTGATCTGCTCTTAACACGAACTGTCTACCCCAGAGATAGTTCTTAAACTCTTTCACAAAGCACACTACTGCTAGTAACTCTCTATGTGTTGTGCAGTCGTTTTGTTGAGATCGGTTGAGAGTCTTACTCGCATAGGCAATAACCCTCTCCTCTCCATTTTGGATTTGACTAAGAACCCCACCGACTGCGACGTTCGATGCATCCGTATACCACATGATCCAAATAGGTTACCTCAGTCTGTAATAGGTGATAATTTTTTTTAGTTTTCAGTTTTAGATTTGCCTTTCTCAAACATTCGAAAACTTCTCTGAGATTCTGAAGGGCTACCTCAAATGTGTGTCCAAATACAATATCATACAACAAACACTTTGTCCAATTTAGACCATCTAAAACTAACTGCATTAAACGGGAGAATGTCGCCGGAGCATTACAAAGACCGAATGGAAGCAAGTTGAATTCAAACAGACCTTTATGAGAACTAAACGCCGTTTTTTCTTTGTCACGTGGGTCCATTTTACACTGCCAATATCCACTAGCAAGATCTAACGTGGAGAACCAACGTGATCCACCCATTGCATCTAAAGCATCATCTATTTTCGGCAAGGGAAAAGCGTCCTTTTTCGTTGCTGCATTAAGCCTTCTGTAATCTATGCAGAACCGTAAGCTACCATCCTTCTTGGTACATAATACCACAGGAGCCGACCAAGGAGAAGAACTTGGCTGAATAATCCCATCTTTCAGCATTTTGTGCAACTCTAACTCAACTATATCCTTCTGAGTGGGAGAAATACGCCTGGCAGGAATTCTAATTGGGTTCTGAACAGCTGTGTCTATTGTGTGTTCTATTAAGTCTGTCTGCCCAAAAACTCCATCTGGACTTAAAAAGACATCCTGAAACTCTACTTGACCAACTCAGTGACACCGTGTTTTTCAACTTCTGATTATTTAGGCGACATCCTATCGATTAATGGAACTGAATGGGGAGGTAACTCTGAGCGATCACTACAACAGCTGCTCACCTGAAACACCTTGTCCACTCCCTGGAGTTCCCCAATAACCGTATTCCGGTGTAACTTTGCAGTTTGCCTACCAAGATTAAGGACAGAGAAACATATTTCTTTATCTTCTGTACCCACCAAAGTCCTAGCCATACACAATCACTGATTAAGCATGAATTTACTGGGTTCAACTATTCCCTCACCACAGGCCACCGTTCTATTTAAGAACCTACGAATGTGAACCATTGAATTAGCTGGGACAGAGACTGTTTCACAAAGTCTCACACGGGCAACCCCATTGTACCCATTCGCTGCCAGGTCTACCTGTTGTCCTTCTAACTTTAGAGCATTATCCACGAAGTCCAAAACTCCACCATGCTCTGAGAAGAAATCTACCCCTATAATCCCTGACAACTGGTCTAGGTGTGCTACTATAGCTCTATGCTCATACACCAATTTGCCCACCTTAAAACTAAACCTAGCATTCCCCATTACCTTTAGAGGATCTCCAGACGCAGAATACAGTAGCATTTTGCTACTTTTTAACTCTGGCCTTTTGCTCCCGGGAAGTGAAAAATAAAAATCGTCCGTAACGATTGTAACTACCGACCCAGAATCAACTAAATATCTACACATATCATGGCATCAAGGAATAAACAACCGGCTTTAATTGAATTAAGACTAATCTTGGTAAGCCCTTTAGACACTTCATCAGAACTATCTAACAAACAAGCGTCTCCAATGGTTGAACTCTCGGGCATGAGTTCAACCACATCTAGTTTTTTTGTTCAGACCCTTCTTGTTTACTCTCTATTCTTTTCGGTTTTGGACATTCGCGCATATAATGTCCAGAGTCGCCGGAGTTGTAACAAGTTCCATTCATAGGTCTCGCTCCGCAGTCAAATGATTTCCACGCCCGCGACCTCGCCGATTGAACCCTGAGGAATTCCTGTCTTTGATAACTTTTTGGAACTCTTCCTTGAGGTCCTTAAGCCCGTCCAAAAACATCTTTGCTAAATCTTGACTGTCATTTACCTCGTGATTTACAGCTAGAACCGGTGCTTGTGCAAAGTAAGATTTTGGCCTTTTAACGGTTGAGGCTTGCTCGTTTTCAAAAGCCTCGAATTCAATGGCTAGTGTTATAGCTGCCTCAAGAGTAGTCGGATGTTTGAATTGAATATGCTTTTTCATTTCGTGACTTCGGAGCCCGTGAATGAATTGATCTATTATATTAACTTCGCGAGCCTTTGGAGGCATATCCGGGAAAGACAATGCTGCGAGTCGTCTCAATTTTAACCCGTACGAGGTAATGCTCTCTTTTCCATTGTAAATCCTATTTCTCAACTGAGACCTATACGCGTTTTCTCTCCCGGACGGTGCAAATCTTTCCGCCAAGGCCTCTTTAATTCGAGCGTAATTACCTAACTGGGACATGGTCAAGTCAGTCAAGACTTTTTGCGCCGCTCCCCTAAGGCTCATGGCTAACTGTTGGGCTTCTCATAACCACCTCACTGATTCCAGGTTGACACCTGTTCGAAATGCATAAAGTAAGCATTTAAGTCTGTTGACCCATCATAAGTCTGTGGATCTTTCTGTTTCCTGTACCTTGAGTTTCCTATCGACGAAAGCCTATCGGGAAGGTTATGAAATTCATCGACATTTACTATATTGCCATTTGTCATTGGTTTACTTACAAACTTAGGTGTACTAGTTTGAATATTGTTTGTTATGGTTGGAGCCCACTCCACATCTACTGACATCTGTCCTAGTAACGGGGTGTCTACTAACCCAAACATATCCAAACATAGCCCGTCGAATATTATCAAACATGTCCTGCTTCGAAATTAACAGATTTTCTAGGGATTTTCCTTAAACTTTCAACGTTTGAGAGCGGGTTGTTAATTTTAGGTCGGGCCCCTATTCTTAATGCCTGAAAACTATTGTCCCGGCCATCAACTGTTTCAACAAATAGGTTTGCATTGACATCTTCCTCATAGCCATGTAAAGGCATTCTCTCATTCGTTTGCCAGAACTGATCCCTTCCCCCAGATACTGCAGTAGTTGTTGTCATTGTGGTGACAACAGATGATGTGGTATTAGTGAGGGGAAATGCTGTGGAAATTGTAAACGGAGTCATTCCACAATTACTCCCTAACGATTTGGCACCTGTAAAGCCAATTAATCTATCTGCCATCATTATGAAATGTTCAAATAAAGCCAATAATTAAAAAAATATATAAATTGTGTAAAAACTCACCATATAAACAAACGCCAAACAGATTTCCTTGGACCCTGACCACGTTGCACCAGTGTATAAGTACCAGTTTTCGTCACAAGTGCGAGAAATTTCCCACACGTGTACGAACACACCGTCACTGTGTAAGGTCAACCCAGGTTCGGGGGCCCAAGGTTCTGTCCGGACTTAATTTGTTAGCTTTACCAAAAAGGATACAAATGGATGACAGGAAGACTATATCTAACGGCAATGCAAATGTGTATGACACATATATTTATTAGAAATAAATGAATGATACAATGCCTACATAACAGCCCCATCTACCTATAAATAGATGTGATTAATGACCTTCTCAGCTTCAGTCCCTTACTCCCTACATACCGCTACTACACATACGAATCCCTAACCACCACTACATGGGGTAACCACTACACTGGGAGAAAGGGAGGGGGTCATAAATACTCACCTAACTATAATATACAGGTCCACATGGGAGACCTAAGGGTACACAGCCAAATGGAGGCTTTTGGGAGGGGAGGTGAAGTCACAGCTAAATGGAAGCCTTAGACTCTACTAGAACTGGCTGGAGCAGGCCTTTTTATACCCCTACCCAGAGAAGCCCAACTCCTACGCAAAAAGGAACATACAATTATCCAATCACAAAGGGTTTTACTCCCTAACTTTGGTTTACCCTAAATTGAGATGCCCGTATGAGGGACAGCTTCCTGTACAGGTATCTATACTGCAAATATATATCTCTAATTCTAAAATATGGATATATTCTAATATCTAAAATCCAATTCTTTTACACTAGTAAAAGTTTGAAAAGTAGAGAAAAGACCCCTCTTTCCATTGTTCGACGTAGATCATTCTTTGGTGGGCGCCAAGATCTCTTTGGGATCTCTTGTTATCATAGTTTTTCATCTGATATGCTTAAAACACAGCTTACGAGGCCTGCAACAACGACACTGGTCAACACTTGTCATCAAGTAAACACAACACCTGTAGGAACTTTGTTTGGTAAACTACATAATGATCAAAATAATATTTTTGATAAGGGTAATAATAAATAATATTAGTAAATGGAACACTCAAAACGAAATAAATATGACCCAATTCTTTCAGTACGAAAATATCCGGACGAAAATTCCCCGGTACGAAAATGTATCCGGTACGAAAATCCTCGACACCTTATTGTATATGCTGTAGCTTATGTTTTCGTTGTTGAGAAATCGGCAATAGGAGATTTCAGAAAAGATGGCGTGACGTCACAGAAAGTTTACATCCGGGTCATCAAAGGTACAAACAGTATGCTCACATCCCTGCTATACAATCGATATTTTAACAAAAGTATACATTTTCATACTTGCAAATTCTGATTTTAAAATGGTTTCTTGTTGTTTCAGAGGTTATAGACATTTATATTTTTATATTTACAATTGTTTTATGCTAAATACATTTGTGTAGATTTAGTGTTGATCATGAAGCCAGCTTGCGAAGCGCTTGGTGCGGGGCCGTCACGCGTACCCGTTTTTTGTTAACACGTAGAAATCCGTGTTGTGAAAAAGTTATGAATAGATAATTGATTTTATTGTGTCATGTTTCTGTTATTGATGAAAAAGCTGTTCACAACACTATTTAATATAAGGAAATGTGAACTACATGTACCTGGCCAGACCACGGACGCTCGTGCATGGCTTCGCTGGTAGATCACCTCAGGCCACAGCCCCATAGTTGGGGAAATTAATAATATTAATACGTAATTACATGTATCAACACATATCTCAATAAGTACTTGTAAAAGATGTATATTTCGTTATCTATCGTGTATATCTTGTTTTAAAAGAATGCTATAAACCACTGTATTACACGTACATGCAGGTCTAAATGTGTACGTACACGTACATGTATGGCTGCCAATATCTCGAAAAATAAAATGATGAAATCGTTCAGTTTTAATGCTGTAGAGTTTTGTTTTTTAGTCGCTTTTATTCCATGGACTGTTATGTGAAGTCTCAAATTTAAGTATTGTTACTATTATAATAATTTGAATACATGTTAGATAGACTTTTAGATTTATGAATACAGATCGTAGTACGGACTGTAAATGCCGACCCGGACGCAGCACGCGGCTTCGAGAATCCTAAATAACTCAACTTTTGTTTGAAAATATGATAAAAAGTAACTATAAACTGACTCATTTGTATGTCATAAACTAAATTCCAAAATTTCTGAGGAAAAAGTTATCCAGAATACGTAATTCTGTGACTCTGAAAAAGGACGAAATTCGGTATCTTGGCAGTACTGTACATGTACGTAATGACTGCCGTGCGCTTGGGGTGATCTACAAAAGCATATTTTAATTTGGTCATAATCACACATCGTAGATGTTTACCAAGTAAAGTTTAGAAAACAGCAATCGCTTATTAAAATGCCAATATGATATATATTTTGGGGAACTTTGAATTTAATTTGTAAGAGCGCAGCTCTCTGTGAGGCCGAAGGCCGCATAGAGCGAAGCTCTAGATCTACTAACCATAACACGTGTGAGAGCGTATAGATTCCAATACACTCCAGTACCCCTTGGACTTTGAAATTGTGTCCCGCGGGAAAAGTCTCGCGCCTCCATGTAGGCAGCCATGTTTTAATTCTCGTTATCAACACGACGAGATTTGAAATTTCTGTACTAGACTAAGTGTGTTATCAGTATACGCTTTAAAATTACTGTAAGTAGTTTTAATTTACACATATACAAGAACAACGCAATAAATGTACTGGTCCAATATATACTGTGTATGGTCTCAAGCGCCACTAAACCTGACGCCAAAGATGACGACACAGATTCGCGCGTATTTTTGATAGCATGACATATTGCCAAGTTATCTCTGCATCTGATAAAAACGAGATTGAAGTATAATGAACTATTCCATTTGGATTGTTTTGAATTCTTTCAATCTATCGATAGTATTTGCATGTCAGTGAAATATTTTATTGTTAATCTCGTAGAAAAATATGGACAATATAAAGTTATGATGTTATAATCTTTCACATGTAGCTGCGCTCTTCTGAGGCTTTGCCTTAAATTCATATTTATTTCAAGTTGATATTCCGCAATATATCTGTCAATGTTTATACGTAATGGCGACCGTGTTTTCTCATGGTGGTCGAAAATGGAGTATAAACAGGGTAAAATATATGAATACCACATGTTTAAATATAGATATTATTGTTAAATATTGTTATTTAAACTTTTTGAAATTAAAATAACGCAATAGTTCTCGGATTGCCGTACTATTTATTACAATAAAATGTAAACAAACATCGCAAGCGGCTGTGTTCCCACCATGTGTATGTGTACAGATAAAAGTTGTACCTTTGAGCGCCCGGATGTACCTTTGTATGACGTCATCGCAATCACTGGTAGCCCTGTTCTGTTAATTTTCGTTCTTAAACTGTTATTTTAACCATATTCGTGATTTGTTAAATATTTATGTTGGTTATATCTGTTTTACTGTTATTATCAAAATTTTAGTTATCTTTAACTAAAAGCATGTTATTATTTTCTAGCACACGTTATATTTTTGCTGCTGTGTTATCTCTATCTTTGCATGCGTTTGTCTTTTTTAAATGATGTTAGATTTAGTGGCTGATGTTATTATTTATTTTGCATTGTTATTCATTTCATTTCACGTGTTAGTGTCAGCAATGATTGTTAATGATTTTGTTTCCCATGTTATTGCCAGAATGTTACGTGATTTTTATGTGAAACTTTGTTAGCATCAACAGAACATGTGATTATTTACGTGACCACGTTACGAGTATCGTTGGAAACGTTATTTTTTTTGAAAGCGTTATTTTTTTCGTGGAAATACCACTGCCTATTGTTCTCATTGACCCCCTACGGCGACAGCGCAGTGAGCCGGCGGGCGAGCTTCGCTAGTGTGTTGACCACTCACCCATAACGAGAGCACGGCTCCCAATATATAGTCGACTGGCGGTATCGCTGTCACTGTATCGCTACCGTATCGCATGTGCTGTGCAACTGAACATGGAATATATATAGTTTTCAGTTACTATATTTACAGTTCTTTTTCTCCAAAGTTTGCATTCACTGTATAAATTTATTGAAAATTCCTTACATATTAGGGTTGTGTTGGAATCGGCAAGGACGTTTAAATCCTTGGAATCGGTCATAGTTTAACTACACTGTACAAAGATTTGATGTTTTTTAACATATTGTGTTTTTCAAGTTTATTGATTATTACGTTATAAATATAATATATAGATATGTTTCTGATAACGTACGTAATCTGTTTTGATTAACGAAATTGTGTACATTTCTTGAATGGCTGATTAACAAAATTATTTGTCGAAGTTATGCATATTATGGAATCTGTTTTGATTAACGAAATTGTGTACATTTCTTGAATGGCTGATTTATATATATCACAACATTATTTGAGGCATATTTTGGAACAAGTGCTATATATTCAAAATGAACATTACAAAATCTACTATACCGATGGTAATTCTATATGATATGTCGTATCGTACAGGGAAGACACAAATAAATATCAAATGCACGTCCCTTGAATACAGTTACAATACGCATGATGCAAACTGACATGCATTTATTTAATTAAATACACTGTGTTGTACGTTTTGTCTACGTTATGAAAAGTGAAATATATATTCAAGTTCATGCTAAAATCACTGTCAAAACAAACTCCATTGTATCCGACTTGCTACCGCGCAGGGACATGTAACATGCGCAGCGACCCGTGAAAATTGCCCGCGGGTCAAGCAGTCGTGGATCTTTTATTTTCGTCAAGTATTATTATCTACGCTAGAAGGCCGTTACCATTAATTTGTATGTACTGTTTGGAATCGGCTTGTTAACTTAAGCCATTCACTTTTAACTTCAACAAAGATTTTTTGAAAAATGGTACCATGACATAGAGTCATCTAGCTAAAGGAAAACTATACTCTACTATCAAAGAATATGTGTCACGATAAAATGAGGTGTGTTCTCCTTTCAGGACAGTCGGAGTCATTAGTTGCCGGACACCTAGATATCCGCATTTCGGTGTCAGGACATGTATTGTGGTAACGAGACTTATTTGGTGCGTGACGTAATCAACCCTATGCGAGGCAGCGCAGCTCATCACTATCAATGCTTGCATACGGCGCTCGACACACCTACTATAACTGATGTGCTATAACTTACATCGACGGTCACAGGAAAAGCCGATCAAAGATTTTTTTATGATTACTTTTGAGTGAAGTTAATCGTACAATAACGTTGGCTCTAATATAAATAACTAAAAGAGTGAAATTCGATGTTTCGAATACTTTAATTTATGCTCTAATAGCAGGTATCTTCCTGTAATTATGAAAGAAAATCCACACAGAAATAAAAGTTTCAGATTTTTTGTCGAGGAGTTCAGCAACGAATAAGCTTTAATTAGATAACATTTTCCTGTAGTCTGTATCTTTGATACATTGTGAATTGCAAAGTTTGTGACTGTAAAATGAAATTTTACGTTACAATTTAGGAAATCCTTGATTAGAGCATCAAGGATATGATGCTTGACATACGTACACACCAATGTTTGATCATTACAAACATTGTGTTGTGTGTTGCTAACCGAATAAATCGAGATACATTTATTGCAATACCGTAAAACGTTTCAACATGTGGTAGAAAGAATTTACTTATGATATTATAAAAGATCATATAATTGAGATATTAAAGTGTACACGGAATGGTTTGGTATATAAGGCTTGATAAATGTGTCATTGTATAAAATTTAGAATGGAGAAAGTACGAGTTTCATAGCGAATACGGTATTAGAGATAATGCGACTTTTCTCTAGAACACACCTGAAGCCCCAAGCCATTGACCCCGATTCGGGACTCCTGACCTGTGACGTCACGAGGACAACGGGACCTACTCTACTCGCATAAGATAGAGTGGCGATTTTCTGCGTCTGCAATTTAATATAAACTATCTGCTTGTAAATATCGATCTTTACAGACACAAATACATGTGTACATATCCGATACCTATTTAATATTATCCTCAATCACATATATGAGTTTGGAATACGCTTGAAAATAGGGATTTATACCATGCATATATTGATGTACCTGTCATAGATAAATGAACATTACTGTGCATCATAATTATACATTTTTGTTATGTTTGACACTCTTCTCTTATAATACCAAAATGTATCAAATAGCAAACAAATATTAAAAAAAATAGAAATAAGAAAAAAATACATTGTTTTATAAAGAAGGGGCTTTTGTCCAGAGGGGCTTTTATGTTAAGGGGCTTTTGTCCGGAGGGGCTTTTGTCCTAGGGGCTTATGTCCGGGGGGGCTTTTGTCCTACACTCGTATCTTTGATACATTGTGAATTGCAAAGTTTGTGACTGTAAAATGAAATTTTACGTTACAATTTAAGAAATCCTTGATTAGAGCATCAAAGATATGATGCTTGACATACGTACACACCGATGTTTGATCATTACAAACATTGTGTTGTGTGTTGCTAACCGAATAAATCGAGATACATTTATTGCAATACCGTAAAACGTTTCAACATGTGGTAGAAAGAATTTACTTTTGATATTATAAAAGATCATATAATTGAGATATTAAGCAAAACAAACTATTTTTTCAGACCGTGCGGTCGCTTTCAATTTTTAATCGATATACGAGTAGATACACCGATATTATAGATATATAATTAGCCATGCCTTTGGTTTGATGGTTATGTAAGCGCTACTTCCTTGGCTCCGGAAAAAATGCTTCAAACGTGGCGACAAGAGGCGACCTTGGGTGGAACTCGTGTGCAACGAAACAGAAAATAGAAGTATGTAGGCTTTGGCTAAAACTCAAGTGCTGTGAACCCCGGCGTCTCATAAAAACAATTCATATCTGGTCACTCTCTCGAGGAAGAAGCTGGGATAAACGAGTGGAATCCATGTTAAATATACGGAACTTGAACTCTCTATTAGAACCTACCCCTTGTTATATATCAGGTCTCAATAATGCAAAACTAGTATTCAAACAGGAGGATGTAACTAACTGGTATAGACAACAATGGGGACAACCTACGTCATCGGAAGTGATATCGGGCACACAAAAACAATGAAAAAACACCCGCTTCAAGATGAAAATCGGCTGAAATTATCACATAAAAGCAATGCATCTTCTAAATCTATCGTGCGTCAAAGACAGTGTGTTGTTAGAGACTCTGTGAAACTATTAGAAATCGTCAAACTAGCTCAAATAATGCAAACACCTCGACACAATATTTTTCGTCAGCAGGGATATTGGTCACATTTTTTCACAAACACGTTATAAGTTGTAAATAAACAAATTTTGCTGTCACAAAATTGTCCCGTTGACTAAGGTATAATATATGAATGTTGAAAGAAAATATTTCAATCGTTATATCTGCTAGTGGAGAAACATAGACGGTGCTTTATTAGAAATTATAAAAGGGATATTGGTCACACTTAGAACTTTAGGGGTAACGGTCACATCCAAAGTAACTAAAACTGAATATAACAGCATTGTACATGTAGTCGTTATTTAAGCAGCATGCGACTCCAGTGGATACGCCGCAAAAAATACCTTTATTGAATTTATCTGATCTTGAAAGACGACTTTTAACCCACTATCAGCAAATGGTTGGCGAGCTATTGAAATCGCCTTTCGTCCATTGCTCGTCATCCGTCCGTTTTTTGTTTCGACAGCGTGGCTATCGGTCACAATTTATTCACTGAAAATATGTCAAGTGTAAATTTCGTAACTTTATTGTTATTTACTGATATAAATTACCTTATATTTCAAGTAGTAACTATAGTTCATTTCATCTGCTTCATAAGTGACGTACCTGTATAATTGGCGTTTTGTTGTTTTTGAAAAGAATGTCGTTCACATGGTAACGGTCAAATCCAAAGTTTTTGAAATGGTTTGTCGCTTCGTAAAGATTGCTGAAATATTGCAGCTTTGTTTTCCTTATCTAATCATTCAAGAGGAAATACTACCGAGATACATGAAACATCATTAACTATTATCGTAACTATTTTTTTGCTGAATACTTTGGTAATTCGTACAATGTATATTGTTTTGTTTTTGTCTATACATGTATTTGTACATACCCATTTGTTCTTGCATTGCCTTTGCGTGGAATGCTTGCTGAAGCAAAGTGGAACTGGGGCAACCCTTACCAAGACAAATTACATCTCCATGTAGTACCATTGTACTATTTTGAAGTACGTTTCTGTGTTAAAGTAATTATAATTTAAAAACTTCCGCAGTGACAATATACACGAAACTACATAAAACTTAAAGATGTAAAGGCATCCGATGTAAACAAAAGGAAAACCACACTGATCTATAAGCAACAGAGATACATGAATACATGATAGACAGGATCACTGAGGGTTTTTAGCTGATAGCGTTTGTACAGCTCTACATAACAGTTCACTGATAGTTTCTCCACAGATTTTCAACTCAATAATTTGCTTTATACAAATAAACACACAATAACGATTGAAAAGGTAAATAGAATATATCTTAAAAACAATATCACAAATGATCATACGTAAACAAATTATAAAAGCAAATCAGTCGATAAAAAGAGGCCCAGGAAATATCGTGACGTCTACCATTGGATAAATTAGTCAATTTGATATGTGGGTCCAATATCTTTAGCGCTTCATGTTGAATTAGCCGATGTCCAGTTGGCATTTATGCTCCCCTAATTTTCAACTGGACGCATTTTCATTTGATAACAATTGTATGATAACATTTAAAGATATTTGCATATCTAAGGAAAAAAGCAATATCGTCGGACGAAACAACTATAGCAGATCATGCACCCCTGAATGTCAAATGCACTTGGTAAGTATAAATAGTGGGGTTGCAGTGAAAAAGTAAATATATCTACATGTATATGAATGCTATTAAGCACCGTGGTAGTCAAAAATTTCCAAGATAGCCAAATATTCATTATTTTGTAATATTATCTGTCCCAAAAATGAGCATTAATAAATACAACCCTATGACATAAATGAATATCAAAATATCTATATCAAACAAGATATTTGATAATTGTATGTCTACATGGCAACGAACTTCAAGTTGTCGACTACCACGCTTTAATTGGTGCATTATGCACAACAATGGTAAAGAGAGAGATAGTACTTATAAAATTCAATATATTTAAGTACATCAATATGGATAATAACTCCTATATGAAAACCAAAGATGACTACCAGTTGGCCATTGTGTCAATGGATCGGTCCCAAAATGAAATATGCATAACTATGCTCACATGTGGAATTTGAACCATAGCAGCAAGTTCAACTATTAGAATCAAGAAAGATGACTTTCTAAACATGGAATTTAAAATAGATCCTTAATACTCTCTGGCAAATACATGTATTTGTATCAAAACAAATGATGTTTTCTTGTTTCCCCATCTCGATTTCTGATTGATCCCGAAATATTTTATACATAACTGGATCTACATATGAAACCCCTCCAGTACTTTCAGAGAAATAACAGAAACAAAAGACGGATGGATGACAATGGGGGAAAGGTTTTTTATAGCTCGCCAACCATTTGCTGATAATCGGTTAAAAAGTCATCTTTCAAGATCAGATAAATTCAATAAAAGTGTATTGGCGCTTTTCTAATGGAGTTGCATGAATGCGTAAATAACGACTACATGTACAATGCTGTAATATTCAGTTTTCGTAACTTTGGATGTGACCGTTACCCCTAAAGTTCTAAGTGTGACCGATATCACTTTCATAATTTCTAATTAAGCACCGTCTATGTTTCTCCACTAGAAGATATAATGAATGAAATATTTTCTTTCAATAGTCATATATTACATATTAGTAAACGGGACGGTTTTGTGGCAGCAAAATTTATTTTTTTACAGCTTGTTACGTTTTATTGAATAAAATGTGACCGATATCCCTGCTGTCGAAAAATATTGTGTCGAGGTGTTTGCATTATCTGAGCTAGTTTGACAACATCTAATAATTTCACAGAGTCTCTAACAATACACTGTCTTTGACGCACAATAGGTTTAGAAGATGCATTGCTTTTATGCTGCTTAAATAACGACTACATGTACAATGCTGTTATATTCAGTTTTAGATACTTGGGATGTGACCGTTACCCCTAAAGTTCTAAGTGTGACCAATATCCCTTTTATAATTTCTAATAAAGCACCGTCTATGTTTCTCCACTAGCAGATATAACGATTGAAATATTTTCTTTCAACATTCATATATTATACCTTAGTCAACGGGACAATTTTGTGACAGCAAAATTTGTTTATTTACAACTTATAACGTGTTTGTGAAAAAATGTGACCAATATCCCTGCTGACGAAAAATATTGTGTCGAGGTGTTTGCATTATTTGAGCTAGTTTGACGATTTCTAATAGTTTCACAGAGTCTCTAACAACACACTGTCTTTGACGCACGATAGATTTAGAAGATGCATTGCTTTTATGTGATAATTTCAGCCGATTTTCATCTTGAAGCGGGTGTTTTTTCATTGTTTTTGTGTGCCCGATATCACTTCCGATGACGTAGGTTGTCCCCATTGTTGTCTATACCAGTTAGTTACATCCTCCTGTTTGAATACTAGTTTTGCATTATTGAGACCTGATATATAACAAGGGGTAGGTTCTAATAGAGAGTTCAAGTTCCGTATATTTAACATGGATTCCACTCGTTTATCCCAGCTTCTTCCTCGAGAGAGTGACCAGATATGAATTGTTTTTATGAGACGCCGGGGTTCACAGCACTTGAGTTTTAGCCAAAGCCTACATACTTCTATTTTCTGTTTCGTTGCACACGAGTTCCACCCAAGGTCGCCTCTTGTCGCCACGTTTGAAGCATTTTTTCCGGAGCCAAGGAAGTAGCGCTTACATAACCATCAAACCAAAGGCATGGCTAATTATATATCTATAATATCGGTGTATCTACTCGTATATCGATTAAAAATTGAAAGCGACCGCACGGTCTGAAAAAATAGTTTGTTTTGCTTAATATCTCAATTACATGATCTTTTATAATATCAAAAGTAAATTCTTTCTACCACATGTTGAAACGTTTTACGGTATTGCAATAAATGTATCTCGATTTATTCGGTTAGCAACACACAACACAATGTTTGTAATGATCAAACATCGGTGTGTACGTATGTCAAGCATCATATCTTTGATGCTCTAATCAAGGATTTCTTAAATTGTAACGTAAAATTTCATTTTACAGTCACAAACTTTGCAATTCACAATGTATCAAAGATACGAGTGTAGGACAAAAGCCCCCCCGGACATAAGCCCCTAGGACAAAAGCCCCTCCGGACAAAAGCCCCTTAACATAAAAGCCCCTCTGGACAAAAGCCCCTTCTTTATAAAATAATGTATTTTTTTCTTATTTCTATTTTTTTTTTAATATTTGTTTGCTATTTGATACATTTTGGTATTATAAGAGAAGAGTGTCAAACATAACAAAAATGTATAATTATGATGCACAGTAATGTTCATTTATCTATGACAGGTACATCAATATATGCATGGTATAAATCCCTATTTTCAAGCGTATTCCAAACTCATATATGTGATTGAGGATAATATTAAATAGGTATCGGATATGTACACATGTATTTGTGTCTGTAAAGATCGATATTTACAAGCAGATAGTTTATATTAAATTGCAGACGCAGAAAATCGCCACTCTATCTTATGCGAGTAGAGTAGGTCCCGTTGTCCTCGTGACGTCACAGGTCAGGAGTCCCGAATCGGGGTCAATGGCTTGGGGCTTCAGGTGTGTTCTAGAGAAAAGTCGCATTATCTCTAATACCGTATTCGCTATGAAACTCGTACTTTCTCCATTCTAAATTTTATACAATGACACATTTATCAAGCCTTATATACCAAACCATTCCGTGTACACTTTAATATCTCAATTATATGATCTTTTATAATATCATAAGTAAATTCTTTCTACCACATGTTGAAACGTTTTACGGTATTGCAATAAATGTATCTCGATTTATTCGGTTAGCAACACACACAACACAATGTTTGTAATGATCAAACATTGGTGTGTACGTATGTCAAGCATCATATCCTTGATGCTCTAATCAAGGATTTCCTAAATTGTAACGTAAAATTTCATTTTACAGTCACAAACTTTGCAATTCACAATGTATCAAAGATACAGACTACAGGAAAATGTTATCTAATTAAAGCTTATTCGTTGCTGAACTCCTCGACAAAAAATCTGAAACTTTTATTTCTGTGTGGATTTTCCTTCATAATTACAGGAAGATACCTGCTATTAGAGCATAAATTAAAGTATTCGAAACATCGAATTTCACTCTTTTAGTTATTTATATTAGAGCCAACGTTATTGTACGATTAACTTCACTCAAAAGTAATCATAAAAAAATCTTTGATCGGCTTTTCCTGTGACCGTCGATGTAAGTGATAGCACATCAGTTATAGTAGGTGTGTCGAGCGCCGTATGCAAGCATTGATAGTGATGAGCTGCGCTGCCTCGCATAGGGTTGATTACGTCACGCACCAAATAAGTCTCGTTACCACAATACATGTCCTGACACCGAAATGCGGATATCTAGGTGTCCGGCAACTAATGACTCCGACTGTCCTGAAAGGAGAACACACCTCATTTTATCGTGACACATATTCTTTGATAGTAGAGTATAGTTTTCCTTTAGCTAGATGACTCTATGTCATGGTACCATTTTTCAAAAAATCTTTGTTGAAGTTAAAAGTGAATGGCTTAAGTTAACAAGCCGATTCCAAACAGTACATACAAATTAATGGTAACGGCCTTCTAGCGTAGATAATAATACTTGACGAAAATAAAAGATCCACGACTGCTTGACCCGCGGGCATTTTTCACGGGTCGCTGCGCATGTTACATGTCCCTGCGCGGTAGCAAGCACTGGTAGCCCTGTTCTGTTAATTTTCGTTCTTAAACTGTTATTTTAACCACATTCGTGATTTTTTAAATACTTATGTTGGTTATATCTGTTTTACTGTTATTATCAAAATTTTAGTTATCTTTAACTAAAAGCATGTTATTATTTACTAGCACACGTTATATTTTTGCTGCTGTGTTATCTCTATCTTTGCATGCGTTTGCCTTTTTTAAATGATGTTATATTTAGTGGCTGATGTTATTATTTATTTTGCATTGTTATTCATTTCATTTCACGTGTTAGTGTCAGCAATGATTGTTAATGATTTTGTTTCCCATGTTATTGCCAGAATGTTACGTGATTTTTATGGGAAACTTTGTTAGCATCAACAGAACATGTGATATTTAACGTGACCACGTTACGAGTATCGTTGGAAACGTTATTTTTTTTTAAGCGTTATTTTTTTCGTGGAAATACCACTGCCTATTGTTCTCATTGACCCCCTACGGCGACAGCGCAGTGAGCCGGCGGGCGAGCTTCGCTAGTGTGTTGACCACTCACCCATAACGAGAGCACGGCTCCCAATATTTAGTCGACTGGCGGTATCGCTGTCACTGTATCGCTACCGTATCGCATGTGCTGTGCAACTGAGCATGGAATATATATAGTTTTCAGTTACTATATTTACAGTTCTATTTCTCCAAAGTTTGCATTCACTGTATAAACTTATTAATGTATAAAATTCCTGACATATTAGGGTTGTGTTGGAATCGACAAGGACGTTTAAATCCTTGGAATCGGTCATAGTTTAACTACACTGTACAAAGATTTGATGTTTTTTAACATATTGTGTATTCCAAGTTTATTGATTATTACGTTATAAATTTAATATATAGATATGTTTCTGATAACGTACGTAATCTGTTTTGATTAACGAAATTGTGTACATTTCTTGTATGGCTGATTAACAAAATTATTTGTCGAAGTTATGCATATTATGGAATCTGTTTTGATTAACGAAATAGTGTACATTTCTTGAATGGCTGATTTATATATATCACAACATTATTTGAGGCATATTTTGGAACAAGTGCTATATATTCAAAATGAACATTACAAAATCTACTATAATTCTATATGATATGTCGTATCGTACAGGGAAAACACAAATAAATATCAAATGCACGTCCCTTGAATACAGTTACAATACGCATGATGTGAACTGACATGCATTTATTTAATTAAATACACTGTATTGTACGTTTTGTCTACGTTATGAAAAGTGAAATATATATTCAAGTTCATGCTAAAATCACTGTCAAAACAAACTCCATTGTATCCGACTTGCTACCGCGCAGGGACATGTAACATGCGCAGCGACCCGTGAAAATTGCCCGCGGGTCAAGCAGTCGTGGATCTTTTATTTTCGTCAAGTATTATTATCTACGCTAGAAGGCCGTTACAATTAATTTGTATGTACTGTTTGGAATCGGCTTGTTAACTTAAGCCGTTAACTTTTAACTTCAACAAAGATTATTGAAAAATGGTACCGCGACATAGAGTCATCTAGCTAAAGGAAAACTATACTCTACTATCAAAGAATTTGTGTCACGATAAAATGAGGTGTGTTCTCCTTTCAAGACACTCGGAGTCATTAGTTTCCGGACACCTAGATATCCGCAGTTCGGTGTCAGGACATGTATTGTGGTAACGAGACTTATTTGGTGCGTGACGTAATCGACCCTTTGCGAGGCAGCGCAGCTCATCACTATCAATGCTTGCAGATTTTCAAAAACGTCTTTTCAGCGATTGGGGATTGTTGCTACGTTTCTCTGATATTTTTTTATTATTAAATAGCATTGTCATGAACTTTCATTTTCTTATAAAATGTTAAGCAATGCGGGACGAAAGCGTAATTGTTAGAACCGCGATGAACAACGTAACCCTGTACAATTTCACCTGGATGCGGAAGCTGGTGGATAATTATGTATATTTAATGAGGGTAAAACTTTCGTGTAGATTTCTTACTTTTTTTTCAATGATTTATGCATTCTTTCTAAACACTGTAGTAAAAAGTAACACATACTTGTATTCATCTTAGCGATTAACATTTTTCTACATATTTAATTCTCCCTCTCGGCGTCACTAGTAGGAGCACGAAGCGAGAAAATAGCCGACAATAATTGTATACACTTTATAGACAAAGATATTGAAAGGGAACATTAACATTGAAAGTTGCTTGTAGACGTAAAAATTTCTCTTTATGAGTTGCAAATTTGTTGAAATCTTAGCGAAGTACGGGATTAGCTGGGCGGGTGGTTAAGTTATGTATAGTAATCTTTAGAATGTGCACACAAGTCATCTACAAGTATTTAAACCAGAGACTTAATAGTTTTACTGTAATTAAGTAGACATGTAATATTCTATCATAAATTTTGATTCATATATTGTATATGGGGGTGGGGGGTTATACGTATCGACATTAGATCTACATTGAAATCACGCAAAAACTGCAGATAATTATAACATTTAAATTTTGTGGAACTACACGTGTCAAAATTCATGTTGCAGAAACATTTTAATTGTTAATCTGTTTTAGTGCATTACAAACACAATAATTACTTACTTTTATTTATTTTGAATTCCAGAACGGTTTAAGAAACACAACTATGTACATGAATTATAGGAATGAATAAAAATCACGATTTTGATCAGAAATTAATATTTCCATTCCAGGTTCTGCATCCCATTGAGAACATCTTGGGAAATTTCTGTAATCGTTGAATCCATGTGTATGTGTATGCTTGCTTATAAGAAGTTTACTTGAGTAAAAAGTATTGTTTAAACTAATAAATAAACAGGCCGCGATATTTCCCGGGAGACATTGGGATGATCTTTCCTTGTGAGCTTTGAATCGATCCAAACTTAAATTGGAACCTTAAGTACTAATTGCCATCATTTATAAGTATGACATCGAACAAGTTTTATGTTGACAGCTGACGGCGGAATTTGAAGATAAAGTACATACTTTGTAGGACGTAAGACATTCGCTTCCTTTTGTTGATAAATACAGTTTTATACGGACCCAACAAAGGGCCCTAAGACCAATTTTAGAGGTTTCTAATTTTTGATCTAAACCTATTAAACGTCTATAAATGGTCTCTGGTGGGTCCATAAATAAAATATATCAAATGTAGCTAAATTTCAGATCCCTGTGATATTACCATATATACATGAAAACAAGTCGATGCTTTATTTATGTATGTATGACAACAGAAACATATACAAATGTATTGGTTTATGATAAATTGACATTTTTATCCGATTGTGTGTCAAAGAAAGATTTGTTTTCCAGCACCAATATTCAGAATTTGTTAGAATAACGGTAGAATACTTAATTTTAACAAGTTTTGGCAGGATTAGCTTATGTGCTTTTTTATTCAGTGTTAACCCTTAATATAGGAGATTTCAGAAAAGATGGTGATAACGTCACGCAAAGGTACATCCGGGCGCTCAAAGGTACAACTCTGTATATCTACACATAACCATAGAGGGAACACAGCCGCTTGTGATGTTTGTTTTCATTTCATTGTAATAAATAGTACGACAATCCGAGAACTATTGCTTTATTTTTATAAAAAAGGTAAATAAAATTAATATATTTAACAAAAATATTTAGATATAAACATCTGGTATTCATATATTTTACTCTGTTTATACTCCATTTTCGACCGCCACGAGAAAAAAACACGGTCGCCATTAGACCTACGTACAAACATTGACAGAAGTTACAAAATTGACAGAAACTACAAATTAAATTCCAAGTTTCCCCAAATATTATACTGACATTTTAATATGCGCGATTACTGTTTTCTAAGTCTAACTTGGTAAAACACCTTACGATGTGTGATTATGACCAAATTACGTACGGTACTGCCGAGATCCCGAATTTCGTCATTTTTCAGAGTCACAAAATTATGTATTTTGGTTAACCTTTTCGTCAGAAATTTTGGAATTTAGTTTATGACATTTAAATGAGTCATTTTATAGTTACTTTTTATCATATTTTAAAACAAAACTTCGAGTATTTTAGGATTCTCGAAGCCGTGCGCAATGTGTCCTGGTCGGCATTTATAGTAATTACTATCTAGCTATATTCATAAATCTAAATGTAGTCTATCTATCATGTATTCAAATTATTTAAAAGTAATATCATCTCAATTTGAGACTTCACATAACGGCACATGGAATAAAAGTGGCTAAAAAATAAAAAGTAAACTCATGAAATTGAACGTAAACATTAGGTTTGTGGAACGGGCCAAGCTATCCGATTGTAGACTACCTCTGTGATATTTATGTTTACGTCATGCATGCACTAAAACTACTTTATTTTTCTCTAAATATTCTTGCTACCTGGCGAAACATGCATTTTCAACCTTTTTTCGGGAGAGTTCCGATACGAGCGGTAAAATATGAATTACTGTTTGTACCGATGTGAATTGTGTTGATACTAAATGCTGTTCGAGGTTCTCGTTTCAGATATCGTAAGACCAGAGAAGATCGAAGAAAATACCAGGCTGACGTTATGATGCAGAACTTATCAGCTGAATAGGATTAATCTTGAAATAAATGAAATTATACGACATAAGTTCACGTGTTAATTTTTACCAATTTCCAATTTGTAAAGCTTGTCTACACACCTTGTATACATGGCTTCGATCTGCGATTGAAGACGTTTCTGTAGTTCTAGATCATTGATATTCAATTAATATAGTATACAAATGTACCTGAGGTTCTCTTTTCAGATATCACAGTGTAGGACAAGAGAAGATCGAAGGAAATACCAAACTGACGTCATCACTTGTGTTAACTGTTGAAAAGCTGAAGAGGACAATAAAATTGATCGTGTTGATTTATATTTTTTTTATATCCCTGAAAAACTTTGATATATTTTCCCTATAAATGGCGTTTTGTAACACCAATCACAGAGTTCCTTTGATGTGGTCACAGGTAACCTTCAACCCCTCACCGATCTGTCGACACCCGAATGCCAATCCCACTCGAAACTTCCAACGATTAACAATGGATTTCATCAGACCCATATCACGCTTGCGCGTCATTGCGTAAAGAAATCAATCTGATCATCAAATCCATTACAACATCTGTCAGTCTGGTTTAGACTATGTTCCTAATTTGATCAGTAATTAAAATAGTGATACCTCTGCAAACTTTGCATTTTATTACTGCTTATCCATACATCGAATTACAGATAACATATATACAAGTATTATCTATAAGTATCATATTTTAATATTAATGAATTAAGTGTATATCTTAATCAGTGCCGTCTATGAACAATAATACCTTTTTTAGAAAACAATTAGGGGCGTAATTAAATGCTCGACATATCATTGAGCAATAATACAAAGATTTTTTTTACTACATACAGTTGAGTTCTGGTGATTTTTATGAACGTATTAATCAGTATCAATTTCTAAAAATATCGAAGAAATGTCTGCATCCTCGACTCACTCATGTCACACAAACGCCACCGCCCCATGTATACAGACCGCACACCCCTCCCCGTCATGAAATAACTATCCACCCAGCGTGAACCATGATGATGACCTTTCTGTTCCTGTCAAACTTATCAGTACTGGTCATCACGTGTTAAGCCACGCGTAAACTGTAATATGGTGTGTTTTATTTCAGTGACTGCGGACCAAATCGAGTTACCAACAGAATTTAACAACTTTTCATTTCAAAATACAAGTCAACGTATTATGAGATATTTTATATAAAGACTAAATGGTAATATTTCAAAATAAAAAAGAAGTTTCACGTTCTAATATACGACTTTCTACTACACTAAACCCAGATATATGAACGATTTTAACAGATTAAAAAGAAACTTTCTATCTAGTTACTGAAGTACAGTTTTTGGTTTTGGAGTCTTTGACTATTCATTTAGGTACGACGATGTGTTCCGATAAGAATTAGATAAAATAAATAGTATTGTATAATATTAGCACACAGTTGTGTAGTCGTACTTTGGTACATGTGTACTTATGGTACATGTTCTTCGACTACTATTTTATGGTGTATGGGGAACTGGGAAGATTCCCACTCGAAGTAAATATCAAACTGAGAATGCTGTGTTTTTGGAATAGACTTATACAAAATGAAAATAAATTAAGTAGCATACTTTATAAACTAATCTCGAAGTTACATTTCGAAGGAATATACACATTTTAATGGATATCTTTCATTAAAAATATTTTTGACGAATCCGGCAGTCAAATATCTTCCTCAATGAAATACAAATGATTAACAGTTTTTATAAAACAGCGCCTTCAAGATCAGTTTATACAAAAATGGTTCTCAGGTGTGGAAAACTCCTCAAGAGACAGACTTATCTAATATATAAAAAAGAATTTGGATTTGAAAATTATCTTATAAAATTATCGGAAATGAATAGAGTTTACATAACTAAATTCCGTACATCAAATTTAAAAATTCCAATTGAGACTGGAAGATGGCATAATATTGAGAAACTTGAAAGAATATGCCATTTATGCAATGAAAATATCGGAGATGAATTTCACTATCTTTTTGTATGTAAACACGAAGAAATAAAAAAAAATATACGTATTAAATATATCCCACAGTATTATTAAATTAATCCCAGTCTTAATAAGATGGGTGGCTTTATAGGTATTTGTAATATTCAATTATTGAAGAAGGTGTCTCTATTAATTAGAAAAATGATGGTATTTTTGTAGATGTGAATAAAAGCTATGATAGTAGTACGGTATAAGTATTGTTAATTTTCAAATTAATTTTCCATATTTTAGTAATTGGTAATGATATATATTGTCCATCCTGCCACGTGTAGTTAAATAATCCATGTAACACATTTTAATGTGTCTGGGAGACTATAATGAAATCTTTGAAACTATCTTCTGAGTTGCAGTGACATGGATTAATTACATATTAGAGTACCCGTACACTGGTTAGGCAAGTCTGTGAATCAAAAGCACGACAGGTGGGCTTTCCACGTGTTTTCGTGAGGTATGACCCCGTTGTCTTGGTCACGCTAGAACCCCGCGGCGATTTACATGACAAGCCACGCAACCGTATTAGTTCTCAGGTAACTTTCTGGGTACGACTTCGCCAATTTTCGTTATGGGTTCGTTGGAATGGCCACGCGTGTGATTTAGAGAGTTGCCGCTGGCGGTTAATCGCCAACCTTTGTCCATGGTCCGTAAACATGAGGTTAAAAGAGAAATTTTAGTGATAGATTGGATTAAATATCCCTCTTGCTGAATAACATTTTTGTGAGATATCGATTTTTATTTTTTTATATATATATATATATATACAATTAACCAGGCAATTCACGCTAAAAATATGTATATAACCAGAAATATAGTTCCATAAATGCACACGATACGATATAACACGTAACGCAATAAGTCGGTGGATTTTATGAATAGTAAAGAAATTTGTAAAGTGAGTTTGACCAAAAGACATAACGGCCGAGTATAAAATAATATATATAATTATCATTACTGGGTTTGCGCTGGTGTTCCATAACTGAGGTCCTCAGATTGAATGGGGTCCTTTTAATACATCCTTGATATACAAAGTTCATTTGTTCATTTTTTTATTTCAAGTTTAATAAGATCTTTGATCAATCTAAATGATTCAACCTGCGGGCCGGTTATAAACGATCAGGTAAAAAGTGGTTTCAAAAGCATTTAGTGTTTCATGTACATCGACAAAACACATAAAATTAATGAGAATAATTAAAATAGATGACATGGGTCGTTTAGCTGTACTTTTTTTGTAGATCAATCGATACAATCCATAAATATCTTCATGCGTGCTAAAATTCCTTCCACGGTAAAAAAAAAAATTGTGTGAGTCCATATTCGTCATATCTTCTAGGTCCAAAATCTGCTGCATGAAGTCCATGAATACATTATTGTTTTTGTCAAAACTGCATACTATTTTTAAAACCACTGCTCCGTTAAATCAGTATCGTTTAGTACAGTAGTTGAGTGATGACATGCTGTGAGAACACGTGGACGACATTACATCTTTTGCTTATCCGTACAGTTAATTGAAAGAAGTCTACAAATAGTCAATTAAAGAAGTTGTATCACCTGACTGGCTATAATGTTTAAAATTATCTGAAAAATGAACATTATTCTTTATGAAAAATGTCACCGTGCCTCATGGGCTATGTCATGAATACTATTACCCAATCGCATAAGAAGCGTACCTTGATTGACTCCGCCCCTTGTCATCACTTCTCTCGCTGAATCTTGAATTGACAATTTTTTCAATTCATTTTATTTCGACCCGACTTCAGTAACAAGCGGCCCTTTAATGACCTGGGGGTTGTTTTTTCTGTGGGCTTAGTCGTCTATCTTCATAATTTTGAAGGGGGACTTCTAACACGACCATGAAGATTTGTCTCATACTGTTTTAGAGCCGATATTTCGCGATGACATAGTGACCTTGATGATGCATCATATCGATTTGATATGGTCCAAAGCTAGCTCGTGGAGTGACCGCATTTGTGTTAGGTACTTGAACACAACTAGAAGTGACTGGTTAGCTTGACAAATTTGGACGTTTACTAACCTAAGAATACGGATGTAGCATATAGTAACTAGTACTGAGGGTATATTTATATAAGATAGAGTAGCTAGAACTGTAAATATAGTAACTGAAAACTATATATATTCCATGCTCAGTTGCACAGCACATGCGATTACGGTAGCGATACAGTGACAGCGATACCGCCAGTCGACTATATATTGGGAGCCGTGCTCTCGTTATGGGTGAGTGGTCAACACACTAGCGAAGCTCGCCCGCCGGCCCACTGCGATGTCGCCGTAGGGGGTCAATGAGAACAATAGGCAGTGGTATTTCCACGAAAAAAATAACGCTTTCAAAAAAAATAACGTTTCCAACGATACTCGTAACGTGGTCACGTAAAAAATCACATGTTCTGTTGATGCTAACAAAGTTTCACATAAAAATCACGTAACATTCTGGCAATAACATGGGAAACAAAATCATTAACAATCATTGCTGACACTAACACGTGAAATGAAATGAATAACAATGCAAAATAAATAATAACATCAGCAACTAAATCTAACATCATTTAAAAAAGACAAACGCATGCAAAGATAGAGATAACACAGCAGCAAAAATATAACGTGTGCTAGAAAATAATAACATGCTTTTAGTTAAAGATAACTAAAATTTTGATAATAACAGTAAAACAGATATAACCAACATAAATATTTAAAAAATCACGAATATGGATAAAATAACAGTTTAAGAACGAAAATTAACAGAACAGGGCTACCAGTGAAGTCGGATACAATGGAGTTTGTTTTGACAGTGATTTTAGCATGAACTTGCATATATATTTCACTTTTCATAACGTAGACAAAACGTACAACACAGTGTATTTAATTAAATAAATGCATGTCAGTTTGCATCATGCGTATTGTAACTGTATTCAAGGGACGTGCATTTGATATTTATTTGTGTCTTCCCTGTACGATACGACATATCATATAGAATTACCATCGGTATAGTAGATTTTGTAATGTTCATTTTGAATATATAGCACTTGTTCCAAAATATGCCTCAAATAATGTTGTGATATATATAAATCAGCCATTCAAGAAATGTACACAATTTCGTTAATCAAAACAGATTCCATAATATGCATAACTTCGACAAATAATTTTGTTAATCAGCCATTCAAGAAATGTACACAATTTCGTTAATCAAAACAGATTACGTACGTTATCAGAAACATATCTATATATTATGTTTATAACGTAATAATCAATAAACTTGAAAAACACAATATGTTAAAAAACATCAAATCTTTGTACAGTGTAGTTAAACTATGACCGATTCCAAGGATTTAAACGTCCTTGCCGATTCCAACACAACCCTAATATGTAAGGAATTTTCAATAAATTTATACAGTGAATGCAAACTTTGGAGAAAAAGAACTGTAAATATAGTAACTGAAAACTATATATATTCCATGTTCAGTTGCACAGCACATGCGATACGGTAGCGATACAGTGACAGCGATACCGCCAGTCGACTATATATTGGGAGCCGTGCTCTCGTTATGGGTGAGTGGTCAACACACTAGCGAAGCTCGCCCGCCGGCTCACTGCGCTGTCGCCGTAGGGGGTCAATGAGAACAATAGGCAGTGGTATTTCCACGAAAAAAAATAACGCTTTCAAAAAAAATAACGTTTCCAACGATACTCGTAACGTGGTCACGTAAATAATCACATGTTCTGTTGATGCTAACAAAGTTTCACATAAAAATCACGTAACATTCTGGCAATAACATGGGAAACAAAATCATTAACAATCATTGCTGACACTAACACGTGAAATGAAATGAATAACAATGCAAAATAAATAATAACATCAGCCACTAAATCTAACATCATTTAAAAAAGACAAACGCATGCAAAGATAGAGATAACACAGCAGCAAAAATATAACGTGTGCTAGAAAATAATAACATGCTTTTAGTTAAAGATAACTAAAATTTTGATAATAACAGTAAAACAGATATAACCAACATAAATATTTAACAAATCACGAATATGGTTAAAATAACAGTTTAAGAACGAAAATTAACAGAACAGGGCTACCAGTGAATCTTTTCTGAAATCTCCTATATACATAATTCCTGGTACGCGATTTCCGGTACTGGAACGGCCTCGGGTGCGGCGTGCAAGAAATTTCTACCTTTTCATTTTTCTGACCTTTGACCTCAACAGGAAGCGATTACAATACAACAGCTGGCTCGCTGGTAAACAAAGATCGATGGAGTCACCGTGACAAAAGGTAAGAGTCTTACGTTGTGATTTGCATTATGCTAACAAGTTACTTTTTTAAATGTTTGAAACGACACGAGCTTAAGCGATTATCTTTATGTAACAACTTTAACTTACGATCGCGAGTGTGATAATCTCGAGCTCGTCGGATGTTCGTCTACTAAGATAAGATTTATTTCCAGTACAGGAACGTGTAAGTTCCTCTTCACCGGACTCAAGGTCCATCATTTACATAATTTAAGGATCACTTCCAGTGATATTTCCTTTGTAGTTGTATACTATGTCCTGATTTTGCCAGTTTTTATCTAATCTATTTTTAAAGGTGTTGATATTAGGCGCTGAGACGACGCTTTCTGCTGTTCTGGTAGACTGTTCCAAAGTTTGACAGTTCGAATTTTGAAGGCGTTGCCTCGCAGCTGGGTTTTGGCTTGTTGTGGGAAGAGCATTTTCGAGTTTCCTCTGTTACTGTGTCTTTCTGCTACATCCTTCCAGAGTTGTATGAAGGTACATGCTTCTTTGTCGTATATGCCGTTTATCATTTTATAAAGTTCTATCATATCTCCTCTGGCACGTCGGTATGACAATGTTGGGAGCTTCAGTATTCTAAGCCTTTCTGGGTATGTTAGATTGCCCATTCCTGGAAGACTCTTCTTTGCTCTGCGTTGAACAGCTTCTAGTCTGTCGATGTCCTTAACCTTGAACGGGGCCCATACCGAGCTTGCGTAATCCAGTTGTGTTCTTACCAAACTTTTATATAATGGGATGAAAGATTTAGAGTTCATGAAATTGAAAGTTCTTCTAAGTAGGCCAAAAATCTGATTGGCCTTATTTACTTTTTCGCTTATATGGTTATCAAATGTTAGCTCGTTATCAATAGTTACTCCAATATCCTTTTCCTTGTCCGTTTTCATGAGGTTGTTTCCTAGTAATTTATATGTCCCTGTTGCTCCTTCCATGATACGCTGGTGTCGACCTATGTGCATGTGTTTACATTTTTCAGGATGCATTCTCAACAGCCAAGTATCGCTCCAGGTCCCCATTGTCACGAGATCCTTCTGTAGTGTACATTCATCTTCTCGCTTACTTATTATTTTAAATATCTTGGTGTCATCCGCAAACAGGTACATGTCAGAGTTGACTATTTCCGGTAGATCGTTGACAAATATAACAAACAGTAGTGGACCAAGAACTGACCCCTGTGGGATTCCAGATGATACTTCTGTCCATTCGGAATTGGTTTCCTTAATTGAGACTAACAGGGCCATGTATAGTCTCTATATAAAAAATAGCCAAAAATACATATAAAATAACACAAGGGATTTTATATGTATTTCTGGCTATTTTTTATATAGAAACTATACATGGCCCTGTGATCTACTATACTGATAAACCTAACGTAAACTATTAAGCTGTTATGTTGATGACCAACACTATTTCGTCCATATCATCATCAGCACACGCAAAGCAAATAATTGAAATTTTAGACATAGGCCTATCACAGGGTCATGTATAGTTTCTATATAAAAAATAGCCAGAAATTAATACATATAAAAAATTTATATGTATTTCTGGTTATTTTTTATATAGAAACTATACATGGCCCTGTGGGCCTAGGCCTATTATGTATTAATGTAAGTTAACAATAATGCACATGTGCAGTGCACATGTACATTAACGTTGTTAAGTCTTAAGATCTACATGTACATGAGTGACTATGATCTGAAATTTATCAAACAAGAGTTAAATTTAAAAAAAAACTGAATGTAAAATGTCAGAATTTGATGCATTATATTACATGTTTCTATAATTAGCCTAAAGCATATTTGATACAAACTAAACCAGCTAGAATCCACATGAATAAAAAGAGCTACATGTACTATCAATATTTTAGTAATGTCAAACTCTCTAACCACTTGGTGTGCATCACATAGATGTATAACTTAATTAGGCCTAGAACAATATAAAGAAACTGCAATTTCAGTGCCAGTCAGTTTATGAATTTTATATTTTACTTATGTAGCAATATGGTGTGAAAATGAAGATAGGGTAGCGAAGTGTTCCTTGAAGTTTTTCTGATACTATGAAATGAAAAGGGGTTATACACATGTAAGAGTGATTTACTAAAATCACCATTTTGGCTTTGTTTAGAGGGCACTATTGCCTCATTGTATTGTCTCAGGATGGGATATTGCGCTTGTCTTGGGATCAAGTACTTATTCTCTCCTTGCCTTGGGATGGAGTACTTAATATTCTATCCGTCGACAATAGTATCCGGCAATAGTGCTCTCTCAACCATGTCATAATAGATAACTATATATAGTGATACAATTAATGCACCATAATAGATAAAGCACATACATTGTGTGTATATGAGGAATATTTCCCAGAGTTGTGGATCATATGCCCAAGGGAATGGATTGGAAATCAGTAAAGCATGAAGTTAATCTACAATATTGGCATGACTAATATTAGTGGTATTGTATACACAACTGCTGTGTCATAGACTTATGATTCACGGTGGTTATGCTTGGTTGGACACTATAAGGATATACATGTAATGTCCCTTTTAACTGGTGAAATAATCTTTACTTGAACTTGTACCACCTTTAGTTTAAAATATTCTATTGATACAACACATATTGATTCCTAATGTTTACTAGGCAGGTGTAGTAAACAAGTACATTATAATTAAGGCCAAGACCTACATTTGTAGAAATGACAGTAGCAGAGATAGTCCTAACCAGGTCATGTTTGTTTTAAATTATGTTTTTATTTTATAATTATAATCTTCAGGATTTGCAGTGAATATATTTGATTTGTGTTTATATAGATAGATGGTTAAACAGACATGTTTGTTACCTGTTTCTCTGTATAAATGCAATAATTCGCTTAAATTGTTGAGGTCAAAAACACAGGCACATCGGACCCAATTATTCTTTCACTGAACGTCATTCTCAACAGAAGCAGAGACAAGAAGATTATGTTACAGTGATTTGATGAAATTTTGGTTTGATAACATTTTGGTTGTTATGGAAAGATACAGAAAGTAGACATGCTATAAATATAGTAAACATTATTCCTTGGAAATACAACTTAGCTTGTAATGATACAAATCTAGCTAATTTTCAAGTACATTGTGTGCTTATCAAGGTCTCTTGATCTGAGTCCAATTCTAATCCAGATTTACAGTCTGTGACAACTTTTTTCACTGCTAGTCTTTTGGACTAGCAAACCTCAAAATTTTATTTGTCCGGCTATTTAAACACTAGTTCAAAATAAATATACAGTCATTTTGCTTCAGCACTTTGGTCATCATTTGTTTACGATTTTTTCTCAAAGTACAGTCTGAATGCACTATAAAGGCATTGAAAATGCAATTAACCACTGCAGATATAGTATTTTAAAACAATTTTAATTGGGCGGGAAGCCACTAGTCCAATCAGACTAGTTCATTACAATTAGCACTAGTCTAGCCATGAAATTACTAGTTGTGGGCATCAGACTAGTGCTTAAAGTCGCAGACTGGATTTAGGAGGTCCCATATACCATCTATGAATCCTAGACTTGTAGAGAGGTAGGGGCCCCATATATAAATCCTAGAATTGTACAGAGGTATAGGGGCCCCATCTATGAATCCTAGACTTGTACATAGGTAGAGGCCTCCATCTATGAATTCTAGACTTGTACAGAGGTAGGGGCCTCCATCTATGAATCCTAGACTTGTACAGAGTTAGATCCTCCATCAATGAATCCTAGACTTGTTCAGAGGTAGGGGCCTCCATATATGAATCCTAGACTTGTACAGAGGTAGGGGCCTCCATATATGAATCCTAGACTTAATTGTCCAGAGGTAGAGGCCCCATATATAAATCCTAGACTTGTACAGTGGTAGGGCCCATATATAAAGCCTAGACAGAGGTAGGGGCCTCCATCTATGAATCCTCGACTTGTACAGAGGTAGGGCCCATCTACATGTATGAATCCTAGACTTGTACAGAGGTAGGGCCCATCTACATGTATGAATCCTAGACTTGTACAGAGGTATAGGGGCCTCCATCTATGAATCCTAGACTTGTACAGAGGTATAGGGGCCTCCATCTATGAATCCTAGACTTGTACAGAGTTATAGGGGCCCATATATAAATCCTAGACTTGTACAGAGGTAGGGGCCCTATCTATGAATCCTAGACTTGTACAGAGGTAGGGGCCCCATATATAAATCCTAGACTTGTACAGAGGTAGGGCCCATCTACATCTATGAAACCTAGACTTGTACAGAGGTATAGGGGCCTCCATCTATGAATCCTAGACTTTATTATTAGTTCTAGATATGTTTAAGTCCTAGGTATAGTTGTGGTTTTGTCAAACCGTATATGTTGATTGCTGTGGTTTTTTTTCAAATTGCAAATGTTGATTGACTACAGATAAATGTCACCCTAACCATGCCTGACCAGGTTAAGTTTGAGGCTGCTGACCATGGCCACAGTGTCTTAGCTGGACTTAAGCACCTACGTGACAAACAACAATTGTTTGATGTTATCCTGACTGCACAGAACCAGAAGTTCCCAGCTCACAGAGTCGTGCTAGCATCATGTTGCCAGTATTTTCGGTAAGATACTAGCTGGGATACAGTGTATATGTGTCTAATTGCAGATTGGCCTTAAAAGACATTCTCCCATGTAAAATTAGAACCCATGAAAAAGTTGGGGTTTTTTGGGGTTTTATTTTTTTGGGGGGGGGGGGGGCGTTGCAGGGGGCACATATGAACTGTATAAAGGGATATTGACTGAGGAGCAGAGGTCAATATCCCCTTTTTTTCCGTTCATATCACATTGTACATGTATTTACTATCACAAATGTCCATAACTGTTTTATTATATACTGAGTAAAATAAAACAAAACAAAATATTCTGAATTCATTCAACTTTTACTAAACCTGAATAAATATTTAAAAAAATAAAAAAAAGAAATAAAATGAAGTATTTCAATACTTTTGTCTTGACTATGAACATTCCGTGCTGGGGCTTATGGATCACTCTGGCGCTGTGTATTGGTTTTTATCCCGCCTCAGACAAGAATCTTGTATTCCTATTGGTTAAAATGACGTCACGTGATATCCAAGATATAGTCGTATCAGGTTAGTAGAAATCGTATCTGGTTTGGATGATAGAGTTATTGTTCTTTGCCCCTAACGTCATTAGCAACAAGATGGCGGTCAAGTAACGCTTCGCGACGACGGCACTCAAAGAGATGGAAACAAAATGTTTGAATGATAGCGCTGATGATCACTTTCAAAGCATACCGAAATCGGCAACACTTATTTAGGATTATTTAACAGAAATGGACCATGACAACACATTCGAGTCTTCAATGAGGTGAAAATTGTTTTAAGTTTTGAGTTGTTTTGATTTCCATACTCAGTACATAATGCATTTTGCAGTTACTTCATTGAAAGGGTCTTCGACGGGATAAATTCGTTACACAGTTTGTTAGTGACCTATAATACGGGAAAAATATTGGGTCTGAAATAAACTTGTATCAGACTCGGCTTCGCCTTGCCCGATACAAGTTTATTTTAGACCCAATATTTTTCCTGTATTATAGGTCACTAACACTAACACAAACTGTGTTACTAAAAATATACAGTTTATTGAGATTTGTGTTGTATTTCATAGTATGATCATTTTTATCTTCATGTGAAATTTATACTTGTGTCCCAGGGCAATGTTCACAGATGGGTTGAAGGAATGTCAACAAATGGAAATCCAGCTGAATGGTGTTACAGCAATAGGAATAAATAATCTTATTGACTTTGCCTACACCTCCAAGATCCTTCTTAACTTTGGTAAGTTTAATAAATTATGTACATACATACATGAATATCAAAAAAAAAAAAAAAAAATCATGAACTTTGTCTACAGCTCCAAGATCATTATTAACTTTGCTTACACCTCCAAGATCCTTCTTAACTTTGGTAAGTTTAATACATATACAATGTATATAAATTATTTTTATAAGATTCATTGTTAACATTGCCTACACCTCCAGGATCCTGCTTACCTTTGGTAAGTGTAATACATATATCAACTTCATATCAAAGATACACAATTTAACAAAAAATGACAATTTATTGACTAGTGCTCTGTCCGGGCCTCAAACTCACAATCTACGGCACCCAATTGCCTTGCCAAACATACCTCCTCTTTCTACCACTGCGCCACATCCGCGTCCCCAAAAAGGATATTTCTATGACGAAGTGATAGTCGGTTCGATATGCTGACATGATCACTGTGGAAATTATCAAATTATACCTTTGGATCAACAACACAAAGTGCATATGATACATTGTGATTAATAATTATGAATATCAAAGAAACATAATTTAACAAAGTATGACAATTTATTTGATTCGTGCCCTATCCGGGCCTCGAACTCACGATCTACGGCACCCAATCACCTAGCCAAACATATCTGCGCTTCTACCACCGCGCCATATCCATGTCCCCAAAAAAGGATGTTCTTATGAAGAAGTGATAGTCGGTTCAATATGCTGACATGATCACTGTAGAAATTGTCAAGTTATACCTTTGGATCAACAACACATAGTACATATGATACATTGTGTTTAATTATGAAATATAAAAAAAAAACACGATTTAACAAAGTACATGTATGACAATTTATTGACTGATGTCCTATCAGGGCCTCGAACTCACAATCTACAGCAAACAATCGCCTAGCCAGGATAGGGGAGTATAATACATATATCAACTTCATCAACTTTGCCTACAACTCTATAATTCAATTCAATTCTTTTCTATATCATAGTTAAATCCAGTCAATTTATACATTATATTTACATTCACTTGCCACTTCTACAATATAAACTATATAACCAAGGCAAAGTGAAGTCTTTAGGGACATAACTGACACCCAAAACGTGACCATTGTGATGTCACTAATGTTGACATAGTAACATAAACTGATCACCGGCAAAATGGCTCTTCCATGCATCTTGTAGATTTATTCGTCGTTGGGTGTTTTTAGTCTAACTTTAAGCCATACTGTATGTTAAAATATTAAACTATCTTCCCAATAGAGTCTATGATCTATATAGATGTCAGAGCTACGCAGATTATGAGATGAAAGCCTGCAAAATTCTGGTATTTATACAGACCATGGATTCCATAGGAAGACAGTTTAATACTTAAATAACAACATCAGTAACTGTAGTCAATAATACACCATATAACCTATATAGCTTTGCCTACAGCCCCAATATCCTTCTGCTTTATTTATTATAATATTCTATAATATTCCAGGGGTTACTATCACAGTGCAGTTGTTATAGAATTTAATTATTATCCACCCCAGGACTATGTCATAGTAAAACTGAAGTACTTAAGGAGAAAAAGACTGACCATTCAGAGTAAGTGCGGCCTACTTTGTACAAAGTAATCATTTGGAAATTATGAAGAAAGCAACGACCAACTTTAAAGCCATACAGTCAATCACAGTATATGTTGATTTTACATTACATGACCAAACATACCTGTTTCCCTGTTGTTACACACACTGTCTTATATTGTCTTATATAGTCAAGGGGTGGGTACTCCATCTACATTTCCTTGCATGGTCACTGGTTGTATCAAATATTCTTCATAGAGTTACCCTCTTTTTCAGACAACATCGAGGACATTCTGCTGTCTGCCAACCACATCCAGATGTTACCAGTACTTAAGGCCTGCTCAGACTTTCTCCGGGATCACCTCAGTGTTGAGAACTGTGCAAACATGGCTAACTGGGCCGACCTGTTTTCCTTGGTGGAGTTAAAAGTTCACATTCTTCAGTTCATCTGCAGAAACTTCACAGCCATTACCAGTTCATCGGAATTTTTCCAGTTTCCTGAATCATTAGTAGAAAATGTGTTATTTTGTAATTACCCAATTAATTGTTCAGAGGTGGACTTGCTGTCGTCGGTGCTAATGTGGGTTTGCCATCAGCCAGATACAAGACTTAGCCAAGTTGGCCATGTGCTGGATGGTATTAAATGGGAGAATATCTCTAATGAGGATCTGAATAAACTCGCCCTTAATGTCCACTTTAAGAAATTGTTGGAATCCAGTATTTCATTAAAGAGTGTTTTATCTAGAGAAGTGTCATCTGAAGTGCCATGCCTGCAATGGTGTGGTCTGGTCAATACAAGAGGCTACAAGAAAGCACTGGTGTGTGTTGGTGGGTTTAGTCCCCGAAGTGGCATGACCAACGATTTGAGGTATTGCCTAGTTGGTTCTAGGACATGGAAATCTCTTACACAGATCCCACATGTTCAGCAATGCAATTTTGGTCTGGCTGTCATGGGCAACTGTCTTTATGTTGTGGGTGGATGTTACAATGATAACATGCAGGAAATCGTTCATAATTATGGTTTTAAATACGACCCTGCAACATATGCATGGACTTCCATTCCAGCAATGAGATCAGAACGCTGTCGTTTCTTCCTGGGAGAGGCTAAAGGAAAACTGTTTGCCATTGGTGGCGACCCGTCGGCTAATAATTCCCAGGCTGAAGATGCTGCACCATGTGAGTGTTACGATCCTGAGGAGAATAGCTGGACACAGGTCATGTCAATGCCAATAAATCGCTCACAGCATGCTGGTGTTGCAGTAGGGGATTTTCTTTATGTTTCGGGGGGATTACAAGACATTGAGGATGAAACTTTCTCAGACTTCTATAAGTACGATACAAACTGTGACAGCTGGACCGCGCTGGCACAGATGTTGATGCCTCGCGCAGACCATACTCTCTTTGTTTATAATGGTTTGATACATGTGATTGGTGGGTGGTATGAAGACCTGGCCAATCACCAACGGCGTATGGCAGCCAACATTGACCGTTTTATTGAAAGTGAGAATCGATGGGAAACTATAGGAGTAGTTCCTCATCCCCGACTGTACGCCACATACTCTGTGGTAGAAGGGAGCGTCTCAGTCATTGGTGGCTGGATCAATGGCGATTATATGAGGAAGGCAAGCACAATACAAACATATGATCTGGTAACCGGAAACTGGACAGAGGAGGAGAGCAGACAGATAGAGCTGTGGGAACATAGCGTCTGCTCTATGTACCTACCAGATTATCATCACACTTAAACATAAGGAGAAGGGGGGCATCACTGGTCGTTTAAGCGCTATCTGACCATAATTTCTTGAAACAAACATAAGTCTTGACAAAGTCAGTTTTTTTTGTTTTGAGAGTTTTTGCTAGGGTATGGCCACATCTTCAGCTGTGGTGAAAATCAAGGAACCCCTTTCTGCTGTACAAGTTTTTAGGTCATCTGACCGAAGGTCAGGATGACCTATTGTCATCGTGTTTTGTCCGTCGTCGTGCGCCGTCCGCCGTCCGCCGTGCGTCGTGCGTAAGACTATTTATACAAAAGCCTACTCCTCCTTAACCCTTGAGCGGATTACATCCATATTTGGTGTGAAACATCATTGGGGGAGGACAATCATATTTTATATAAATGAAACTGGGCCGACCCCTAGGGGCTGAGGGGTGGGGCCCCAAAAGGGCAAATTTTCTTAATTTAAGCTTTAAAATCCTACTCCTCTTTCATCCTTGGATGGATTTCATCCATATTTGGTGTGAAACATCATTGGGGAAGGACAATCATATTTTATATAAATGAGCCTGGTCCGACCCCTAGGGGCTGAGGGGTGGGGCCCCAAAAGGGCAAATTTTCTTAATTTAAGCTTTTAAATCCTACTCCTCCTTCATCCTTGGACAGATTACATCCATGTTTGGTGTGAAACATCATTGGGGAAGGACAATCATATTTTATATAAATGAGCGTGGTCCGACCCCTAGGGGCTGAGGGGTGGGGCCCCAAAAGTGCAAATTTTCTTAATTTAAGCTTTAAAATCCTACTCCTCTTTCATCCTTGGATGGATTTCATCCATATTTGGTGTGAAACATCATTGGGGAAGGACAATCATATTTTATATAAATGAGCCTGGTCCGACCCCTAGGGGCTGAGGGGTGGGGCCCCAAAAGGGCAAATTTTCTTAATTTAAGCTTTTAAATCCTACTCCTCCTTCATCCTTGGACAGATTACATCCATGTTTGGTGTGAAACATCATTGGGGAAGGACAATCATATTTTATATAAATGAGCCTGGTCCGACCCCTAGGGGCTGAGGGGTGGGGCCCCAAAAGGGCAAATTTTCTTAATTTAAGCTTTAAAATCCTACTCCTCTTTCATCCTTGGATGGATTTCATCCATATTTGGTGTGAAACATCATTGGGGAAGGACAATCATATTTTATATAAATGAGCCTGGTCCGACCCCTAGGGGCTGAGGGGTGGGGCCCCAAAAGGGCAAATTTTCTTAATTTAAGCTTTTAAATCCTACTCCTCCTTCATCCTTGGACAGATTACATCCATGTTTGGTGTGAAACATCATTGGGGAAGGACAATCATATTTTATATAAATGAGCGTGGTCCGACCCCTAGGGGGCTGAGAGGTGGGGCCCCAAAAGTGCAAATTTTCTTAATTTAAGCTTTAAAATCCTACTCCTCTTTCATCCTTGGATGGATTTCATCCATATTTGGTGTGAAACATCATTGGGGAAGGACAATCATATTTTATATAAATGAGCCTGGTCCCACCCCTAGGGGCTGAGGGGTGGGGCCCCAAAAGGGCAAATTTTCTTAATTTAAGCTTTTAAATCATACTCCTCCTTCATCCTTGGACAGATTACATCCATGTTTGGTGTGAAACATCATTGGGGAAGGACAATCATATTTTATATAAATGAGCGTGGTCCGACCCCTAGGGGCTGAGGGGTGGGGCCCCAAAAGTGCAAATTTTCTTAATTTAAGCTTTAAAATCCTACTCCTCTTTCATCCTTGGATGGATTTCATCTATATTTGGTGTAAAATATCATTGGGGAAGGACAATCATATTTTATATAAATGAGCCTGGTCCGACCCCTAGGGGCTGAGAAGTGGGGCCACAAATGGGGAAATTTTTTTAATTTTAGCTTTAAAATCCTACTCCTCCTTCATCCTTGAATGGATTTCATCTATATTTGCTGTGAAACATCATTGGGGATGGACAATCATATTTTATATCAATGAGATAGGTCCGACCCCAAGAGGCAGAGGGGCGGGGCCCCAAAAGGGGAAATTTTCTTAATTTAAGCTTTTAAATCCTACTCCTCCTTCATCCTTGGATGAATTTCATCCATATTTGGTGTGAAACATCATTTGGGAAGGACAATCATATTTTATATAAATGAGCCTGGTCCGACCCCTAGGGGCTGAGGGGTGGGGCCCCAAAAGGGCAAATTTTCTTAATTTTAGCTGGCCCACTTCCTGTTTTCAGGTTTCGGTCTCTGTTCTCAATGAAAATTAGTCTATAGGGGTTTAAATTGATGCAGAAAAACATGCAAACGTTTTCGTGAAGATTTTAGTATTTCAAGATGGCCGCTGACCCACTTCCTGTTTTCAGGTTTCAGTCTCCGATCTCAAGGAAAATTGGTCTATAGGGGTTTTAATTGATTCAGAAGGGGGAACTTCAGGTGAGGACAATCATATTTTATAAAGGACCGAGCTAAGACCCATGGGGATAGTACGGCGGATGTCCAAAATGGAAGCTTTGCTGAAATTTGGCTTTAAAATCTGACTCCTCCTTATATTAATCCATAAATGGGTTACAACCATATATGGATGAAGGGCTACCAAGTTTGTTCAACAAATGACATTTACCTATTTCAGAAACTTACATATTCATCTAAGGAGTTCCTCGTATTGTTTATATTAATCTTTAACCAATACTTTATACTGTGACTTTGTTGTTTTGTGCAATGAGTCAGATGACCGTTAAGGCCCATGGGCCTCTTGTTGTCATTAACCGCGGATGTTATCCCGTAGTGAATAGTATTCATAATGTTGATGATCATACCCTATTAAGATATGTAGATTAATTGCTGTATTGGTGCATATTTCAGCAAGAAGATGGGTTATAGATTTTTACTTTTTAGGTCACCTGATCATAGGTCACGGTGACCTATTGCGATAGTCTTTTGTCCGTCGTCGTCCGTCTTTCGTCGTGTATCGTGCATCGTGCGACGTTCGTTAACATTTCCTTGTGAATGCGATTACGCGAGTAAATACCAACTGACCTTAATGAAACTTTGTATGAAGACTAACATTGGAAAGATCTCACATAAGAAGGAAAATGAGCTTGATTCAGCGGAAATTGACGGAGTTATTGCCCTTGGCACTAATACTTTCTATTGGGCCTTGTGAACGTGATTACTTTAGTAAATATGAACAGAGCTTAATAAAACTTTGTGTGTAGACTAACATTGGAACGATCTCGGACGAGTTCGAAAATCCGTATGATTCAACGGTAATTTACAGAGTTATTTCCCTTTGCACTGATAATTACTATTGGACCTTGTGAACGCGATAACTTTAGTAAATATGAACCGAGCTTAATGAAACTTTGTTTGTAGACTAACATTGGAACGATCTCGGACGTGTTCCAAAGTCCTTATGATTCAACGGTAATTTTTGGACTAATTGCCCTTTGCACTAAAATATTATTCGATCTTATGAACACGATAATTTGAGTAGATATGCACCGAGCTTAATGAAACTTTTATGTAGACTAACATTGGACAGATCTCATTCTAGTTTGAAAATCAGTTTGCATCACTTGTAACTTACGGAGTTATTGCCCTTTGCAATTATAATTATTGAATCTTGTGAACATGATAAATTTAGTTAAGGAATAGATGTTTATTTTGTTGAGGTAATGAGGGTATAATGTGATAATGGAGCACGTGTAAATTATGTAACCCCGCCGAAGCCGGTTTACATAAAATTTACACGGGCTCCATTATCATTATACCCTCATAACCTCAACAAAAAAACATTTATTCCTTATATTTACAGTTTTTCAAGTAAATGGATATTATTAATTCCCGCCGTAGTTGCATATTGTTATTAAATACACATATTTTGTTCTCTCCCGTCATCGTCAACGAATTCGATTGAACAGCTGATTGGAATCGAGTCATTCATATGTTCCCGCCAAAAGTGGGGTCATGATCCAACGTTGCTACGCCATCGACTATTCACGTAACAATAGAATCGCCGCGCGTGTTGTGCTAACATTATACACTGATAATGATAATACTAGAAAGCATGGTTATTGAGTCCATGTCAGTGCAAACTGTAAATATTTAATATTATCAAAGCTTAATGAAACTTTGCATATAGACTACCATTGGAAATATCTCGAACAAGTTTGAAAATAAATTTAATTACGGTGTTTTTGCCCTTTGCAATAATTATTGAACCTTGTGAACACAGTAATGTGAGGAAATATGCAACAAGCTTAATGAAACTTTGTATGTAGACCTATTAGATGTATGTTCCTATTTCTTGAACAAAAGACATCAGTTGGCTTGTAAATTACATAAATCATTTGATCAAATATCAGGTGACCGTTAAGGCCCATGGGCCTCTTGTTATTATTTATGTATAATACTCAGAGATAATTATATTTCACTGTAACATATTTTTTTTAAGATATACTTTTAGCAGAGTATCGTATTAAAATGTTATTTGATTTGATTTTAACATTTTAATTAATTTTAGAGAGTGTTTTTCATAATGACATTGTTTCGGTAATACTTTTAGTATGGCACTATTTTAGTGAGCATCACCATGTTTACAGTCTTTTAGTAAAGTTTCCATAGAAAACATTCTTTTCTGTATCATGTTTATAACAATTTTCATAGGTTTTCCATTTCATGGGTTTTTTATGGATATTATTAATGGGTTTTTTTCTTAAATATTTAGCCTGGTTCCCTGGATATTTTTAGAGGAGTTTCCCTGGATATTTTTAATGGAGTTTCCATGAATGATATTTTAGTAGGGTTTCCATGGATAATATTTTTAGTAGGTTTCAAATGGATAATATTTTTTGTTGGGATTCCATGAATATTTAAAGCTGACAATGCAAGTTAAAATTATTAACATGATTTTTTTTTAAATAAGTATACTCGTTTTTCCAAGAATCGTTTATGAGACATTCCCCGGTTGAGGACAGCCATTTTTGTTTTACATTCTGACGACTCACCGACCCCTATATAAAGCGCGTGAATCGACACACGTGCGCTCATTCATGTACCTATACACCTAGCAGTCCACAGGTTATATCACCTACAAATAGGTAAACAAAACCCTCACCTGTAAAACTATATGGGACTTTTTTTAGCAAGAAAACATTTTAACTCCTCTAAGTTGTCATTTAGATGTTTCTCAAAATAAAATTCCAACGCAAGTGAATAGAAATCCAAAAATAATCCGTCCACATATCTCCACGTATATCATCGTACCCGACGCACTCAACTGACCATATGCACGTGACTATGTACCTGACCCGAACGAGCGACAAGTATCAAGGACACACACTAGTCGTTGTACATGCACGTGTAAAACTTAGTGTATATTGAAGTGTTTTATTAGTTCGTATTGGACATGTGTTGGGATATAGCTGACAACACATTCATCTATTACTTCAATGAAATATTGTCAGGTGAGTGCAGTGTTTATTTTCAATTTGACATTGTTATTTGCAATATCGGGGCATGTGTATCTGAGACAAGATATGCTTAGAATGATACACGTGTGTCAAGTGTCCCGTGCTTTATATAGGGGGTTGGCCAGTGAAGGTTACTAAGCAGAGCAAAAGAAAAATGGCTGCCACTTCCTTAGATACCACACTGTCATAACTAGGGGATGTCTCAGAAACAATTTTTGAAAAAAAAAATATTTCGTTAATATTTTTTTTTTTAATTTCAACTGCATGTTTTTAACTTGCATTGTCAGCTTTAAGTAAGGTTTTCGTGTATAAAAGTTAAAATTGGGTTTCCCTGTATGATGGTTTAGTAGGGTTCCCATATATAACATTCATTTAAATGTGTTTCCAGGGAACTTTCCCTGGAGAAGTACTCTATGTGAAATGTTTTGTTATAGTTCGTTTCCGTGAAGAACATTCTTTTAGTGATGTTTCAAAAACTGACATTTTCAAGTGTGATTTTCTTAGATGACATGTTTTAGTTGAGTTTCCCTAAATTAAATGCTCTAAATAGGATTTTACTTGGTTACATTTTTATTTTTTTTTCTCTGGACATTCATATAGTGGAATTTTTTGGTCATCTGACCCTTTAAGCGCCTTCCGTCATTCGTATACTTCGATTCGCAACAGCCGCCATCTTGAAAACATATCTTTAACTTCTTGACTAGTGCTATTTCGCTGAAATTTGCCTGAAATGATCCTGACCTGGAGTTGGTTGTTCTATTAAAAGTTAACTGAGGATCAAGTTAATTGACCTTTGAACAGTCGGTCCTTTCCAGTTGAAAAAAATTGCCACCATGACACCATATCCAATTGATTTCCTATACGACTGTTGCGAAGGTAGCCAGATGAACGTTAAGGCCCTTGGGCCTCTTGTCTTTCATGACGATGTACTTATACTGTAATTTTCTATGGTGACAATTTTTAGCTTGGTTTCTTTGCAGAACAAACTTTTAGTGTTTTTTTTAAACGGGATATTCTTGTACAGTACAAACATTTGCATTTCCCTGAAAATATGCTATAATAAAGTGACGTTTTCCGTAATTTTCCGAGTTTTTCTAAATACATATAGCGTTGGTTTTTTTTTTTAAATTTCAAAGAATGACATTTTTAAGAGGGTTTTCCTTTACAATGCTTAGTGGGGTTTCCCCTGATGCCATTCACTTAGTAGGGTTTTCCCCCAGATGCCATTCTCAAAGTAGGGTATTCTTTGATGACATATTTAGTTGGGTTTCCCCTGATGCCATTCACTAAGTAGGGTTTTCCCCCAGATGCCATTCTCAAAGTAGGGTATTCTTTGATGACATATTTAGTTGGGTTTCCCCTGATGCCATTCACTAAGTAGGGTTTTTTCCCAGATGCCATTCTCAAAGTAGGGTATTCTTTGATGACATATTTAGTTGGGTTTCCCCTGATGCCATTCACTAAGTAGGGTTTTCCCCCAGATGCCATTCTCAAAGTAGGGTATTCTTTGATGACATATTTAGTTGGGTTTCCCCTGATGCCATTCACTAAGTAGGGTTTTTTCCCAGATGCCATTCTCAAAGTAGGTATTCTTTGATGACATATTTAGTTGGGTTTCCCCTGCTGCCATTCTCTAAGTAGGGTATTCTTTGATGACATATTTAGTTGGGTTTCCCCTGCTGCCATTCTCTAAGAAGTGTTTTTAGCTCACCTTGCCTAAAGGACCGGTGAGCTTATGTCATGGCGCAGCGTCCGTCCGTCGTCCGTCAACATTTCCTTTAAATCGCGACTAGTAATAGAGTTGTACATGGATTTTAATTTGGCTAGTAACATCCTTTAGGGAATCGGGAGTTTGTATAAATTTTGGCTATGACCATCGGGGGCAAGAAATGCGGAAAATTTGAGGTAAATATTTAAATTCCTTCAGAAAAGAAACTATAAACCTATATTCAGAACATTACTTGGCACTTCAGACCAGGTGAGCGATACAGGCCCTTTGGGCCTCGTATTTGATGACAGATTTTAGATGGGTTTCCCCTGATGCCATTCTCTAAGTAGGGTTTTTTGATGACATATTTTAATTGGGGTTCCCCAGATGCCATTTTCTAAGTAGGTTTTTTATGACATATTTTAGTTGGGTTGCCACTGATAGCATTCTCTAACAGGGTTTTCTTTATTACATTGGTTTTTCTGGATATTCGTTTTTTCTATGATGACATTTAGTGTTTAAGTTTCCTGTCACAAAAAGTGTAGTTCTGAGATTACATAATATTGTCACTTTCTTCAGTAAACATTTTAATTTTAAAGTTTTTTTTATATGGAGCTCAGACTGCTTCATTTTCCTTATCTCATCATACTAGTATGTATCCTTTGTTCGGAACCGAGGGAAATAGGCAAGTTCGAGGGAAACTAGAAATTTGCTATATTACCCAACTACCTACTTTATCTGTTTTAATATACCGATACATACAAAAGCTATGATAAGACTGAAATGTTTTTTGGTCTCATACGTTATATCCGTGTCGCGTACGTCCTGCTAATATGATAGTCATTAGAGATTATACATTATTAAATTATTTTGAGATGACAATTGTGATTCCATGTCCGTTTTGTTATACTTCTAATTATACCATGTGTTCAAGTTTGATCTGCTATAAGTTCTCAATATTTCAACATTTTAAATCATTATGTATAATTATGAAATTATATACATTGTACAATGTACATGTACTGCTGGAATTCTGAGACGTTAACCACTTACAGGTAGCCTACATTACAAATGTACGTATACGTACGTATTAAAGGTATTGTCCGCTGGTCTCATTACATTTTCCACAAACATTTTACTTAAAGATAAATATGACGACGTGTTAAGTAACATTTTCCGACCACTACAAACGTCGTTTGGTTACGTCAACGGAGACGGTGTGATCGGAAACAAGCCCCGCCCACTTTGAATCTGATTGGTTCGACAAAATACTCGATTGCGGGTGTGGGTTAGCTTCTAGGGGTGTGTGAGCTTGAAAAACTAACATACAGCTAGCGAGGTTTTTGGAAAAATAGTAGGAAGCTGGTAAATTTAACAAAGTAATAGGCCATGGGCTAGGAGGGTCCCACATGCACCCCCCCCCCCCCCAAACCTCCGAACCAATATTTTTCTGAACCCTTATGACCCACTGATCACAAATCAAAATGTTAACATTGCATAAGTTGGGATGAACTTCCGGTTATGACGTCATCAAGATGGCCGCCATCTCGAATTTGACTAAAAATTGAAAAAAATAGTCATAACATTGACATTTTTCAACCGAAGTAGATAAATGAGGTATCAAAATGACCACAATAGAACAACAAATACATATCAGGACCAAAAAATCCAATATATGTAGTGATTTCTACGCAGGAAATGAAAAAATCTGATTTTAACCTCAAAAATGGAGATTTTTCAGCAATTTTTTTCATATTTAGCTTGACGCAGCAAAAATGTTTCCCAACAGCAAACTATTATTTCTAATAAGTTTTTTGACCACTTATCAATCAGTTTAAGCAACAAAAACAACAAAAATCAATGTTAACATCGTATAAATTCCGGTTATGACGTCATCAAAATGGCCACCATCTCGAATTTCACTGAAAAATGCAAAATAGTTATAACACTGATATTTTTCAACTGAAGTAGACATGAGGTATCAAAATGACCACAATAGAACAACAAATACATATCAAGGCCAAATAATCAATATATGTAGTGATTTGTACGCAAGATATGAAAAAAATAAGATTTTAAGCTCAAAAATGGTGATTTTTCAGCAAATTTTTCATACTTGGCTTGACGCAGCAAAAATGTTTCCCAACAACAAATTATTACTCGTAATCAGTTATTTAAACTCGTATCAATCAGTAAAAACAACAACAACAACAACAAAAATATACAGGAATGCAAAAAAAATTATTGTTATACCCTCAATTGTGTAGATTAGCAGCGCCTCAAAAATAATTATTATAGCACAACGCCTAATGATAGCGTAACAAATGTAACCTAAGCTAAGCTTGTGTTTCCGTTAATATCATTAACAGTTTCCAAAACGTTTGTGTCTTTGAAAATGAGCAGATTCATTGTTTATTTTCTATGCATAGCATAAGCAAAATGTAGGATGGTTACTACAGTGTCACATATGTCTTTCACTGGTTCTCAATGATAACCATTATCATTGCGCGTGCTTTCTCGCCTCACTGCACTATCCACTGAAGAGACTCGGCATATCTGGTAGCTGGCACATGCAGTCCGAATCAGAGTAATCGAGATATCGGTATCCAATTCGTTGAAAGTCAGAGCGTCGTCTTCGATGTCGATGAGCTGATGTGACACTACATTGCCAGTGTTGTTCTAGCCTGTCTTCTTTTATGACCCATCCATGGCAAGAGTTCATATTAGGAACAACAGGTTCAGAGATGTGGGATCTCTTTCAGATTCTAACATATCGTACATATATGCTGTTTCAGACTTCTCCGGCATGATGGGAATTACACCAGATCCACATTCATTAGTTCTCCTTAGCGCATAGCTCCATAATTCGTATGAAGTACTATTCATCAATCGTGTGGACCCTCGTGCAACCATAAATGGCACAGGTGATATCGAGGTCATTAATGAGGCCATAAATGTTAAATGCTTTTCATTGGTCTGACTTTCCCACTCCCTTGAAGGTGCTGGTTGTGTCACATCTGGTGTATGCGTAAAGAGAACATTGAAGACTCTTGAAAGTTCTCTACAGTGCTTTCCAGACTTGGCAAAGATTGAAACTTCACTGCAGACCTCATCTATGACCTCAAAGAATCCACCTGTGCCACCTATGGTTACTGAGGTTCACAAGAATGAGGAATTGTGCTTCATACGAATTAAGGAGAACCAACCCAACCCTCCGCAGAATGTGGATCTGGTGTCTTTTCCATAATGCCGGGGAAGTCTGGAACATCATATACGATATGTGAATCTAGGTGAAACTAGGTAGGAAAGAGGAAGAGCTCCAACATCCCGGAATCCGATGTTTCTGATGTTATATCATGGACGGTTGACAAGTTAGAACCACGATGGTAACCCGATAATGTAATGTCACATCGGGTCATCGAGGTCGAAGACGACACTCTGGGGAGAAAGCACGCACAACGAAAATGATTATCATTAAGAACTAGTGAAAGAAATATGTGACACTGTAGTAACCATCTTATATTTCCTAACGTTATACACAGGAAGTAAATAATAGATGTGTTCATTCTAAAAGACACAACATGTTTCGAAAAGTGTCATGGTATTTGCAGAATTTTAATTTGATACCCTATAGCTATTAGTTGGCGTTTTGCTGTAATAATTCAGTTTGAGAGGCTACTAGTCTACAATAATTCGAACATGAAAATGAATTATTTTGAAGTCCTACTTAGATATTCAGCCAACTTTAAATTCAAATTTGTTAAGATATAAATCGTCAATAGCCAATGTTATATTCAGGAAATTCCGAGACACCAGGAAACTGTAGTGTCAGTGGTTTGGAAAAAAATAACAATCATATGCCGCATCCGGTGATGTTTTGTAAACCAAATGATGGTATAACAACAATTCTCTTTTGCATTTCTATATTTTTTTGTTGTTGTTGTTGTTGTTTTAACTGATTGATAAGAGGTCAAATAACTGCTTACGAATAATAATTTGTTGTTGGGAAACAATATTGCTGCGTCAAGCCAAATATGAAAAAAAAAATTGCTGAAAAATTACCATTTTTGAGCTTAAAATAATATTTTTTTCATTTCCTGCGTTCAAATCACTACATATATTGGATTATTTGGTCCTGACATGTATTTGTTGTTCTATTGTGGTCATTTTGATACCTCATTTGTCTACTTCAGTCGAAAAATGTCAATGTTCTGACTATTTTTCATTTTTCAGTGAATTTCGATATGGTAGCCATTTTGATGACGTCATAACCGGAATTTTTACGATGTTAACATTGGTTTTTGTTGTTTTCGTTGCTTAAACTGATAGATAAGTGGTCAAAAACTTATTAGAAATGATTTTTTTCTGTTGAGAAACATTTTTGCTGCGTCAAGCCAAATATGAAAAATTTGCTAAAAAATCTTCATTTTTGAGCTTAAATTCAGATTTTTTCATTTCCTGCGTAGAAATCACTATATATATTGTTTTTTTTTGGTCCTGATATGTATTTGTTGTTCTATTGTGGTCATTTTGATACCTCATTTGTCTACTTCGGTTGAAAAATGTCAATGTTATGACTATTTTTCAATTTTTAGTCAAATTCGAGATGGCGGCCATCTTGATGACGTCATAACCGGAAGTTCATCCCAACTTATGCAATGTTAACATTTTGATTTGTGATCAGTGGGTCATAAGGGTTCAGAAAAATATTGGTTCGGAGGTTTGGGGGGGGGGGGTGCATGTGGGACCCTCCTAGCCCAAGGCCTATCTGAACCGAATACAAAGCTAAAATGCTCTTATAAAAATCTTTGTACTAAACCATGTAATAAAAAAACAAAATGGCGGATTTCGCGACCACGAGTCTGTGATTTAAAACCAAAGCTCGGAAGTGGCTATTTTGCAACCGATGATAGCTGACAGTGACTAAACAATGTTTAAATGCCAATCTTGATGTATCCGGATTGAAATCAATGTATATACTATCAACGACTGATGGGGCCGGTCCCATTCTCTACGTCAACATGGCGAAAAATTGTACTCACTCTCACCTGTATCAACGAATCCAATAGCTTATTTTCCATATAGTGATATTTAAATATATTGTCAGACGGCAAATCTGAAATGACAATATTAATATGAACAGCATATTGAGATAAGCTGTAATTACTCCCACTAACTTATGGACCTGTGTCGCTTAGAACACCATTAATCCACAACACGTTCACCTTAACCTGACACTGGATCCACGGACGAAATCTCAATTCTAAATTACATAATGGAACTATGTTAAGACATCTTGTGATCTAAACTCAACGAAATAACTCCCTTTAATGAGTATTGTATCGAGTACATATACAGAGGAGGAGCAACGGCTGCGGATAGTGAACTTCAAAGAAAACTCCAGCGATTAATTTGTAGGCCCAAAGTTACCAACCCAATAATGTTGATATGGTTTGGTACGTGTGAACTGACAACAAAGTCAGACGGCATTGTCAAATTAGACAATAATAAGACAGTCGAGTCAGTAGTCTATGATTACTCAAACCTCAAATCCTACATACACAGATGGAATAACGACGCTGTAATCATCTATTTGGATGTTCCTTATCTCAATGTCAACATCTGAAATAAAACAAGAAGTCACTACTCAGAAGTCAATGACCTATCTATTCTGTGCGTTAATCAATCTATCGACACCCTGAACGTGGAAATTAAGAACACCAAGGTGAAACACAAGGACCAAGGTTGTCACAGGATATAATAAAGTGTCCAAAAAAAAAAAGAACAAGAAAATCAAATATAAAAAAAAAAGATCTTTATACATATGTATAAAGATGGTATCCACCCAGGCCAAATCCTGATTGATCTTTGGTCTACTAAAATCAAATGTTTGTAAGATAGACTCTGCGAGTATGCACTGTGAACTAACTATGGCTACAAAGAGTGCATCATTACAGTCACGAGTTGATAAGAGACCAAGGCGTGGCAGTGAGACCTGCACAAACTGTGACAAAGATTTAACTGAATCAACCCCTTACACGAGCTGCACAATTTGTGAGATGAACTTTTGCCTAAACTGTGCACACATCACGGAAGCCTTTTTCAAATTGATGAAAAACGAAGAATGTGCAGCTGCTTTCATGTGGACTTGACATCATTGTAAAACCACCTTCCCAAATCTCCATAGTATGAAAAATACGCTAGACAGGCTAGACACCAATACTACCACCAGTTTTGATTCCCTGCAGAACCAAATGAACCAAATAGAAAACAAAATCCAGACACAGATCAAAGAAGAGATGCCACTAGTTAAAAAACAAATACAAACTGAAGTTTAAAAAGACATCAAATTAGAGGTTCAAAAAGAAGTGAAAAATCAATTGCCAGACAATCTGTCTCAACAAGTCAGGGAGGAAGTTAAATAATTAGATGATCAACACCATCATTCACGTAGTCGCCTTCAACCTCCCCGAATCAAACAAAACTACAGGGGAACTAAGAAGAAAAGATGATATTAAAGCCTTAAAAATGATTTTTGAAGAATTGGAAGTTGCAGTAGGAATAGAAACAGCAATAAGGCTTGGTGAACAAAACCCGCAAAGGACACGTCCGGTGAAAGCCATTTTAGACAACAAAAGAGGACGATACGAACTCCTAAAAAACCCAAGAACTATCAGTTCAACGTGTACCATTTACAAAAAAGTCATGATAGTTAAAGACCTAACTCTTAGGCAAAGACTTGAAAACATCATCCTGTAAGAAAACAAACTCAACCACCAGCAAACAGATCAAACTCCACGATTTCTGTACCTACAACAGAAAGCGCACATGATCCAAATGCATCATCGCTAATAGGTAGCCCAATCTCAACAGACGAAATACTCCGACAACTATCATAACTCCACGATCATAGACACTTCCAGTGTAGGCAATAGAGATTGCTCTGTGGTCCCATTGGAAGAACGTGTGACTGATATAAGTACCATCCAAGGACAACCTCAGAGGCTAGATGCAACAGACACCTCACATGTGCTGAATCATTATCCATAAACAATTTTACCCATTTTAACCTAGGTGTAAATAGGACTGTTTTAAATGTGTCAAATGGAGATCAAACTAAATCCTTGAAAGTACTATATACAAACGCTGATGGTCTACTAAATATGATGGATAAACTGGAAAATACAATTACCGACAGTTATGACATAATCGCAATAACTGAAGTACTCCCCAAAAATAGGACTAGTTCTCAAATACAGCTGTCTGCATACCAACTACCAGGCTTCAATCTACACATGAAACCAATCGAACACTATCAAGGACGTGGCATATGTATATACACTAAGTCTGAATTAGACGCCTCTACAATTATTAAAACGGGACATTGGTCTGGAGCAAATTGCGTTTGAACTAAAAATTAACAATTCCGACGATACGCTAGAACAGTGGTTCAGGAACGTGTTCCTTGAAGAATGCGGCCCTGCTAGACCACAACTTCGCATGAGTCATTTGCCATCCTCCAGTTAGCACTGGAAAATGAAATACATATTATGTGCTACCAACACACACGACCCACGTGTTACAGCCCCTTGACTGTTCAGTGTTTGGCCCCTTTAGTGCTGAGTACAAGGCATCATCGTCTTTCATAAACGAAAATGCACTCAACACTTTAAACAAATACAGTTTCCCAGGGCTCATCACAATAGCATGGGAGAATGCATTCTCAAGGAGAAACATCACTAGTGGTTTTACATCATGTCGCATTTACCCGTTTAACCCTGCAGCCATTTCTGTCGCATATTTTATACCATCTAGACCTACTGACATCACGCCTGTATCCCTGTATCCACTTTTGCACCTACTGACATATTCTGTCACACGGAGCCCGCCAATGTCACTTCCCCGTCTACATGTACTATTCCCGCCAATGTCACTCCCCCGTCTACATGTACTATTCCCGCCAATGTCACTTCCCCGTCTACATGTACTATTCCCGCCAATGCCACTTCTCCGTCTACATGTACTATTCCCGCCAATGTCACTCCCCCGTCTACATGTACTATTCCCGCCAATGTCACTCCCCCGTCTACATGTACTATTCCCGCCAATGTCACTCCCCCGTCTACATGTACTATTCCCGCCAATGTCACTTCCCCGTCTACATGTACTATTCCCGCCAATGTCACTTCTCCGTCTACATGTACTATTCCCGCCAATGCCACTTCTCCGTCTACATGTACTATTCCCGCCAATGTCACTTCCCCGTCTACATGTACTATTCCCGCCAATGCCACTTCTCCGTCTACATGTACTATTCCCGCCAATGTCACTTCTCCGTCTACATGTACTATTCCCGCCAATGCCACTTCTCCGTCTACATGTACTATTCCCGCCAATGTCACTTCCCCGTCTACATGTACTATTCCCGCCAATGCCACTTCTCCGTCTACATGTACTATTCCCGCCAATGTCACTTCTCCGTCTACATGTACTATTCCCGCCAATGCCACTTCCCCGTCTACATGTACTATTCCTGCCAATGTCACTTCCCCGTCTACATGTACTATTCCCGCCAATGTCACTTCTCCGTCTACATGTACTATTCCCGCCAATGTCACTCCCCCGTCTACATGTACTATTCCCGTCAATGTCACTTCCCCGTCTACATGTACTATTCCCGCCATTGTCACTTCTCCGTCTACATGTACTATTCCCGCCAATGCCACTTCTCCGTCTACATGTACTATTCCCGCCAATGCCACTTCTCCGTCTACATGTACTATTCCCGCCAATGCCATTTCTCCGTCTACATGTACTATTCCCGCCAATGTCACTTCTCCGTCTACATGTACTATTCCCGCCAATGTCACTTCTCCGTCTACATGTACTATTCCCGCCAATGTCACTTCTCCGTCTACATGTTTTATTCCCGCCAATGTCACTTCTCCGTCTACATGTACTATTCCCGCCAATGTCACTTCTCCGTCTACATGTACTATTCCCGCCAATGTCACTCCCCCGTCTACATGTACTATATCCGTCAATGTCACTTCCCCGTCTACATGTACTATTCCCGCCAATGTCACTTCTCCGTCTACATGTACTATTCCCGCCAATGCCACTTCTCCGTCTACATGTACTATTCCCGCCAATGTCACTTCTCCGTCTACATGTACTATTCCCGCCAATGTCACTTCCCCGTCTACATGTACTATTCCCGCCAATGTCACTTCTCCGTCTACATGTACTATTCCCGCCAATGTCACTTCTCCGTCTACATGTACTATTTCCGCCAATGTCACTTCTCCGTCTACATGTTTTATTCCCGCCAATGTCACTTCTCCGTCTACATGTACTATTCCCGCCAATGTCACTTCTCCGTCTACATGTACTATTCCCGCCAATGTCACTTCTCCGTCTACATGTACTATTCCCGCCAATGCCACTTCTCCGTCTACATGTACTATTCCCGCCAATGTCACTTCCCCGTCTACATGTACTATTCCCGCCAATGCCACTTCTCCGTCTACATGTACTATTCCCGCCAATGTCACTTCTCCGTCTACATGTACTATTCCCGCCAATGTCACTTCCCCGTCTACATGTACTATTCCCGCCAATGCCACTTCTCCGTCTACATGTACTATTCCCGCCAATGTCACTTCTCCGTCTACATGTACTATTCCCGCAAATGTCACTTCCCCGTCTACATGTACTATTCCCGCCAATGCCACTTCTCCGTCTACATGTACTATTCCCGCAAATGTCACTTCCCCGTCTACATGTACTATTCCCGCCAATGTCACTTCCCCGTCTACATGTACTATTCCCGCCAATGTCACTTCCCCGTCTACATGTACTATTCCCGCCAATGTCACTTCCCCGTCTACATGTACTATTTCCGCCAATGTCACCGCCGATGTCACTTCCCCGTCTACATGTACTATTTCCGCCAATGTCACTTCCCCGTCTACATGTACTATTCCCGCCAATGTCACTTCCCCGTCTACATATACTATTTCCGCCAATGTCACTACATGTACTATTCCCGCCAATGTCACTTCCCCGTCTACATGTACTATTCCCGCCAATGCCACTTCTCCGTCTACATGTACTATTCCCGCCAATGTCACTTCTCCGTCTACATGTACTATTCCCGCCAATGCCACTTCTCCGTCTACATGTACTATTCCCGCCAATGTCACTTCTCCGTCTACATGTACTATTCCCGCCAATGTCACTTCCCCGTCTACATATACTATTTCCGCCAATGTCACTACATGTACTATTCCCGCCAATGTCACTTCCCCGTCTACATGTACTATTCCCGCCAATGTCACTTCCCCGTCTACATGTACTAATCCCGCCAATGCCACTTCCCCGTCTACATGTACTATTCCCGCCAATGTCACTTCTCCGTCTACATGTACTATTCCCGCCAATGTCACTTCTCCGTCTACATGTACTATTCCCGCCAATGCCACTTCTCCGTCTACATGTACTATTCCCGCCATTGTCACTTCCCCGTCTACATGTACTATTCCCGCCAATGTTACTTCTCCGTCTACATGTACTATTCCCGCCAATGTCACTTCTCCGTCTACATGTACTATTCCCGCCAATGTCACTTCCCCGTCTACATGTACTATTCCCGCCAATGTCACTTCTCCGTCTACATGTACTATTCCCGCCAATGTCACTTCCCCGTCTACATGTACTATTCCCGCCAATGTCACTTCTCCGTCTACATGTACTATTCCCGCCAATGTCACTTCCCCGTCTACATGTACTATTCCCGCCAATGCCACTTCTCCGTCTACATGTACTATTCCCGCCAATGTCACTTCTCCGTCTACATGTACTATTCCCGCAAATGTCACTGTATTCCCGCCATGTCACTTCTCCGTCTACATGTACTATTCCCGCAATGTCACTTCCCCGTCTACAGTCTATCCCGCCATGTCACTTCCCCGTCTACATGTACTATTCCCGCAAATGTCACTTCCCCGTCTACATGTACTATTCCCGCCAATGTCACTTCCCCGTCTACATGTACTATTCCCGCCAATGTCACTTCCCCGTCTACATGTACTATTCCCGCCAATGTCACTTCCCCGTCTACATGTACTATTCCCGCCAATGTCACTTCCCCGTCTACATGTACTATTTCCGCCAATGTCACTACATGTACTATTCCCGCCAATGTCACTTCCCCGTCTACATGTACTATTCCCGCCAATGTCACTTCCCCGTCTACATGTACTATTCCCGCCAATGTCACTTCCCCGTCTACATGTACTATTCCCGCCAATGTCACTTCCCCGTCTACATGTACTATTCCCGCCAATGTCACTTCCCCGTCTACATGTACTATTCCCGCCAATGTCACTTCCCCGTCTACATGTACTATTCCCGCCAATGTCACATCCCCTCTACATGTACTATTCCCGCCAATGCACTTCTCCGTCTACATGTACTATTCCCGCCAATGTCACTTCCCGTCTACATGTACTATTTCCGCCAATGCCACTTCTCCGTCTACATGTACTATTCCCGCCAATGTCACTTCTCCGTCTACATGTACTATTCCCGCCAATGTCACTTCTCCGTCTACATGTACTATTCCCGCCAATGTCACTTCTCCGTCTACATGTACTATTCCCGCCAATGTCACTTCTCCGTCTACATGTACTATTCCCGCCAATGTCACTTCTCCGTCTACATGTACTATTCCCGCCAATGTCACTTCTCCGTCTACATGTACTATTCCCGCCAATGTCACTTCTCCGTCTACATGTACTATTCCCGCCAATGTCACTTCTCCGTCTACATGTACTATTCCCGCCAATGTCACTTCTCCGTCTACATGTACTATTCCCGCCAATGTCACTTCTCCGTCTACATGTACTATTCCCGCCAATGTCACTTCTCCGTCTACATGTACTATTCCCGCCAATGTCACATCCCCGTCTACATGTACTATTCCCGCCAATGTCACTTCTCCGTCTACATGTACTATTCCCGCCAATGTCACTTCCCCGTCTACATGTACTATTCCCGCCAAGGTCACTTCCCCTTCTACACGTACCAGACCTTCTAGACCTCATCGGCAACGGCGATGTTAAACTTGACACCGAACCAGAGCCAACACTTCTATGGAATTCGGAAATTGAATCAATGTTTATCCCTCCCAAAACCCCCAAACAAGAAACTAAGTCAAACAAAAAAAGAAACACCGTCTTCTAACAAGTGAAGATGTCCTACAAGAGAAAAGAGAAATTATGTTAAAGAGAGAACAGAAAGAAAACCAAAAAAGAGAAAGAGAATTGAAGAAAGAGTTGAAATGCAAATCTCAATCATAATAGAACATCACTGTACGTGTTTTAAATCTTAATATCAAGTTTTGATTAATTTTAATTATTGTCTATCTCTTTGTCCGTTCTACATTGTAAGAATATATCAAATTTCTATACAAGGTGCATACCTTTTTTTAACGTGACCAAAATATTATCTTAATTTGAAATGGCCACGATTTTAAATGGCGGGGAACATCGCGAGCATTTTTGTCGTCTTTTCTTATGATGCTGATCAGCTCCATGTTAATTAAGAATTCAAACAAAATTAGCGTCTGGTCACAAATAAAGGAATAGCGATCTTATAACATTGCACATCACGATAATATGTTCATCACGATAAAAGGAATGTGCCCTGTATTCTGTTGAGATTTACAACGGTAATTTGTGGACGCGTGCTTAGTATAATTAATTGCTATATTACTTCATAAGCTTAGTTGTTATTATTATAATTAGCATGTGTTGGATCCATTCGTTTCGGTGTCTGGTCACAATTGAAAATATTTTAAGAATACAATTTTAGCTAAACTATTGCTTCAAAATATATGTCCGGGATTTCCCGTCGCGTGTCCGACTTTACCCGTCTGGGATTTTCCACGCATCGATTCTTCTATTATAAAAACCAAACGCAACCAATCATATTTCACTACGTTCAATTGCAGAAATTTTGTTCCCTTACCGGCTTAATAATGTTGTTAGTGAAGACAAGCGTTCTAGTGACTTGCAGGGTAGAGTTAAAGTCGGACAGTCAGAAAAGTGTCCGAGATTACCCGCATTGCTATCATCTGAAGGGAAGTAACTCGTACAGGTTCTATTGACAAAAAATGACGGTACCGTATCAATTTTCAACTGTAACAGTAATTTAGGCCCTACTTGAGATTTTATGTTTACTTTCTTTTGCTGGAAATGAAAAATCGTATTACTATTTCTTGTTGGAATATCAATGGCCTTGGAGAGAAATACAAAGATGATAATTTCGTTTCTAAAATAAATCATGATACAAACATCTGTCTGGAAACTTGGACCGGTGAAACCTCGATCTCTAAAATACAAGGGTTCAAATCCTTTTCGAAAATAAGAAAAAAGAAAAAGAATGCTAAAAGGAATAGTGGTGGAACAATAATATACATTAGGAATACCATATCGAAAGGGATCACATAACTTATAAATGGGTCCATCTCAAACAACAGAATGTGGATAAAACTGGATAAATCATTTTTTGGTAGGAAAAACGATATCTATTTATGTTCAGTTTATGTGCTTCCAGTATCATCTGCATATTATGACGATTATTTCATCGAACTTGAAAATGAAATATCTAAATTCAGCTTGGATGGTGAAATCTTACTGGCAGGTGATTTTAATGCTAGAACTGGGAACTTGGTTGATTTTCAGAATCATGATGACGTCTCACCGCATGTTTCGCCTCTACTACATTTTTATACCATTGATCGCGATATGAACAAACGCGAGTCACTAGATCAAGTAATTAACGTTCAAGGGCGGCAACTCATAGATTTGTGTATTTCTTCAAGGCTACGGATATTGAATGGAATATATCTAGGGGATTTATTGGTAACTGCAATTGTATTAAACACAATGGCAGTAGTGTTGTTGATTATGTTTTAACTAGTACAAGCCTGCTTTCCTCAGTTAACTTTTTCGTTGTAGAAGAACCAACTTACTGGTCAGATCATGTACAAACAGTTACTTATTTAGATTGTAAAATAGTCGAAAATCCGAGAGTGATATTGCCTCCTCAAAATACAATATGAAAACATATCGATGGGAAAATTCCTCAAATGGTAAACTTATCGAAGTATTGGGGGATATAACTATAAAAGAAGATATTCTTAGGCTTGAATCTACTGATATGCAATGTACTAATGAGGGAGTGAAAAATTCAACATCTTTGATTACGGACATATATGAAAAATTACAAAGACGATGTATGCCGGTTAAAGAACGTAAAAAAGTGAAACCAAAGCGAACCAAAAAGGCACTTTGGACAGACAAGGAATGTATTAGCCTGAGGTCAACAGCTAACAGCCTTGGTAATAAACTTAAAAACTTGGAGAACATAAGCAACTGTCAGGATCCAGAATTTAAAAAGGAAATAGAATTGAAACTTAATCAGTTGAAAGAGCAGTTGCATCAGAACGATATTTCGGATGAGCTATAACAATAAGAGAAATTAAAGATGTTATCAAGCTCCTTAAGAAAAGAAAAATGAAATTATAAAATATTCTATAAATGTTATGATTCCGTCGCTAGCAAAGTATTTTAACGCAATTCTAAGCTGTGGTTGCTATCCTAATTCCCGGAATAAATCATACCTTATTCCTGTTTTCAAATCTGGTGATGCAGATCTCCCTATTAATTACAGAGACATATCTCTTCAAAGTTGTCTGGCAAAAAATATTTAATTCAATTTTGAATAATAGAATTACTGTCTTTATGCAAGATATGATATGTCCAAATCAATTTGGTTTTCGGAAAAATAGTAGAACCACTGATGCTTTATTCGTTCTTAAAACACTGTTAAAGAAATACTCACAGGCGAAAAACAAAGTATATGCTTGCTTTGTTGACTGTAACAAAGCTTTTGATAGCGTTTGGAGAACAGGTTTACTATACAAACTTGCCGAACAAGGTATCGGTAAAAATATTTTCAATATAATATGCGACATGAATTCAAAACGTTTACGACGGACTATTTTGATATTATCAGAGGGATAGGACAAGGAGACAGTTTAAGTCCTACACTTTTTAATATGTATATAAACGACTTATCAAGCATTCTGAAGTACGACCCACTCAAACTAGGAGATGTAGAAGTAGGTAGCTTATCTTTTGCAGATGATTTAGTGATTTTATCTGAGAGTCCAGAAGGGTTACAAAAATCAATAACCGAGCTCGAAAGCTACTGTGCAAAGTGGCAGCTATCAATAAATACAACAAAAACGAAAACGATGATTTTTCGAACGAGAAGCACCACTAAAAACAAATGTATTAAAGTTAAACCATTTCTTTTTAATGGCAAAGAAATTGAACAAGTAAATGAGAATAAATATTTGGGTACAAAATTATGTAATAACGGAAAATTTTCGCTTGCTGTTAAGGAACTTTGCGCGAAAAGTAAAAAGGTTTTATTCTCAATTAAAAAATACCTTAACGGAATAGCTGATATACCCATATGGCTTTGGAGAAAGTTATTCAATTCCCTAGTCAGACCAGTTTTGACGTATAACTCTGAAATTTGGTATGCTGATTATTATAGCAAGATAGCAAATGATAGTAAAAGAGCTTGCTCGAACAAAGCATTGTTTGACCAATTTTCCTTAATTAATAAAACACCATTCGAGCAAATTAATTTGAAATTTTGCAAAATGGCTTTGGGTGTTGGAAAGTATGCATTGAATATAGCTTCCAGGGCTGAACTATGACAGTTTACTTGAGATTGTTTCATAAATACACAAGCTTTATGCTATTTAAGAAGGATCTCACAAAAAGACATCAACGTCCTGTTGAAAAAAGCACTGGCTGTCAGTAAAAATATACATGCAAATGGAACGTATTCTTGGTTTTCCTATGTTTCTAATATCATAAAGGAAAATATATGGTGGCTGATTATGGCCATCTCGTGTTGTTGTGTTGTCGCCTTGTCGTGTTGTAGCCTTGTCGAGTTGTCGCGTTCTCAAACTGCGACAATCCGAGATTTAACAGTTAAAATGTCGACTTGTCGCGTTTTCGAACCGCGACAATTCGACAACACGACAAGACGACAAGTCGACAACACGACAAGTCGACATTTCAAACACGCTAATTAGCGCGTACAGAATCTCGTGTTGTCGCGGTAAAATGTCGACTTGTCGTGTCACAGTGTCGAGTTGTCGACTTGTCGTGTTGTCGCCTTGTCGCCTTCCTGTTACACATGCGCAAACAATGGATAACACTCGCCATATTGGATTGCTATTGAAAATAATTGTGTCCATGTGTTTGTAGCTAGATGAAAATATTATTTGATGGCAATTTCTTTACCGAGAGTTGTCAAAGTATTTTTCTCTGTACTATGAATTTCAATAATTTGTTTATTATATGATAATCGTGTAATAATGCTCTGGTCATGCCGTCTGATTAGTACTCAGTAATCGTCATCTGTTAATTTTAAGGTCACTTGAACCGCTAAGGCCTAATAGTTCGAAGGCCCGTTAATCCGAAAATCAGAAAATATTGCAATTTATATAGTTGTTTTACTTCATGTAAATTGATAGTTTGACATGTTTTCAATAAATTGTGATAAATACATTTTTCGGCAATTCTTTAAAGTTATTTTAACAGCAAACTTCTATGGACGGCAAGTTGTGATTTCTTCAATGAGCATTGCATGATAAAAAATACATCAAAATTATAAATAAAAAAAATCATAAAAAGAAAGAAAATATCTTACATTTTATAAGATGTCACATAAATGCACAATTTACGAATTATCTTACAAACATATGCCTAATGTAAAGCTTTTGTCCCATGTAATTTGATTGCATTAGGGATAACATGGCTGCATGAATGGATGATATATATCACCAATTTTAACCTGCATGCATGTATGAAATATGTATTTCACGACTTATTTTTGTGTTTCCGTCTTCTTCCTTTAACTTGTTTATTCTCCCCTTTTTTCAATGATGAAAATGGTTCACATAATGGTAATATCTGGGAAACTTATAACCAGAATTGCAGTGTACATATACACTCTTTCATATCGGATACGTTTACGTACATGTATTGCAAGATTATGCTTTTTTCACAATTCTTAAAATTAGTCACATTTATCTTTTTGTCGGTGACCCTACGTACGCTACATTTGTGATAAATGTAGCGTAGTGTAGTGCAATCATCCGTGGGTCACTGAAGATGGTGTCAATTAATCTAGAGTTACACATATCTTAGCAAGTTTACTACTGAGTCTTGTAATTAAAGTCTGTACATTTATATCGGTTATCGGACTATCAGACTTTCGGACTAATGAGCCTTTGGGCTAACGGTCGTTCGGACTAACGGACGTTCAGATTAACGGGCCTTCGGACTATTAAGCCTTAAGAACAAGGTGGTCACTCAGGCAGGTGACCTATCTACATCACTTTTATTTGTCGTCTATCACCATTAAACATAACAATTCCATCATCTTCTCAACTGTTCCGAATTCAACTAAACCTGTTAGGAAACATGTTTAGGATAAGGTAAAGTGTAAAAAATCAAATAATTTTCAGTTCATATTCATACTAGTAAATGTAATTTTCAAAAGATTGATGGTGAATAAAATATCCAAAATCTCTTGATTCGTGAGTATGAAAATTACGGCACATTCATAAAGCTTTAAATACCAACTACCTTTCCGAAACGAAGAATTCAATTAGCGTTTGTTTCTTAATAGTTTTCATTTTTATAATATGAATAGCAAAATAGTAGCACATCTAAAATTAAAACAAAATCAATTTTTTTTTCACAAATTGTTAATCAACAGCTGCATCGTTTATTTGATACCCTGAGATTTGAATAACACTGACTATTGTGGTAGAATAAGTTTTAACCGATTATAACACAATATTTTTAAAGGATTTTACAATATTAAGTTGATATACATTTGTCGTCTCTGTTACAGTTCATTGTACAAGCATTTTTGTTCTGTGTTCTGACACCATTCTTTGTTTTGTTACTATTCAATTAATTTAATATTATAATTCCGTTAAGTATAATACATTTCAAAAGAGTAAACAATGGGGAAAAATATCATTTAAAACAATTTTGTACATCGAATATCTTACAAACACACCAAATATTCACAAAGCACTGGCTTCAGTTTTCTATATTCAAAGACAGTGGCTATTTCATATGATTTGCGCATGTGTAACAGGAAGGCGACAAGTCGACAACTCGACAACACGACAAGTCGACAACACGATAAAGCGACAACACGACAAGTCGACAACTCGACAACACGACAAGTCGACATTTTACCGCGACAACACGAGATTCTGTACTCGCTAATTAGCGTGTTTGTATGGTGGCTGATTACGGCCATCTCGTGTTGTTGTGTTGTCGCATTGTCGTGTTGTCGCCTTGTCGAGTTGTCGCGGTCTCAAACTGCGACAACCCGAGATTTAACAGTTAAAATGTCGACATGTCGCGTTTTCGAACCGCAACAAGTCGACAACACGACAAGTCGACATTTCAAACACGCTAATTAGCGCGTACAGAATCTCGTGTTGTCGCGGTAAAATGTCGACTTGTCGTGTTGTCGCCTTGTCGTGTTGTCGAGTTGTCGACTTGTCGCCTTCCTGTTACACATGCGCAAACAATGGATAACACTCGCCATATTGGATTGCTAATGAAAATAATTGTGTGCATGTGGTTGTAGCTAGATGAAGATATTTGATAGCAATTTCTTTACCGAGAGTTGTCAAAGTATTTTTTTCTCTGAACTATGAATTTCAATAATTTGTTTATTATATGATAATCATGTAGTAATGGTCTGGTCGTGCCGTCTGATTAGTAAGCAGTAATCGTCATCTGTTAATTTTAAGGTCACTTGAACCGCTAAGGCCTAATAGTTCGAAGGCCAGTTAATCCGAAAATTAGAAAATATTGCAATTTATGTAGTTGTTTTACTTCATTTAAATTGATAGTTTGACATGTTTTCAATAAATTGTGATAAATACATTTTTCGGGAATTCTTTAAAATTATTTAACTGCAAACTTCTATGGACGGCAAGTTGTGATTTCTTCAATGAGCATTGCATGATAAAAGATACATCAAAATTATAAATAAAAAAAAATCATAAAGAGATAGAAAATATCTTACATTTTATAAGATGTCACATAAATATACATTTTATGAATTATATTACAAACATACGCCTAATGTAAAGCTTATGTGTACTGCAATTTGATTGCATTAGGGGTAACATGGCTGCATGAATGGATGATATATATATCACCAATTCTAACCTGCCTACATGTTTGAAATATGTATTTCACTACTTATTTTTGTGTTTCCTTCTTCCTTTTACTTGTTTATTCTCTCCTTTTTCAATGATGAAAATGGTTCGCATAATGGTAATTTCTCGGAAACTAATAACCAGGATTGCAGTGTACATATACACTCTTTCATATCGGATACGTTTACATACATGTATTGCAAGATTGTTTTTTTTCACAATTTTTAAAATTAGTCACATTTCGTTTTTTGTCGGTGACCCTACGCTACATTTGTGATAATTGTAGCGTAGTATAGTGCAAGCATCCGTGGGTCACTGAAGATGGTGTCAATTAATCTAGAGTTACACATATCTTAGCAAGTTTACTACTGAGTCTTGTAATTAAGGTCTGTACATTTATATCGGTTATCAGACTATCAGACTTTCGGACTAATGGGCCTTAGGACTAACGGTCGTTCGGACTAACGGACGTTCAGATTAACAGGCCTTCGGACTATTAAGGATAAGGTGGTCACCCAGGCAGGTTACCTATCGACATCACTTTTATTTGTCGTCTATCACCATTAAACATAACAATTCGATCACCTTCTCAACTGGTCCGAATTCAACTAAGCCTGTTAGGGAACATGTTTAGGATAAGTTGAAGTGTAAAAATCAAGCGGCTGATTTCAACAAGGTAGCAGATTTACATATATATGTAGATATTTGAAAAATCTTATAATGTTGCCACGCCTAGGAATCAAAGTTCAATATACGCTATTCGGATAATATATACATGTACCTATATCATAGATGAATGACGGCTGGGAACATTTTGTTTTATTAATTACCCGATTTTATGTGTTGATTAATTAAGTTATATGTGTCGTAACTAGGCATGCATTTTTTTCTTCAAGAAACTATTGAAAACCATCAGGTTGTTTTAAGGTGTGATAATCATTCAAATGGTCAGAAAACCATGTACGATGCCTTGTAAACATTATTTACAAGTCAGAATTTATGTCTTATGTATGTTAAGATAAATGCATACCTGCAGTAATCACTTTATAATTTCTTATGACTTTATAAAATTGTTAAATGAAATTGTAGACCACATTTTGGCTTCATAGCCTGACCGCATATGTACTGTCAAAATCATTTTCAGTTCTTATTAATACTTGTAAATGTAATTTTCGAAAGGTTGATGGTGAATAAAATATCCAAAAGCTCTTGATTCGTGAGTATGAAAATTACGGCACATATATACAGCTTTAAAGACCAACTACCTTTCCGAAACGAAGAATTCAATTAGCGTTTGCTTCTTAATTGTTTTTATTTTCATGATATGAATTAACAAAATAGTAGCACATCTAAAATTAAAACAAAATCATTTTTTTTCTTATATTGGTGATCCAATATAGACACAGGATTAATTGTCTACATGTAGATGGCGATCCAATAATTTGGACCCACAAAAGTGTCATGCATAGACTATTTTGGACGTTTTATGAGTTTAAATACAAAAATCGGTAAAATCGTAATCTACATGGTGATATATATATTGAGAAGGATGGATAGATCCCGAGACAAACAAAACTTAGTCCACCTACATGTAGTTTTAGCGGTTAAAATCATATTTATAGTAAGTCTTCACAAAAACGGTTACTGCCGTTGGTAAGAGCAATAATTTCCTTTTCAAAATCCTACACAACTAAACAAAGTGCTGTCACTAAGACGAAATCAGCCGAAAAATTATGCAAATATTATAAGCCGGAATTGATCTTCATTATATAAATGTTTGCACATTATATAAAGAAGGTTGCACATCATATAAAGAAGTGTGTACAGAATTTAAAGAAGTTTGTACCGAATATAAAGTTTAATTTTAGCTACATAATATAAAGGAAAAGGCATCGAATATCTCGATATAACGACGGAGCATAATGGTAAATGTATCGAATATAACACAGGAATTACCGAATATAAAGATAAAAGCACTGCAGATATACATGCATAAGGATGTATATATGTTGTTGTCCCGCCCTGGTAGAATAAATAATAACCCAGACCGTAGCCCGAGGTCATTATTTTTAATTATACCAGGGCGGTATAACGCCATATGAACCGAAACTGAGGTCCTTATTTTTTATACTAGATATTATTTTCTTTGGCATGTATCAAACCATTCTCTAATGTGCATGTTACTTACAAGAAAAAACATCGACCATAGGACACCACCCTGAAGAACTCAATGTTTGCGTAATGTAACTTGAGTTGCTTTTATTGACTTTGCACTCGTACCATATTGACACAGGTCAATTATACTTGGATGTATCATAATTAGCCAAGCCTCTCTTAACCACAAATTGATCGCTTTGAGAAAGATTATTGTATAATTATGATATTAATTTCGTAAAATGAACACATGTTTTGTGTATTAGGAATTTCTAGACCCAGAAATACTAATTGTGTACTTTTCTTTTGCAAGAGTTCCATTTTATTAGGGATTTCCATTGAGGATGGAAATCCCTATTGTTATTGTTCTGTTTTTTCTTCTTATTCTTATTTTTCTTTTTTTTTCTTATTTCCACAAATCTTGTTAGCAGGATATCTCAGGAACGGAATAAGGTACGACGCTCAACTTTGGACATGTTATGAATGTACATAAGATCTGGAAATGTACGTTCGATTTTTTACAAAAATGTTCAAGGTCAAGGTCACAGACGTAAAAAACAATTTTTTGGAACGAAGTTTAAACGCTCATAACTTCATTACCGTACGCTGTACATCGTTCACGTTTTGTTATTCAGACTGATCGTGACATTGCGCGTGCTTTTCCCATGCCATGTTATCAGAGATTATGTCAAGGTCAAGAGTTCGCTACGGGGTCAAACAAAGGTCAAAAACGAAATTTACCACAGAAAAAATTTGAAAGTTGAATATGAAAGGTCATGCCCTCAGAAATATATAATGACAAGTTTTAAGGTCATGAGATCCAAAATGGCGGAGATATAGGCCTTTGAAAAAAGGCTATTTTGGCGTTTTTCCCGCCAAAAATTTTAAAGGTTTCAGCGCCTCTAATACTTAACATACATGCTTGAATTTTTGTATAGATATAGCATGGACGAATGTCTACAGAACTTATTCCTTTTTATTGACCTTGACATTCATTCAAGGTCACAGGATTCAAAAAGCTTTAAATCTTTAAACGACTTCTTCTTTATAAATAAGAGGTGTAGAGCGCTGAAATTTGGAGACGTTATGTACGTACATGAGTTCTTAAAATGTACTCTCGATTTTGGAGGATAACGTTCAAGGTCAAGGTCACAGACGTAAAACACTGCTTTTTTCGAACGAACTTTAAACGCTCATAATTTCATAACCGTACGCTACACAACATGTACGTTTCATTCTCCATGTAGATCACGATAATTCACGTTTTTTTTCTCATTACATGTTATCAGAAATTATGTCAAGGTCACGAGTTCACTAGGGGGTCAAATGAGGTCAAACAAAGGTCAAAAATGAACTTTACCATAAAAATGTTTCGAAGGGCGCATATGAAAGAGCATGTTCTCAGGCACATAAAATGACCAAATTCAAGGTCATATGATCCAAAATGGCGGAGATATAGGACATCAAAAATCGAAATTTTAGTTTATATTTGCCCCTGCCCGAGACGTTTCAGCGCCTTAATACCTGTATGTACAGTGTTGATTTTTCATACCTATGTTGTATTAACTTTTGTCTTCACAAGTTATTTATTTTTAAAGGGTTATATAGAAAAATGGCGGAAATATAGCTCTCCAAATATGGCAATTTGTTTCATTTTCTTATTTTTGTCCGTTATTTGTGAGCTCGTAGGGCCTTTATCATCTCATTTAGAGTGTTGATTTTTTGTAAATGTAAGCTTTAGCCTATTGTCTGTACAGGTTTTTAATTTCAAAGACATGAATTTGAAAATGGCGGAAATATAGACCTCAGAATATGGCGTTTCGTTCATTTTTTAAGGTAAATTTTAGGGTAATTCATGAAAATTCAAAGGTGAAATGTTTTGAATTGGCTGTGAAAGATCATGCTTTCAGACACATAAAATGACCAAGTTCAAGGTCATAAGATTCAAAATGGCGGAGATATAGGATATCGAAAATCGAAATTTTAGTTTTTATTTGTCCTTGCACGAGACGTTTCAGCGCCTTTAAACCTGTATGTACAGTGTTGATTTTTTCATACCTGTGTTGTATGAACTTTTGTCTTCAAAAGTTATTTATTTCTAAGGGGTTATATAGAAAAATGGCGAAAATATAGCTCTCCAAATATGGCAATTTGTTTCTTTTTCTTATTTTTGTCCGTTGTTTGTGAGCTCGTAGGGCCTTTATCGTCTCATGTAGGGTGTTGATTTTTTGTAAATGTTAGCTTTAGCCTATTGTCTGTACAGGTTTTTAATTTCAAAGACATGAATGTGAAAATGGCGGAAATATAGACCTCCGAATATGGCGTTTCGTTCATTTTTTAACGTAAATTTTAGCGTAATTCATGAAAATTCAAAGGTGAAATGTTTTGAATTGGATGTGAAAGATCATGCTTTCAGACACATAAAATGACCAAGTTCAAGGTCATAAGATTCAAAATGGCGGAGATATAGGACATCGAAAATCGAATTTTTAGTTTATATTTGTCCTTGCCCGAGACGTTTTAGCGCCTTTAAACCTGTATGTACAGTGTTGATTTCTCATACCTATGTTGTATGAACTTTTGTCTTCAAAAGTTATTTATATTTTAAGGGGTTATATAGAAAAATGGCGGAAATATACCTCTCCAAATATGGCAATTTGTTTCATTTTCTTATTTTTTTCCGTTATTTGTTAGCTCATAGGGCCTTTATCATCTCATGTTGAGTGTTGAATTTTTGTAAATGTAAGCTTTAGCCTATTGTCTGTACAGGTTTTTAATTTCAAAGACATGAATTTGAAAATGGCGGAAATATAGACCTCCGAATATGGCGTTTCGTTCATTTTTTAACGTAAATTTTAGCGTAATTCATGAAAATTCAAAGGTGAAATGTTTTGAATTGGATGTGAAAGATCATGCTTTCAGACACATAAAATGACCAAGTTCAAGGTCATAAGATTCAAAATGGCGGAGATATAGGACATCGAAAAATCGAAATTTTAGTTTTTTTTTTGTCCTTGCACGAGACGTTTCAGCGCCTTTAAACCTGTATGTACAGTGTTGATTTTTCATACCTGTGTTGTATGATAAGAAAATGGAGCATTTTTTGCACTTTAAAAAAACTAATGTGTTTGTCCTATTAATTTTCAAAAATTATTTTGAACCTAAAGTCTCAATCGGGAATCCAAATTTATCACTGAATAATTACCTGTCAGTAAGTGATATCAAACAATCCAATGATAAATTTCTGTCCTCGGCTCTAATTATACGGGCGTTTTCTATTCTTCTTGTTTTGACAACTTTTCAATAGTTCTACTGTATAATAGTGTTTTGGTACATTTAGTTCACGTAACATGGGGAGGCCGTCCTTACGTGACCACCTGAAACATACAAACAATATAAAGTAATTCACAGGGTTTTAAAAAACTGTTTTTTTTTTAAGTGTTGTGCAAGACACCGGATGTTCAAACCAACAACCGGTTCTATTTAGAATCTTGAGTTACAGTAACTTCACATAATTTAAGGTATATTTTTGAAGTTATCAAAAATTCTTTACATTCTATGTTTTGTTTCATTGTAAGGTCTACATAGAGTTTTTCTTTTCACTTTTTCATTCTTACCTTCCCATATAAATTTATGGATAATAACTTTCCACCTCTATTATAATATTTTTTGGGATACTTAGTACAAATATAAGATAGGTTAACTGGGGTATAAGTAATGATTTAACAATTTGTATTCTTCCGATCATTGATAATTTCCTAATTTTCCAAATATTAATTAGTTTATTTATTTTTTCGATTTTATTCTCCCAGTTGACTTGGAGATGATTGGAAATTGTTAAGCCCAAAGTATACTCCTAATGCTTTTATAACACTTTGGGACTAGTCTATACATTACTTGTATTTCCAAACTTTAGACCTAGAGATTTTTTTCTATTAAGAATTAAGCCCGAGAGACTTCCAAATATTTCTATAAGATTCAGGGCAGTAGAGATATCAGTTTTAGACTTTAGAAATAATGTAGTATCATCTGCAAGTTGAGAAATTTTGAAATGTCTTTTCATTGTATATTTAACTTTGATACCATGAATATTTTCATCTTGTCTTATTTTCATAGCTAATGTTTCAACTGTGATAACAAATAGCAGGGCTGATAGAGGACAGCCTTGCCTGATTCCACGTGTAATCTTTACTGGTTCTGATAACCAACCATTGTTTGTAATTAAACAATAGATATTACTGTATAGGATAGAGACCCATTTTCTAAAACTATCTTTAAATCCAAAACTTTTCAAAGTATGAAACATAAATTCCCATTCTATTGAATCAAAGGCCTTGGCGAAATCTAAAAATAGAATTGATCCTGTGACATTAAATTTCTCTGAATAATCTATTATATCTTTGATTAGCCGAATGCTATATCTAATATCACAACCTTTGACAAAACCATTCTGGTCAGTATTTATAATTTTATGTAGGAGGGGTTTTATTCTTTCTGATAAACAATGAGCTAATATCTTGTAATCTATATTTAGAATAGTCAGAGGTCGCCAATTATTTAGGTCTAATGGATCATTTTTTTATACATCAATGACAAAATCCCTACTCTTTGTGAATATGCTAACTCATTATTTAAATATCCTTCATTAATAGAGTCTAGTAATAATTTTTTAAATAAGGCCAAAATTTCCTATAAAATTCTGTTGTTAAAATTCTGCAGGATCTTTGTTAAAAAGTCATTTGAACTGAGGAAAGCTGGCTTGATAAATGTTTAAGTTGTTGTTTTGATCTACTGTGTGTTATGTACGTGTATGTTTAGCTATCGATCCCTATTGTATGGATGTAAGGAAGCAATAAAGTTGAATTGAATTGTATTACTGAATATATATTTTTTTTAAAGAGTTTATGAAATGTTAAATTACTATAGCCTTATTACCAAAAATTGAATGAAACCCTTTCTTTTTCCAGACGCACGACACAAATCATCCATATACCGAGGCTTTTAACGGTGTTGTGTCATCGGTGGCAACCGTGATATAACATATGCAGTCCCTTAATTTCAAAATGGATGCGCTCGCATCACATCCGAGGTCAATGTACGAAAGTTACATCCGAGGTCAATGTAAAAGTTACATCCGAGGTCAATGTACGAAGAGTTCGATTGTACGATTTAGAATAAAACCCAATGCTTAAAATAATCTTGTAAAGGCACATTACCTTTCCGAAACAATTATAACCCCAAAATGTGCTAATCGAAGGTCTTTGATGATTTTTGTATGAGTCTATGTTAACAATGAAGCATGCTTTAGCTCATTGTTATATATATTTCCATTGTTTTATCATCATTCTTGAAGTAAGAGAAACGGATATACTGTATGTATTGACAATGCTACATTGAATGAAAAATAAGAAAGAAAAAGACAACTGTTCAAAATGAGAAAAAAATTTAATGAAGAGGCTGACACGACACCTAACAACGGGAGCAGGGTGGAGGGCGATAGTTTACGGGTCCAGGTTTTCTCTAGTGGTCTTCTTTCATGTGTACAATCTGTGAAAACCGAAACACATCACTTACATACGATGTATCTTACATTGGTTGTACCTCCACAATTACATACGATGTATCTTACATTGGTTGTACCTCCACAATTACATATGATGTATTACATACGATGTATCTTACATTGGTTGAACCTCCACAATTACATACGATGTATCTTACATTGGTTGTACCTCCACAATTACATACGATGTATCTTACATTGGTTGAACCTCCACAATTACATACGATGTATCTTACATTGGTTGTACCTCCACAATTACATATGATGTATTACCTGTAATCCACATTACATTACATACGATGTATCTTACATTGGTTGTACCTCCACAATTACATATGATGTATTACATACGATGTATCTTACATTGGTTGAACCTCCACAATTACATACGATGTATCTTACATTGGTTGAACCTCCACAATTACATACGATGTATCTTACATTGGTTGTACCTCCACAATTACATACAATGTAACTTACATTGGTTGAACCTCCACATTTACATACGATGTATCTTACATTGGTTGTACCAAAAAAATTGTTCATTGCAATTAGTAAATCCTTATTTATCACTTACAATGTCTATTGGCCGAATTAATTCTAAATTTCCACCACAAACCATGAAAGAAACAAAATGATTTAAAGATAAGCAATAGAAGTTGAGGGAGGTATGATTAGTCACCATATCAGTTGTGTACAGAATCTTCATATGAAAAAAAATATATGTTGTGAGATCTTTGTTTAATAAGTTAACCAATTGTGTATCCAACCATCATACATACCTACCTATTTCAAACTCATCAAGGCCGCTCTCATTTGATGTGGTATTTTTGCTAGAAAATACAAAATAAGGGTGCATGACCAGGATTTGAGACTAATCTAGATTATACATACACTAATGGTACGTCTAATGATAAATGCGAGGATCGACATTAACTAGTAGGTTTTTCGTTAAATCTTGTAATAAAACAGTATCATAAGTGCCTTATTCCGATACTAAAAGGAAACGGAGAGGATATCATATGAGTGCTTTTCCAGAGAAATCAGTACGCTTTGTATCATTCTGTTGTGTCAGACTCCGTATGCCACGTGATGCATCGTCTATTTATGAGAAATTGATTGCTAATTTACTTGATATTTAAGGCAAGGACATATGTTTTTTAGCGGTATCATATTGTTAATGTTGTGGATATATATCTTGGTATAGTCTGAATAAACTACAGAACGGTGTGTAACGATTTATAGCATACTATGTAATGGAGTTTTACAGTTAAATCTAATACACATAATTCTTGAAAATTCCAAAGTGATACAGGGATTTTTTGTTACATTTCGGTATCAGCCAGTCAGAAGTTACGTTATAACGGAAACTTGTTTTTTTCCTTATGATATAATAAGTTATATTTAAGCCAATGAATACTCGTTACAAGCAATGTTGAAATACAACAAAGGTCATATTTGTATATCAACATGAATTTACACAAACATTTAAAACAACTTACAGGGAGGGATACAGAAGACTTGTTCGCCACTGATGGGCACATTATCATTCATTCCCGTAATGCCTTGGTTGAATGTAGTAAATCCAGGATCCATGCTGAACATGCTGGCAGAAGGCATGTACATGTTCATGTTAAAAGGATCATTAACTGGAACAAAGAATTCAATGGGAAACCATAGCTTTGTGGATGTCAAAAAACGTCATAGGAAAAACAAGCAAAATATACTCTGATCCTTGTTTAAGAACAATACGACATTAAAGAAAGGAAAAGAGTGAAAATATGCATTGAGTTCAAATGATAATCTGAATACATCTATTTACAGAAGGTATATAATGGTTACAAACAACTATTTAGGTTAATTAGACTAGTTTTCGTACACATGTCCTTTATCGTCTTGCAGAAAATGTTGAAAAGGATATTATGGCCTTCAATATTTCTTCTGACGTAGATTAAAGGAAATTAAAAAAAAATAACTTCTAAAATATTAAAAGCATAAATCACTAAGAAGATCAAACAGTTGAATGTTGAACTACATAAATGCAATACTTACAATACTGAGTGCTTCCCATATGAAAGATCGATGGTTGGAACGTGTTCAACGTATTTGGGGTGTTGTAAAACATGGACGGGTCCATGGGAGGAGCACTCATTGGACTCATAAACGTGGGCGTCATGGGCATTCCAGCATCAAGTGAGAAACTGACAGGGTTGGCAAGCTGCGTGGTCAACGGCGATGAAAATTGATTTAAAAAGGTGGAGGAAGCAGGGACTGAGCTGAATGTGTTCACAGTCGCAGTCGACGGGAACAAAGAAGCAGCATTGAATGCATTTTGGCCAAAGGTGGGCGTCGTCATGGTGTTGAATGCGTTTAGTCCATTAAGGGTTCTGAATGAAGTAGTGGTGGCCCCTGGCTGAAGAGGATTGAAAGATTGGCTGGCAAGTGTAGTGGGTCCTGAGTAAAGTTGATTATTAAGTGGATTGAGTTCTGAGTTGAATTGATTGCCAACTGTATTGAGTCCTGAGTTAAAGGCATTGTTGAGGGAGGACCCGATTGTGCCAACAGGACTATTAAAGGCTGTCGAGTGGGGGTCTAATGATTGACCTGGTATTTGCCAAGTGTTGCCCGCGAGAGCATCATTCGCTTCTTGTGATACAAGGGTACCAGATTGCCCAGACACGGCGGCTGCTAAGCACACCCCGACGACGAGTAGCCCTAGAAACTTCATCGTAATATCGACCTGTAAGAATACAGTTTAATCATTATAAGTACTATGCTGTTTCTGATCTGGCCATCAATCCTGAAGTATTCTGGGATCAGCTGTGAAAAATGATCATTTAATTCTTTTCAAGACTAAATTGTTAACACATTGAAAAACAAACTATCGTAATAAAGGAGTAATAGTTACAAGCCTCGTCACGGCATATAGACTGTTTATTTTTTTTTTAATTATAAACGAAAGTTATCAATAGAAATACACCAAAAATATAACCATAGCTTGGCCAAAAAACTTTGGTTCCTCAGTACCTATCGGGTGGAAATCATAAATTCTATACAAGCCTACAAAAACGTAGGTGCGATAAAGACACTTTAGTAGTACATACCCCTTTCTCACCAATAGAACTCCCGTGGACTGACGTGGTATGGAACATGTGACAGCTACGTTTTATACCTTAACTTGCGAGCCCTACTATCACGTGACTTAAATAAATTTGCATATCGAGAATATTCCTCGGTTTGATGGATTAGAAGGCAAGATTCCCCGGGGGAAACCTTCCTTTAAATTTTGAACCAACTAAACTCTATCAATTATATTCGCGTATAAATATGTTCGTTCAAACATCGATGAGACGGTTTGAAATGCTTCATTCTAAGACACGGATGTAAAACTAATAAAGTATTTAGTTACATACATGATGACTATTACAACCTGCCAGAAATAACGCCTAGCTTCCAATATTCAGCTTATGTCATGGTGCGGCGTCCGTCCATCAACATTTCCTTTAAATCGCTACTAGTCATAGAGTTCCGCATGGATTGTAATCAAATTTGGCCAGAAACCTCCTTGGAGGAAGGGGAACAGAGTTTGTATACATTTTGGCTCTGACCACCACCCCCCCCCCCCCCCCCCCCCCCCCCGTGGGAAGGAGGGGCAGGGCCCAATAGGGTAAATAGAGGTAAATCCTTTAAATCGATACTAGTCATGGAGTTCTGCAAGGATTGAAACCAAGGCCAGAAAAATCCTCTGGGGAACACCCCACCCCCCTGCCCCTACCCCGAGCAGAAAGAGTAGTGCCCAATAGGGGAAATAGAGTTGATTCTTCAAATTCCTCCAGAGAAGAAGAAACAATTATCCTGTTTTCATAACGTTACTTGGCATTACCAACCAGGTGAGCGATACAGGTCCTCTGGGCCTCATGTTCACAAGTTGCAATGATTCTATTTTGAGATTAGACAGGAATAACCAGATATGAAGCAATCATGGTAATACTAGGAGCCTAACACTATCAAATCCATAATAATATTTACTCACTTAATCGTATATATTCAGAAGTAGTAAGAGATTAATTCTTATATTTACAATATTTTCTTTGAACAATAAAATCAACAAGAACGTCAGATTCAACTATTTACTGTGTGTTAATCGCCGTCAAAATTATACTGCTGTCATGTTTATCGATACAAAACAGCCATTCAGAAAAAGCGCGCCGTTGGCTGAAAGCTTGATCCCGCCCTTTTCTCAATGACATCACAAATAATAGTTCCTATATTTCAGTTACTTTATTCAGGTCAAATAGCAATAATACTGGACTTTTATTATTAATTGATTTCGAAAAGGCATTTGACTCTGTTTCCTGGAATTTTATCAAAAAAAACTTATATTTTTTTTAAATTTTGGACCCTCTATCATTAATTGGATTGAACTTTTTCAAAACAACATTAACTCTGCTGTTAATATAGGTGGAAACTTATCCAATTTCTTCGCTATTGAACGCGGTTGCCGACAAGGGGACCCAGTCTCATCGTATATTTTTATTCTCTGTGCGGAAATTTTATCAATCGTATTAAGAAATGATTCAGATATAAAAGGTATTGTTATTAACGACAAAGAAGTTCTTCTTTCTCGGTTTGCGGATGATACATCAGTGATTCTTGATGGTTCAGAAAAATCTTTGACCTCTACTTTACAACAACTTAACTTTTATGCCAGAATTTCAGGTCTCAAAATGAATTTCACCGAGACCCAGGTAGTAAAAGTACAGTAATGATAAATACACCACAGAATCTAATCTCTCATGGGGTATAACCAAAATTAATATGTTAGGCATTGAATACGATGTTGACTTACATAGAATTGTTCAGCTAAACTTCGACAAAAGGCTTGTTAAACTAAAGACTCTTATAAACTCATGGAACAGAAGAAATCTTTCACCAATTGGTAAGATAACTGTAATAAAAACATTACTTATTTCCCAATTTAATCACCTCTTTATAGCACTTCCAACACCACATGATTCTTATATAAAGAAAATCAACAGCATATTATATGAATTTTTATGGAGTGGAAAAACAGATAAAATTAAACGTGACATCATTGTTAAATCATACAAAGAGGGTGGCTTGAAAATGATTAATTTAAAATCTTTTATAACAGCTCTTAAAGCAACATGGGTAAGAAGAATATATAAGGATGAGGTTAGTTGGATGTGCATTTTGGATAAATATATTGATAAGTATTCACTAGCTAATTGTGGAACATGTAAACTTCAGAAAACCTTAGATGGATGTACTAATTTATTTTGGAAAGATGTCCTCGAAGCATGGAAAAAACAATAGATTCATCTTAGATATATGATGATCACATATGCAAAAATCCAATATGGTATAATCAACATATCAGAATTAATAACAAACCAGTATTCTATAATGAATGGTATAATAAAGGTGTATTTTTCATATACGATCTTATCCAAGAAGATGGTTCATTTTATGATTTTGTTGAATTTCAAGATAGATATGGTATAAGATCCATTTTTTTGACATACTGTAGTATAATTAGAGCAGTAAAACAATATGTGAACAGCAAACAACATCCTATCCTTTCTGAAATGCCTGTGTGTTTACCGAATATTCCTCTAAATTTAAACATCATACTGAGGAAGTCGAAGGGTGCTCAATATATATATAGAGTGTTATGTCAAAATGAAATCAAACCTACATTACAACAAAAATGGTCTTTAGGTTTTAACATAGATGAAAATCAATAGAAAGAAATATACACAAGTCCTTTTAGAACCACACATAGCACAAAATTAAGATGGCTACAATATAGAATAAATCATCGAATTTTAACAACAAACACTCTTTTACATAAAATGGGAATAAAACAAGACCCGTCCTGCACTTTTTTGTAAAACTCGCCTGGAAACAATTGAACATCTGCTTTGGGAATGTGATAAAGTTAATAATTTAATGAGAGAATTTAAACATGCGCTTACAGCCATAAATATTGAAGTAAACAGGAATTTATTTTGGGAACATTTAGCTTCTGTGATGCTGACTTAATTATAGACAATCTTATTTTACTTATTATTAAAAAATACATATTTAAAATGAAATGTTTAGAAAATGAAATCAGCTTAACAAGCTTAAAAAACCATATACGCTTGGAACTAAAATCACATAAATTCTTAATAAAAACATAAAGTGTATAGAAATAGCATTGATTTGCAAAGTAAATTGGAAAAATGGCTTCATTTATAATTTTTATGTTACTTATATACAATGTATATATTGCATCTGATCTTAAACTAAGATATGATTACAAAAATAGTAACTAGTTATTTATCAATGCTGAATTATTTAATAGCATTAATTCAGTCTCAGGCTTGCCCCCCCCCCCCCCCCATGTATAAATGTATGTGTACATGCCATGTGCGGGTATATTTATGCATGAATATGTGCGTGTGTACGTATGTTTACGGGTAGATATTTATATATGTATGTAACTATACTGTTTATATATGTATGTAAGTTTGATAGTATGTACGGGAGGGTGTGTGCGTGTAGACTAGGTATAAAAACAAAGTTCAAATCGGTTATACATTTCGCAATTCCTTTATTTAAAAACAAATTTCTACATAATTCCACATCTACTTAAACTGTAATAGAAAGTAAAATAGTCAACTTTAGACCTATTGAATTAATTATTATCTTTATTCTATATGATATATACATGTACATTTATAGGTATGCAAGCATGTAAAGATATGCAAGTTTATGTTTTGTATTGTCTTGTATTGTTTATTATGATAAAAATTGAATAAAAAATATATAAAAAAAATAGCAATAACACTTTTAAATAATTAAATGCGTTTTATTGCATGTCTCCGATTGTCTCGTACATGTGTAATTTGTAAACATTGACACGTGATTTTGTGGAATATCAAAAGAAGTCCGCCAATGTTTACATGTATTCATACGAACAGAATAGGGAAAATAAACAGATCTGCCCCAACTTAGTTTATCGATACTTTATTTTTGTTTGTTTGGTTGTTTGAGTTTTATGTCCCATCGACAACTAAGGGTATTTAGGGCCAAACTACAAGGCAGGCATTAATATCAGGATATAAACAATGATTGCATCTAAAAGATCAGGATAAGAAAAACCTAATACACAAATTGTAAATGTTGATTTAATAAAAAAAAAGTTGCATGTGATAAAATATTTTTGGCTAAAACACATGAGAAACTCATGCACAATTTTGATGAAATGTTGAGTTGGTACGATGATTACAAGAGAAAAAAGTTCATATTTTGTTTAAAATGCAGATTTCTTCGAGATAATTGAAAATATGATTTTGTGTCACGACATGGAACAAAGTGTACATGTCGGAGACATTGTAATACTTTTCTCGTATGTGTTAAAAATCAATACAGTGCACTAAAATATGCTCCACTGTGAAAGGAGAATCACATGCATGGCATGTTGGAGGATTCTCTCCTCTTACTAGATAGGAATGTGTAAAAAATGTGTGTCCAGTTCGGAGCCGAGAGATAACAACCTCCTCTCTGCGGTCTCTCCGACGAAACATTTTAGGATTAAGTGTAGGTTGTATTGTAAACAGTTTATTGTTTGTTTCGGAAGACCACCTTTGTTGTCAATGGTGTTTGATGGCTGACTGAATTGAAGGTTTGATGTCGGTGTGATGTAGTTTCAACAACGAATAGATGTACAGCATGCTGCCGCATGAACATGGTCTAATGCACTCCTGAAAGGAAGATTTGTGTTCTTCGAGTAATGCACTGTACGTTGCCCTCTCATGTACAGATAAATTGATATCAGGTGTCTGAATGGGCCATGGTGGTACATCCTATACGGTGTACTCGTCAATGGTGTCGAAATTTATATTTAGTTCCTGCAAAAATTCCAGATGCCAAATGTTGGTATGAGCTTTTGATTTTGTGTAAGTATTTCTTGATGTTGTGGATTAAATACAAGATTAAATGCAGGTTTTGTTATTGGATTTCATTTGAACAGCATACTGTAAGGATAATTTCTTTCGTCGATCGTCTAGAGATGGCTCATTAGCTTCCACATGGAGACTCTTCACAGGTGTTGTTCGAAAAGCTCCAAGTGCGAGACGCAGTCCCTGATTCTGGATAGGGTCAAGCATCTGTAGATAGGAGCTGCGAGCCGTTCCATAGACAATTGAGCCGTAGTCAAGTTTTGATCTAGTAAATGCCCGGTAGATATACAGAAGCATTTCACGGTTTGCACCCCAATCAGAATGGGAAAGAACACGTAGAATGTTCAGCGCCTTCGAGCACTTATCCTTCATATGTTTGATATGTGGAACAAAGGACAGTTTCGAATCAAATAGTAGTCCAAGAAATTAAGTTTGTTCAACTTCTTGAATTTTAATTCCATTGAGTGTAAGGTCTGGATCGTTATGTGGTTTTCGTTTCTGACAGAAGTGCCTAAAGCCATTTTCGTCAGCCCAATTTTGTAATTTGCCTAAACATTGTTATAGTTGTCGTGCTATAGTGTGCATGTTCTTTGATCTGTAACAGATCAAGAAATCGTCCACAAATAGAGACCCTTCTGTAGATTGGCCAAGACATTTAGTACTTATGCTGTTATTTTTTAATCCAACAAATGTGACAGACAGGATACCACCCTGAGGGACGCCCATCTCCAGTGTTTCTGTTTTCTGAATAAGATGAACCCGTTTGAACTTTGAAATGCCTGTCAAATATAAAAATTGAAATAAACTTTGGCAAATTACCACATATACTGATATCATGGAGATCGTTCATGATTCCATATTGCCAAGTTGTGCCGTATGCATTTTCAAGGTCAAAGAATACGGCCACTAGATGTTCTTTCTTGGTAAAGGCTTCTCATATAAATGTTTCTAGCCTAACTAAGCTAATTAAGCCGCTTTACAGAGGACTTCAAATATTGTTTGATTCCAGGAACCAAACTATTCTAGTATTTATCATACGTTTTAGAGTTTTACAAATGCAGCTCGTCAATGAAATAGGACGATAGTTATTGGCATCAGTAGCATCCTTCACGGGCTTCGGAAGGGGTATACTAGTAGATTCCTTCCAAGACTCGGAAATTTTGCCAGAAGAATAAACTTGGCTAAATATAGTTAAAAGACATTTTTAGTAAAGAGTCTGGTTATTGTTTTAGAAACATACATGGAATTTCGTCTGGTCCAGCTGCCGAGTCCTTTGATTTCTCGAGGGACTCGAGCAATTCTGGTATTTCGAATGGCCTATTTGTAACTTTCAGTATTGGAGGATTTAAAATTTAGACGTTTATTTTCCTTTTCTTTTTTACATTTTTGAATTTTTTTTTTTTTTTTTGAATGATTTTTGACGGATGAATTTTTAGCAACATTTTGGCAAAGGCGTCAGCTATTTCGGATTTTGAAGAAAGTTTTTGTTAAATAGGTGGGAGGATGTTGTTGGTTTATCGATTTATCGATACAGAAACAGTGGTAATTATATATCCTCAAATTAAGAATGGCTTAGAAAATGATAAACCATGAAATAACATTTTAACTCTGCGATATAATTTTTGCACAAGAAAACAATACGGCGGCGTATTAGGGCCATTAGATAATTTTATATATCTTGTACGTACAAGTTAGTATCTTGTATGTACAAGTTACTATCTACAACTTATCTCGTACTTACAAGTCACTATCTTGTACGTACACCTTAGTATCTTGTACGTACACCTTAGTATCTTGTGCGTACAACTAAGTATTTTGTACGTACAAGAGTATATTTATCTTGTACGTACAAGTTATAATCTTGACATCGTTTTAATGCTGTCAGGTCATATAAATGCGGACGGTTATTGATTACCAGTGCCTTACACAAAGGATATATCACAACTAGGTTTTTATTTGAAATAAATTAGCTTTTTATTTCTTTCTTCTCAGACAGCCAGATTTTTTTATAAGTATCAATACTTAAAGAGAATACGTCTATCGCAATATGATACATGTTTATATTTCTGTAATATTAAATACTTTGTTTTCATTGAATAGGATTTATTAGTCTTGCAAAACAATTAGCTTTATTTTTAATTTTAACGGATTTCACACTTTAAGACGTGTTTCAATATACAAATGTAATTCAAAGGCCAAGAGAATGAAGTCGTTCATGTTGTATTTATGAATTTACTTTACTTTCAGAAAGCAGTAGATTTGACATGATCATTTTATTAATATTTTGAAAATAAGATATTTTGTTTTTGGTAATAAGAGCAAGATAATGTAATAAAAAAACGAATGAAAGAAATCAACACAACTATATTGTCTTATATCCCTTAACAACCAAGCATGGCTTACCACAGAGCCAGTAATTTAGATTAATTAAGTGTAAATAAATAACTATATCCATGTAATGTCAGGACTTGCGTATGATAAATATTTCTTTATCCCTCAAATATGATAAACGAATTTCAATTTCCAATAAAGATATTGATTTTTACGGGAAACCAAAAACTAAACTCCGATCCGTCACATTTCACTTGTTGATACTATAGAAATGTAGCACCATTTCGTTTTAGTAAAAACTTAATGTGAAAGAAGATTTTGGCAAGTATAGCTGGATGAAAAGTAAAGCGAACTGACAACAATAAGAAAATAATTTGGAAGATACCGATGGAAAAGGCTACCTTTTGATTTGAAGGTAGCTTATGTAAACTGGAAGGAACCTTTGCGTTAGCTAATGGCAGCATCGTAGCAGGATGTGATGATACTGTCGATGACGTAAAAACACTTGAAAAACCATTAAAAACCTGAAGACCTGAAACTTTAAAAATTGGCTGTGATGGTACCAAAGCAGAAAGAAAATCGGTTTAAGCAAAATTTCTTTTCATGGTCTCATAATTGAAAGATGTTAGGGCAAATAAACTAATGTGGAAGCGATTCTACATTTGCTTAGTCCAAGTGATGTCGCTGCTGTGAAGAGATTCTGTGGAATGGTTCAGTACATAGAAAACTATCCCTAGTTTATCATCAAAACTAGACCCTCCCCGAGCACTTACTCGAAGAGATGCAGAATGGAACAGTAACTGTGAATGTGAGGACGCCTTCAGAGAGTGTGTTTCAAGGTCTTAAACTAAAGCTGAAAGTGATATTCCTCCGGCGGAAAGGAAGTAGTTGTGAATGAAGGAAACTTTCAAGATATTATGAGGAAGATCCACAAATATGACAGCCTTTTTTGATTCCTCAATCGGACGGACATTAAAAAGCGACTACACAAGTACCATTTATGTTACGACTCAACTATCCGTCCAGCAAATGAAAAGGTATAATGGCCAGGCATCAGAGCCAAACTAAAACAAAACACAACGAGAAGTCCATAGTGATCAATCATGCCGACAAAGGTGGGGCCATAGTAATGATGGATTCTCAACAGTACAAAGAAATAGTTCTTGAAAAATTAAATGATCCGAAATACTATACAGAGATTCCTAAAAAATGACTAAAAGGCAAATTAATAAGCTATCAACACAATGTAAAACACTCACTGAAAAAGAAAAGAACTATCTAACAGTGTTTAACGTTAAATATAGCAACTTCTATGGTTTACTGGAAATTCATGAAAGTAAGGTGATCCAAGAAGCCATTGATTTACAAAACTCTGAAGTTGTGAATATCTCAAGACCGGCAGATCTAAAATTGAAGCATATCATTGCAGGACTGGGATGCCCCACGCACTGTCTAAGCAATTTATTATTTATCATTTAAAAAACCTTATTTCAACATATCCAGAGTTACCTCAGAGATGACATGGATTTCATCGCACAATTCCCAACCGAAGTTGATGAAGAGGCAATTCTAGTGAGTTTCGATGTGTTAAGTTTATACACATACCACACGAACTCGGTATTGAAGCTATACGCTTCTGGACGAACAAACATTCAAATGCATTGGGTCCAAGATTCAAAATAGAATTCATAATTGAAGCTTTGAAACTGATTCTCCATAACAATTCTTTTTGCTTCAATGGAAAACATTATTTACAAACCAACGAGACAGCTATTGGCACCAAAGTCGCACCGGCATACGCACATTTGGTGATGGAACATCAACTCTATGATAAATTGAAGGCAAACTATTGCGAGACATTTGTCACCTACGTAAACATGTGTCGGAAAAGATATCTTGATGATTGCTTTATAATTTGGACAAGGTCAAAAACAGAATTGTCAAAAAATCTGAGATCCTTCAAAGTAAGCGACAGCCGCCAAATTTGAAAAGGATACTTACAAGTGCACGATTTAATGATCAGAGGGGATGCACCTACTCGGTGACGAAATGTGGAGACACACGATGTGGGACCTGCAATTACATCTACGAAGGGACCAATCTATTTTCAAAGACATGGAAAAGGTAACGCCAAATAAAAATTTAAAAAGTAAAAACCTTATTTATGTCATTGTATGTCCCACTTGTAAAGAATTCTACATAGGGCAAACAGGAAATGCACTGAGTGAGAGAGTCCGAGTTCATAAACAGCAAATACGCTCACCAGAAACTCGGAAAATCCCACTCAGTGCATTCCGCGACACATGTGGTATTTTACTATATTCCCATTTTACATGATGGGAGATGCTGCAATTACAGACTCTACAAAGAAATTAAATATTTAAACCATTATTGAATGGTCATTAATATGTTCATTATTGGTTAGTATTTTACATTACTACCACTGTTGAAAAGCTTGAACTTCTTATTTTACTTCAGAATATAAAGAACATTTCTATTCAAAATAATTAATTAATTACCCCCCCCCACCTCCAAATATATATTGCATTTTACGAGATCAGATGAAGCTCAATGCTCATTTTGTATGGACTCGGGTTGTTTCATTTCTTCAAAGGTTACAGGGCTAGTAGGAGTTTTATTTTAATAAGGCCAATGTTAAAGTTACTGTTAATACCTGTTAGACCTAAAACATGACACGTTTTACATCAGCAATACCCAGAATGCTTCTTTCACAAGTTTGCGAGGTGTTTGTTAATTATAATGGATTGCAAATGGTAAACTAAACAATATTGAAAAATAGTGATGCTTCTCTTTTAACAAAACCTCATAGGAACTATTTTGTATCACCTTGTCCTTGGCTAATCAGCTTGAATGGTTGAAGCGGGAAAAGTCCAATGTTCTCTCGCTGTGAAATAGAAAAAAGGTCAATAACACAATTAAAGGATTGTTAGGGTAGAGGGCATGGTCCCATGTGAAGCGTTTTATGAAAATATTCTTCTAGCTCTCTATAAAGTACTGAAATTTTCAAATAACACTTTATCAAGAATAACCCCAATCAATAACTAGGGAAATGTTACCCGACAAAACACCATGTATATTAACCCCACTATGATTATTTTACTGGTCTATTCAACCATGTCAAATATACAGCATAACATATGTACACTTATAACAGATATGGCATAACATATGTACACTTATAACAATTACAACATAACATATGTACACTTATAACAGATATGGCATAACATATGTACACTTATAACAAATACAGCATAACATATGTACACTTATAACAAATATAGCATAACACATGTACACTTATAACAAATACAGCATAACATATGTACACTTATAACATATATAACATAACATATGTACACTTATAACAAATATAGCATAACATAGGTACACTTATAACAAATACAGCATAACATATGTACACTTATAACAAATACAGCATAACATATGTACACTTATAACAAATACAGCATAACATATGTACACTTCTAACAAATACAGCATAACATATGTACACTTATAACAAATACAGCATAACATATGTACACTTATAACAAATATAGCATAACATATGTACACTTATAACAAATATGACATAACATATGTGCACTTATAACAAATACAGCATAACATATGTACACTTATAACAAATATGGCATAACATATGTACACTTATAACAAATACAGCATAACATATGTACACTTATAACAAATATAACATAACATATGTACACTTATAACAAATACAGCATAACATATGTACACTTATAACAAATACAGCATAGCATATGTACACTTATAACAAATATAGCATAACATATGTACACTTATAACAAATATAACATAACATATGTACACTTATAACAAATATAGCATAACATATGTACATTTATAACAAATACAGCATAACATATGTACATTTATAACAAATACAGCATAACATATGTACACTTATAACAAATATAGCATAACATATGTACACTTATAACAAATACAGCATAACATATGTACACTTACAACAATTATAGCATAACATATGTACACTTATAACAAATACAGCATAACATATGAACACTTATAATAAATATAGCATAACATATGTACACCTAAAACAAATATAACATAACATATGTACACTTATAACAAATACAGCATAACATATGTACACTTATAACATATATAACATAACATATGTACACTTATAACAAATACAGCATAACATATGTACACTTATAACAAATATAGCATAACACATGTACACTTATAACAAATATAACATAATATATGTACACTTATAACAAATATAGCATAACATATGTACACTTATAACAAATACAGCATAACATATGTACACTTATAACAAGTATAATATAACATATGTACACTTATAACAAATATAGCATAACATATGTACACTTATAACAGATATAGCATAACATATGTACACTTATAACAAATATAACATAACATATGTACACTTATAACAAATATAGCATAACATATGTACATTTATAACAAATACAGCATAACATATGTACACTTATAACAAATACAGCATAACATATGTACACTTATAACAAATACAGCATAACATATGTGCACTTATAACAAATATAGCATAACATATGTACACTTATAACAAATACAGCATAACATATGAACACTTATAATAAATATAGCATAACATATGTACACCTAAAACAAATATAACATAACATATGTACACTTATAACAAATACAGCATAACATATGTACACTTATAACATATATAACATAACAAATGTACACTTATAACAAATACAGCATAACATATGTACACTTATAACAAATATAGCATAACACATGTACACTTATAACAAATATAACATAACATATGTACACTTATAACAAATACAGCATAACATATGTACACTTATAACAAATATAGCATAACACATGTACACTTATAACAAATACAGCATAACATATGTACACTTATAACAAATATAGCATAACATATGTACACTTATAACAAATACAGCATAACATATGTACACTTATAACAAATACAGCATAACATATGTACACTTACAACAAATATAGCATAACATATGTACACTTATAACAAATATAGCATAACATATGTACACTTATAACAAATATAACATAACATATGTACACTTATAACAAATATAGCATAACATATGTACACTTATAACAAATACAGCATAACATATGTACACTTACAACAAATACAGCATAACATATGTACACTTATAACAAATACAGCATAACATATGTACACTTACAACAAATATAGCATAACATATGTACACTTATAACAAATATAACATAACATATGTACACTTATAACAAATATAGCATAACATATGTACACTTATAACATATATAACATAACATATGTACACTTATAACAAATACAGCATAACATATGTACACTTATAACAAATATAGCATAACACATGTACACTTATAACAAATATAACATAACATATGTACACTTATAACAAATATAGCATAACATATGTACACTTATAACAAATACAGCATAACATATGTACACTTATAACAAGTATAATATAACATATGTACACTTATAACAAATATAGCATAACATATGTTCACTTATAACAAATATGGCATAACATATGTACACTTATAACAGATATAGCATAACATATGTACACTTATAACAAATATAACATAACATATGTACACTTATAACAAATATAGCATAACATATGTACATTTATAACAAATACAGCATAACATATGTACACTTATAACAAATACAGCATAACATATGTACACTTACAACAAATATAGCATAACATATGTACACTTATAACAAATACAGCATAACATATGTACACTTATAACAAATATAGCATAACATATGTACACTTTTAACAAATATAGCATAACATATGTACACTTATAACAAATACAGCATAACATATGTACACTTATAACAAGTATAATATAACATATGTACACTTATAACAAATATAGCATAACATATGTACACTTATAACAAGTATAATATAACATATGTACACTTATAACAAATATAGCATAACATATGTTCACTTATAACAAATATGGCATAACATATGTACACTTATAACAAATATAGTATAACATATGTACACTTATAACAGTATTATAACACTATTATGAGGTCACGGGTAATTATATCTCGATAACCCCATTGTATGCGACACACTAATACTTGTCCTTAATATCTTTTTTTCTTTGTGTTGTTTTTTCTTATAAGTAAACGTCTTCATGTTTGGACATTTTTTCCACTTTCATACTCATGACGTCACAATAAACTTTGACGTTGTGTATTGATCTGGGAAAAAATAATCGTTTGATAAAGCAATAGAATTGTGCAGGTAAACGGATTTTATTTCATTAAAAAATCATGCCCGTTTATTTCAATTGTATTGAGATTCACAAAGTTTGCAAACATTTCATGACCTGACGGAATCAAAAACATTTTTACGTCAATGCTTAATTGGTCTTAATTGACGGATCGTCAGCTGTCAATCAAGTCGCACTACAGTCCGACATTGAATAGAAACATGTGCGTTTCCGAGCACGAGGCGTGGCTATATTATACCTATTATTATATCAATTGGTAATTCAATATTTGACAATGGTCTTTTAAATTGTAAAATAGCTTACTGATGCCCCATCGCCGACAGAGCATAAATAATATTTATCATTTAGATAATAAATGATGTTTAAAAATATTTTGCTTTTAACATATTTAATTTGATCTTTTATATACTATGGGATTAGGCACAAGCATTCCAACTTATATGAAGCCCTCTTCCTACAGAATTGCAATGAATAATATAACAAGTCCACAAAACGGCATACAGTGTATAGGCCTATACATATTTAAATACTTAAACGTTTTCAGAGTGTACGTGTATTGCATTTATTTCTACACTGATTTTACTTAAAAGTTCATTACATCCCGTGCCTTAATTTCTTTCTCCACTTCATCCGATCTTTTCTTAGAATGCATTTTTCTTCTGTCGTCAGCATCGGAATGATAAAAAGAAACAATTTTTTTCCAATATCTTATAATGTATGTAGGAAACGTAAGAGCTGCAGTTCTAAAGGACTGAAGTTATTTAGCATTCGAAATAATTGTATTCTCTGGTCAGCATAATTATTACATGTCAAGTTAACACCAAAATACATCTACAAAAATAATTTGTTTTAGTTTTGTTGTATGCGCAATCAGTACCTCATTCCATTTTTAGGGCATAGTACCATGTTGTTGTTGTTTTTGTTGTTGTTGTTGTTGTTGTTTTTATTGGGGTGTAACTAACTATTTTGAATAGACATGTACTTTATATTCTGAAGTAAAATAAGAAGTTGAAGCTTTTCAATAGTGGTAGTAATGTAAAATAAGTAACTTTTATAACTAAAGAAAATCGTCTGTTCCTGTTTTAAATATACACGTATAAAAGCTACCACTTATCACTTTGTGGAGATCAGACGATATTGACCACGATCACCTTTGATGCGGTCATGTTTTGCACGATGACCACGATTAGCATTCTATTCTATGTATAACGATCATTAACGCACTTGAAATGAACGACGATTGGAACTTTCCATCGTTAACATGTTTTCAGGAGACTTGCCTACATTATATTACACAGATCAGTAGCACTAGGAAGTGATAGAGTCACTGGTAAACCCATATCACCATGCATTTCATTGGTAGGTGAAGTACGCCGAGTGACAGCTCCTTACTATCGTGACAGATGCTTTCGGGTTTTAAGAAATGGCTAGAAGCTAATCTGCTCATCCATCTTCTGTTGCCCACTCCCTCCGACCTATCCAACCTGTTACATATGTCACCATCTAGTCCACATCGGCCATGTCGCTGGTCAATTTACTCATGACCTGTCCGCCAGCTCCATCACAAGACTCTTTCTGACCCTTCGCTACGCCCCTAGTTACGGTGGGATGGAAAAAACTTGAAAGCTGTTAATTGTAATTAAAAAATATTGTTTTAATTCAGTTCTCCTCTGATCCCAAGATAGGTATTTTAAACACTATTCTTGTTATTTTATGACCATGTATCTCATATAAATGTGATTTATGACACATAAACAAGACTGTTGTTGTTGTTGTTATTGACGTCTTGTCCTCCCAGTATGTAAAGTACAAGTGTACTATCACCCTGTCACGTTTATCAACCACCTACTGCAGAAAGCGAAAGCTGCATTTTATATCCAGCGGACATTTTTTCTTTTAGTTTTTTTTTTCTGTCATTTCGAATGAAATCTTGTCAATTCTAAATAGACGCCACAAGTATCGGAGATGTATTCTTACATGTATCGTTTATGTTACATTCGTTATATAATGTTATGTCCCATGACGATCAGATAAATAATAAGTAGGATTTAATTGTATATAGCAGAGAGTCCGAACTCGAGTGTGTTAGTTTATCATGTGTGACGTTCGACAGCGGTTTGGATCGGCTTGTGTTGCGCTCTTGGAGAGAATGTGTGTTTGTATGGTTATGTATGGTGGTCTCAGCATATTGATCAATTTTTGAGGTCATCAAGGTTCAATAAATGCGTATTATATATGAGAAGTGAACATAGATACACATAAAAACATCGAAACGTCTATCTTCCCTCCCATCAAAACAGCATTCATTTCTTTTCCATTTTGGGACATAATTATCAATAGAAACGTTTCTTCATGCTAACCACTACAAGAAAACCTTCTTGTATGGAAAGACAGAGTTGGATCCAGTGGCGGTTTCTACAGAAATAAAGTACACCATTTTGAAACTGAGCTACAAGCACATTAGACTTATATTAGAAGTGCGAAAGTTCTACATTTGTATTTTACCATATGACTGTCATCTATAGATCTACATACCGGGTATGTATGTTTGAAAACCAAAAGATGTTTTACGTTATTTCTCAGCTGACCCGCCATAATGGCAAGTAAATTGTATATGTTAACTTATAGATGAAATCTTTCTAAGGAAACAAACGAGTTCTGGACTTCGTAATTAGCCCAGAAACCTGATATTGAGTATATGGTAGGATGGATTTATGTCGGGTTTTGGCCTGTATTATGTACTAGAATCATTAGTTATTTTATGAGTATCTCTAATTTTCAAGTGACCAGTGCATCGATTCAATTATGCAGATTTTTAAACTTTGTTCCACTTTCAGGCGTACAAGTATATAACAAGAGTCACCATACATAATATCGACATGCATTATAAAGGGCACATTAAGTGACAGTGCATGGGATGGGATATCAACTCTCTACACAAAAATGACACATAGCATGATAGTGCATGGGATGGGATATTAACTCTCCATACGAAAGGGCACATAGCATGACAGTGCATGGGATTGGATATTAACTCTCCATACGAAAGGACACATAGCATGACAGTGCATGGGATGAGATATTAACTCTCCACACGAAAGGGCACATAGCATGACAGTGCATGGGATGAGATATTAACTCTCCATACGAAAGGGCACATAGCATGACAGTGCATGGGATGAGATATTAACTCTCCACACGAAAGGGCACATAGCATGACAGTGCATGGGATGGGATATTAACTCTCCACACGAAAGGCACATAGCATTACAGTGCATGGGATGGGATATTAACTCTCCATACGAAAGGGCACAATAGCATGACAGTGCATGGGATGGGATATTAACTCTCCACACGAAAGGGCACATAGCATGACAGTGCATGGGATGGGATATTAACTCTCCACACGAAAGGGCACATAGCATGACAGTGCATGGGATGGGATATTAACTCTCCATACGAAAGGGCACATAGCATGACAGTGCATGGGATGGGATATTAACTCTCCACACGAAAGGGCACATAGCATGACAGTGCATGGGATAATGTGAATGATGATATTAACTCTTCACACGAAAGGGCACATAGCATGACAGTGCATGGGATGGGATATTAACTCTCCATACGAAAAGGCACATAGCATGACAGTGCATGGGATGGGATATTAACTCTCCATACGAAAGGGCACATAGCATGACAGTGCATGGGATGAGATATTAACTCTCCACACGAAAGGGCACATAGCATGACAGTGCATGGGATGGGATATTAACTCTCCACACGAAAGGGCACATAGCATGACAGTGCATGGGATGGGATATTAACTCTCCACACGAAAGGGCACATAGCATGACAGTGCATGGGATGGGATATTAACTCTCCACACGAAAGGGCACATAGCATGACAGTGCATGGGATGGGATATTAACTCTCCATACGAAAGGGCACATAGCATGACAGTGCATGGGATGGGATATTAACTCTCCACACGAAAGGGCACATAGCATGACAGTGCATGGGATGGGATATTAACTCTTCACACGAAAGGGCACATAGCATGACAGTGCATGGGATGGGATATTAACTCTCCACACAAAAGGGCACATAGCATGACAGTGCATGGGATGGGATATTAACTCTCCACACGAAAGGGCACATAGCATGACAGTGCATGGGATGGGATATTAACTCTCCACACGAAAGGGCACATAGCATGACAGTGCATGGGATGAGATATTAACTCTCCACACGAAAGGGCACATAGCATGACAGTGCATGGGATGGGATATTAACTCTCCACACGAAAGGGCACATAGCATGACAGTGCATGGGATGGGATATTAACTCTCCACACGAAACGGGAAATAGCATGACAGTGCATGGGATGAGATATTAACTTTCCACACGAAAGGGCATATAGCATGACAGTACATTGGATGAGATATTAACTCTCCACACGAAAGAGCACATAGCATGACAGTGCATGGGATTGGATATTAACTCTCCACACGAAAGGGCACATAGCATGACAGTGCATGGGATGGGATATTAACTCTCCACACGAAAGGGCACATAGCATGACAGTGCATGGGATGGGATATTAACTCTCCACACGAAAGGGCACATAGCATGACAGTGCATGGGATGGGATATTAACTCTCCACACAAAGAATAACGGATACCCCACGAACATAGCATGACAGTGCATGGGATGGGATATTAACTCTCCACACGAAAGGGCACATAGCATGACAGTGCATGGGATGGGATATTAACTCTCCATACGAAAGGGCACATAGCATGACAGTGCATGGGATGGGATATTAACTCTCCACACGAAAGGGCACATAGCATGACAGTGCATGGGATGGGATATTAACTCTCCACACGAAAGGGCACATAGCATGACAGTGCATGGGATGGGATATTAACTCTCCACACGAAAGGGCACATAGCATGACAGTGCATGGGATGGGATATTAACTCTCCACACGAAAGGGCACATAGCATGACAGTGCATGGGATGGGATATTAACTCTCCACACGAAAGGGCACATAGCATGACAGTGCATGGGATGGGTATTAACTCTCCACACGAAAGGGCACATAGCATGACAGTGCATGGGATGGGATATTAACTCTCCACACGAAAGGGCACATAGCATGACAGTGCATGGGATGGGATATTAACTCTCCACACGAAAGGGCACATAGCATGACAGTGCATGGGATGGGATATTAACTCTTCACACGAAAGGGCACATAGCATGACAGTGCATGGGATGGGGTATTAACTCTCTCCATACGAAAGGGCACATAGCATGACAGTGCATGGGATGGGATATTAACTCTCCACACGAAAGGGCACATAGCATGACAGTGCATGGGATGGGATATTAACTCTCCACACGAAAGGGCACATAGCATGACAGTGCATGGGATGGGATATTAACTCTCCACACGAAAGGGCACATAGCATGACAGTGCATGGGATGGGATATTAACTCTCCACACGAAAGGCACATAGCATGACAGTGCATGGGATGGGATATTAACTCTCACACAAAGCACATCATGACAGTGCATGGATGGATATTAACTCTCACACGAAAGGGCACATAGCATGACAGTGCATGGGATGGGATATTAACTCTCCACACGAAAGGGCACATAGCATGACAGTGCATGGGATGGATTAACTAAAGTGCATGATGTATAACTCTTCACACGAAAGGGCACATAGCATGACAGTGCATGGGATGAGATATTAACTCTTCACACGAAAGGGCACATAGCATGACAGTGCATGGGATGGGATATTAACTCTCCACACGAAAGGGCACATAGCATGACAGTGCATGGGATGGGATATTAACTCTCCACACGAAAGGGCACATAGCATGACAGTGCATGGGATGGGATATTAACTCTCACACGAAAGGGCACATAGCATGACAGTGCATGGGATGGGATATTAACTCTCCACACGAAAGGGCACATAGCATGACAGTGCATGGGATGGGATATTAACTCTCCACACGAAAGGGCACATAGCATGACAGTGCATGGGATGGGATATTAACTCTCCACACGAAAGGGCACATAGCATGACAGTGCATGGGATGGGTATATTAACTCTCCACACGAAAGGGCACATAGCATGACAGTGCATGGGATGGGATATTAACTCTCCACACGAAAGGGCACATAGCATGACAGTGCATGGGATGGGATATTAACTCTCCACACGAAAGGGCACATAGCATGACAGTGCATGGGATGGGATATTAACTCTTCACACGAAAGGGCACAAAGCATGACAGTGCATGGGATGAGATATTAACTCTTCACACGAAAGGGCACATAGCATGACAGTGCATGGGATGAGATATTAACTCTTCACACGAAAGGGCACATAGCATGACAGTGCATGGGATGGGATATTAACTCTCCACACGAAAGGGCACATAGCATGACAGTGCATGGGATGGGATATTAACTCTCCACACGAAAGGGCACATAGCATGACAGTGCATGGGATGGGATATTAACTCTCCACACGAAAAGGCACATAGCATGACAGTGCATTGGATGGGATATTAACTCTCTCCATACGACCGGGCACATAGCGTGACAGTGTATGGGATGGGATATTAACTCTCCACACGAACGGGCACATAGCATGACAGTGCATGGGATGGGATATTAACTCTCCACACGAAAGGGCACATAGCATGACAGTGCATGGGATGGGATATTAACTCTCCACACGAAAGGGCACATAGCATGACAGTGCATGGGATGGGATATTAACTCTCCACACGAAAAGGCACATAGCATGACAGTGCATGGGATGGGATATTTCAATGTAACTCTCCACACGAAAGAACACATAGCATGACAGTGCATGGGATGGGATATTAACTCTCTCCACACTAAAGAGCACATTGCATGACAGTGCATGGGATGGGATATTAACTCTCCACACGAAAGGGCACATAGCATGACAGTGCATGGGATGGGATATTAACTCTCCACACGAAAGGGCACATAGCATGACAGTGCATGGGATGGGATATTAACTCTCCACACGAAAGGGCACATAGCATGACAGTGCATGGGATGGGATATTAACTCTCCATACGAACGGGCACATAGCATGACAGGTGCATGGGATGGGATATTAACTCTCCACACGAAAGGGCACATAGCATGACAGTGCATGGGATGGGATATTAACTCTCCACACGAAAAGGGCACATAGCATGACAGTGCATGGGATGGGATATTAACTCTCCACACGAAAGGGCACATAGCGCATGACAGTGCATGGGATGGGATATTAACTCTCCACACGAAAGGGCACATAGCATGACAGTGCATGGGATGGGATATTAACTCTCCACACAAAAATGGCACATAGCATGACAGTGCATGGGATGGGATATTAACTCTCCATACGAAAGGGCACATAGCATGACAGTGCATGGGATGGGATATTAACTCTCCACACGAAAGGGCACATAGCATGACAGTGCATGGGATGGGATATTAACTCTCCACACGAAAGGGCACATAGCATGACAGTGCATGGGATGGGATATTAACTCTTCCACACGAAAGGGCACATAGCATGACAGTGCATGGGATGGGATATTAACTCTCCACACGAAAGGGCACATAGCATGACAGTGCATGGGATGGGATATTAACTCTTCACACGAAAAGGCACAAAACATGACAGTGCATGGGATGAGATATTAACTCTTCACACGAAAGGGCACATAGCATGACAGTGCATGGGATGAGATATTAACTCTTCACACGAAAGGGCACATTGCATGACAGTGCATGGGATGGGGTATTAACTCTCTCCATACGACCGGGCACATAGCATGACAGTGCATGGGATGGGATATTAACTCTCCACACGAAAGGGCACATAGCATGACAGTGCATGGGATGGGATATTAACTCTCCACACGAAAAGGCACATAGCATGACAGTGCATGGGATGGGATATTAATTAACTCTCCACACGAAAGGGCACATAGCATGACAGTGCATGGGATGGGATATTAACTCTCCACACGAAAGGGCACATAGCATGACAGTGCATGGGATGGGATATTAACTCTCCACACGAAAGGGCACATAGCATGACAGTGCATGGGATGGGATATCAATATAACTCTCCACACGAAAGGGCACATAGCATGACAGTGCATGGGATGGGATATTAACTCTCCACACTAAAGGGCACATAGCATGACAGTGCATGGGATGGGATATTAACTCTCCACACTAAAAGGCACATAGCATGACAGTGCATGGGATGGGATATTAACTCTCCACACGAAAGGGCACATTGCATGACAGTGCATTGGATGGGATATTAACTCTCCATACGAACGGGCACATAGCGTCACAGTGCATGGGATGGGATATTAACTCTCCACACGAAAGGGCACATAGCATGACAGTGCATGGGATGGGATATTAACTCTCCACACGAAAGGGCACATAGCATGACAGTGCATGGGATGGGATATTAACTCTCCACACGAAAGGGCACATAGCATGACAGTGCATGGGATGGGATATTAACTCTCCACACGAAAGGGCACATAGCATGACAGTGCATGGGATGGGATATTAATTATATAACTCTCCACACGAAAGGGCACATAGCATGACAGTGCATGGGATGGGATATTAACTCTCCACACGAAAGGGCACATAGCATGACAGTGCATGGGATGAGATATTAACTCTCCACACGAAAGGGCACATAGCATGACAGTGCATGGGATGGGATATTAACTCTCCACACTAAAGGGCACATAGCATGACAGTGCATGGGATGGGATATTAACTCTCCACACGAAAGGGCACATAGCATGACAGTGCATGGGATGGGATATTAACTCTCCACACGAAAGGGCACATAGCATGACAGTGCATTGGATGGGATATTAACTCTCTCCATACGAAAGGGCACATAGCATGACAGTGCATGGGATTGGATATTAACTCTCCACACTAAAAGGCACATAGCATGAAAGTGCATGGGATGGGATATCAACTCTCCATACGAACGGGCACATAGCATGACAGTGCATGGGATGGGATATTAACTCTACAAGGGCACATAGCATGACACGGGCACATAGCATGCACAGTGCATTGGATGAGATATTAACTCTCGACACGAAATGGCACATAGCATGACAGTGCATGGGATGAGATATTAACTCTCCACACGAAATGGCACATAGCATGACAGTGCATGGGATGGGATATTTCAATGTAACTCTCCACACGAAAGAACACATAGCATGACAGTGCATGGGATGGGATATTAACTCTCCATACGAACGGGCACATAGCATGATAGTGCATGGGATGGGATATCAACTCTCCATACGAACGGTCACATAGCATGACAGTGCATGGGATGGGATATTAACTCTCCACACAAAAATGACACATAGCATGACAGTTTATGGGATGGGATATTAAATCTCCACACGAAAGGGCACATAGCATGACAGTGCATGGGATGAGATATTAACTCTCCACACGAAATGGCACATAGCATGACAGTGCATGGGATGGGATATTTCAATGTAACTCTCCACACGAAAGAACACATAGCATGACAGTGCATGGGATTGGATATTAACTCTCCATACGAAAAGGCACAAAACATGACAGTGCATGGGATGAGATATCAACTCTCCATACGAACGGGCACATAGCATGACAGTGCATGGGATGGGATATTTCAATGTAACTCTCCACACGAAAGAACACATAGCATGACAGTGCATGGGATTGGATATTAACTCTCCATACGAAATGGCACAAAACATGACAGTGCATGGGATGAGATATCAACTCTCCATACGAACGGGCACATAGCATGACAGTGCATGGGATGGAATATTAACTCTTCACACGGAAGGACACATAGCATGACATTGCATGGGATGGGATATTAAATCTCCACACGAAAGGGTACATAGCATGACAGTGCATGGGATTGTAAAAGTGAAAGTGGAGAGTGTTGGTAAAACACTAGTGTAATCCATGACATGACTTGAAATATTGTGACAAGATGAGATCTTGTTTCTGTGATGTGTCACGTTTATTACGATATTATTTCAATCTGTAGGAATATCAGAACATCTGTGAATAATTATTAACTAGGCCTAGAAGATACTAGGAAACGTAATTCAACCATTGGTAAATATATACCTGATCTTTAATGCATCGTAACCGGCCAATATTCAGATAAAGTATTCATGCGATCCGTTGAGAGGAAGCGTGGTTAGTTACAGGAAGTGTGAACCGGAAATGACGTAGTACGCAAGTTATCGTGGGTGAAATATTCCTATTTTTAGTACGAGGAGTATAACAGAGTTTCGGATGTAAGTACAGTTCGTATGCAAGTTATAACTAATTTTGTAGGTTAGGATGTGTTTATTTATTACGTATAATACAAATGTTGCAAATTGTGTACGCAACCTTTGCCAACAAGAATCCAACAATAGAATAATCTCACGTGGTTACTATAGTTTTCCAGCAACGCTCCAGCAAGGTTCCGTTACTTCGGGGTTGGTATATTTCATTTCTACTTTGGGAGTCAAGGTGTGAGTACGTCTAGTGATGTTTCTCTGTGTACCTTTCCGCTAGGGATGTAAGAGGTGTTTCCTCGATCCCGATGCGGCTGTCTTGTCAGTGTACTGTGTATGTGTACGTGTTAAAGTTGTATGGTCTATAACTTTCGTTCTTTTTGTCACAGTGAAAACTGTTTAAGTGTTATACATATTTTTCTCCGTCTGCCTGAGTTTTAAACTTTCTAATTTTACCATTTTTTATAAAGTTGCAGCACTGGAAGTATCTTTAATTATAAAAGTTTTTAACGTGTACACGTGAAAAGTAGGCTCGAAAGATGCCGAATCATTCCGAACTCTTCCGAACATCGTCGCGACAATCTCGAAGTAAAACGAGAGTTGTGAAACCAAGAAAAAATACCAACAATTTTTCATAAACAAAACATGTGGTCGACCTCATCAGACTCTATCTACAAAGAAAATAATGCTCGCACATTGCAATATTTGATACACACAATATTTTACGGTAATGTGTAAATTGGATGTTTCAAATATTCAATCTGTTGACATATACCAGCATGATTTGCTCATATAAGCCAGAAGGAAAACGTAAACAAACACGTGTGCGCTTACGCTATTTACCTGGCTCACCACGTGCAGGTCGTGTCAACGTCAGTCACGTGATACGATTCGGAATCCGACAAAACCCGAAGTTACTGAACATGGCGGTGATTGAAGGCGCTTTATTCAAAACCAGGAATATATGATTCCTAGATTTCGGCTCTCTTATAGGCCGACATATGCTTTTGGGGAGCTAAATCATCAAGTTACATGTACATGTCAATGTTTAAATATCAAATGTTTAAGTTACATATCGCTACAGTGAAATTAGCAGCAATACAACTTTAAATGTGGGGAATTTTCCAGTATTTTCATAGGATTTTCGTAACTAGGAAACTTTAAAGATGTAGATTATTCTGTCAATATTTGGGAATGTATTGTACAGTCAACTTAACTGTTCTGACTCTAGAGAATCGTTTTGGGGAAATTATTATTATTCAGTGGTAGATTTTTTATATAGAAGTGCATTTTTATTCAGAAGTATTAGGGAATTATTTTTACATTTTTAGATGCTGGAAATTGCTGGAGTTATTGTAAATTATTGGTAGGAAATATTGTAATGTAACCATAGGATAGCTACTGTGAGAGTGTGTTGAGAAAGGAATAGATCTTCAGGATTGTATCATTGTTCATTGTAATATATTTCAAACATAATTAAATTATTTAACTTTATTTCACTCTTGGTTGTATTTGATTAGGAATCACAGTCTCGGTGACAGTAATTATTTAGTATGAGAAGCTTGAAACCTCATACCTATGTAACTGAAGTTTGTTATAAATTATACATTGTACCTAATGGTCCAAGGGTAGACAACTCCAGGAAACCTAGACATATGTTTGAAGACTGAAATGACTAATTGGTGCTGCAGATGCTGAGACGAAGAAGATCCCTGTGGAAGAAGATGCCTTACAAGAGACTTTTAAGACTTATAATAGATTTTAATGAGATATTCCTTGACCATTAGTCGAGTCCTTTAATGGACATGGTATCAATCAGGTTGATACCCAACCTATGTAACGGTCAGACACGCAACCGGAATAGTGGTTTTGGACATACCACTTGGCCGTTACAATATACTTTATATAACAGGTACATTCTGATCTGCAACTTAATTTACTTTTCTTGCACTAGACGTGCAAATCACTTAAGACCTCATTTCTTTGCATGCCGTGCTGAGACGATTCCTCAATCAGGAAACTCAATTTTTCAACTCTTTGTGGTGAAGGTGATACTGGAATTTTGACCTAGATAATTGGCAAGTCATAATGGGACCGAAATATAAAAAAATTGCTTACGGAGATGATATATATTACGGAAGAATGTATACTATCATCCTAAACATTCTATGGGTTAATATCACTGTCGTAATATCCACCCCCTAGGTTATTTCATAGAAAAACTGAAGGTTCTGTCTGTGACAACGGATGTGTAGTTAATTTAGAAAATAAACGAAGTGAACCACTTTCAGTTGGCATCCATAGCCAATATACGAGGTGATCACTTTTAGTGGCATACATAGCCAATACACGAGGTTAACCACTTTCAGTTGGCATCCGTAGCCAATACACGAGGTGAACCACTTTCAATTGGCATCCATAGCCAATACACGCGGTTAACCACTTTCAGTTGGCATCCATAGCCAATACACGCGATGAACCACTTTCAATTGGCATCCATAGCCAATACACGAGGTTAACCACTTTCAGTTTGCATCCATAGCCAATACACGCGATGAACCACTTTCAATTGGCATCCATAGCCAATACACGCGGTTAACCACTTTCAGTTGGCATCCATAGCCTAAACACGAGGTGAACCACTTTCAGTTGGCATCCAAAGCCAATACACGAGTTGGAACACTTTTTTTTGGCATCCATAGCCAATACACGAGGTGAACCACTTTCAGTTGGCATCCATAGCCAATACACGAGGTGAACCACTTTCAGTTGGCATCCATAGTCAATAAACGAGGTGAACCACTTTCGTACTTCTCCGCCTACTTCATCTAAAACAGGTAATTCTGTATCAGATATAAGTCGTTTGGTCCAGAGTTCAGAATGATTAAGATATGAATAGCAGCTTCAAAACAGAGGCAGCTAGGTAACATATATAATGAACATACTGTATAAATTGCATCCATAGCCAATACACCCGATGAACCACTTTCAATTGGCATCCATAGCCAATACACGCGGTTAACAACTTTCAGTTGGCATCCGTAGCCTAAACACGAGGTGAACCACTTCAGTTGGCATCCATAGCCAATACACGAGGTGAACCACTTTCAGTTGGCATCCATAGCCAATACACGAAGTGAACCACTTTCAGTTGGCATCCATAGCCAATATACGAGGTGACTACTTTTAGTGGCATCCATAGCCAATACACGAAGTTAACCACTTTCAGTTGGCATCCGTAGCCAATACACGAGGTGGACCACTTTCAGTTTGCATCCATAGCCAATACACGCGATGAACCACTTTCAATTGGCATCCATAGCCAATATACGCGGTTAACCACTTTCAGTCGGCATCCATAGCCTAAACACGAGGTGAACCACTTTCAGTTGGCATCCAAAGCCATTACACGAGTTGGAACACTTTCAGTTGGCATCCATAGCCATTACACGAGGTATACCACTTTCAGTTTGCATCCATAGCCAATACACGCGATGAACCACTTTCAATTGGCATCCATAGCCAATATGCGCGGTTAACCACTTTCAGTTGGCATCCATAGCCTAAACACGAGGTGAACCACTTTCAGTTGGCATCCAAAGCTAATACACGAGTTGGAACACTTTTTGTTGGCATCCATAGCCAATACACGAAGTGAACCATTTTCAGTTGGCATCCATAGCCAATACACGAAGTGAACCATTTTCAGTTGGCATCTATAGTCAATAAACGAGGTGAACCACTTTCGTACTTCTCCGCCTACTTCATCTAAAACAGGTAATTCTGTATCAGATATAAGTCGTTTGGTCCAGAGTTCAGAATGATTAAGATATGAATAGCAGCTTCAAAACAGAGGCTGCTAGGTAACATATATAATGAACATACTGTATAAATTCGCGGGTGTAACATTTCGCAATTCATTGTTTGTAACTTATTTGCGGTTGTTTATTCTCGCAAATCATCTTTTTAGCCATCATCCACACGATATGATGTCATACACATGTAAAATCATGATTTTTGAACAATTTCGCGAGAGAGGGTCAATCCGTGAATTGAGCGAAATTAAAAAACGAGAATATTAGCATCTAAACAATTCCACAACACGCCGTAGTAGGACGGGGCTGGTAAACGGCCTAACTACCATTCTTTTCATCCATCACGCATTGGAGGTTGTTTTTTAAAGGATGTAGATGCAAGTGTTTCAGGTTTTCTTTTATTTTCTTTTTTTTTATTTCCTATCCACCCCTGAAAAGTTATCAGATAAGGAACGATATAGAAGGAATGCCTTCCCTCCATATCCAATTGAATGTGTTTTTCCAAAGATTTGATTATACCTCAAATACTTAGTTGGCTTGGTCGTACGTACTTCCTTTGGTTTCTAATCCTTTTGATAATATTGTTCAAAAATGTTTCTATCATAATTTGATACATTAATAGTGTAACATAAATAAGCCAAACGTTAGTTTAGTTTAAACATATTTTATTGTATCAAATATGTACAATAGGATTGGGCACAAGTATTTCCAACTTATATTAAGCCCTTTCCATACAATATTAGGTAACACATTCAAAATTATACAAGATAACATTAACAATAAATTAGTATTTTGTGTGAAAGTGTGGATAAGGGAAGGGTAAAGATAGGATGTAAGAAGGTGCAGGTATATGAAAAGAATGTGACAGAGGCCTTCATCTATATTATCATAAATTATACTTAAGACATTTTCACTAAAAAAAGAAGCATTATTTAAGACTGCGTGAATGATCTTTCTCGACCCAGTAGTACGGAGCCCGCGAAGGGACATGGAAATATATTTATTAATCCGTGCACACGGTTTGTCAATCCGTCCGCACGGTTTGTCAATCCGTTCGCACGGATTACTAATCCGTGCACACGGTTTACTAATCCGTGCACACGGTTTGCCAATCCGTCCGCACGGTTTGTCAATCCGTTCGCACGGATTAGTAATCCGTGCACACGGTTTGTGAATCCGTGCACACGGTTTGTGAATCCGTGCACACGGTTTGTCAATCCGTGCACACGGTTTACCAATCCGTGCACACGGTTTGTTAACCCGTGCACACAGTTTGTCAATCCGTCCGCACGGTTTACTAATCCGTGCACACGGTTTGACAATCCGTCCGCACGGTTTACCAATCCGCCTATAATTAGACTATATCTATGCACTGGGATTACTATCTTCACTGGACAAGGGTTCAATTCAATACTTAGGGTTTACACGGACTTCTATTAAGGATTACACGGTCATATAAGGTAAGGACATGCTACTTTCTCTTATCTAACCTTTTTGGTCAATTCTTTGTATTATTTTGTTAGGGAGAATAGCTGTATTCTACTTCTTACTTCGTGGTAATGTAATCAAAATGATGTGAGAAAACATACCAGGTGTACATTTCTTCGAGTTTATACGACGTTCTTATACAATATTGTTAGAAGATAATGGCTTATAATTAAATCCAGATTTTGGGATACATATGATAAAATGTGGTATTACAGTGTACTGTCTGAAGTTTATGCAAAATATTGTATTTTTTCTGTTACAGGTATGGATGACGGATGTACATGTATGCCATTGGACAAGCGATATTTCGTCAAATATATCCATAGAATCGCTTGATTAAAAATCATAACTTTAGTTTTGATGTGGAAGCCTTTTAAGATCCGACGAACGTGATCTTCATCCGACAGAAGCTCAGTGCTGTTGCTCTTTATTTGCAAGCGTTCAAGTGATAAACTAACGTCTAATATTATCACCTGACCAAAAACGGCATATCTGTTACGGAAACAAAAGTTTCTTTCTTCTCTTATGTGGGTTTCCTTCTCAAATGGGGATTTTGGGACAAGGATAGTGTGTGAATATACTGTATAT